>NW_017265147.1:575989-1202623 GCF_001638985.1 Phycomyces blakesleeanus NRRL 1555(-)
ACGTATTTTATAAAATTCAGTTTTTTTGGAGTATTTATAAGCTTATAGTACTTACGATTGGATTCTAGGGGCTTGTACACCAATATCGAGGTCTTTTACTTTCATAAACTTCTAAAATTTTGGTCACAAATAAGGTTAAGAGTTTCTATTTTCTGGATTTCTTAAACCACTTACTACTACATCCGGCTGTACACTCTTGATAGTATCTTCCAACAGGTCTTCAACAAGCACAAAAAACTCGGGGTCAATACTTCTCCAGATCTTTTCGATCATAAAGTTCAACCATTCGACAGTTTCTCCTTCTGAAGTATATAGCTGATAGCATTCATTGGGGGGGTGGGGGGGGGGGGGCATTAATACCAAGAAAAAAAGAAAGTGAAGACTAGTCTAAATGGTTGATACGCTACCGATTTCATTCCTTCTTGTTTTGCAAGTTTCCATCCTAATCCTTTCTTGATTTCTTTTCCCACCAGCCAGAATATCAATACAGCTATAAATATAGATGAGCGATAAATAAATTTAGTCAATTTTTCAAGTCAGTAAGTTTATTTGGCTTACCTAGCACTGCACAGAATATGCCAAAGAAAATGTTATAATCAAGTCTTCCGCAGATGTAGCATATAATGCATGTAGCTGTGATATACTTTAATGCATTAATTTCCAATCCGGAAACAAGTTTTCCAGGATCAATTGGCGTCAACAAGGAATTTTTATCTGGTGTAAAGCTGAAACTATGCTGATGGTGATGGTGGTGAGGGTTATCGGCAGGATCGGCCAGCTGACTAGAGTCTTGGAGAGCTTGTTCTTTGCCAATAGTATTGGTTGGTTTGGGTGTCCGTAGGGTAGTTTTATGGACATTGTTGATTTCTGAGAAGCATATGAGCTCATGATTACGTTTAAAAGTGACTTCTTAGTTTGGCTTACCTTGGCCTAGTGAAGTATCCCCGCCGCTATAATTTTCGCCATCTTTTGGTGGTGTGGGTGGTTGAGGAGATGGTGGGTTAGGAAGAATTGCTGTACCAGGACCTGTTTGCTGAGTGGCACGATGATTATTATCGCCTGTGGTGTGTATATTTCCAGTTGCATCTAATGTATTTCCTGGTGCTCTTTCAAGATTTGGATTCTCACTATCATTGCGTGAGCCGTGTGTTTTAAGTTTATCGATTTCTTCTAAATTCTTGTCCTGTCTGGCCTCTTCTTCGTTCTTTGGTTCGCGATGGGACTCGCAGTCAATGCTATTTTCTGTTAAAGACTGATTTCCCATAATGGTTTGGTGTGCGTACGTATATGTATAACAAAAAAGAAGAAGAAGAAGAGAAAAAGATATATACAAAGTAATATTTTATATATCTAGTTTTATAGCTCTTGATTCTGAAAATGCAACTCTTTATTTTTGAAGGATGGTGTCATGTATTGCCTCTAATGGTAAGTATGTGTTTCCTTTTTTTTCTTGCTCTTATAGCTCCCGCTATGAGAATAATGACTGAAAGGATTCAACCACTGAAAAAGTCGGTCATTCTGTGACACTCTAATTTGTCTGTCATGCAAGAACCACACACACTATTAAGATTGACACAATTTTTAGAGTAAATTTTGTAACCAAAAGCTCATTAAAGATTTGTGAGTACAATTTTTTTTGGGGGGATGGGCTGAAAGTTAGATTTCTGTAACGGCCTTGAGTTCTGTGGCTAGCTTGTCAGGGACTTTTTGGCTATGTGTAATGCCTCAACAATAGCCCATCATCCCCAACTATTGTTCAAGAAAGGATGCAGGTTATATTTGATATACCCATTCTTGGTGCCAGTGCAGTAGTCAAATCTTGATCCGTGTACAAGCATACTATTATTGGCCATGTATTTCCGTATCTTGGTTTATTCGTTCGGAGCGCAACCCTTATTCGGGCTCTATCTGAATTTTGTCTTACCAAGTTCCGAGGACTGGGTACAAGAAAGGTGACTGATAAGAAGCTTTCACCATAAATTCAAAAAAAAAGTATAACTAATTCGAATTACACTCAGTCTATCACTCTCATTCTTCTTAATGCTTTCTCTCTCCAGATTTCGACTTCCTTTGGTAGCTATCCAACGCCGTTCCCTCACTACCAATACCAAAAGGGTCCGTGGCCCTCAACCTATTGCTTCTCATGAGGTTATCAATTTGGAGCTTGACATTAAGAATCCTGAAGCCAGTAAGCTTTTTTTTTCATATATACATATATATATATATATATATATCAAAAGATTAAACGATTGAATTATTATTAATCTTAATATTACTTTCAGAGAAAGTCTATACTGTTCGTCCTGTCACATTTTGGATGGATAAGGTCCTTGAGACCGAAAATAAGAAATCCTTGACCGATAATGTATTTGAAGATCGTCCCCAAATTATGAAAAAGGTACGGATGAAATAATTAGACGGATAGTATTCTAGGCATAAAACTCTAACTTTTAATATGATATGTATTATTTTTGAAAAAAAAAAGATGTCTGATAGTTATATTGAGGAACTTCTTCCTTTCAAATCATCTCCTGACCTACTCGATAAATATGTCACAGCAAAGGGAACCATTAGAATTGGCAAGATCCTTGAAGGTATAGACATTTTGACATTCTCCATTCCAAAACTAACACAATCTCTATTTGCAGATCTCGATGCCTTGGCAGGTGCAATCTCCTACAAGCACATTGATACTTTCACTCCAGGTCCTCCCGTCACAATTGTTACTGCATCTGTAGATCGCATGGAGATCCTCATGCCAAGCACTGTTGAAGACATGAAGATTTCAGGCCATGTGGCTTATGTAGGCAGTAGTAGTATGGAAGGTAAATTATATGCCGTACCCAATTGCAATACACACTACCCGATATTCTTTTCTTTTTTCTTTTCTTTTTTTTTTATATAATTGCCCTAGATAACTTACTCGTATTTGCTCACTGTATTTAGTATTTGCCAAGGTGGAAACAATTCCTCGATATGACCCCAGTAAACCCCACTTTTCTGAGTCGAACCCCGAATTCTCTATTACCAAGCCGACACCAAATACCGTTATCTTTGCTCGATTTACCATGGTAGCCAGAAACTCCATTACTGGAAAGGCTGTCAAGGTCAACCCTATGGTCCTCGAGAATGCTGAAGAGAAAAAGCTGTTTATGTATGCAGAAGGTAAACAATAGACATAAAAGTGTTTATATTTCATTATCGATTCTTATTGATGAAATTTATGAAATTGAATGTATTGATTAGATTGTAAAACAAGAAAGCGACTTGCTGGTGAAAAGGATTTAAGCAAAATCCCTCCCACTGCTGATGAGCGCTTAACAATTCATGACATCTATATAAAAAACTTGAAGGACGAAGGTAACGTAGATTGTCAGAATTTCAGGATAAATTATAGAGTGCTAAACTAAATTGATTAATCGAATAGAAACTGGACCCAACCCAAACACCGTGCCAATGGAAAGCACTTGTTTACAAAGTGTATTCCTGATGCAACCTCAGGTAAGTTCCAATCAACCAAAATATATTATATTATATTTCATTTTACTAATCTTATTTATATCTATTATATATTATACTATATGTATATGTAGAACCGCAACATTCAGAACAACGTGTTTGGTGGCTATGTATGTATACTACTGAGATCTGCACCCAATATCCAGAAATCATACTAACGTTATAATCCTTATAGCTTATGAGAAGAGCATATGAGCTTGCACACTCCACTGGTTCTATGCTTGTCAAGTCTCAAATCAGTTGCCTTGCTTTGGATGAGATTGTGTTTAAAAAGCCCGTTTCTGTCGGATCTTTGCTCAACCTGTCTTCAAAGGTTATTTATTCCCAAGGTGAACCTAGCAAATCCTTCCAAGTGAGCGTCACTGCTAGAGTCAATAATATCGAGGCTGGTACTTCTTATGTCACAAACACTTTCTTCTTCACCTTTGCAAGCAACGATAAGGCTGTGCCGAAAGTACTTCCAAAGACATACGCCGAGAGTATTCTGTACCTCGAGGGAAAGCGAAGACGGGAATATGGTCTTAAGGCCAAGAAATCACTGCTCGCATTGATGCAGGGCTCATCAGAATAAATTATGGCTTGTACGACTTTAGATTTTAATAGCTAAAAAAAATTCCTTTTATTTATTTATCCAAACCATCCAAAAGACCACACAAATACATTGCAACCATCGCATTTTTAGTCATCATTTTACTTTTTCATATCTTTCTTCTACTTCTTCTTCTACTACTCCTTTTTTTTACTATGTATTATTATTACTACTATTATTTGTACCCATAAACGAAAGAGTTTAGATGGTGCGTAAATGCATACAGGAAAGATTTACTATACAGAAATGTATATGATTATAATAGCCATACCTTCTATTTTTACTTGGGTTTCGGAATTTATTAAAGCACTCTGGTGAATATCCAATTCTCCTTAACAAAGCGTTGCTTTAAACTGGGAGGAATAAAGGAGATGGAAAATGTTTTTTCTTTCTTCAATCCGTTTCAAAAAAAAAAAAAAAGGCACTTTAATGAAACATAGACTTGTGGGGCACGACATTTTATCAAACAACTTAAGAATCCCGAAGTATTCCGACTGTCCGGCCCGAAATCTTGAGTCACATAACTTCTATCTCCTCTTTTTTTTCTATAGAAAATTCTGGACGTCACATGACTGTTAGCTTCCTCTCTGTATGTATGCAGCGTTGGGTAAAGTCAAAATAAAAGCATTAAATTAGAGAAAATATTTCACAGTAAAAGACCATAAGTATGATCTTGCAAATAAAATATAGTATGTCACATCTCTTAAAGTATATATTTCAATAAAAGTCTATATATTGACTATACTACACAGAAGAATAGGGGAAAAGAAAACCCTGAGAGCGCTTTTTATTTTATATACAAATATATATATTTATATATATATCTGGAGGACGTGCACCCGATTGCTTATCCGGGTCCAAAGTAAACCCGTACATGATATCAATAGTTTAATTGAATAGCTTGTTCCTCAATTCTGGGGTAGAAAAGAGTTGAGCTTATATTAATTATCAAACACCTTTTTTTTTGGCCTCTTATTCTTAATATTAATAAATAGATAAAGAATCTATAAACTGTCTGTAAAGCTGCTGGCTCTCTCGGAAATTATGAGCAATGGATAGCTGCTTATTAGGTGCTGCTTAAGCAGCAAATTTTCAGTCTAATGGCAGTTCATTTATTGTTAGTAGTGAATATCTGGATACCAAACCCCCATTCCGCGAACGTTGGTTTCCAACACATTTGCTGGTTACGGTACCTGATACAATGTACTACTTGTTCTGGGCTCTAGATTAAGACTGTGAGATTATCCTTAATACATTTTTTTGTCTTTAATGAGGTCATACCATTTCGAATAATCATATATGAATCGCACTTATATCTCTACAGAATTACATGCTAATATTACTTGTTTATAAAAACCGTTACACCAAGAGTCTGTATGTTCGGATAAGAATTAGTATATCAAATAAAAGATTGTTATTAATATAGATTTTTTTGTATGACTATAAAAAAGAAAGACTTATAATCATTTCTTTCTACGCTTTAGAATTTTCCTTTACTGTAACATTTTTTTTCAAAATATATATTTAAACAAGCAAATATCTACTCAATTGAACCTACAAATACCTTAGTTAAAGCTTTATATGATAATTATATATGGCATTGCAATTGCAAATTGAATTGTAAGTAAAATACTCGGTAGTACTTGGATTTTATTACTTTCAAGAAAATTTCTGACAAGCATTTTCTTTTATATATATATTAAATTGAAAAAAGTTCCAAGCAAAATGATTCCAAGTCCATTTAACTTTGATTTTGGTTTTACGGTTGTGTGAAGGCTATGCATTAAAAGCCATGAATTAAAGACCATGGACCTTTGGCATGGAGACAGTAGTCCTAGGATTGTGACCATTTTTGCCTGTCAGCCAAAAGTCACGCACCCCGTTGAAGCACAGTTAGTTGGGTCATTTCTTTTTTTTTTAAAAAAAAAGGAAAAACTTTGTACTTCACTTTCATTCCTCTTTCGCTCCTTTTCTTCTTTCTTCTTCTTCTGTATTATCGCACATTATAATGAACCCAGAAGAAGAGATTCTAAAAGCAAAGCGCGCGCTTCTCAAGTCGGCTGATTCGGAAAATATTCAGGTGAGATTCCTTTCTTCTTCTTTCTCTTACGGGGTTTTTTTTTATATATATGCTCGACATTACCGTTCTATGCATCGACCATTCATTCCACGCCAGAATGGATTGTCGCGTTTGAATGCTCCCAATTTTCAAAATCGAATAAAGAAAGGAAATATGAAAGAAAAAGGGAAAGAAAGAGTTAGTGATAGTGGGACAATATATTTCTACATGTTGGATTATAATTATGATTGGATATATTTATTGTATAAGATAAAAACAAAGCAAAATAGTTTCTGTATATACATTTTTTTATATGAATACTAGGGCGCAAAAAAAACAAGGTCTTTTGTATTGGAATGCAAAAAATTGTAGACATCTTTCTAGAATATTCTTTTATTGTTAATTGAGGGTATAAAGAGAAACTTTATATAATGAAATTTACTTTATTACTGTAAGATATTTAATCTAATGTGATATGTTACTTCTAGGATATTTTAGATATCATGAGTCGCTTGATGAAGATCAAGGCAACACAGGAATTATTGAGGGTAAAATAAGATTAAAATAGCCAAATAACAATCATAATAATTTTATCGCAACACAGTTCAGAATTTCTTTTTTCTTGATTTGCTGACATATACGAGTGGTTTAGAAAACAGACATTGGAAAGACTATGGGAAAACTTCGTACAAATCCAAATTCGGCTGTGTCACAAAAGGCAAAGGATGTAGTCAAGAAGTGGAAAGAAGATGTAATGGCAAATACAAGGGCCCGTGCTAGTAAGCCCAATCCTGTTAGCACGGATAGATCAGAAGGTAAGGTGATTTAGCCTACCGTGTGAGTGTGTTTGGGAGTGTGTGTGTGTGTAGATTCACTTATCCAAAGTTTAGCCCCTCCTGAACCATCGTCCAATACCAAGACTTCTGCGTCAGCCACTTCTTCACCAAAAACTCCCAGCTCAGAAGCTGGTCCACCTCGAACAGTGAAGACAGACGAGGTTGTATTCTCAACAACCGGAAATACACCGCGCGATAAAACAATTGAACTCATGTACTCTGCGGTAGCATTGGGAAGTTATGCAGGTAAAATATAATAAGAGAAGAGGTGAAAAATGACAGGTGTTTTTCTTTTTGGTTGCTAACTTAAGGGCAGACTCGGATCTATTGTTGAAAAGAGCACTAGCTATAGAAAAGGCTGTCTTCTCAGAATTCCAGATGATAAATGATGGTTACAAGGCCAAAGTACGATCTTTAGCGCTTAATTTGAAGAGTAAAATCAACCCTTCATTGAGAGAGAGCGTGGTGAGTGGAGAATTGGCTGTAAAGTCCCTGTGTACGATGAGCGTAGAGGTAAGTTTTAATAGACATGAATTCCAAGTCAGATGAAATGTGTATAGACTCAGTGAGGTTATTTTAGGATATGGCTTCAGAGGATGCCAAGGCTCGGGATCGTAAGCTTGCGGAAGAAGCCCTTTTCAAGGCTAGAGGCGCTGGATCGGCTCAAGCGGAGACAGACATGTTCATGTGTGGCAAATGCAAAGGCAGGAAATGTACATACTTTCAAATGCAAACTCGCAGTGCGGATGAGCCAATGACAACATTTGTTACCTGTGTTTTGTGTGGTAACCGCTGGAAGGTATATATAACATATATATATATATATTTACTTGGTGAGAGATCTAATGGACTGACTGGTTGTTGTTTTATATAGTTTTGTTAAAGTTATTAATTACATGAACTATAAAAAAAAACTAACTAACATTGATTATAAACCTATATATAAATATAATATATTTATATCTATATTTCTTCTTATAAAACTAAAGCTGGGGCTCTGTAGCTCAATTACATTCATTTAACGACAATACCCAGACCTGTATGCATTGGTGCAAGTATAAAGATGCACATTGAAGGGAACCAAAAGAAGAACAATTTATAGAAAAGGGCTAAGGGGTGGGAGGTAGAATGAATTCTGTGATGTCACACAGAGAAACAGATAATTGAAAACCACGCGTCCCATACGATTCCGCTCTTTCCTATCTTCCCCTCCTTTATTCTCAATGTCTAGCGATCTGGATACTATCCTTCGTGACCTTGAGAAACAAGTTCACGACTTCTCGCTGGTAAATACCTTTTAGCACCACCCTGTTGGGCACCTCGGCTTGTATTTCTATAGCCATGTTCTTTTTGACATATTAAGGACGGATATAGAAATTTGCCATGCTCAATGGGAACAAGCTTGCTCCATGTCACTCATGTCTGGAATCTCTTTCTCCCTTTCTCCCTTTCTCCCTTTCTTCCGCTTCTACCTTCCTTTTCCTTTTCTCTCTTTTTTATTTTCTTTGTCTTCCCTTCATCATCAACCTTTTCTATAGACGATGGATCCTCCTATTCCAATCAATACACACATTAGACGTTCACCCAGTTCTCGTCTGACCAATCCTGACAAAGGCAGTAATCCGAATCGTCCCCTGCAGTCTGCCCACACCATGCATGTACCCCCTATTACCCAGGCCAGGTTAAACCGCCCAGACTTCTCTCCGTCTCTTTCTGAAGACGAAGATAAGGGGCAATTTTATTCCACAAACGACGCAAACGATTCTAGTGATGATGATGTCTGCATCGCTAATCTTCAATCCGTAACACGTGCTCAGGACGACAAGTCCAAGGGCATGACCAGATCTAGATCAACTAGAGCTAATCGAGGGGGCATGGCAGGAGGGCTTGTACGCAGTGCAAGTGCCAGCTCACGAACATACAAACCACCGGCCCCCGAAGAATCTGCTCCACCTCTTCCTATAAGAGACACTGATGAAGACCTCAATCTTGTCATACAACGTGCTTGGGCATTATATGAACAGGGTCCTTATGATGAACCAGTTGCAGTAGAATCAGCACCGTCTGTACTACCCGAAACAGTAGAAGAGCTAACTACAACTCCTGACATTTCCAAACCCATAAGAGCCCAACAATCATCACCACCACCACCACAACAACAACAACAACAGCAGCAGCAGCAGCAGCAACAACAACAACAACAACAACAACAACAACAACAACAACAACAACAACAACAACAACAACAACAGCAGCAGCAGCAGCAGCATCAACAACAAGCACCTTTACAACAAATTCAACCGAAACGTACATTAACTACACGCATCTACATTGATGATGCAAAAACACACAAAACTGTGCAATTGACTAATTTATTGACGACTGCAATGGTAATTCAGTACTTGAGAAAGAAAGGGCTCATTGACATGAGTGAAGGATGGGCACTCTTTGAGATTGCCAATAGCCATGGTGTTGGTAAGTGTATTTGAAGCATTCTTTATAGACCTAGCTCTGACCATCTTATCGTTCTAGAACGCCCGTTGAGAGAGTGGGAGTTAGTATTGGAGGTTGTGGAATGCTGGGGGCCAGACGCCAACAACGCCCTGTTGGTAAAGAAGTATGCATATCACAACTCCCTGACAGCAGAGGTATGGCAAACCCTACATGTATTCAGGTACTGACATGAGTTTAGAGCCTTTTACAGAAGCGTCACCCTCCCATGCACGGGTATGTTTCGATAGAATATAAAAAGGGGAAATGGCAAAAGAGATTCTGCTATATCAAAGACAATGCAATTCACCATGCCAAAGACACCAAGGTGAGAGTCACCTTTATTATTATTATTATTATTATTATTATTATTATTATTCATTCATTCATTCATTCATTATTCCATTCTTTCTTTATTTTATTTATTTATTTATCTATTTTTTCTTTTAATATATTCCTTTATTTTTTCTTGATTTTATATTCTCAATTTATTATACATATATTCTTTTAATTGAGTTGAATTGGTGCGTTCTCGGTGTTGTATTTGAAAATGTTTAACAGGTTGTTGTTTTCAGGGGAATGGATCAGCCATTCTGTGCTACTTGGCGACGTTTGATGTGTACACTCTACTCCCCCAACAGTCGCGTAGTGCACCATCAGGTTATGTATTTGCGCTGCGGGCCCAAGACAAGGACTCGATCTTTGAGCGAGAAGAAGATTACATGCGGTTACTGGCAGTTGAGGATCAGGAAGCCATGAAGGACTGGGTTCTTAGCATTCGCTGCACAAAGGTACAGAGGGAGAATACATATATATATATATATATATGTATATGTATACATGGGACAAATATAACTGACAGGAGGTGTGTAGAGTTTGATTGATCACCAGTACCATCCTCAGCGTGTCATCAACCCCCTTGCACCAATCCAAGCACCTGTGCAAGCTTCGTACGATCATCAGTGGTCCGCCACAGACAATTCAGTCAAGCCTGCCGATCCAGTCGATGCAGGTTCACCACGTCTCCGAAGAGCCCTGACTTCTCGCACGCCTGATTGCAAGAGTGATCAGAGCGGAGATGAGGGCTATGGCACCACGTCTTTTCTCCGTCGTCAAAAGTCAACACGCGATGTAAAGCCTGCAACCCTGGTTGACGAACATACAAAACATCAGCAAACTTCTTCATCTGGTCTTCATCGCAGTGAGTCCAGTCGCCGGATTGACGAGAAACGCGGCAGGGGTCTTAGCCGAGGTCTATCTCGCAGCACAACCATGAGGGGTAGAGAAGAAGGAGGTCTTGGATCCGCGATACCGGACAGTCCGCTCATTGATTACACAGAGCCTTCTACTTTTGCAAAGGGCTCTCTCCTCGGAAAGGATGGTGAAGAGCATACGACTGGCAGACTCCAAGATGACGCACATGCCGCTAGTGTCGCTGCTGCCAACAATACCTTAATTCAAATCAACGACAAGGTCAAATTCTCCAAAGGATCACTACTCGAACGTAACGAGTCAACCCATGCAAAAATTGGGCGTTCGAAAAGCACACGCGAACATCATGCCCCTCCTTCCTCTTCCTCTGTTTCTTCTGCTGCCGCTGCTGCTTCTTCTTCTGTCGCCACGGCTTCTGCTTCTGCTTCTTCTGCTGCCGATACCCAACCCACAAACGAACTGCGTCAACACATGTCCCTTCGTCGTAAACTTACCTCCTCTAAGGATAGAGAACGGTCCCGACATCACGAGAACCTTGCTCCTACAATGCCCTCTTCTTCACCTTCTTCCTCAAATGTGTCAGCCACAGCTTCTCCTGTATTGGGTGCAACTGTCTCTGGAGGTATTGCACCATCTGCCACTTCACATGGACCTCTTCTTCAACTGGATGGTACACCAGAGCAGATACACACCAAGAAGTTGCTGGGTAGACAGATGAAACCCCTCCTGAATTTTGCTGACTCTGATGATAAGGGTCGCCGATAAGCAAAACAAAAACAACACATCAATGCTTTCCTCTGTGTCTTTTTTTTTATAACAAACTTTCTAGATTGTCTTTTGTGGTTTTTACCATTTTGTTTTGAAAAATAAATATTTAAATAAAATATAGGGTTAAAAATTTTTTTAAAGAAAAAAGAGTACACACACACACACACACACAGACAGAAAGAAAGAGAGAGAGAGAGAGAGAGAGAGAGAAGCAGTAAAACAACTGCCTCACAAATATAACATTATTTGACTGCCTTGTGACAGGCAACTCATCTTCATCATGGATCCTCATGATCTATCTATCATTAGCCGTTCATTAGCTAATCACGAAATACTAGCTGATGATGTCTTGACGAATCTCGATTGGGTAATATTCTCCTTCTACCCTTATCTCCCACCTTCTCCTTTACCCTTTCCCCTTCCCCTCTCTCTGCGCTTTATTCTTTCTTTCTTTTTTCTTTTCTTTTGTTTGTCTCATTCATTCAGCTTACAGGTTACATAAATTTTTAAATATGCTTTTAGAGAACTGTACTTGAATCTCCAGACCCTTTTTGCGTATTTTCTGCAAGCCAACTTTTCAGACAGATCATTGAACATGACAGCAATGTAAACATTCTTCCCAGTTGTTTATTATAATTATAATTGTTTTTTTTTTCTTTTTTTTTTTCTAAAGTATATGTATATAATTATTTTTATTTATTTTTTGTTCAAAATTGCTACTACTGTTATTATTATTATTACAAGTATAGTCAAATACAAGAAGATCTGCTCTGAAAATATGGATAGATACTGCCGTCAGCCAAGTTTACGTAGACAACTTGGGTTCATACCTTGAATTATTCCACAGCTTGCTTAAACGTACAAGGAAACTAAAAGACGGTATAGAAGAAAGCAATATATCATCAGACCCAGGTTATATTCTATTGTCTGTTCTTGCTACGAATCCAAAAACAAATGAATGGATTCAAAGTAGCCTAGAAATTCAACATCAAGTAAGAATAATTACAAGCATTTTTTTTTTTTAAAAAAAAGATAAATACGTTATTAGATTTCTGGCTAAAGAAAACCAAGAAATAAAAATTAAGCTTTTAATTTTAATTTTAATTTAATTTAATTTAATTTTTATTTTTATTAGGAAAAAATAGTTCCACTACTGGTCTGTCTTATTGATATTGTCAAGTTGGCCGGTCTATTTGAATACAAAAACTCTCTGGTATATAGTCAACAGGGTCGAGATTACTGCCAGGCTATCATTCATTCTATAAAGGCGCATTTGAAGCAAGTGTATCCTTATTGGAGATCCCAATCAATTGCAGTCGTAAGGAAATCCATGGAGCTTGTTCGACGTATACTAGAGCGCGAAGGAGACACACAGATGGTAATACTAACAGGATGGAAGTAATTTATCACTTTGGTGATAATATAGCTTTTAGGTCTACTTTACTAATATCTGTGTATTTATATACATCTATCAGGTAGTCGCTACGTTGAATGATATATTATCGTATTCAGATTTCTTGAATCGCCGGGGTTTTTCATACGATCATTTATTGACCATGCAACAAACTGACCGGACTGAATTTTTTTACGAGCCGTTTGTAAGAACCAAAAGTGTATTGGCAGTGGACCGAGAATGCTTGAAGCAGATCATCTCAATTACATTTGTCTCCATTTCACGCCTGTTGGACAGTACCCAGACTCCAAAAAAGGAAGAAATGGATACCACATATGAAGCTTTGGTAGAAATCTTTAACCGTTTACAAGGTAAATGATTTTTCTTTCTTTTTGGCACACTTGTCACTAATCTGTATGTATATATAACATCAATAGGGTATCATGAAAGGTTGCCTGATAACGGAATTCTCGAACTTTTATTTGACATTTATGGAAACAATGATGAAGATGCTATTTATCAACAGATTTGTATCCTTGATGTATACACTGCCATTGAACTCCAAGTTAAACACGAAGCTGGGTCAACAAAGAATATTATGACAAGGTAATAAACATAATCTATCAATTGTGTCTACAGAAGAAGCTCAACTACTTTTTTTAAAAAAAAATGAAATAGAGAACAACTCAAAGTGGTTTGTCTGTTGAAAGAAATACTGTCTTTGCTGGATATTTCACCCCATAATCTATTTCTCTATTTCTTGTACAAGACTGGGATGGACCATGGAATACTAGTGGATCTGTTGATTTCTAACGAAACGGACTTTTTAAGCTTCTTTGTTCGTTATCTAAAATACATTGCCCATCAACCAGATGAGTTTGTAAAAGCATGTATAAACTTGCTAAATGATGAACATGAAGAAGAAGAAGAAGATGAAAGTGAATATGAGGATGATGACCCGGAAAATGGGTTGGAGATGATATCCAGTATATTTCATAATTTAATATCAGTACTTACTTCAGAGGGATTTCCGTACAATCCCACTGCTTTAATACATCGGATACTTTATGTGACAAACTACATAGACAATATTCTCAACGCTTCCACTTCCACAAATAAATAAATAAATAAATAAATAAATGGATATATGTATGGTTCAATTAGAAGATAACTACCAAACTATAAAGGTAATTTTTCGAAAGCATACAACTTTGGTAAAAATTACATAAATAAAAAGCTGGCAAATAAAATGAGACATAATGCTATTCTTATGGTATTTCTCCGGTTTAATGCGTACAGCTTTAAGTATCTAAAAAAAAAGATACTCTTTCAAAGTTTGGATGTTTTGGTAGATTTATGAAAATAAGCTTTTGTTTTTCTTGAAGATATTGAAGCACTGGAGCTCTTATAGACGGAGTGTAAATACCGCCCACCAAGAAAGGAAGGTCATGTGAGCTAGAAAGCAGCTAGATTTTGAGGTTCACAGTTTTTTTTTCTTATAATTAACGGAGATCAAATATCACCATATTTTTTAAAAAAAAAATCACAGAAGAAATTGAAACAAATCTGAAAAAGTTTAATATTTATACCAGAATACATTATAAAAAAATAAAAATTTATAAAAAATCTTTATATAAATAAATATAAAGGAAAGGGCAACAAGACTTTGTTTTGATTTGTTTTGATCCGTTTCGTTTCATTCCGTTTCGTTTCGTTCCATTGAAAACATAAAAGGATAAGTTTAAAATGAATTATTAGAAATGAACATGGTAACTTGTGAATTCTAACTAAACAAGAGACTTCTTTATGCAACCAAGAAAATGAACACAAAATGGAGAAAGGCAAAGGCAAAGGGAAAGGGAAATAAAGAAAGAAAAAAAGAAAAAAAAAGGAAAGGGAGGGAGAGGGGGGAAGAATTTTTGTAAGCCACGTTTAGCTTTCTACCGACCACGTTTCTTCCTCTTTTTTTTTGGATTGTTATTGTTGTGTATTCCTAAGGTTCTTCTTCAGAGTCATCATAATCAGATGCTGACTGAGAAGAGGAGCCGTCGTCTTCGGCCGTATATGCACCAGAATAATGGCGAATCTTGTCAGCCATGTCGCGTCGCTGGATACGTCTGCTGTAAGACTCATCACCATAGTCGAGTTGAGGTTCTTGGATATCCAGTGTCTCGACAGGTTGTTGACCAGCCAGGAAATTCTCCACAGCAATGAGTTTTTTAAAGAAGTTGGTGATGTTTACTAGCATGGGGTTTAGTTGAACAATGACCTGTTCAGACACACCAGTGGATCCAATCTCTCGTCCAAAGAACATTGGGTCATCTATAGGTATAGGTGCTCCAAATGCAACAGGAGAAAGGACGGCAAGAGTCAGAACAATAAAAGAAAACCGCATGATAAAACAAAGAGAAGGAGAGAAAGAGATGATATTCTCCAAAAATAAAGAACACACAAGAACACAAAAAGATAGAAGAGTTGATTTTTTTTTCTTTCTTTTGTTATGTAGAAATAAAGGGCACTAATATCATCCTTCTTGTGTGTTTTTGGTTTGGTTTATTTTGCTTTTTTAATATTATTATTATTATTATTGGGGACATTTCAAATGGCTCCAATGGTCGAGTCTGAAAGTGGTTAATACGGGAGCTATTTCAACTATAGACAGAAGGAGAGGACACACACACATATATATATATATATGTGTGTGTGTGTGTGTGTGTGCGAATAGAAAAAAAGGGGGGAGGGAATAACGAAGGGGAAGAAGAAGACACATAAAAAACACTTCTTTTTTTGGTTATTATGATTGCTTTAGTTTATTGGCTGATACTTTGGTCAGTGGCTTTCTTTGGAGACTCGTGGTCAACAACGACAATGGGAGACATCATTACTAACTCCTGCTTCTCTATTTCGGTGGGTGGGAGAGACTCCTCAAGCCAGTCAGATATGAACATGCCGGCTGTTGCAAAAGCCATGCCAGCTAAAAGTAATGAGTGTCAGTTAAATTAGTAAAATAGATAAATAAGAAAACTTGAATTTGAAAAGAAAATAATAGAACATACCAACGCCAATTGAAACACGTGTGCGAGGGTTGAGTGCCTTGTAGGATTCCCACAATGTCTTTCGCTGCATGACTATACCTTTGACATTTCAAAACAATAAAAATAAATAAATAAATGGACTTCTTGAAAGGGAATTGTAAGTCACGTGAATAACTCAATTGGCTTGAAAGATAGTAGTGGTTGCCCTTTTTTGTTTTGTTTTAAATAATGATACCACTACTACTACAGCTACTACTAATACTAATACTAATACTAATACTAATACTATTACTACTAATACATTCAGTAGTGGTTTTTGATACGATTTTGTCAATATTAAAAAAAAATTGATAGACATAGTCCCTTTGAATAACCCTGGCCTGGTAACCTTGAAATTAGATCACAATAATGTATTCTTTTCTCTTAATGACCAAGGGATATTCACTTGTGACACCATTCGTAAGTATGTACCACTTGTAAAATCGTAAGAGCTGAAAGTATATAATAAATATCTACAATACAATACAATACAATACAATACTTCATGGTTATCAGAATCAAATTTATATATATATATATATATGTATATATTATAGAAGCAATTATTATCATCAAAACATGACATACTTCTTGTTAATCACCATCCAAGTCACCGCTTCTTTCTCATAGTAAAATAAGCAGCAGTGCCTATCTTTTTTCTTTATAAAGAAAAGGCCCAAAACAAGATATATATATGCATGTAATTATGTAATTGCTCTTTAATACCATCACTCCTTTTTATTAAACAACATAAATTAACCATAGACTGATTTGCCATGTTTCTGATTATGTGCCTTTCTCATGTTGTCTTGTCTGTAATTAATTGATTTACAAATGAAATGATTGTATTGTATTGTGAGTAAAGACCTATTGACATATTTTCGTATATAATGCATTGAAATACAGTGGAATGTAATTGATAAAAACGGTTATGTTGTATATCATCAAAAATCTAATCTGAAAATCAATTGAGGCAAGACTGTCATTATTATTTCAAAGAAAGAGTTTGGGATACACACTAAAAAGCAAGAACATATTCTGATCCCCTTGATCCCTAGCATTTCGAACATAAAAGACGTAAGTACACCGATCTCTTTAAAACATATTAAAAACAGATATAAAATCAACGATCTTGGCACTTTTCTAAAGTCCAATAGATAATCTTGTTTAGGAACCAAGTCAGCGAGAACAACAAAAGATATTGAAGATAGCAACTAGACTATCTAGCACGCTAACCACACCAAGGATCTATGGAATTATAATACAAAAACAAAAAAGCCAAATCAAACCAAAGTCGATTTATTGTTTGATTGCCTGTTTTAATTGTGGCTCACTATGCTGGACCTTGTTACTTTAACTTTATAAAGTTTAATTGCTTTAATACTCAATACTCAAATCTATTAATTTTATTTCAATTTTGAAGACTTGGACAAGCTAATGATAAGCTGATTGAAATATAAGTATTGGATTTGCATTCTCCAAGTTATTTTATTTTACTTTGGCTTTATGCAGTTCATGTGGACTTTGCGTTTAGATCATTATTATTATTATTATCATTTTGAAAATCGAAGAAGGAATGTTGTAATAAGTAGCTGGTGATTTTATTCTATAATATATCCAGTGTGGTTACCTAAAGGGAGAAGGGGACTTTGAGAAGTAGTGTTTTGTTTTCTTTATGTGAATAATCTCAAAGAATATAATACCAAAGCAAGCAAATCCAATTATTCTGTTTTACTATGTATTTTAGGTTATATTAAGTTATCCAGACATCATCCATAGTATATTTGACCTATGTTAAAGAAAGATATCTTATAAAGTCTCTATCATATCTGTAGGTACCAATATTCGGATAACATGACTGGTGTCTGTTGTATGACCAGAATAAGTAAAGGAGGAAAGAGGGGCAAGATAGGTGTGTATGAAACAATGATGTCTATGGCGAAGATAATCAAATGTGTTTATGTAATAATAATGTCTGAAACCTCTCCTTCTTCCACCCCTTCTTTCTAATAGTCCATCTGATAAATATGTCAAGAAATTGTTAATTAAAATAAAATAATGAATTTGTATTTGTCGTAGTGTATCAAGTATCTCTGGATGTTAATAATTTTAACGGCTTTGGCGATAATAGTTCAAGTACTTTATTTATTTATTTTGAAGGCAATTCAATAATGACGGATTAGACATATTGCTACTATGTTTCAGATAGGAGCTTCATATTTGGCCTGGATAATCATTTATATCAATCTTTTTGACAGGTACTCTTTTTTTTTGTCTGGACTTGCTATTCTTCTCACAGCTCCCAAACTAGATATCTTTTTGCAAGTGTACTGCAGTGGCGTGACAAAGTTTTCAAAGGCACACTTTTGAATCATTATTTTGCAATTAATTTCTTACTGTTACATTGCTCTATATTTAATTTTCATAGTTGTTCACTAGTAAAGGAAAAAAAGTTGCTTAGCAATGTATACAGTATTAATGAAAAATAATAGACCAGTAAGGCACGACAGATGATCTACACTGTGATCTACACAATTTTGTTTTTGCTTTAATTTTAATTTTAATTTTAATTTTTGAATTGTACAAAAGTAGTTACGGATGAAGCCGGGCAGACACAAGGTACAATGCAATCAACCAAGAGAACTTGAAAATACTAGGTCAAAAACTGACTGAACTATCAAATAACTGCTATATATACATGCTCTCAATTTCGGGTTGGTTAAAGACAGAAAAAGTACAAGAAATAATTAAAGAAGGATGAAATGTATTATGTAGGGTATCAATCCAAGGCTCTGTAAAGGAGACCACGGAAGAAACAGGAGACATAAAAAGAGTCGGTAGGAAACAGAGCCAAAGAATATAATCTTGACATTTCCAAAAAAGAAAAAAAAGAAAAAGGTGATAGTAGGACTGTGGGTTAATCGGATAGTCATAGGATATATTGAAAGTAAGTTAGAGGCAGGTTGGAGGCATTGATCATGCGTACATAGTGAACATATGCAAGATTTTAAAACTCCATTAAAACATGATAATGAATGTTCACACGACAGTCTAGGTCCACTCTCAGAGGCGAATTGGCAGGTGAAAGGAAAATGTGGAGAGATTGAGGTTGAGGTTGAGGGCTATAGAATCAAGCTCTCTCGCCTTGAGAATCAACCGTAATTATGATTATTTTGCCACATGGATTCCGTAAGTTTCATATGAGGTGTACAAGCTTTATCCAACAAAAAGTATAATGACTCTATAGATATTATTAACAATAGTGTTGACATTTGCCCAATAAAGAGAAATACAGCCCAGAGATATAAAAGTGCAATTTCTTTGTAATATGAATATTTTTGCTCTTGTTGAAAAGTAGCATTGGTTTTTCCGTGAATTTTTTTTTTATAAATGTATTCCAAGTGTGGCTTCTTTGATTTTGTATCTCAACCGATACTTTTATTTGCTTGCTTGTTTATCGATGTAGCGCAGAATGATTTGGAGACACCAAATATTCGGATAAAATTACCGGCATCATATATATTACCAAAAATAGGAAAAGAGGAGAAGGATAAGGAATAAATTTTGTGCATTAAAAAATATATATATATATATATATATATATAAACAATTTTCATAAAAATGTATTCAAATGCTGTCTAATTTATTCTTATAATTATTTCATATGTGCTATAAGAATCTTCTTTGGCTATCAAGCCACTATAGATATGTCGATTGAAATACTAAATTAAATTAAGTCAAGTCAAGTCAGACTTACTATGATTTGATAAAGATCTTTGTTCTCCTTTGTAACGAATAGTATTGTTATCAGAAGGCGGGCCGAAGTATCTCCCACGACCAAAAACAAATAGATTCAATAATAATAGTTATTTGGCCAATTAGAATCTTACTCAAATAAACACACACTATACGTACTATACAGAAAGAGAAATAGAAATAGAAATAGGAAGCGAGATTATATATGTACAAGAGTATAAAAGTATAAATACGTGTATATCCTTTTTCTATAAAACTTCATTTTTATATACAAAATTTTATATATACACAGAAAGTGGAAAAACTAGGCTCTACAATTACAACTAGTTACAAATAATTGCAGGTTGTGTGTATGTCGTTTGAGTGATATTCTTGTGTGATCTAATAGGATCTCCGGTACAGAATAAATAATAATAATACTTTTGCTTCCTTAATTACTATTATTATTAGATGATTAGACGTAGAGAGAAAATGGGAATCTTTATCTGAAATACTAAATAATGTATATCAAAGGATATCAAAGTTCATGTAACCAAAAAATAAAATAAAATAAAAAACACATTTGACGTAGATCAATTCTAGGAGGAAATCTTGACACAAAATTGATCTTTTTTTTTTATTATCTTTCTTTTCAATTCCGGTGTCCGGCCGAAAAAATAGTGCATTGTAATCTGGAACACATGAAATTATATGTTTTTTTCTCTTTCTGATATCCTAACAGAGAAAGCCTCTAACCCCAACTATATGCAGCTAAAAAAAAAAGGCAAATACTTGATGACATTTTGTTCCAATCATTCTATAGAAAGTTATATAGAAGCAAAGGCGTATTTGATTAATTATTCTAGAGTATATTACATTTATGACTACTGCGACAGTTACATAATAATAAAAAAATCAAAAAGTGCCTGATCTGCCCCAGGCTCCAACTTATTACTAAGGAGTAGAAAACATATATAAAAGAACATTATTTTGAGTCATGTAAGACGTACACTGTTCAGTTTTGAAAAGTGCACCCTATTGGCTCTTTTACCAAGTAAAAGATATGATTGGCCAAATGGTGGTACAATGAATATAAAAAAGATGCGGGCCGGTCATCCAGAAGGAATAATAATAACAATAATCAAAGAAGGGAAAAAGGCTGTTTGAAATATCCTAATTTTTTTGGGTTCTTCTTTTGGATAGTTAGAATCTTGATTTGAACTGTATTGATTCGATCTCTGGTGGTGATATTATGTATGTAGTTTGGGTGCAAGAAATAAACAATAGAAACCCATTAAACTTTCAATTCTATTTTGTAGAAATGAATTCATTTTTATTTTAATTAATTTTTTAAAAAATTACTGAAAGACTCTCAAGAGCAAAGAGCCCAATAGGTTATTTGGGCTAATTTTCTTTGCCACATTAATCTATAGGTATTTATACCCGTATCCGTGTCTGAATGCTTCTTCTTTGTACATTTGTATATTTGTTGATCATAATCCCTTATCCCTTATATATAAATATACTTATCATTATAGCTAAAGGAACATTAGCATTCATTACTTGACCATATTATTCGTCCAGTCAGTCAATTAAAGGAAAATAATAAATAAAAAATCTTTGCCCGGATGTGCAAATTACTGTTGCACAAGAAATAAAGAAGGCTTTATATTACGTTATATACACATCTTATTCTTATTATTATTATTTCTACTATCATCATAATCATCACCAAAAGACCGTCTTGAATAAAGGTTTTTATATATATATATATATAAAATAAATAGATTTCATTTCCAAAGAAGCTGCTTTCTACAGACTTCAATTGCCCAGTGTCTAGTATATACTTTTATAATATCTATTATACTATACTATATGGACTGTGTGTAAGCCTACAAATACAAAGATAGACTGTGCAACGATGAATATAAATACATACGTATTTCACTAAATGGAAATCTTAACATGTGTGTACACCTAACACCAGAGCGATTCGAATTGACTCGATTAGGAAGCTTAGACACGAATCATTTATATATATTTATTTCTCTTTCTTTCTTTTACATTCTGCCCTCTCTTTCTGTCATCAATATTTATTTAATTATTTAATTTTGGTTTTGTTTTGTTTTTTGAGAATGGGAGGCTCATTACCAAAGACCATTCCACCACTTGCCTTGGTTCCCTTTGCCATGATACAAGCCCACGTCTTTTGGTTTTGCTCTGTAGTCTGGCTACTCTACAACAACTTTTCTTCTTCATCTTCCAATACTACTCTCATGATCGAACCTGCTTACAACAAACCCAAACCCAAAAATAAAGACACCCTACCTTTACAAAGAACAATAAAAATCCTTGAAGATAAAAGCAATAATACTATTCATAAAAAACAAAGACCCCGTTCGTTTTCCGAACCACCTTGTAACCAAATACCAATCACTCCCCTAAGACCCAAACGAATCCAATTCAACACAAGTCTAAGCTCTCTTCCTGAAACAAATGCAGACTCAGATCCAGGACCTCGAAGACCAAGACAACGGCGACTCTTTCGTGTCTTTTCAACACACACCCAGTCACAATCACACCTACATCCACAAGAACAACAATCTATCATACCAGAAAATACAATGTCTTCGGCAGTCGCCCTCATGCGACCCAACAGACTTGACGAACGCATCGGAAAAACATGCCCGCCTCTCTGGTGGCAAAAGACACGTTTACAGATTGACATGAAAAAACAATCTTTACCCACAGAGGTACCAGTATTGGTACTGGCACCAGTTCACCTACACGATAACCACGAGAATGTGATAGAGTCAGCCGCAGCTAGAAAGTCCACCGACTCTGCAATCTCTGTCGAATCAGGCGCTACTCTGATATCTTCATCACCATTTCCTCAACCTCATTCTTCTCCTTCTCCTCTCCCTTCTCCTGCAATCCTTAGTCGTAGTGCACGTACAGCCAGCATGCTCCGTTCGAAATTTACTCCAAAATCACATCAGCAGCAACAACAAAATACTCTATCCTACCAATCTGCAGATAATGCGCATCATTTTGTGGAACCCACGCAAGTCACCAAGAAGCATCGACGAGCAACGATCCTGGGAATCACCAGACGATTTTCTCGCACCGCACCAAAAGCAGCAACAACAACAGAGGAGGACCCAGCTGAAACTGTTAGTGATCGTGATCAAATTGACACCGCAGAAAGGTCTCCTAGGCGCAAGGTGTTTAGTCGGATGTCCAGATGGAAAAAGTCCAAGAGATTATCATTTGAGCAATAATATCATATTTTATTCACAATTACTTATGTACATATACTTTACACTTACACTTACACTGACACTGACATACATACATACTCACATATATATATATATATATTCCTTTCTTTCTTTCTTTCTTTATTACCCTGTATAAATTCTCACTTTTTTCTTGTTCTTTCATATCATTTATATATATATAAAGCTACATACTATAATGCCCTAGAAGGCAAAACGGCAAAACACCAAAAACAATGTGTATTATAATATCCATTTTCTTATTATTTGATTAAATTGCTTGTGATTATATATGATAGCAGTCTTTGTCTCTCTTTCTTTCTCTTTCTGTGTGTGTGTAGGTGTGTGGGGTCAGTTGGTTGGTTCGGTTCAATTTGGTTCAACATTTATCTATCCAAACTAAGCATTAATAGAAAAAAAACATTGAAGAAAGATTATCCTTGTGTGTCATAGAATGAGGTCGATGAAGAAATATAAAGTAAAATTGCAGCCACAATACATTCTAGATATCCAGACTCCTCAGTGAAATGACAAAACATCTTTTTTTAAGCTTCTGTCAAAAAGAGAAAATAAAATCAAACATCCTTAACCTTCCCCTTTATTATATATATATATATTTACTTTTAAAGACCATTCTTTAAAAACAATTGAAATAAATATGAGCTATCTGATTGCCATACCATTTAACGCATCATTGACTATTTTAAAGTAATAAGAATGAGTTTCCTTATCTCAAAGAGCATCATATTGCTGCTAAATATACTCCCTGCAAGATCTTCCTTTCAAATAGCTGCATATACCCATATCTTCGAAATTGTTAATCTCTGGTTTTAGTGGATTATAAATCATCCTGTCTTTTCCAAAGTGGGGGTTAATGATGCATCATGATGAGAATCACCGGCAATGAACTTCTTTTTCACAATATAAGAGCTCTTTTTGTTCGTTAAGAATATTTTGAGTCATTTACTGAGACATTGTGAGATTTGAATGAGAAAAGCCTTTTTTTTTTGTTAAAAAAGAATCACAGTAACTATGCATTAAAGGTGTTCTATTTAGTTGAGTTTGAAAAGGTTTCTTTCATTTGTTGTATGTGTTATTATAGGGGGTTTCACCAGCTCTGGACGCTTGACTGTTGGATGTAGCGGTGATTTAATTCGAAAAATGATTGGCCGTGGCGAATCTTCAAAAAATGAGAAACGAGCATCCAAGCATCTAAGAAAATGGTTCACCACTAGATGTCCGTGACTTGGCCAAAATTTGTAAAAGATTGTACTTTATGTACAATTGATGGCAAATTTCATAGAAAAGTAGAAGTCAAAAATAAAGCATAATCAATCTATGTAAGAGTAGCTACCTTAATACCAAATTAGACAGTTCTAACTTACTTGTAGGGAATTTGGATATGAGCACTATATTTATGGGCACTCTAATCAAGCGTATTGCACATCTGAATGTTGAAGCATATGAGAGAAAGCATATCAACAAAGAGACATTATTGGTATTCAATAGTATTTTACGGTATTAGTTAGTTGGACGGTGCTTAAACTACTAATACATCCAACAGTCAAGCATCCAGAATTGGTAAAACCACCTATAGGGTAAAGTTCTTTGGATTGAAAATCTAATGTATTATCATCTAATGCTAGAATAGTACGTATATTATGAGAAAAGCGTAGTTTTATAATCTAGACATATTTCACATAATTTTTGAATCATTATTCTTTACATTTGAAAAGGTGAGACGGGTTGTGATGGTTTATGTAAAGAAGTAACCCAAACGGCTAACAGAAAAAAGAGAATAGATATCAATCTCCTCTATCATATCCTTAGCCCAAATCTTGGCCTTTTGCAGCTTGTTCTCTCAAGAAAGATAAAGAGAAAGAAATAGAAATAGATAGATATTATTGTGTTTAATTCTTACAATTCTTGCGCCTTTTAATTGATTTCTTCGCCAGTTATAAGAATTATATTCTTCTTGCGGCCACGACTTGAGCAATCTGTTTACATAATTGATACAAAGAAAAAGATTTAGAAAGATATGATACATGTGTGTCAGCCGGAAGATCAAAGACATACGTAATGAACTAATGAAAATGAAGAATCTTCTATTTATATAAGCTCTCAATGAAGATAAAGATAGCTAATATATCTACTAATATAATGCTCACTATCACGAGTTTAATATTGCATACGAGTGGAAGAAATTTCATGATTTTATAGTAATAGTAAGGCTGTCAAGTAGCCCAGATTTTAGCTCTATAGAGATCTCATAAGAATATTCCACCAGAAGAGTGAAAAAGAAAAAAGAGGTTAATCTTCAAAAACTTTTAAGGAGGTGGCGGTTATTACCTATATGGAATAAAACAACACTCGGGTTGGTGTTTGTAATATTAAGTGCATGTCAATGCCTAATTGCGTGGCAATGCCTAATTGCATGTGAATGCTTAATTGCATACATGAGATGAAGAAAGTTAATGAAACGTCATCAAACTATTGATTTTTTTTAAAGAAAAACTGTACCTTTGTATTTATATGTTTTTAGGCATGAGTTGTCAAGTGAAAGAAGATCGGCTAAACCAAGAATGCTAAAGAAGTTGTATTATTGATATATTAGAATTTAATAAGTATGATGACTATTGTTGGTACGAGTCTATATATACATATACATACCTTGCTTGTAAGAAAATAAAAAAATTCAAACAGATCTCAGTACTGAATATTGTATTAAAATATTCGTTCGTCTGTTTTTAAAGTGTATCCGATTTATCCCAAAAAGTAAAAAATAAAGATTTTTTTGTCAAGACCTGCGCTTGAAGGCCGATCCACTCAAGTTTACACCCAAGCTTCTCAACAACCCTCATTCCTGCCTACTCGGCATGGCATCAAATTTACCATGACGGCAAAGTATTGGTGAAATGCTTTAATGCCAAACTGCTCGGGACAGGTGTCTGAGACACCCAAGTGAACAGCATAGCATTTACTTAGGCACCTTAACTTTGCTTCGGGTTCGTCCCTCATATCCAGTTCTGTTTACCAGAGCGTGGGTTACAAGTATCAAAGACTAAGCAGAGAGTGACTTGAAAAGCACAGGGATCGTTTCAACAGGAAGCAGTAAAATACAGGAGATCGTACTGGTTAATCCATCTGCATTACTTCACGTCCAGGTGCTCAACGAATTTAAAAAAACTCTACGCATCCAGGTGATACACCCTTATACTTGCACCTTTCTGTGACAATCTTGACCGGCCCCGAAGGACAAAATCTGGAGAGCCAATATCCAACGTCCTAAGAAAATAGCATAAAGCTACCTCTGCGTTCCTCAGTCCCCTCCATGTTATGTGCCGCACAACACAGAAAAAACTGACGTGGATCTCATCCGGCTTTCGCCTTCATATGACTGACTCAGGAAGGTCTTTAACACCAGTTATGCTCTACACTAAGAGCTACTTTCCCTGACGGTACTTGTGATCAGTTGGTTTTTTATAAATAAGTTTAGCCTTCGATGAAACTTTTCACCGGGATTAGGGAGTTTGTAAAAACAACCCGACTCATCGGAAGCTACTTAACACAAAGACAAGAACTCAAGACAAGGTGAGGGGATTGCACCCTCCAATAACCTTTTCCAGGGAGTGAAGGCTACTGACTTGTTGGTATGTCTGGAAAAGCAGTTCACTAGTTCACAATCCAGAGCAGCCAAAAGACCACTCCGGTTCAAACATTGGAGCTTCTCCATCTCAAACAATAAAGTCCAAGACAGAATCCCTTTTGGTTTCTTCTCCCCTGCAGTAAATGCAAGTAGAATCGCGCAAGGCACAGATCAGATTTCAGACCATAGCACCTTGAGCGAACTCAATGGCCAGACTAGCCAAAGAGCGCAATGCTTCCAATAAAAAACCAGAATCTCATATTAAGACAAGCCCTATAAATAAGGCGTCTACAATGAGCGAGTTGGAAATGAGCCCGGAGACTCATTGTTAAAGACCATGATATACACATCTTGCATGAAAATGTTTACGTATATTCCTTTTGATATATCGTGACCAATAGAATACGAGGTATTCAGGGATCACTGCAAATGTAGAAATAGAAAGAAAATAGAGTAAAAGGTTAATATACTTATCATGTCAAAGTATGTGCGCGTGTGCGCGTTTACTTACCTAACCGATAATCGCAAAGAGCTTAAAAAGTACTGATGCTCAAAAGCAAAACGGGACTGGAAACGGGACACTGGATACTGTAATAAAATAAAATAAAACATTAAATCATAGTTAGTGTGTTGATCGTGTCAAAGTGTGGGTATGTGTGTGTGTGTGTGTATGCGTTTACTTACCTAGCAGATAACCGCGTAGGGCTTAAACAGTACTTGTGCTCGAAAGCAAAACGGAACTAGACACTGGACACTGGACACTGTCATAAAAAATGAAAGCATCGAACCATAGTTAGTGTGTTGATTGTGTCAAAGTATCTATCTGTATATTTACTTACCTGATACATGAACATGACGTGAAGGACCTCTCCGTAGCTACAGTGGAATGGACGCTGGGCATACAAGACAAAAAAAGCACAAGAGACACTGGGCTGTAGTTAGTACGCTGACCGTGTCAAGGCGTGTGTGTGTCTGTATATTGTCTTACCTGCTATTAGACTGGACATTGTTTTTGAAACTTAGCTAGAGACCGCGTCTGGGGTGCGTTTCCATGGTAAATATCAGTATGAGCCTTATACAAATGGAAAGATATAGGCATCTAAAGGCGATTTTCTTACCGTGTCGGAAACCAAGGACCACCAAAGGGAAACCAGGAGGAAGAGGGGGGATTACAAGAAATTGGGAATTGTATCAATTTTTATATGAAAAAAATGGGGCTGGCGCAGCACAGAAGGCGTAAAAGGCCTATTTTGGGCAAATCAAAACAAATTCATATAAAAACTAAAGGGCTTTACGTTGTAGGTAAAAGTTCTATGCTTTTTGTTCCAGACTATTATCAAAAACCTCTTGGTATTGCCTAATAAATACATTGAGTAGTACAACCAATGGGTGAATTTGAGTATTACTATGCTTTATATAACCTTTTTATGTCTTTGGAGAAATATATTTTTATATGTTTCTAATCACACTACTGATGATCATACTGTTTTTTAAAAATCCGCCATACAAATAAAGAAAGCCTCCTTAATCTTCTAACCACAATTTGTTTACTTTCATTTCACAAAGTATGTTAAAAGACATGTAAGTAGAAAAGTACTACTATTAAGAAAACAGTGGCATATATTTATTAAAGCAGTTGGTATTCTACCAGTTCTCAAGTATACTTTTTTTTTAAAAAAAATAATCTATTCAATTCTATATATGTATGCAATATTTCTTTTGAACTACAAGTATAATATTTTTTCTTACTCTTGATAGATCAAAATATTGCTATTATAGTGTATATTCACACACGTTAGCCAGCACAGCTTATTATTTACAGAATTATGTTCAAAGACAAATAAATAATTGTATAAATGTTATTGCAAAAGAGACTTGAGTGGTTTATATGATAGATTGCTCAAATGGTTAAGAAGAAAAGAGCATATATATTGTCAATATCAGTCTATTCTCTTAAAAGTAATAGAGAAAATAAAAAGAGAGATATGTTAGGATGATCTATATTACCTTTATTTTCTTATGCTTATATATATATCAGCAGCTAATAGAATAAGATAATTAGCAAGAGCAATTTCAGCAGCTTCTTTACAGAAATCTTTTTACTTCAAGTTATAATATATTAAGACTTGTAGCGTATTAATTACTTTTTAACAATATTTCAAGGCTTATAGAGATTCTTTCCTTTACGTTAATTTTTATATTTTATACTAGTACAGTCTAAGTATCTATTGACAAGCTGGTGGCTCAGTTGGTTTTGGACAAGTACCCATATTCAATTACCAACACAATTATTATTATATAAACTATCGAATTATCTCAATAACGTGATATCAGCTTAACTCAAAGAAAACTATATAGTCCCAAACAAATCAATCCCATAAAGAACAGTTTTTACACTTATATTTTCTTTTCCTTTCTTTTTTCTGGGTCTCGATCATAAGAACACTACTATTTTCTACAAAAGCTGTGAATGTTGATCTGACCACCCCTTCTTCTCTTTTTATCTATACTTTTTTCATCAACCATTACATCACATAAACCAATATAGCACGTCTCACCACTCTCCTACCAGATTATCTGCAATCCTTTAACATTATATTTCTGTGACCTCCATTCCTCATTCAATATTGATTAATATTGACATTGACATGTTGCGTGTATATTCACATTTTCGGCCGGCCCAAACATATCACATATCTCTAAATCTTTTTGTATCAATTATGTAAACCAATCGATTAAGTAATACTTTTGGGAAGAACATGATTGTTACAACTGGCGCAGCAATCAATTGAAAATCATAAGGACTGTAACAATGAACCCCAACAATGACTATCTACCTCTATTTCTCTCTCTTATTTTTTTTATGAAGCATAGTTTATTCCAACCTCTTAGTAATAGCTTAGTAATATCTTACTAATTATATTATTTTATCTATTATCAAAATATCTATATAAACATCGAAAGATGAAAGCAATAAAGAACATCCTTACATATCACTTCTATTTTCTTTTTATCTTTCTCGAGAGAACAAGCTGCCAATTGCCAATATTAGGGCAAGGAGTTGTTAGAGGAGATTGATACATATTCTCTTTTTCTGTTAACCATTTGGACTACTTCTTTATATAAACCAATACATTCCGTCTCAATAGTATACAATGATGATAACAGAAACTCCAAGAGATTATGCCTACTACAAGGCTGATAATTTTGGAAATATTTAACTTGATTTTTTGATATTAGAAATAAAAGTAAAGCATATAATAAAGTGCTTTTAGGGGAAAAAATGAGTACATTTACTAGTGAAGAATACTATTAAATAGTAAAATAGTAAAATAGTTCTGTCAATTGTAACTGAAAGTTGACCCTTTATTTATTTATTTATTTATTTATTTATTTATTTATTTATTTATTTATTTATTTATTTATTTTTGACTTTTTCAGTGCCAATACAGCTTAAGTCGATTTATTAAAAAAATAGAAAATGGGACTAACTGATATGCTCTTAGACATTCAAGCTTACTGTAACTTTTTCAGTAGAAGAAATAAATCAAATTAAAGTCGGCTACATGAGCTAATTGTTATAAGTTGAGAAGCTTTAATATTAAATAATACTGAGCTAGTGTACAAGAGTAAGTTTATAGAAGAAAACCAAGAAATAAAAAGTGGAATTACAAACATAACTAAAACTCTGTGATTGTTTTTTTTTGCTCTTACCTAATATCAACAAGTGATCAAAATTCACTGTATGACTATCAGTAATATAATGACATAAGTAATTTTATTAAATGTAAGTCTTTCTACTAATAGAAAAAAAAAGGCTGCAAGTAAGATATGTTTGATACGATCCTAAATAAGTGTCTCCGAAATCAATACTAATAGCTATCCAAAAGATTAGAAACTGTACAGAAAATAAGTATACTAAAATAAAGATGGATAATTTGATTTTGATAATTTGATTTACTCATTATTCTCTACCTACTTTAGACTGGGGTATTCTTATAAAAGCAAAGTTATCCAATAAGCTGGCAGACAGGGTAGTGATGAAATAGAACAGAAGATATGAGAACATAATTACGTGCAAGAATAAAAAAAAATATCCTGCAAAAATCCAGCTATACTTTTTTAGTGTATTATGGTTGAGATAGTTGCAACATAAGTATACTCTGTCACTATGTCTGTTAGTTTTTTATGCTCACATACGCTTACTCACTCACCCATAAATATACATTGTCCTTCACTAAAATAGAGGTCATAAATTGTAGGCGGCTTATCAAACACTTAATGCATCATATGTCTCATATGTAATAAAGAAAAAGCCAAGTTTCCTGCTCCTAAAGTTACACCGCATATTATCAAATGCATGGCCCCTAATAAACCCTATATGATGGCCTTGTGAAGTCTAAAGAAAATTATAAATATCTAAGTCAAAATAAAATAATAAAAACCAAATAGCTAGTGCATACTTTTGCCATCAAATAAGTAGTGGTAGTGATAGCCATATTAAAAAGAAAAGACAGAGTAAGCCTATCAAGTATTTAAGAGTATATTTAATATGGATGTCACTCATACTAAAAGTAGTAAGTACAGAAAATAAAAAAAAAGAAAGCATGACGATCATATGCATATTCACGTAATCAGCAAAGAATTTAATTGAAAAAAAAAACAAATACAAGGGTATTTATGTTTCTACCACTACTCAGCCCACATTCCCTTGCCATTTTCTATAAATTCACTCTTTTTTTTCTGTTTTCATTTTTCTTTCTTTCTTTCTCTTTTTTCACTTTTTACATGGTAAGCTTGAAACTCTGCTCTCAAAGGTAAGTTACATCTTTATATACCCTTTAATATAGCTGTCTATATATTGGGTATTTTCTATAAACTATTACAGCAACGTAAGTACTTTACACCTCAAAGAATTTTTACACGTTTTATATTCTTCACCCATTAAAACTTGTTATCCTTAACACGCCAGACAGTACGCTACATGTTTCACAGCAAAACTCTTCTCTGTGGCCTTATATTTTACACTTGGCTTCCATAAACGACTTTATCAAAAAAAAGTGAAGACCACCAGAAAAAAATCCGATATTCTTTAATATTTATATATTATTATTATTCCGTCTACAATACGAGTATAGGACATACAAAGGGCGCAGGTTTGTGGTATCAGTATTTCTCCATTCTCAAAATAACTAGCAGCACATATATAGTAGCTAGGAATATATACACGCAGTCAAAACACAATATTGATACATTATACCTACCGCCCAAACCATAACCTTGATATTAGGATTATTATTCGAATACCAAACGTTACGCTTAACTTACAGTTAAATTTTAACCACTATAAGTTTAATTTCAAAGTCACTCGCCCATAAAACAAAGTAGTAAAGCGGTAAATACATGCAAAAAAGGCTAACAGTGGGATAAAATATTAATATGACAGGTACTAACCCAGCCAATTTATTATAAAAAATATTACAGCTCTAATACAGGTATAGTTATTCCAGCAGCATATCTATACAGTTGAATATGACAATGCACCAAAGACACTACAGACATTTATTGTAAGCCATATCGATAAGTGGAGAGTGAGAATTAATCATAGTTGTGCTAGCAGCAGTTTTTATTTCTACACCAGATAGCTGTGACCTGAGTATGACTAACTGAACAGCAAGTCTTACTATATTGTTACCACGACTACAACGACTACCAAGACTACGACGATTACGACGATTACGGTTAAAACGAACATTGGGATTATTACGACCATTACGACCGTTACGACCATTACAATTATTACGACGATAACGACGATTACAACAATTACTTTTTTGTATTGTTTATTAGATGTAGATTTCTAAGACAATTACGACGATCACGACCATTATTACCATAACGACCAATACGTCCAATAAGACCAATACGAACACTACAACCACTATGACCATAACGACGATTACGACGATTATTACCATAACGACCAATACGATCAGTACGAGCATAACCAACATAACCAACATAACCAACATAACGACCATAACGACCATAACGACCATAACGACCGTTAAGACCGTTAAGACCGTCAAGACGATTACGACCGTTAAGACCAATAAGACCATTACGACGATTAATTTGCTGTATTGTTTATTAGATGTAGAATTCTAGGACAGTTATGACGATTATGACCACTGCGACCACTACGACCACTGCGGCAATTAAGACGATTACGACGATTACGACCATAACGACCATAACGACCATGAAGACCATGAAGACGATTACGACGATTACAACGATTACAACGATTACAACGATTACAACGATTACAACGATTACTTTTTTGTATTGTTTATTAGATTTAGAATTCTAACACAGTTACTACCACTACAACAGTTACAACAATTAAGACGATAAAGACGATTACGACGATTAAGACGATTACGAAGATAACGACGATAACGACCTTACGACCCTACCACCATTACGACAATTACGACAATTACGACCAGTACTTTTCTGTATCGTTTATTAGATGTATAATTATAAGACAGTTAAGACCATTACGACCATCAAGACCATTACGACGAATACAACGAATACGACCATTACGACCATTACGACCATTACTTTTCTGTATTGTTTATTTGATTCAGAATTCTAAGACAGTTATGACAATTACGACGATTACGACTATTACGACCACTACGAACATTACAAACATTACGACCACTACGACCATTACGATTATTACGACAAGTGAGACCATTGAGACCATTACTTTTTTGTATTTTTATTAGATGTAGAATTTTAAGATGATTACGACGATTATGAACATTGCAACTATTACGACTATTACGACCCCTACGATTATTACCACGATTGAGACGGTTGAGACCATTACTTTTTTGTATTGCCTATTAGATGTAGAATTTTAAGACGACTACGACGATACGACTATTACAATTACTACGACGACTACGACGATCACGAAGATACGACTATTCCGACCATTACGACCATTACGATCACTATCACCACTACGACGATTAAGACGATTAAGACGATTGAGACCATTACTTCTTTGTATTGTTTATTAGATGTAGAATTTTAAGACGATTAAAATGATTACGAAGATTACGACGATTACTACATTATTACAATTATTAAGACAAGTGAGACCATTGAGACCATTGCCTTTTTGTATTGTTTATTATATGTAGAAGTTTAAGACGAATACGTCGATATGACCAGTACGACCAGTACGACCATTACGACTACTATGACGGCTACGACGATACGAAAATACGACTATTACAATTATTACGACCATTACGACCACTACGATTATCACAACAATTGAGACGATTGAGACCATTACTTCTTTGTATTGTTCATTAGATGTAGAATTTGAAGATGATTAAGACGATTACGAACATTACGACTATTACGGCCACTACGATTATTACGACGATTGAGACGATTGAGACAATTACTTTTTTGTATTGTTTATTAGATGTAGAATTTTAAGACGATAACGACTATTACGACTATTAAGACGAGTATGACGACAACGGTATGAAACAAATACGAGACGATGTGAATAAGGCTTGGAAAACTGATGGTCAATGGTATCGGAAAAATAAAGACTCAGTTTTTGACATGACTATACTAGCATCACCCTTTTTATTTATACACAAGAAGACTCTGATATAAGTATAGCCACCCAAAAATTAATTCTAGTTGCATTATTAAGCGAAAGTGTTTTTTTCTGAAGAATAAAGTATACCTAAATGTGCATCCAGTCTGTACAGTCACAATCAATAATGTTAAATAAAGCCCAAAAAAAAGAGAACTTTATGCTCATTTCACAATACGAAGCCTCATTGCTCAAAAATTCATTAATTAAACCAGCATGCCTATTCAAAAATTCCGAAAGAGCTCTCGTGGCTCTTATCGTCCACGAAAAGAAGAGAAATATTGGGGGGTTTTTTACCTTCTAAAGACAGATCTTACACTCCGTGAGATTGCAGCGATTGTTGAGATGAAATTGCCAAGTGTACAAACAGTCAAGAAACGTATACAGGTTTATGGCAATCCACTGCCTCGTAAATCAACTGGCGCACCCAGAAAAGTTGATGAGAGAACCGAAAGGCATCTAGAAAGGATTGTACGAGAGGATCCATTTACCTCGTATAATCAACTCAGAAAGGCATTATCATCAATGTCAATCAACATTTGCAGAAACATGGTAATTGACTATGTCAAGCGTCTTGATTTCAAATCTTGTATTTCTGCACACAAGTCTCGCTTGACAGAAGAACAGAAGAAGGCCTGACTTTGTTGGGCCAAGTTATGGGTGAATTGGTCCAATGAACAATGGGCTAGTGTAGTATAGTCTGACAAGTCTCGTTTCTGCTTGGAAGTCCCACAGATTATTAGCAATCTATTTTTTTATAATTTTTTAAAATAAACATCTCAACCTTTGCTCCTACAAAATTCGCAGCTGCTAGCTACATTATGCATAGAGTAACTGCTTTTTGAATAATGACCATGTGTATTTGTAAATTTTATGTAATTTAATTTTATTCAACATTATTGTATGTGACTGTATCATTATCCTGTTTATGATTTGTACATGAAGGTTTTCTTATCTTTTTTTTTAGGATGGTGATGTAAAAGTAAAAGAAAGAGCTTATTACTCAAATAAAATAATTAAGTCTTAGATATAATTTTGGCAACTTTTGTTTCTCGCTGTAATATTATCATTTTATTTAACTATATGATATAGTGGTATATAATAAATCAAATACACTAGTTACTCTGATTGAATTTGAAACATATAATAAACAATTATAAAACTTATTTAAGATAAATAGACCATCGTACTACTCAAGTTATTTTTAATAGCAAGAGAGAAATATATAGACCTTTATTGGAGATTTGATACAATCATAGATATATGATTTTTAGGTTATAAAAGAGAGAGAGAGAGGAAAGCAAAATAAAGCAAAATACAAATATATATAAATATGTACATAAGATTGAGAGTAAGATATATGAAAAAGAGAGGTATGAAAGAGAGATAGAGAGAGAAAATGGTATAGGATAACTGTGTTTTTAGAAACAAACAATAAAGTTTTTTAAGTGACCCTTTCTTCAAGGAAGGGTTCAGATTGACCGTCTGCGCTTGCAGGGACGGTATTCCTCGTCAGAATCCTCGTTAAATTCATCTCTTCTACGGACGTGTGATAGTGAACTCAAGGCTATATAGGGATAAAATATAAAAATGGTAAGCAAATCCACACACACCCACACTCACATATATATATATATCCATGGCTTTAAAATTTAGTAAACTTACATTGGGTTTCGTCCACTTCAGCACTAAATGATTCGAGACCTATAAGGTATTATATTAGTAAACTATTTATTTAACACTGGTGATAAAATAATAGGACGTTAACAACTTACTCTGTAGCCAGGCAAGGGTAAAGTCACTTAGACTTCTATTACCCACAGGGGGTTCCTCCTCGCCTTCGCCTTCGCCCTCTTCTTCGTCTTCGTCTTCGCCTTCTTCGCCCTCCTCCTCACGGAGGGTTGCCGATGAGGCAGACCAGACCTCATCTTCTCCATCTGAGGAGAGTTCCACCCCAGATAGTGAGGATTCATCGATCTGACCCACCCCAAGGCCTTCCGACCACGAAAAGTACCCCGAGTCGGGAATTGACAAAGTTGTCGAGTAGGTTTCCCCACTCGACACCGACCGATGAGAGGCCATGAATGGCACTGCATCTGGCGCCACTGTTGGCAATGACCATGATGCTGATGATGCTGATGATGATGGTGGTGTTGCCGATGGTGATGATGGCAATGAAGATGAAGATGACAATGAAGTTCGTGATGATAACAATGAATAGGTAAACATCTTCGAAAAAGAAAGGCTTTTTTATAAAGAAAAAAGGAAAGAAAAAAATATATCTCATGTTTTTGCTGCCCTTTATATATTGCCATGGCTACTGATATCTTTATGTGAATCATCAACTCAAGGCGCTTGATAAGAAACAAAGGGAGAAAGTAAAAAGACTTAATTGCTTTCCGTTTTAGAGAAGATTTATGCAAAGATAAGTAAAGAAATAGACAGAAGAAAAAATCTCCCAAAAAAATACAAAGTCAAAAAAATAATAAAATAAACTATCCTTTTTTGTCCAGATAATTTTCACGACTTCTTTTTCTTTTAACTTTTTTTTCTGAACGTATCAAACTAAATATTGGTCTATCTCCATGGATACTACTTTGTTTTTGATGCGGTAAACGGGTACTTGGTCAGAGACACACCATCCACGTATCTGATATTTTGGATGGATACTTTAGGATAGAAAAGTTTTCAGGCTTGAACCAACAAGCAATGCAAACAACTTCAAAACCTTAATTGTCTCCGCGGATATCAAATATCCAATCAAATTATGAAGGTGTGCGTGCAATGTGAAAAACAAGGAAAATTAGTATCAATATAAAGATACAAAGGGCATGAGTATGTGATTTTACACATGACATCTAAACCTATAGAACTTCATCGATGCTTTTTGCTTTATGTTGCTACAAAGACACAAGCAAAAACCTTCTGAACTAGCTAATCAACAGTCTATGGTTACATTGGAAAATGCTTTCAAAGCGTCCGTGTATTATCATTCCTTCAAGTTCTACTAGTTTCTATAAAAAACGTCCTTTCTTTGCTCTATATGTGTGTATGTGAGCAAGATCGAATATATTATCAGACCCAAATATACTAAAGAGGTAGTAGATGGCAAGTAACATTATCAAAGTAAAAAAAAGAGGCAGTAATGTAGTGCTATTTATCACTTATTTTTTGTAACTATGATCTAAGTATCCGAAAGAAAGAACTATTAAACACGGCGCGTTTGAAACTAGCTAGACAATTAGTATGAGTATCTAAAAGTTATTTACAAGATTATATTACTGGAAGGATAAACCAAACTGTACTGTGATATCTGAACCATCTTTCCAATACAATGCAGCACAATAGCAAGACATTTTTTAATAGCTACTACAGATACTTATGTGTTATATATTCTGATGACAAAATAAATCCAAGTTTAATGAAAATTTTATTACTAAGAAATAAATCACAAATTATCACAAATTATGGAATCATGTTTCTTTTTTCTTGCAATAAATATCAGTTATATTATTCACATATACAAGAGAAGTTTAACTGTGATATTGGTCATCATTTCAGTATTTCTATCTGACTGGAAAGGGTATCCACAGGGCAATTATGCGGGTTCCATTCTTAAATCATCTTAACCTCTTCTACCTACTCTCTTGTGATCTCGCGTACGCTAATATACGTGTATCTGTCATATGTTTTGTCCAAACAAAACTGATACTAGATGTCTTAAAGTAACATCTGTTAAACTTTCCCTACACTGATAAATATCTTTTTGTGTTCTATACTCTTTTCTCTTGCATAAAAGACCCTTGGGTTTGAAAGCTCAGAACACAATAGCTCGTAAATGAAGCATATGTCAATATTATGGCTGATTCTTTGTATAAAAATGGTTCTTTTTTATTTTTTGATATGTACAATAACTCTTTCAGAGACGGAATTAAGCAAGCCATAAAGCCGCTCAATCTCTCTTATTCTAAACTAATCCAACATCGAACCGAGTGTTATTTCAAAAGACTTCGCTTAAATTGAGATATAAAAATAAGATTTGAAAAGGAACAATAGGTACTGTGAGAGTGTTATTTATTTAAGAATGAAGATTATTGCTACTTATATAGATATTCGGTTCCTTAATTTAATATCCCTTGGGTTAACGGTTGGCTATCATGGAAGCAGTGTGAAGTGTACAAGTGCTTGGTGTGTGTTATGTTCCTGAGATGTACCCCTGCCAGGCTAATTAGCAACTGTGATATACGTTCTGAATTGTGGAGTGTGTATTTCACTCAATTGTGGGGTATACCACACAGAGATGATAACATAGCAATGAAATACAAGAAAATAAAACATATTATTAAATCAGTATGGCTTTTGCATATTCTTGAATTTATATATATATCTACGTGTATTAGTTGCTTTTTTAACTATCAATGGACCATGTATATTTATTTTTAAAGAAAAAACTTATTACAGAAGCTCTTTTTACGTCTTCAGTCTTTTCTTCTAAAATAAATAACGTACCTTGATTTATTCACATTTTTTTCCTTTGGAATTCAAGAAAGAAAGAGGCTTCCTGACTTAATAGATAAATCAGTCTGTAAAACCGCTTCTTCTTCTTTTTTTAAAAGAAAAACATTTACTGCAAGTATATAAATTGTTCTTCAAATATAAATGAATGTTAGTAATTTCAAATAATTCAATCTTTGCCGTTGGTTAATTTGGTGGTGCTGACAATATGGTGTTTTACTGATTTTATGCCACGACATATAGCTCAGTATATAAAGTCATATAGTAAAGTTTGCACAAAGTTATCCTGGGTCAAACGTAGATGGTGTATTCTTTGTCATTGCTTCGCGATGTTTGAGAAGCTACTTATGCACTAGAACTATTATTTTTTTGATGTACCTAAAGTTTCATCTTAAGAATTTGGTTCCAGAAAAAAACAAATTTTTATAACGTTCAATTTATTACTAATCTTATCGTAGCTATTGCCATGCTGAAAATTAATTGACTAGGGATAAAATACAAGTTTAACTATTACAGCATAATTATATGCCTAATATAATCTTGAATATACAATACCCTTAATCAATCAATCAATATATATCTATCTATCTTATTGGAATGTATGTTTAAAGAGATGTCCACAAATTGTAACAATCTTCTATATATAACTATGCACAATGTAGTTCTCTATTAATCTAAATTAAGATTGTATATTGTCTTTATGTAAAATATGTATTTCAGAATTCTCAAAGCGAAAGAAAGAGATGGAGAGAGGAGGACTCCATTCACAAGTCGAGGCAAATCAATTGGGGTTGGGAGGTTACGACGAAGTCTTTTTGTGCAATTTATTAGAGGAAACGTTATAAAAGTCGATAGACTAGAGAAGAGCTAGGATTAGTTCAAATTTAAGCTTTATGATGGGTAGGGTGGGTAGGACTGCTATGCAATTGGTGAAAAATGCCATATCATCCAAAACAAATCGAAAATGGGCACTTTATATAGCATATATTGTGTACTCAATAATCATATGAATATCTATAGTTGATCTGAGTGCCTTGATTGAGTATGGGACATGGTTCAATCAAATTAGCAAAGGTTAGACAACCAGGTGTAGTAAATAATTGAGGACAAGCCTAGTTATAAGTTAGAGTTTTGAGAGGACATGTATAGAAAAAGTGCTGACCATCCTCTAAAGCTCCACATAGAGCACAGTCAGGATTGTTAATTCCCTAATTTTATTATCAGACAATCTCTGTTAATACAATAATTTGCTGTCCATGAGACTTTGCTAGAGAATGTATATATTATGTGACATTGTACTAGTCCAAAAATGTACGCTAGTGTGATGATATTGTCTGTGATAAGTGGAATGGCTCAACGTCCAGGCACTACGATGGGGTTGTATCCCTACTAGACGCAAAAAAAATGGCAAATACATGCCATATATACACATCTTTGGTACAATTTATTTATTATCTAGTATTATTATTCTTTAAAAAAACTTGTTATTTTGAAAGACACCATACAGTTGTTAAGCAATTATTAAACTTGAATTTACTATATACCCCTCCCATTCTCCGGTGTTTAAACTTCCCGTCAATACTTAACACTCCGCAGTGCCTTATTTGGGCACTATGGCAAATTAGTGTGAACTTGCCATATGTCAACACCCTCTCTAATGATAACAATGTGTGGATATTATTATTCTGAGCATAAGCTGCGCTTGACAGTATAGAGTAATGTTATGCTAATATCCAATGTTAGTGTCATAAATTAACGTAAGTAAAATATAAGTAAAATGTAATGCTTAATTGGTGACATAGTGACTGCCCATTATCTTTCATTTCTGGGACTGTCTTTTTTTTTTTTTACTGGGTGTACCTTTGCCAATTTAAATTATACCGAGCTCACTTGTTCTCACTTTTTTTTTTATTTAAAAAAATTTCATATCTATATATATATATATATATATACACTTATATATTTGTTTCAAGTTTTATATTTTTTTCTCTTCATTTTTTAAAAAAAAAGAAAAGAAAAAGAAATGGCAGGTGTTAAAGTACATTTCAATGCCCCAAAGCAAAACTTTTCCCGGCATCCCAAGCAGGTTTTCGTTCAGAATTCCCGAATAAATGGAAAGATACAAAAGACTCCAGCTATGAACATGAACACAAACCAAAGAGCCAACTTCAACCTCAACCTTAATTCCAGACCAAAACCTAATTTCAAGTCTAAATTCAATTCTAAACCAACAAATAAATCATCACATCCATATCAATCATCAACACCAGCACAAGCGCCCGCACAGAATCAACAACAACAAAAGAGTATACCGGTACAGATCAATACGAAGATTACCGGGCCCCTTTTCGATAAAAATAAACTCCAGCCAGGCTGGAAAATCAGTCGCCGTATTGGTCCTGGACTTTTGAACGGCATGAACACTTGTTTCTTAAACTCTGTTCTCCAGTGTCTGACTTACACTCCACCATTGGCACAATATCTGTTGACTAAAAGTCATCGATCAACTTGTAAGTATTTTCCTGTTTTTTCTTTATTTCTCTCTATTTAGATAATTACGATGTTGATATATAGAAAACTAATATATTTTATGTAGGCAAGATCACTTCTTTCTGTGCTTTGTGCGCCATGGAAGTACATATCAATAGATGTCTTTGTGATCCCAAAAGTTTAGTCAAGGGAGCAGCAATTCATCCAAAATATTTCACTTCCAGTTTAAAAGGTCAGTTGCTTAGTTACTTACTTAATTATATAGTGTGTATGTGTAAATACAATTCACAATAATGAAAATAATAATGATTGGTTATAAAAATGGTATAAAGTTTAATTGTAATTAATTGTTCAATTAATTGATCGAATGATTAACTGATTTATGTATGTTTATATAAATAGCTCTGTCAAAGACAATGAGACTTGGTGAACAAGAGGATGCCAATGAATTTTTAATGTTTTTGTTTGCTGCTTTCCAAAAGTCATCAACATATGGTCTTGGGTAAGCCAATACATATACATATGAATATACACCCTGGTTAAGGAATGAATGAAACAAGTATAATGCATATAAACTAATTTATCTATCTGCTTATTTGTTCATCTGGCTATGGTAGTAAGCTAGATCCCAAAGTAGAAGAATCGACCATGATCCATCAAATCTTCGGAGGCCGAATGCAATCTCAGCTTCGATGTTACAACTGTAAAGCAACATCAAGTAACTTTGAAGCCTTCCTTGATCTCAGTATTGATCTCCACAAGGCCGACACAATAGAACAGGCACTTCAGAATTTTATCAAAGTAGACATCATCGGAGGAGGAAAGGATTCGGAAAACAAGTACATGTGCAGCTCGTAAGTTAAAGAAAAATATACTTATACTTACATTTATAATTATATCTACACTGCATATATGTGTCTTATGTTCTCTAATTGTATTATTATTTTGTGTGAATATGTACAGCTGTAAACAGCGTGTAACTGCTGGAAAACAAATGACACTTTGCGAGTTACCAATGATGTTGAATATACATCTCAAGCGTTTTACATTTGATATGCAACGAGGATACATGCGAAAGGTGACAACTGATGTAAAATACCCCGAGGTCCTGGATATGGCTCCCTACGTCAGCAAAGAGAAGCATTGTCAAAAGGCCATCTATCGTCTCTATGCAGTCTTGGTTCATTTTGGTGGCGGATGTAGCTCTGGTCATTATTACGCTTATGTAAAAAGTCCCGAAGGAAAATGGTATAGAATGGATGACGAAGACGTAAGTAAATGTATATAGATAGATATATTACTCTAGAATAATAATACTGAATGCACAAAAGAAAGCAAACATGATATACAAACTTATAGCCTTGTGTTTATTGTGTTTATTTCTAAACCCTTTTTTTCTTCTTCTTTGCAAATGTATATGTATATAGGTTGCTTTGGTGTCTCTCAAAGAAGTTCTTTCACAAAGAGCATACATGTTGTTTTACGCTTCTGAACCATCTACTAAGAAAGGTATAGCAATATTCATATTTTATACGAATGTGGGATATAAATATATATATATATATATATATATGTGCGTGTGTGCGTGTGTGCGTGTGTGCGTGTGTGCGTGTATGTGTGTGTGTGTGTGTGCGTGTGTACAATATGGTGGTATCTGTACGGCTCTAATCAGGAACGAATATGATACCAGATAACGTACCTGTAGCTGACGAGAAAAAGTTGGCAGAGAAATCGTTGAAGAGAAATGCAGATGTGATGGAAGCAACCACTGCCAGTGTGACTGCATTACAAGAGGAGGAAAAGAAAGAGAAGGAGCCCAAGCGCCAGAAGATCGACACTATGCCGGAAGATGTAAAGATAAAGACAGAAAAGGAGAAGAAGGAAGAAGAAGAAGTCAAGCTTGCCCGGAAGAGAGAGAAGAGAAAGGAACAGAAAGAGAAGAGAAAGAAGGCAAAATTAATGGAGGCCAAGTCAAGGGCAGAAACAGACTCAGCACAAATAGTGAAGAAAAATGTAGAGAAGAAAGAGGCAGAACCGATCACCACAGTACCAGTACCATCACTGGTATCAGAAACAACAACAACACTTATTACCAAAAAAGATGTCCTGGTCAAGGAACCCAAAACAGATGTCATCCCCGAGCCAATCTCTGTAAACTCTGATCATCCTGAAGCATGGGTTGTACGGTCTACAGATCAGCAACAGAGCTCCTTATCCACTTACGGCAAGAAGTCTTCTGAAGCTTCTAGTAGCAGTGGTTCTAGATTGAGACAAATGATTAACCCTTGGGTAATTGGTACAGACATTAATGTGAAACACAATCCACAAAAGATGCCCAAGAGATGGCATGTTGCACAAAAGTGGACCATCAAAGAGACTTGATTTGGTTTGAAAACAGATCCCCAATGACTTATAGATTTTATTATAGAAAAAGAAAAAGGTAGTAACAGTAGTAATTTTGTGCGTCTCTGTTGTATATTAATTTATTGTTTTTCTTATTATTATTTTTTGTATCTTTATATACATATTCTTCTTACATTGCATAGCATAGCCATACAAGCATTAGACTTTTATTTTTATTTTATAATTTGTATTCATATTCATGTAATTCTCATAGAGGAAAAGAGAAAACCCCGGGTCCCTCGACTCTTTTATTTTATTTTATTTTATTTTCAAAGAACCTGGTATGCTATATGTACATAATCAGAATCAACCCTAAAACGATAATTAATTATAATAAAAATAATAGTATTTTAATTTGTCTTATTTTGAATCAAGTAATTGGAGTCAAGCATTTTAATATATCTTTTTCATATTCTTACAACATCTTTATAAATACATACGATATCATAACCAAAAATCAATTATTCACTATGTAAACTGAATAGCAGTCAATCTGTTTTTTTCTTCTTCTTGAATAAACCCTATATATTCTTGGCACAAATTATATCTAGATCAGACAAACAAACAAACAAACAAACAAAGCTATTAGGTTTTAATTGGTGTAAAGAAGTACATACAGACCGTCACAAAATTGAAGCACTTGTAAAAAAAACAAATACCACGCATAATAGTAAATAACAATACAGGATTCGATATGTATATTTATTTATTTTAAAGAGAAAGAAAGAAATAAAAAGGTTGTTAAAACATATCATAATCGTATGCCTTTCTCTTATCAACATTCTTGGCATCCAATGGATCCATTGTGTGAGCAGATATACTGGTTGCTTCAACCGTGCGACTAAATGTGAAGCTGCTGCGTTTCTTTGGAGTCTTTGGAGTCGAATCAACAGTCAGATTGAACAGGTCGGAAGCAGAAGGTGATGATAATGATAATGAAGACGACGACAACGGCGATGACATGGCCCGGATGAAATCTGGCTTAGGAGATGATGGAGTATTGTTGCTATTATTGGTGCTGTTCTTGCTCTTGCTCTTGTTATTTTCATTTTCATTTTCATTGTTGTTATCGCCATCGTTATCCTTATTGCTGTTAGAATCTCCTTGCAAGATCCATTGGAACTTTGGATTCTGAAATGATCTTGGCAAGACTGGCTGAAGTGCTGGATCAGACAAAAGGTCTTCGATGCGGTAGACAACTTGTGGTTTCGGAGGTGGCGGATTAGTAGGGATGTAGTTTACTGGAGGAAGGGCCTTGATGTCAGGCATGGTCATATTTATGGGTGGCAAAGGCTTTGTCTGTAAATAAGCTTGTGGCTGGGAGTAAGATTGTGCTGTTGTGGTTGAATTTACAGCTGTGGATGTGGATGTGGATGTAGATGTGGCAGTTGCAATTGCGGTGTTTGAATAAGAAGGGGAGGTATAAGAAGATGAGGAGTATGAGGAGTATGAGGTTGTAGGAGCAATAATACTGTTGTTGTTGACAAGAGGTGTCTGGCTCTTGTCTTCAAGAGCCTCTTCGTGCTCCACAAGATCCCATCTCCAGTCGGGTGAGCTTTGATCATTTCGTTTGCCAAGGAGACTGACTGCACTAGGATCAAATTGGATCTGCTTGCCACTCAATACATCTCGTATATGCTTGAGACCGGCAAGAGCCATGGTAAGAGACACCTCATCCGGCTTTGACGATACACTTGAAGATGTTGATGCCTTTGACGATGCTTTTGACTTTTGGCTGTACCGACTTGAGCTCAGATCCTCGTTATCTTTGGACAAGATATCTTCTCCTTCTCCTTCTCCTTCTCCTTCTCCTTCTCCTTCTTCTCTTGCTTCTTTATCTTGCTGTATGAGATCTTTTGGTACAATATCATTGTTTGTTGATTTATCTTCTTCTTGTAAGCTATCACCACTACCACCACTAATAATAATGCTATTGCTATTACTAGTGTTATTACTATTACTATTACTACTGTTATTGTTATTGTTATTGTTATTCTGATCCACATCTTCCGACGTTTCATCTGTGGTTTCCTTTGAAATTACTTGTTCGGGCGAATTAGAGAACAGTTCTTTCTCCATAAGATCGATACATTTGGCCATCAGGTCAGCCATCTGTCGATTGGTGGCCTGAAGTCTAGCCAATTCATCGCTTTCCTTTCGTCGTCTGTTTTCAGGAGAGGTGTTTTGAGAGTCATGGGTATGGAAGGATCCTGTAGCGGCAAGTCGGTCAATACCAGCTGGGAATTCTGAAGGTACTGTCTGACGTCTTCGAGAGGTAGGACTCTGTACTTCTGAAACTGACCTTCCCAGCATATTGTCTCCAATAATATTGACGTTCTTCTGTATTCCGTACGGTGCCAAAAGTTAATAAAGAAGTGTCTCATGTTTTGGAGGTAGGAGGCAGGAGTTTTTTTTTAAAAAAAAAGAAGAAGAAATGAAGAAGAATAAGAGTTGAAAGATAGAAAGAAAGATGTGTAATGTAATGTAATGTAATGTAGTGTAGTTTGTTGAGTTGAGTTGCGTATAATGTATGTATATATATATATGGCATGTATAGTTAATTATTTAAATGATTTATTTACCTGCACAGTTCCCATTACTCCTGCAATGGCCTTGTTGATTTCACGCACATGAGGACTTTTCATAACACCTCGCGTCAGACTTGAGAATCCATCCAGGTTGGCTCCCTGTGATCTGCGCTGATCAAGCCGGTTCGGGGCTATCCGAGAATTGGTGTCTGCCTTGACTACACGAACTCCGTCCCAAAGGGAGTCGCGCGGTTCTTTACCGGCGCGGACATCATTCTGCCTCAATATGTGCAGGGCTGCATCTTCAGACAGATTTTCCTGCAAATACTTTGCTTGCTCCACAAGAGATGCAGGGCCAGATAGATGCGAGGGTCTCATGAGAAGAGTGAGACATTCGGCATATTCATGATTTATCACTAATTAAAGTAATTAGTACCCAAGAAAACGGGAAGAAGAACAACAACAACAAAAAAGGGGTGGTTTGAGTGAGTGAGTGAGTGAATGCTTCTTAAAAATGATGATGATGAGGATGATGATGATGATGAAATATTTGATACATACACTTGTCTCGGACTCTTAATAGGATAGCAAGACATATGTATTCAGCAATCTTTAGGGTTGGATCTTGTGCAAATATGGCATCCCACAGTTTCAAGAGATCGTTTATGTCAAATTCTCTTCCGAACAGTAGACGCAACCAACGGCTAGAACCAGAAAAAAAAGAGAGAGAGAGAAAGGTATCAGTAAATCAAGTGCATAGACACATAAAGCTAATAAGTGTGTACTTACATTCCATACAGTTGGGGCTCGATTCCAAAACTCTCCAAATGTTTGTAAAGAGGTGGATCAATAGCCTGAAGGTATTCATGTTGAATACGACGACATGCTATTACTATAGGGTTCAAGGGAACATTCTATACAAGCAATGAGAGACATTGAATAGATATGTAAGTAATAATGTATTTTAGAATGATAGTTATTTTGGAACAGAAATTTTGTGTGTATGACATACTTTTGATCGACTACCAGGTCTGCTGGGTACATCGTCATTGAATTCGTACCAAGGTTTAGCGTATTTCATCATTCTCTCAAACAACAGATAGGCGTCGTGCTCAACGTAAGTTGAGTTGAGGACCTGCATCATGATCTTTGTTGCTGGTCTATGAAATCATAATAAGTTATCCAAAATTACCTTCTTTTTTTTCACCCCCTCCTTCTCTGATAACCTCCCTTAACCTCCTCTTTTTTCTTCCCCTCATTTATGTGTATGTGTGTTTAAAGCTTACTCTGATACACTAGTAAGATCATCTCCATTCTCGGACAGGTCAATGCTGTCTTTATCTATGATCCAATACAAAGGTGCTAGCAACTCATGCATGCCTTGTCTGTAGGATACATCGTGGTTTATCTTGCAATAGATAAACAATATGTCTGTCATACGCTGCTGAGTCTCTTCTGAGCGAAAATATTCAACATCTGGAAATCTACAGACAGACAGTTGGACAGTTGGGCGGATAAATATATATACAAATGAAAGGTTGTGTTTATGTGTGTGTTTTTGGTGGTTTAATTGATTGACTAATTGATTAGATGCAGAGATAGAAAGTAGTCTATTTCTTCTTCTTTATCTTTGATGGCTCTAAATGTATCTGTAATTGTTCTTACGTTCGGTCAACATCTTGACGAATGATCTTTCGGATTTCAGAGTCGGCAAAGAATTGCTGCCATGGATTCTAAATACAATGAAACATCTTTGTTTCTAAACAAAGCCTGATCCATGGATATATTCGCGCTTATATATACACACATACTAGAAATACACCCACCCATACACATACACAATATATATGTGTGTGTATAGGTATGTATGTGTTTATAGATGTGTGTACATATGTGTATATGTATGTATGTATGTATGTATATATGTATTTTGCCCTTACGTACGCTCTCGTTTAGCGCAAGAGGATTATTGTCTGTTAAATCTTCTTGACTGTCGGTCTTATTTGTCATTTTCTCGGTAGGACCGTCGATATGTTGTTGTCTAAGGTCGGCATAGTATTGGCGTCTTTCTCTTTGTATTACTGACCAAGAGGATACCTCAAGGCTGGGGAAATAGTCAAGAAAGATCTGATGTAAGAAATTGTTAGTCTCTTGCTTATGTTTTGTAATTATTATTTAATAATTTATATAGATATAGATATAGATATAGATATAGATATGTATGTATGTATGTATGTATGTATGCATGTACATGTGCATGTATTTTCGGATTGGAATATTTTCACTATTACTACCACTAGTTATAATTATTACCTTCCAACACACCGACCTCAATCCTTGTTGACACACATTGCCTACCACGGCACGATGTCGAAGTGAATTCACAGACAGATTGGGGTCACTGAATATTCTATCCCAAGCTTGTCTAAAATAAAAGTAAATAAAAGAATGACAATGTAAATATAACACAATACAATAAAGTAGTCTTCAGTTTTGGGTTGGGTTGGGTTGGGTTGGGGTTTCTTTCTTTCTTTTATTCTCTCTTTTGACTGGTGATGAAGTGAGTCTGGTGTAGGTTTATATTAACCTTTTTTCTTGAAGAGTACTCGTCATGACTATGTCAGTTTATCTGTTGTTTTTTTTTTGGTTCGTGTTCTGCCTGTGTATGTGTTTTTCCTCTTATTCCACGAAATACGAAATATAATATTAATGTATATATATATATATATATATATGAAAAGAGAGAAAGAGAGAGAGAGAGAAGCAGTGAGCGGGTCTGAAAATAGGAGTCATACAAAGTAAGCCCTTGTCCGTCACAGCTTTGGTCTGCAGATGGCATTTCAAGTCCGATATGTGAACTTTGGAAATATATATATATATATATAAAAGAAGTTGAAAGGTTTCTGTGTTTGTTTCTCTTTGGTCAAACAGGAAATGTACGACAGTTATTTATTTTTTTAAAGTTTTTTCTTTTTCTTTTGATATCCTGAAGTGGCTAATCACTACATTTTGTATTTTACAGCAAGACACATTTGTAAGGCGCGTAATTCAAAAATTACAAGACGCATTTTTGTGATAAAGCTTTTTCAAAGACTTCTTTTTTTATATATATCTTTAAGCAGAAAGTAGATTGTTACTATATAGGAAATCATGTCAAAATGTCTAATAAACTAATAACCCAAGAATAGTCTTCTGTACTGTTTATTTGAAAAAAGAAGATCAATTCATAACGGTTAATAGCTCTTAAAAATGCTCCTTGTATTTCCAAATCATGCGCCTTACAAATGTGTTTTACTCTAAGCTTATATTGATTTTTTTTAGTCTAAAATAAACTCGGTGCTTGATATAGTGATATAGTGCTATAGTGATATATGGTGGATTTTTTTCTTATCACTATCAATATATCGAGCTTTGACTGTAGGCCTTGAGTGTTTGGAAATACGCAAGTTGCTGAAGCAAAGGATGAAGATGTAGTACAAGCTCTCTGGGCCACGCTTTAATTTTCAGATAATATATATAAATATATTTATATATAGCATTTCTTTTTTTTTTCTTTACATCTTTACCCCTTTTCCCCTAGATCTTTCAAGTTAAACCACACTTGGTGTAGACAGACTAAAAGTTCAAAATTGGGCAAAAATGTAAGCTGTATTATTGGATGAGAGTTTTAAACCGTTTTACCTTTATTTTTTGAACTTTTAGTCTGTCCGCATCAAGCAAGCATTTTTATTGGTCCGAAAATGAGGACATTTTTTTTGAGCCTCCCTGCTTAAATGTCAAAACTTCATCTTGTTTAAAGTTTTTTTTTTTTTTTTGCAAAAAAAATAGAAGTCTCAACGCAGAGAGTTTCTAAATAGTAAAACAAATATGTCAGCAGTAGAAGAACTCGAAAAAAAATTAAGATTCCATAAAGCCTTGTAATTTTATAATTTTACATATACAAAATGTCTATTATCAAAAAGGTGCACCATATATAATTTATTGGCGTGGGAATCAAAGATTGTAAGCTAGGATTTATAAAAATCTTCGTGAAGCTTTGGAAAGATTTTGGATTTTGGTGATATAACATATGTTTCTTTTATGAAACCATGTTCTTCAATTGAGGACTGCGAGCCAAAGTTTGAAGTGTCTTGCAACAATATAGCCCTCATTTCTTCTGCTTCTTTGACAACAAGTTCCTATAAGAGTTATATTTAAGTAAGTAATATTTATAGGCGTAAGAAGAAGAAAGTTAGGCAAACCTTGTAGCAAAGAAGCTGCTCCAAATTATCTTCAGTGAATTTTATGGCTTTATCATCGGTTAGTGGAACTTTTATGGTTCTTCCAAAATGGCTTGTCACATAGCAACCTGGTGCTGCAAGTCTCAGTTCTGTGAATATAGCCTTCAAACCTAAAGATAAAGAATGAGATTATGGTGAAGCATTCAAAACATTTAACAACTTATATTACCACAAACTTGGCCATTGATTATTATTCTTTTTTTTTTGCAACCTTAAGGCTTAGGCTGCTACGTTTTATAATCGAATTGAGGATTGACTTTGCCTCAAGAAGGACTTTACAAGCGTCTGTCTTTACAAGGCGTTGTTCCTTGCCTTGTTTTTTGAACTCTATATTTGAAATATCGTAGTTTTTTCCTTCTACAGACAAGCAAAGTCGAAGATCGACCTTGAACGAGTTGTTCAACGTATCCCCCCTATCCCAATTGAGAGAGAGAGGTATATTAAAATTTTGAATGATATTATATATTATTAACATATTTACCAAATGAGGTTTACAATTGAGCCTTCGAAAAGTGTCTCAAAGATGTTTGACCATATTTTAATTATAAGCGAACATTCAGACATAGTCTTCCATCTCTGAATATCGTCCTTTTTGTGACTTAACAAATTGTATCTATAATGTACCATAATTAATGAGACGCCATATAAAATCTGTATCGATATGGGAAACCAGTAGTGATTGCAATCGAGATTTTGTAAAATGTTTATGGTACTTTCCAAAATCATCATCGGAATTATCACTTTTTTTTGCATAGAGCATGTTTTCATATATATATATATACTTACATATGGGCTATTATAATTAGTCTCTTTCTATCATCACCATCAAGGTCAAATGATTGGGTGATATAAAATTTATATTTCTGTTGGGGTGTCAGCTAAATATTTGCATTGTGCAAGTGTCAATGGTTAGGTATACTTGAAAATATATATCGGTGTATATATGTAGTACCTTTTCAGCAGATTTGTATAAATTCTTGAGATCTTTGCCAGGCTGCGGGATGATTACTTTACGTAAATTGAAACGAGTTATCAGTGCTTGATGAGCTTGACTGTCAAGTTTCAAAAACTTTATAAATGTATCATCATTGATATCAATGATTGAATTTAAACAAAGCCTTGGAAAGTAACAAACTGTGTTAAGAAAAAAGAAACAAGCGTAGAAACACTTATACTTGTACTCACATTGCATAATACTTTTCGATTGCATTCAAAGTGTTATAGGGCTTTCTGTGATAGTTTAAGCCCAAAGTTCTTACTAAGAGCATAAGCGATTCTTTATGGCCAATAACATGAATGTAATCGCTGTCATCAACTTCTTTATCTTGTTCCTGATTATTCAATATAAGTTACTTTTGTTGCTAGCATATAAAATCAGGAGCATATATCCTTACCTGAACTTTGTTAGGGCATAATTCTTCTGACTCTTCTTCTAATACATCAAAGCTGTACTTTAGAGATATGATTGAAATGCCACATAATACTAATTTGTATAAAAAGTTTACCTATATTTAATCTTTTTCTTTTTCTTGCCTCATTAAATAATCGAACTTGTGTCTCTGCTTGATAAATAATAGCTTCTTCAGCAGCAGCATCAAGGGCTTCAATAGCTTTATCAGACATTTTATCTTAATGGTGTCAAATAAAAAGGAGATGAAATAAAAAATAAAATAAAATAATCAAATTTTGTGCTTAAAAACAACAAAGCGTTTACAAATTTTATGGCGTAAAACTATCTTTTATAATATTTGACTAATGTAGCACTATATCTATTATCAGGGAGGTTTGTGCAATTTTGTTTTATCAATCTCTTTTCCAATGTACTAATATGAACAGAAATGTCCTACCAATTTTTTGAAGTTTCATTTTGGGGAACCTTACGGACAGCCTGGCAGGACAGCCTGAACAGCCTGGACAGCGTGTACCCTAAGTTTAGGGGACGGAAATTCTTGGTGAGGGGTGACATTTTTATTCTACCGGACCACAAATCGTGGCCTTTTTGCCGGCACGGAATGTCTATCTGGTTCCTAAGGATACAGAATATTTGAATAAAGACATTCTTCTGTACTTTTCAGAAAAAGAGCGGATGGGGATTACTTACCGGCTGGTACTGTCTGACTCTGAGAATATGTAGGTGAAAGAAAGGCAAAGACATGATACGCGTAGGCAGGTCAATAAATAGTAAGATATCAAACAAGATTGCGTCACAATCTAATGAAAACAGCTCTTTATGATCTTCTGCATAACTGGCTACCGATATAGTGTATTTGCGATTAATTATTATTTCTTTGTTGTCACGTCTATATTTAAGACTGCTAATTGAATATACAGAATTTGTTTTTCGTATGAAACAGCATCTTATTATTAAGTTGCTCAAATACAGGCTGTGGCTCTTAAAATAATGAAAGTTAAGTGCCTGGCGAGAGATGAATGAACACGAAGTGTAGGTACAAAGTAGTAAAGCTAATGCGTACAATGAATATATTGTATTTCTTTGAGGGCACACCATTTTGCCCTGAAGGATTAGAGAAAGACGCCGGTCTCCGGACATGTAGTCAGAATTGATTAGTCCGGTTAGATAGAAATATCGTACCCCACCAGGAAACGTGGTTACCGTAAGATTGCACCAAATTTTATCTTTATTTTCACACAAAATAATTTTTTATTTTTGCACCAATAATTTCCGGAAAGAGTGTATATATAATTCAAATAATTAAATTTTAAAGAATGTCATAGAAGAAGTCATGTTAATATAATATTTACATCTTTAAAAGTATATTTTTAACATATTTTATTTCTGCATCTTCCTTTGAATATATCGTTAGCTTAGAGCATCTCCAGCAGTATCTAAACCCAAATACTAAATATCCAAATTAGGATTTACCGCGCTAGTACAAATAAAGCAATTTAGTATGAAAAATATCAAGGTCACTCCAGCAGTTTCTTAACACAGATTCTAAAGAGCTGATGATTTTGGTGAGGTTTTTCCTAAAGTCTGAGATTTAAAATTGAAAATTCAAAGTCACAATATAAAAAATGGAAATTTAGTAAATGATAGAATCTAAACAAATTCTGAGAAAACCTACAGAAGTTTAGATTTTGATTCAAAAAGTTTAGATCTAAATTCCGGATTTGGGTATTTAGATTTTTGTTTAGAAACTGCTGGAGACGTTTTTTTGGAAAATCTAAACACTAGTTTCCTAATTTGGATATTTAGTATTTGGGTTTAGATACTGCTGGAGATGCTCTTAGCAGTTTAAAATAATGAAATATTATTGGCTAAAAGTGCTTTGGAAAAGGTGCCCTTTTTACAAAATCTTTTTTGGAAGTATGAAACAGAATATTCCTTTTTAGGCAGGTAATTTCCTTTCTAATTTTGTTACAAAATTTGCACAAACCTCCCTTTTATTTCTATAAAATCAAGACCGTTTAAATCATAACCATAAAGCACCTCAGCTCTATGTGGTAGCAATTATAGATAATGTCTTGAGCTACTGCATAGTTAAGATTGCAGAATCTGGAGCATACGGATGAATTAGCAATTATAGATAATGTCTTGAGCCTCATCTGTGCCAGAGAAAAAGCATTCTTATTTGGCTAATTACGCGTATAACAGTGCCATTGCTTGCAGATAAGTATTTATTCATTATCACTATATAAAAATGGTACTAACTATTGATAACATCCTCTTTTTTTATAGCATCTTCACTCTACTAATAGGCCCTATGTGGTAGCAATTATAGATAATGTCTTGAGCCTCATCTGTGCCAGAGAAAAAGCATTCTTATTTGGCTAATTACGGGTATAGCAACACATGAGCTACAGGTAAGCTTTATTTCTTTGATAAATATACAAAAACGGAACTAACTATTAAAAATATCTTCTTTTTTATAGCATCCTCACTCTATTAATAAGCCCTATGTGGTAGCAATTATAGATACTGTCTTGAGCTACTGTATAGGTAGAGATGCAAAATCTGGGTATATAGATAAATGGGCAATTATAGATAATGTCTTGAGCCTCATCTCTACCAGAGAAAAAGCGATCTTATTTGGCTTATTACACGTATAGCAACATATGAGCTACAGGTAAGCTTTATTTCTTTGACAAATATACAAAAACGGAACTAACTATTAAAAATATCTTCTTTTTTATAGCATCTTCACTCTATTAATAAGCCCTATGTGGTAGCAATTATAGATACTGTCTTGAGCTACTGTATAAGTAGAGTTGCAAAATCTGGGTATATAGATAAATTAGCAATTATAGATAAGGTCTTGAGCCTCATCTGTACCAGAGAAAAAGCAATCTTATTTGGCTTATTACACGTATAGCAACATATAAGCTACAGGTAAGCTTTATTTCTTTGATAAATATACAAAGGTGACTGATAGATACAGACTGAAATTAAAATTTTCTGAATATGACAAAGTTCGTGAATGCTTTTTGTAATACACACACTCCGATTGAATGAAGTACAAACTACAAAAGCCTTAATAGGTACTATAATTATTAGTGAACCTGGTAGAGTCATATTCGGGGAATGTAATATATAGGCCCATATCGTTACTAAACACAATATTCATGATTACACAAAATCAATAAATCTAAACTACACTTCTTTTTATTTATTTTTTTAATGCTTTTCTTATTCAAATCACACCATGTCTCACCAAAACAATAAAATAACTCTTCCCAAGTGAAAGCAGCTCTCAGATTATCAAAGTGGACTGATGATCGGTGGTGCTATAACAAATGGCGCAGCTGCTGAAATTGCTGAAAAGAATGGTATACCTCTAATTATGTATTCCACAATCTATAGACGGAAAGATACTGGAATCGCATTTCCTGATATGCGAAAAGGAACTTCGAATGTAATGGGTGAGTGAGATGAAGACGAATCGGGAGACAATACTTGGGGTCTTACTACCTTCATATCTGACATCTTAAGGCATTCCATCTCAAAGTCTACCATTCGCCGAACTGTTTGTAGACCTGTATTATCTTCTTGTAAAGTTGTATACAAGTCACTGCTATCAAAAGCACACAAGAAGGAACGATTGATATTTTCTAATCATACCAGAGAGACCGATCAGAGATGGGATCGCGTCATCTCTAGTGTTGAGTCAAGGTTTATGCTTTTAAGCAAAGATGGCAATACTAGAGTATGGCGGTATCCTCAAGAAAATTACAGAGAAGAGTTCACTAGACCAATATTGTAGTGTGATAGAGGCTCCATTATGGTTTGGGGCTATGTATGGGCAGGAAGAGTTGGCCCATTGATAACCATAAAAAACAAGCTTGACAAGTATGCATATATGGACTTGATAAAAAGGAAGGTTCTTCCATTTATGGAGTATCTCAGTGAGAACAATGATGAGGAGTTTATCTACCAAGAATATAATGCCCCTTGTCATAAGTCTAAGCTTGCAGAAGAGTAGAAGAAGCGCCAGAATTTGCCAGTAATGATATGACCGCCTGACAATCCAGATCTCAGCCCCATAGAGAACTTATGGGCATATCTTACCAGGAAAGTGAAGGCCAGAACCCCCTCTCCAAAAATCTTAATGGATTGGAGAGGTCTATTAATATAGTATGGAAGGATATTCCGGTTGAAGTTTGCGAGACACATTGCATGACAATACCCAATCGCATACATGAGATGAATAAGGCTCACGGAGGGTCAACACATTATTAATTTTTTTTAATAAAGTTACTTTTTGTTTTTTTTAAGAGCTATATCTTAGTATATGTTTTCAAACATGGGTTTTAAGTGAAAGTAGATGAACTAGCGTAAGAATGTTAAAGAGTTTGATGTCTTGATTTGGTGGAATATTAAATACTGCATTCAGTATTGATATGGGCCTGTATTGTTAAATGTTTTAGAGAAATAAAGAGGAGAGAGGGAAAGTGATCTGAGGTTGGCTATTTAAACATAAGGGAGTGATAAAAGTCTAGTCACGGCTGATCCTCATGATAGTAGTCTTACAACCACTATTCACACCAATATCCATATTTACGCTTTAAAATGGTGTCTTTATCATAGGTGTTCATAAGAATGAATTGTTTTCAATATATATATACAAATCAAAAATGGCCAAATAATGACATATTCAAGGTTGTTCGAAGATTTTCTTTTTAATGTACGGATATACTTTCAATGGTTGACCACATCAGATGCAACAAGAGTCAAATGCCATGTCTGGACATCACAAATATCTTAGCCCTACAAATTTGTATTTAAAAGGGTTGACGTTATTTTCACACATTTGTTTCTCTTTTGTCCGCGCCAAAATGTATAAATATGTGTATATCAATGCATGATAGGGTGACTGCTTCTACGAGAAATTTGACGACAGAAAAAATATATAGTAGTAATAGAAGAAGTAGAGTAAGAAGAGGACTATGAGATGAGAACAGCTGTTCTATATAATATATGTATATTTTACTAATATTGTTCTACGGTCTATCTTATTGTGTTTTACATTAATTTATCTTAGTTTAGAATCATTAATTAGAGAAACACTAAAAAAATAATACAAAAAAAATTAAGAAATAAAAATAAAAATAAAAATAAAATAAAATTATATTTATATTTATATATAAAATGAAAATACAAAGCACTTAATTTTATTTATTTTTTATTTTTATTATCTGTATCTATATCTTCTTCTTTTAAATGACAAGCAATATAACGAGCCACTCGAATAATAATGCCTTTACTGAAAAGCAATCTAATTCAGAGCACTTTAACTTTTTTGGATCAACCTTAAATCATAAACCTTCATCAGATCAAAAACACCACCACTACCACCACCACCATCAACAACAACAACAACAACAACAACAACAACAACAAAATGAACAACCGTCATTACTTAGAGAATCCAACAAGGACGATGGATTAGGATTCCTAAGAAGTTTGCTGAGACCAAAGCCAAGTCAAGACATCAACAAAGAATCACACCAAACCCATGCAGACTACACAAAATCATTAAATCACATAAAACCAAGTGCAGTTGCACCACCGCTACAGATCACTCCTATCAATAAACTACACCAGACAACTGTACCTCAGCCTATGGTTCATTCGACCAACCAACACATGCCTGGTCATGGTACAACTTTGGAGACTAGACAGACATTGAATGCCTTCCATACACAATCGCAACAACAATCGCAACTTTTAAAAGCATCGCTTACTGATCGTACGGGCGACCTATCTTTACCTCAAGAATCACCAAATAAGAAACGTAAAAAAGAAACCGCAAAAAACTATTTTAAGAACAAGAAGAATAATAATGATAAAAAGAAAGCTTTGCAGAATGTTAATCAACAAAAGGTAATATATATATATATATATATACTTTTAAAAGAAAGAAAAAGAGATAGGGAAGAATAAAGGTAGTGCGTGTTTGTAATGACTTAGTATATGTTTGTTTCTTAGACACATCGGATCAATAGACACAACGACGACTGTAAAGAGAAAGAGACAAAGATTAGAGGTGCTGGCGCTGGCGCTGGTGCTGGTGATGATGATGGCTGTGAAAATGATGAATGTGACTTTGATGAGCTCATGGCTCTATACGAATCAGCAGGATCAAGAACCAACAAAGCTATAAAGCTTCCTGGATCAAAACCTAAAAAAAAGCAGAAAGCGAAAGCATTACCGCTACCTGTTGAAACTACCGCAGCTATTGCACATATCTCAGCTAGCACAGTCGGTGCAACAACTACTGTAAAGTCTGGTGGAGCTGATGCAATCAATAGTAATAATAATAAATCAATTGAAAGTACATCCAACAAGAAAACCCAATTGCCATGTCGATACTGGATTCATGGGCGATGCCAACAAGTAAGGTTTCTAAAGAAGTAAAATAAAGAAAAGGCCAACTTGGAATATAACTATTGTCAGTTTATTTAATTGGTTTTGTTTCAATTCTTAGGGTGATACTTGTCCATTCTTGCACGAGGGTGAACCGCTGGTAACTGTGTGCCGATTCTTCAAGACGAATTCATGTTATAATGGGGAGAGTTGTCCATTTTCTCATGTAAGTTGGACTAATGTTTTGATAAGACCTTAATAACATTATTACTATCATTATTAGGATTTAAAATTAGAGCCCTGTCGTTTCTTCCATCTAAAGGGTGTATGTGAAAACGGAATCGGATGCCCATTCTCACACGAACCTTTGACAAGAGACTTTCGGAGGAGACTTCACTTGTCAACCGGACCATGCCGGTTCTTTCATTTCAAGGGATTCTGTAATGATGGAGAAGAGTGCCTGTTTTCTCATGAGCCTATCAAGGAAGCTCAACTGGCCGAATTGGAAAGTACATTAGAGTTATGCAAGCATTATCATCTATCTGGCACCTGTAAACAAGGAGACAATTGCTTCTTTTTGCATGATGAAGCGTCAGAGAGTGCAGTACAAAAGTTTTTGGTAAGAGAGTGAAAGATATGTAATGTAGATACAAAATAGTAACATTTCTATATTTTATATCAATATCGATTAGGAAAAAAACAAGGCCAATAAGAATATCAACGTTAATGAAAATTAAGCTAACAACAATGAGAACTCATGGAAATATTTTTGATCAGTTTGTTCATCGCACACAAGATAATCTTTATATATATATGTTTCAATATGTTTCAATTTATGACTATAAACTTCTATTTGTTTTTGTATTAATATTTTTGTATGTGGATGATTTGACATTTGATCTTAATTTAGACAACCGGCTGTTTGATGAAAATAGAAGCACCTTATTACTAATATTAATATTAAAATTAGTATTTATATTTATATAAAGAATTTAAAGAGTAAAATGGTTAGATCTACTGCTGACATGTACATATGCATATGTGTATATAGGATGATTATATATGTAGATATTTATAGGAGACTGCAGATTTGTAGAAAAAGGGCTTGTTACACTAAATAATATAATGATAATGATAATAGTGGTGCTTCTGTATTAAAGCAGAATATAAAGAAATTAAAAAGTAAACAAAAAAGTACACTGAAAAAACCTGTATCTATGTTTAATGAAAATGAATATAGAAGGTGTTTAGATATATGCACATAAATATGCTTGTTTGATATTTTACAAGTATTATTGTTAAAGAAGAGGAGGACAATTATGGCATTTGTAGATACTAATAAATAAAGAGTATCACCTATCATACATCTCATATTTCACATCCCACATCATAGCAACAACAAAATGTGCATATGGCTTGGCAGTTGATTATTATTTGTTATTATTATTATTTGGGGGGGGAATGAAGAGGGGGTGATTTTTATTCCATCTCCCTTCATCTTTCTTTATATATATCTCGGAATGCACCATTTTCACAGGCTTGGTCCGGCCAGAATTTGTATTGGATTGGATCCGTAACACCAAAAAATAAAAATAAAAATAAAATGGCTGGGTACAAGATGTACAAGATGTACAAGATGTACAGAAAGTACACAGGGACAAAAGTGTACACAGATTCATAGCCAAATATAATACACTACAGACACTACAGCTACAACTACAGCTACCTACACCCATACGAACGTAGTATGGTTATGATTATTGGTATCTGTAGCTTTTGTTCAAATAGTCTGTAGATAATCTTTCTTTATCTACGGACATGAGGTTTTCTAGACTGCTCTCTCCTAAACAGAATAAAATAAAATAGTCTTTCAATGACATTTCCCTTTAATAATTACAAGAAAGGCAAATAGCCAGACAACAGAAGGGAAGAAAGGAGGTTGGAAAGGTGAACAATTGTATTTCTCTTTCTCTCTTTCCTCCTTTCTTCTGTCTGACTACAACAACAACTTCTTCTTCTTATTTGCCTTTTGATAATCCGCATATCACAACTAAATACAGTACAATACTCAGAGTCCTTTGTGTGAATTACACAATGATAAAAAAAAGAAAATTTCAAAAGAAAAAGCTTATATATATTTGTTAACCACATAACCGGATTAATATATTTGTTTAAAAATTCAAAAAAAAATCTTTGAAATGGCAGCAACAAATCAAGTTTCAGGCCTGTTAAACTTTCATTTTTGATTTTATTTCCTTTTGAATTTTATGTACCACTTTTTAATATTTTTATTTTTTATTTCTTAAAGTATAGCCACATCAGATCTTCTTCCCTTTTTTTTTGAACAATGTATGTATGTAAGTATCTTATTAACTAAGAACCACTTAATGATCAATACTAACAAAGTAACTCTTACTATTGTTAGTACAAACAGCAGCAGTCAACAATCAATGGTTGGTGTTCCAATAGTCACTAGTTACTAGGTAGTTTTCAGCTTTCGGGTTTCAATTTTTTTCAGTCTTCAGTGGACATTGCATCCTTGTTTGTGTCTATTAAATAAAGAAAAGTGTGACTATAGATTGTTGCTATGCACAATGGTTGCTTTGTAACAACTGATGTCATTATCTCAGCAACAGCGAAATAGTTGAACAGTTATACAACAATTTGTATCTAGGCATATTAATATAAAGATAGCAACAGTAAACAATTATTCAACTCTACCAATAAGACACCATGTGAATTTCTGTATTATATATATATATGTTTGGTTGCCATGGTTCTGTAGATAAAATGTAGATATGTATACCTATGTATATATATGTGTGTGTGTATAGATACATACATACAAAAACTACAATACGATATTATATAATATAAAATGTGTATATATGTATATATAATAAAATATAATTGAATTGAATTGAATATTGTATGTTGCTTTTGGAAATCATGAATTTAAACATCCGTCTTTAATGGTCTCTTATACCTCAAAAGGCAAGAGGCCTTTCCTCCCTAAGAAATAAAGAGACATTCTCTGTATGTTGTGTTGCGTGGGTTAACCAAAGCAAACAAGCACGTTTGATTTTTACGCCCTAATTATATATATATATATATATTATTTTATTTTATTTTATTTTTATATATACATATATTTCTTCTTCTTCTGCTTCTTCTTCTGCTTCTTCTTCTTCTTCTTTTGTATATCCATATATACGCCCTAGTTACTCACTTTGGTTTTGTAGAGAAATATACATATATATACATTATATATATAAATATATATTTTTGTATATATATATATTATATACATACGTACATATATACATACATACACAACACAACACAACACAACACACGCACACCGCACTACACTACACTACACTACACAAAAGACTTGGTTCTTTTTTTCTTTATCTTTGACTCTATAATACACTGTACTACATCCTACGTCTTGTCTTGTCTTATCTCTTGTCGAATCACACAATGCAAGACACTAATGACTGTGTCCCGGAAATGATGACCGAGGTAAAAAAAAAACCCCCAAAACCCAAAAACCCAAAAACCAAAAACCAAAAACCAAAAACCAAAAACCAAAAACTAAAGAAGACTTTGCATAATATTCAACAAACCTTTGTGTATATAAATAACAATACATATTCTTACATATATATATATATAATTTTCTCATAATTTTAATTTTATTTTACATTTTATATTTTTACTTTATTGATATCGATTTATTTGTGTGTTATTGTAGTTAAAGCCTCATCGACCTATTCCCTATGCAGTTCTCAAAGTGCAGTTTCGCCGACTGGTGTCTCAACACGACACTAACCACCAGGGCGCAATATTGACCAAGAATCTTCTTGTTCTGATCGACGACTACGAACTCGAGAACGACGTCATGCTGCTAACAGACGAACAAAAGAGAGCAATTGAACCTTACTGTCTCAATAACCCCGACCTGGAGATGAATCCAGACGATATCCTCAACCTGATCAAACTCATCTTCCCACCCTCGCCTGTCGCGTCCATTTCTGCTCCTACTCGAAAGAGCTCCTATCCCAGACTCTTGCCCCGTAAGAGCCAAGAGGCACTCTCTTCTCGACCCAGAACCTCTCCACCCCTAAAACATCCCATAATAAATCCCTGGAAGCGTAGAGCTTCTGTGGGTCTAACTATTGCTGTTCATCAAGAAGTGCCTGAACCAGAAATGGAAATAGAGGTAAGCAACATCTGTACATATTTATCTGTACCTAATTATCACACAAGAATCTCACATTCACATTCACACATTTATATAAATATATATATATATAATTATTTATTTATTCATTTATAGGGCCCAAAAGAGCAAAATAGCCTCGTGCCAGTCCAAGAATCAGAGGATCAATCAATTGAAGTAGTCCATGATACAGACAAAATTCAAGAAGAGGAAGAGGAAGAGGAAGAGGAAGAAGAGGTTTGTCTGTTTGTCTGTTTGTCTGTTTGCCTTAATCTCTCTATAGATATATTATATTATATATATATATATATATATAAAACGCCCATCTTTACACATTTAATCCTTATTCTATTAGACTATTGTTACCCCTCAGAAATCTTTTGCAGGCTATTACCGTAGATCGATAGAACTCACTCGCCGACTAAAGTCATCCGAGAGAAGCTTGGCTTCGATGACACGTGACAATGAAGATCGTATCGTGCTATTACAGAACAGAGTTGATGACATGAATCAAGAGGTGATAAAACAAAAACGGGAAATTCTTGAGTACAAAGGAAAAGAAAAGAACAGCCTCGAGCAGATTTGCACGGTATGTAGAACCAAATCCTTTTACTTTTATTTTTACTTTATATACTTCTTTAAAAAGAAAGAAAAAATAATTATACATATACACAAGTATACACATGTATATTGCATATATATTGCATGTATATTGCATGTATATTACATGTATATAAAGTAAAAAAAAAAGCATATATATAAAGTAAAGGGGAGAGATAGTAAGAGAGAGAGAGAGAGAAAAAAAAGACTGACGAGTCTTAGCTGGAGTCTCACATTGCCAATATCCAACGCTCAGAAACAGACCAAAAGCAAGTTCATTTGTCAATCAAGCGGCTCTTTGATGAGAAATGCCGTAAGTAGTCTTGGAAGAGTTTGTCTGATTACCTAAATTGGATAAAGAGAGAGAGAAGGAAGAAGAGGAAATGTTTTTTTTATTAATTAATTCATTTAAACATAAATGTCTTTAGAGGAAACACATAAGCTTCAAGAGATGCTTCGACAAAAGGAACTTGATCTTGAAAAGACTGAACAATTTCTCAGTAATTTCCAGCATGAATTTGATCAACTGAACAAAGAGCGCAATCGATTGATGGGTCTTCAGAACAACCTCGAACAGGAGCTGTCAACATCCCATCAGACGCACATGCAGCTAGCCGAACAGCGGTCGGAAAACGAGCGGCTAAAAGAGATCATCGACAGTCTAAAGGACGATCTTGATGAAGCCAGGAACAACAGACAAGGAGATTCAAGTAACAGCAATAGTACAATTGGCAGTCACAGTCCCCACATGTCTGATAGTGAAACCACATCTCTATTAAAAGTAATAGTAAAAAAAAGTTTGTTGATTGTATTGATATTAAATGCGTTGCTATCGTTTTTTTAGACATTGGAAGCAGAATTAGAAGGACGTCTGCACATGAATGAAAATGTTGAACAGGTAAATATATGATTTTGTAATTCTAATTATAATTCTAACATAACATAACATAACATAATATATATAATTTGTATATATATATGTGTGTGTGTGTGGTTTAGGTAACATTTACAGAAGAACGCTTGAGATCAATAGAAGGCGAAAAAGACTATTATAAAACTCGGGCCAACGAAGCAGTGGTTGATCTCGAAAAGGCCAAAGAGGAGCTGAGTCAACTCAAAAAGGCTCTTGACTATGAGAGTCAAAGTTTGGTGAGCGAATTGGCTGATCTGCGGATGAAATTACCCGACCGTCGAAACACAACAGACGGTAGCCATGCCCATAGCATAAATTATGATAGTAGCCCTATCAGTTCAGATACACAGCAAACTGGATTAAACCAAGAAGCAATAGCAGCAGCAGCAGCAGCAGTTGAAACACAAGGAGTGGAAATAGAAGTAGAGGGAGGAGAGAGTTCAATGGAAGCTGTCATTGATCTTAGTCAAGTGATGGATCCCATACCATCAGTATCACACTCGGCAGTAGTCAGCATACGATCAGTAGATGAGACTGCGATTGAGATGAATATCCCACTACCGACCGATGTCTGGGCACAATCAAGGGTGCGGCAACGAAAGCTGGAAAAGGGAAAAAAGACCAGAGGTAATGTATTGATTGTCTAGATAATATATTTATTTATTTTGCTTCAATGATAATAATGATTTGCTTTTTGTGTTCTTATTAAAGGTGTTCAAGACTTGAATGAGGTAAGCTTCAGTGTTTGTTTGTCTATTTTTTTTTAATATTAATTTTTTTATCTTAGTCTACTGCCTATCCAGTCAAGACATTGCCACGCATGGACTCTAGGGCAATTCGACAGGCCAATGACAAGATTGTCACAAATACGGTGACCTTTGCGCTCTATACCCTTTTGGTCTATATCTTTGGGATCGTAACCTCGACATTCCTCATCGAGAATGGGCCACCCGGTACCTGGGAACATGCACTAGCTGCAGCCAGCACACAACCAAAAAGCAAGATTCTCGAGATCCTTATCTACTGGATCGAAAAGCTCTTGTTTGAAGGTGAAGGCATCGGAATCCCCTAGTGGAAAGAAAGAAAGGAAGAAAGAAAAATAAGAAGCAAATAATTCAAACCAGAAAAAAACATTCTACCCTTATCTTTATCTTTACCTTCACTCTATTCTACTCCACTATATACATATATATATCTATTTACCTTATCTTATTTTTGAATCACACTTCCCCTACACACTCCCTCCACTCACACAATTCGCTTTCTTACATATCACAAAAAACAAACAGCAACAGCAACAGCAACAGCAACAACAACTCAACTACAGCCTAATTGGCAAATCACTATTCCTACCACCGCAAATGTCTTTATTCTTTTCTTCCCTTTATGTTTATCTTTCTTTTCTTTCGTTGTTTTCTAGCCCTTTCTATTATATATTTATATTTATATTTATATTTATAAACCAATCAAACAAACAAACACATTACTATTATAATAATAATAATAATAATAATAATAATAATTTATTTATTTATTTTTTTCAAATGGCTTAAGCTTTGAGTTTAATTACTAATTTTATATAACATAATAATATGGGATTCATAATACACTATAGTATATACTACAACAAAGCATAAGTTTCAAAAAAAATCAATTCTCTCTCTCTCATTTTTGTATAATACAAAGTCCGCAAGTCACGGGAAGGTGAGAAAATTATTGATCCCAAAATTTTGGGTTAAATTATTTATTTATTTATTAGATATATATATAATTTTATATAAATCCATACTTTTTATTTTTGATCTTTCACGCCTTTCTTTTTTCTTTTTCTTTTTTTTTAAAAAAAAAAGTATGTTCGCCTTTACTCGTCAGACCATTCAGCCCACACGCGCTGTAAGTCTCCCAAGAACAACAACAACAACGATAGCTACAAGAGAACCAATGGAATTAGCTTTAATTTGATTTTGGTTTGGTTTGGTTTGACCGTGCCCTTTTTTTTGTATTTTATATACATAACTTATAGTTCTTTGCCCGTGGTTATGCTTCTATCCCCAAGAAGGCCAACGTAAGAAATGATACCTAAAAGATGAGATTAAGAGTATAATTGAACAAAAAAAAAGTCAAACCAATAATATGTATGTATATATAAAGGACGTTGTGGTTGTGAGTGCTGTCAGAACCCCTGTTGGTTGCTTTGGTGGATCTCTCAAGTCTCTTCCTGCCACTCGTCTTGGATCCATTGCTGCAAAGGCTGCTATTGAGAAGGCTGGTAAGTAAACAAGCAGAATGGATAAATATATTACTATTTATCAGGGGTAAGAGCAAGCGAGCGGGGAATATAGGGGATTGAGTTAAAGAATATGTATGTATAGTGTATGAATAATAAAGTTGAACTAATGAAAAAAAAAACCCTTTTTATTCTTGTGATTTGTTCAGGTATCAAACCCGAGCAGGTTGAGGAGGCTTACTTTGGTAATGTCATCCAGGCAAACCTCGGTCAATCTCCCGCTCGCCAGGCAATTCTTGGTGCCGGTAAAGCTATTTCCCTTTCTTTTCTTTTTCATCTTTTTATATTATACATAATTTGTGTGGGGTAAAAAAAATAAAATAAAACAGAGAGAAGTACAAGAGGTTTGATGATGACAGAGAGAATCTAATTTCCATTTTAGGATGCCCTGACACTACTGAGGCCACTACTATTAACAAGGTGTGCGCTTCTGGTATGAAGGCCATTATGCTGGCCACTCAGTCATTGAAGGCTGGTGATCGCCAGGTTATGTTGGCTGGTGGTATGGAGAGCATGTCCAATGCACCGTAAGTACAATATACACTAATTAATAAATACCATTCTTCCCCGAAACAAATTTTAGACTTGAATGATCTTCCGTCCAGACCCATTTGAAGATGACTGATCAAACTTGACTTTCTTTTTTTTTTTATCTATTTAATTCAAACCCCGTAGATTCTACACACAGCGCAACATTGCCTATGGACACCAGCAGCTCACAGATTCTATTGTCAAGGATGGTCTCTGGGATGCCTATAACCAGATCCAGTAAGTAAAAAGAGCTAAAAGAAGATGACTGTGTTTATTAATAATCTTCTTTAATTTTTATTTAAATGTAACAAAAAAAAGCATGGTAAGATTCTGAGTACATTAGATTTATATACATTTAATTAACAGATATCTTGAAAATTATTATTAAAATAAATAGGGTTCTTGCGCAGAGAACACTGCTACCAACTACAACATCACCAGAGAAGATCAGGACGAACATGCTATTGAGTCATATAAGCGTTCAGCAAAGGCCTGGGAGGTATGACAACCATATATATAAATATATATATTAAAAAAAATAGAGCGAGAGAGAGAGAGATCTTGGGCGTGGGAAGAAGAAGAAATAAATATTGACCCGTAAAACATCTTTAATTCTTTAAACACAAAAACATATATATATATATATATATATATAATTTATATAGAACGGTGTGTTTGACAATGAAATTGCCGAGGTTGTCATCAAGGGAAAGAAGGGAGACAAGATTGTCAAGGTTGATGAAGAGTTCACCAATGTCAAGTTTGACAAGGTTCCTAGTCTCAGACCTGTATTCAAGAAGGATGGTAAATATTATATCTTTAATTCATGTGCAAGGATAAAGTAGAATAGATAGATAATACACAAAATCTTATTGGGATACTTTCTGTAAAATTTCATGAACAACTTTTATATCCTTAACACTAAAATTCTAAAAAAAAATATTATTATTATTATTATTATATTCAAGGTACCGTAACTGCTGCAAATGCAAGCACCTTGAACGATGGTGCTTCTGCCCTTGTTCTTATGACTCGTGAGAAGGCTGAAGAATTGGGTGTCAAGCCAATTGCCCGCATTATCTGTAAGTTGGTTTTACATTTTGGCTTTTAATATATATATGTATATGTACAAGAAAGAAAAGACCCCAAGAACAGAAAAGAACAAGTTGGATTGTGTTTATTAAGAATAATATAATAACCATCTGCTTTGCTTTATATTATATTAGCGTACGCTGATGCTGCCTGTGCTCCGATCGATTTCACCATTGCTCCCAGCAAGGCTCTCCCCATTGCTTTGAAGAAGGCTGGTTTGAACATCGAGGACATTAGCCTGTTCGAACTCAACGAGGCTTTCAGTGTGGTTGCAAAGGTTAATGTACAGATCATGGGTCTTGACCCTGCAAAGGTCAATGTGGCTGGTGGTGCTGTTTCCTTGGGTCATCCCATCGGGTAAGAGACAATTCTATTTTATTTTATTTTATTTTATTCATTTTTTAACATTGATTTTCTAACTTGCTCTATCTACCTATGTATTTATGTACATACATACACATACACATACACATACAAAAATTGCAATCATTCTTTTGTAGTTCTTCTGGATCTCGTATTGTAGTCACTCTTATTCACTTGTTGAAGTCTGGTGAATTTGGTGCTGCTGCTGTCTGCAACGGTGGTGGAGCTGCCAGCTCTATCATTGTCCAGAAGGAATAAAGAGCAAGAAAGAAAGAAATCTATATATATATATATATATATTACCTAAAAGAAAAGAAGAAAGAAGGGGGGGTAAAAAGGAGATTTATAAAGAAGTTTCTCTAATAAAATATAAACAAATACATATATACATACATATATATATCTATATATACAAGCACAAGTACAAGCACAAGTACAGGCACAGGCACAGGCACAGGCACAGGCACCTTCTCACTTTTACTCACTCATTTACATACATACCCTATTTCTCTCTATTCAATACAGATAGATAGATAAATAAATAACTGCATGTACATGTATACCTTTGTGTGGTGTGTATGTATAAATGATATTGAAATTATTACAAGAAAAGAAGGACGAAGAAGAATTGAATTGAAATGAAATGAAATAGAAAAAGGACCAGCGATTTAATACAAGGTCAAGACCTTACAAGAATTAAATAAAGTATTAAAGTAAAAGAATAAATAAATAAATATAAATTAGAATTAAAATAAAAATAAAATAAAGCTAGATTATTGAATACAACAAGTAGCCCTTGGTCCACGCGATTGTCGATGGTTGTTCTGGCTTTCTTCTTCACTAGCCTTTTGAGCTTCCAAGCCAATCTTCATGTGATGTGCTGCAAACGCATGAGTCTACAAAAATTATATATTATATAAGCTTTTTTTTATTTTATTTTTATTTATCTTATCCATCTAACAAATCAATTATCTTACAGTCTGCCAGGCATCTTCTACTTCTGGTAAAAACTCGTCTCTCAGTCTTTCTTTTAACACTCGAATAACGGCTGGTCCCATGTATGCTATGTGGTGTGGCTCAACATTGTATCCATAATGTCTTGCTCCTAGTCGCCTCAATCTCTGGCCAAGCCATTCTGGATCCAGCCCCTCGTCGTCAATTCCCCCTCCACGTGCCTCTACCGAACCAGAACATTTATTTGCCTGAGTTGCAGAAAATGAAGCAGAGGCAGAGGCGGAAGCAGAGGCAGAGGCGGAAGCAGAGGCAGGACAAGCATTTGCTGCCGCTGCTTGGGTCACAACATCTGAAAATGAAGGGGAGTCAGTTGTTGCTGTCATTTGATTGGCACGTTTTCGAGCATTGATGGCCTGTATGGTTGGAGTCGGCTGCTGCCGTCTATTGCCATGTATACACACCAACGGCAACCCTCTACTTCCTCCTACTCCTGGCTTGTTTTCTTCGGAAGCATTCGCACAGCATTGCAATGGATTCCTTTCTGCAAATGTCACAGCTGGTGCACGGACAATATACGCAATCATACCAGCAAGTGCTCTGGCCTGCTGAAGCACATTTGGAAAGACTAACCGAAGATCATTGTCAAGATCAAACAATGCTTTGTAGAGTGCGAATCCAAAAGCATGCGGTGGTGAGATCAAGGGATCATCAGTGGAATGTCGAATTTCTGTTACACGCTCCCAGGTATAGCGTACGATATCTATCTGAGTTTGGGTTGGAGGAACCGGATTTGATGTTCCTGCTCCTGCTGCTATCGTTGTTGTTGCTGATGATGAAGTTAAAGTTGAGGTTGAGGTTGACGTTGAGGTTGACGTTGAATTTGAAGCTATTGCCGCTGCTGCAGAGATATTGTTGTTACTATTGCTACTAATAGTATTTGTGTATTGGGTTGTGGATTTGGGTAAGAGGGTTGATAATGGACGTTCTCGTGCTTGCTTTTCATTTGGCTGAGATTGTCGCTGAGGGATATTGAGATCCTTGGAAAAAGGATAGCTATCTTTGGTGGAGTGTGCGGAGTTTGATTGGTCAGAATTCTTTTCTTTTGGCACCTCGCGTCTCATAGGCATAATAACGATAACAACAATTGTAATAATTATGATTTATAGTTATAGCTATAGATAGACAGTTATATAAAAGGAAAGTTAAAGAAACAAGTTAAAGAAAGAGAGGGAAAGAAGAAGAAGAACAAAAAAAGGATAACATATCTTACTTTTATTTAGTTTTCTTTTATGTATGCACATCCATGTATGCAGATATGCAGACATGTATGTGTATATTGGTGTGCATTCTATTTATTTGTTATTAAAAAATAGTCTATATAGGACTCACAAAGTTAAGGGGCAGATCAAGACATACATACATACATACACACACGCACACGCACACACATTACACGCGCCTATTTCTTTTTTTTAAAATTTTTTTTTTCAATTTAAACAAAGACCAATACAATAGCGTTGTGTGAGTGTGTGTGCATGAAATTGACAACCAGAAAAGTAAAGCTTAATATATATATATATATATTGAGTAAAACTGCAATAGTGAATGAGTGCATAATCAAGTGTGTACATTTCTAAAGAGTGATTGTAAAAAGGTAAGGTAAGGGAAGGGAAGGGAAGGGAGGAGAGGGGAAGGAAAGAAAGAAAGAAACAAGCGTATTAAATAAATAGAGTGTGTGTACGTAAATATATATAATTAGCGTATGGAAGTTGCAGAAAGCATATACATATACATATATATATATATAATTATGTGCTTGCATTGGTGTCAGTAGAAGTAGCAGTGTCAGTAGAAGCAGTAATATCCGTAGCAGCAATAGTGGCGGTAGTGGTAGTATCAGTAGTTGTGGTATCAGTAATGTTAGTATCAGTTGAAGTATCAGCACTGGTAGAACTAGCTGCAGTGGCAGAAGCAACACCAGCAGCAGCAGCAGACGCAGTAGCAGTGTCACTAGTAGAAGGATCAGCTGTAGACGTAGTGGTAGTAGAAGATGTATCAGACTTATTATCGAATGGCTTGCGTCCCCAGCAGCAGTATGCGTTGTTAAATGCTTTTAGATTGAGACGTTCATCGGCCGGAAGATTCTGTAGTTCCTCCAAATCTTCCCAGGTAGTATTGGTAACTTCGAGCAAGTAAGGGGCAACCGAGCAAGTGAATGCGAGCCAGTTTTCTTCCCAGAGTAGTCCGATATCAAGTCCCCAAGAGCCATTTGGAATCGAAACAAATTTGGTTTCTACTTCAGAAAGTCCTGCTTCCGTGAGCATTTCTGAGAGCAACATGGCTGCTCTAGTATTAACACTTAGAGTGTCCAATACAATATCAATTGCTATATTTTTTTTTAAAAAAAAAAGAAAAGATGTAAGGGTAATAGATATATATATATATTAGTACAATACAATATGTATATATATAATTATTATTACAGTTTAGTTGCCAAATGTCGTGTTTTTGTGCTGCGCCTTGAGTATAATAATCAACTTCAGTCAACTGAATATATCCACCTGGCTTTGTGACCCTCACAAGCTCCTTGAGGATCCTGTCCCAATCCTCTTCGGTGTATACAAGTGTTACGAGACTTTGTTGGACATAATCAAATGTATTGTCCTCGAATGGCAGGGTTTGTGCAAGCACATCGATCGGGCAGAACTCCAGGTTGTCAAAGATACGTTTTGATTTTAGACTGCTATTTAAAGCCGATACTCGGGCCTTTCTGTGGGTAAATGATGAGGTTTGGGGGCTAATGTCCGACATCAGACCAGATTTTGTGTCCAAAGTGGAGCCGTTGGTGAGCATAGAGGGGCATGATTGGGCTTGTCGTTTGTAGTAGTGGTCTTGCTGTTGTGTATCATCTTGTTTGTGTACACGGTCGGAATTAAAGCCACTGTTATCATTATCACTATCGTTATCGTTGTCATTATCATTGACACTGTCCCTATTATTATGCGTATGCGTATGCGTGTGCTTATTCTTATTCTTATTTTTCTTATCATTATTATTATTAGCATCTTTTTCTTCTTCTTTCTCATTATTGCTATCGTTATCGTCGTCGTTAGGAAGCTCGATGATAGGTGGGATAGACAAAATGTGCTGAGGGGTAGTCATCGGTATCACTACAGGAGTATTCATAGGTCCAAATGAGGAGGGAGTGAAGGAGGAGGCGGAGACGGAGGAGGCTGGTTCATTAGTGGTCAAGGGGGATATTCTAGGGTCCACGAGGGATGTGGGACGGTTCGAAAGAATTGAATGTTTAGGTAGGGTCTGAGGTTGTGTTTCGATGCTAACAGCCGTAGTGGCTGCAGTATTTACTGTATTGTTGGTTGCCATGGTAGCTGTGGTTGCCACGGTGTCTGTGGTTTCTGTGGTGATATTTGCGGTGGTGATTGGGGGTTGAGGTCTAGACGTGATTTGTGATTCTCTGGTTTCGGTTAAGTCATCGGGGTGTGGTTCGAATACAAATGAACTTAGTGGAGAGCAATCTTCATCCCCATTGTAGGAGTCCGGTGACATGAGATTACATATATCGATCGTCGTGAAATCTGATTGCTTATAATCCATTGCCATATCAATAATAGGATGTCCCATCTATAATAATTATATATAAAAACATTATTAATATTATTATTATTTTTTGAAACAAATATTAGTAGGTTAGAAATTTCAACTTTGATATTTAATTTTATATATCTAATATCTAATTTTTTTATGGTAATTATTAATTGTAATCGTTACTTGTATGATAGCTACTATTATTTATATTGTTATTTACCCATAATCCAGGACCACAACTGTGGAATGAAATACATATATATATATAAGATTTATTTATTTGATTGACATAATTATTTTAATGTTTAAATTAGTCACAGAAATTCACAGTATTACAGGGTTTTACAGAATTACAGAATCGTATAATTTATTTATATATATTTAGATATATATGTATATGTATATGTATATGTATGTAGGTATTTCTTTATATAGGTAAAGATATAGAGATATAGAGATCTTGTCTTTACTTACTTTACGTTTAGCACCTTGCAGCCTTGTCGTAATTGGTCTTTGACAGGTGCAAGAACAAGCCTATTTTAACAAAATAGACAAAACAGCTGAATATTAAACTCGATCAAAATCTCAATTAGGTAACAGTGTCTCGACCACGTTTTCCAAAAAGAACTATAAATATATATGTATAGAGAGAGAGAAAAAAAGAGAAAAAAAAAAGATTTTTTGTCCTACCCTTCAAATACCCATCGAAAGATATAGTATTGTACTCTCAGCCTATCCAATTCGTACTGATCGATTGGTAGTGGATACGCGAATCCCTACCAGACAAGAATGGCAGTACGAAAAAAAAAGAAATATAGAATATAGATATATATATATATATATATATATATATTTATATACAAAAAAATAAATAAGCATATGCACTTAATAATAATAATAATAATAATAATAATAATAGTTTTTTAAAAGTACTCAATTAAACTCACCTTATCGCCATGGAATCGCCTGCCTCCAAGCCATCGGAATTTTGAGGATTGAAATCCATCAGTACCAGTGAGACAATTTTCATAGCTGTTGTTGTTATTGTTGTTACTGTTACTGTTACTATCGTTATTAGGCCGTTCCCAATCGATTTTCTTGTCAAACAGTGCACTCAATCGAACAGCTTCCTGATTTGGCTCAATTGGGTTCGTTGTTGTTGTGGGTGGTGGTGAAGAGTTGTTTGATTTCTTTTGCTTTCGTGGACGTCGAAGCGGTTTGAGATGCTTTGGAACATGTTTTGAATTTAGATTGAGAGGGAATCCTGATCTCTCTGAGGGTTGGCCATTTCTTGAACTGAAAGTATTGCCCATATGTATTGATATATGTATATATAATTATATAATTATATATATAAAGATAAATATATTTATATATATATATTTGTAATTAAATTTGTATAGGTATATGTATAGTGTATGTATAAGGTATATATATATATATATTTATATTTATATATATATAACTATAACTATAACTATATAGATTTGTCTAAGGGGCTTTATTATTCAAGTGTGTAATTAAAATTATTTGAAGGCGAAAAGAAGAAGAAAAGAAGAAATTGAAAAGGAAGAAGAAGAAAAAGGAAGGAAAGAAAATTTTGGCAGTAATAATCGAATAAAGTATTGCTACACAATAGTCTAAAACGACTATTACAATTACAATACACTTCTTTTATTTATATAGATATATAATTATATAATATTATTAATAATTATAGCAATAGTGGTAGTGGCGGTGGTGGTGATAGTGGTGGTGATAGTGATGGTGATGGTAGTGGTAGTAATAATGATAGTGATAGTGATAGTATAATAAAGACATACAAAATCTCGTGAATTTTATTCGAATGATTTTTTTTTCGTTATCTCTCTTTTTTCTCTCTCTCTCTATATATTCCTTTACTGCTTTACTGCCTTACTCCTTTACCGCCTTACTTTTCTACTTATTCACTTCTTTATGTGCGTGGGTGTATATATTGATTTATCAGCCAACAATGAATGAGATCATTATTATCATATTTTCACTTAACTTTTTTTTTAAAAAAATATTTACAAATCTTGATTTTTGATTTATAAATACGAAAAAGATGAGGGTATTATATATCTGTATATATTGTACGTTGACCCTTTTTTTGCTGTGAAGTATATATATATAAAGAAATATTAATACAATACAATACAATACAATACAATAGAACACAATAAAAAGTACGATACAAACCTAACCAAAGGATTCTGGTGTAACTAGAAGGTGTGGACTTGGGGAATTTTCCCATCAAATTGCTTCAACGCCCAAATAAGGCAGTGCGGACTTTTACGACTGCTCAAGGCATTGTAAAGGTCCGACAAACCTAAAAAGAGATCGTTTCAACTTATATTGCTAGATCCTAAAAAAGAAATGTTATACTTGTTATAATATAAATTATACTAAAATAGAAATCCGAATATACAGTATCCAGGCAACCAAAAAAAAAAAAAACAAAAAAAAAACAAAGTCGACATAGCAACATTGTAATATATATAAAAAAGAATCACGAAAGCATAATTTATATCTTATATCTTCTTACTTCTTTCTATATACTAAAATCCCAGGAAGTTACGAATTAAAACTCAATATACGTCATGTGATCTTATACAAAAGTGCTGGAAGTTATGATTTCAAAACTAAACCCAAGTTATTATATGCATATTTTTTTTGATGGTATCTTTATATATGTATCTCTTAAATTACAGCAGCAATTCGTTATTATGGTTTAGTAAGAGACGAGCTTGATCTATGGGGATGTTGTCGGACAACATGGCATATTCATTCAAACGCCTTTGGCCCTGTTGATACGTTTGTTTGACGTGCTCAAGCGAAGCATTATCAGATGAGTCGCACCCAAGTAACTCGTCTTCAGGTACAGTTTTTTTTATTTTGACTGTTTTCAAATGGTGGAGTTTAGTGCTCATTTTGACTGTTTAAATGGCTTCTGATATCTGTGAACTCTTTGGTGTGTATGGTACAGCACTGGCAGCCGGTGTTAATCCACATCCTCGCTATTATCAGAGTTATGTTTCAAGAGCTAGTATTCATTGTTGCTGTAACGTCGAATCACCATAATAGGATATTGAAAAAACTTAACCATAGAAATCCTAAGGGTGTCGCCGAAGGTTGAATGGTGATGACGAGTATTCTGTATCCTGGCTTTGTATTAACTATTTTTTAATAAAAATGGCTCTTTAGGGACCAGATAAAGTTATCCCATGCTGAAAAAAAAGGCTATATTTTGTGGTCCGGTAGAATCAAAATGTCGTCTCCCATCAGGAAATGACATCTCCCTAAAATTAGCGTTCATCGATCCTTTCCTCTCGGGTTTGTTAGATGGTCCTAATAAAGGTGTATACTTGTGCTGGACGAACGAGCCAAATTTGAAGGCAAAGAGATCATATAGCAACATGCGCCCTGACCTTTTCATTACCAAAAATGCTAGCATTAGGTGGGCAAGAAGTTTAGGATATGGAGAAGCCAGCCCTACTACCCGCAAAAGTAACCAGTACCTAGTATACCAAGATCTCATCAAGATAGTACTTTTTTGCAAGGAATCGTTAGACGAGCACTTGATGGAGGAAGTTCTAAGGATTCACATAGTTGGTCGAACAGTTGGTTTTTACATCCTTGTATTGTCTGCTGATGCCACATATGTGATGTACTTACTGGCAGGAATTAAGGTCCCGGATTCTATCCATGATTTACATCATTTCATTACCGAGCTTCCATTGATCTTCAAGATTCTGCATGTCTTTGACACAATGTGTGTATGTTCCGATGTTCCTGAAAACGTTGCAAGTCAACGCGCACCAACAATGTCATCAAGAATATTATAGCACATAATCTCCTAATCGAAGGCCCAAAAGCCAAAAGCGACCTTGCCATCTTCACCGTAGACATTATTAAATACTGGGTATGCCGCATTTCAAGATCTTTTACAGAAAAAGAAAGCTTCTCCATACCTCTCTGTCTTCATTTTTGACCAATGACATAACTTTATCCTGACCTCTCCTTACCTATCTTTCACTCTTTTTTTATTTATTACATTCATTCGCCTTTCTTACATTTCCTATATTTTCAATATTTTTCTGTACTTCGCATTTTATAACTTTTCTGTGTTAAGACACTTGTCAAAACATCTAACAGTGAAAAATAAAGCCTTCAATGTCACATAAATATAAGTTATTGCAAGCTTCACTAAACCTGCTCAATTGGATTCAGTTCGGGAAAATACAGAGGAAGATATGCATATGGATATCTCTGGGAGTGAATACAGTTTCCTATGTCAGTTGAGTTATTGATATGAGCATGATCTCTAACAGGGTATTATCCCTTAATTTCAGGATTTTTGGTCCATTTCATGAAGGGTTGCCTTTTTAAAAAAAAACTTTGATAACTGACCTGCCACTTTTCCCATGTTATGGGCATCATCAGCACGTCCAGGCTTTCTCTTTGTGATGGGTCTTGGAACTCTTAAACTAAGATTAATTAAGCCATTTGCGGATATTTCACCTAAAATAGATCTTGGATACGTTTTAGTTGTAGGCATAGTAACTATTGCAGGAGCACCCTTCTTTAGCCAAACCATACTTTGCTTCAAATTGATATGAAATGCGGATTCATCAGAAAAGACACATTTTGTAATAAAAGTCCAGGTCAGTTTGCTGCCACTCCTGAACCCAGTCATATCTTTTCTGAATCTTTTCCTCGTTGCTTTTCTTAAAGGACGACCTGGTTTCTTCGCTTCGAAAATGCTTTTATGATCTTCAAAATACCGTATGACCCATCTCTGGGCTGCAGAATAAGCACTTGGACATTTAGTAAAAAAAAAAAAAGTATGTATGTATGTAAAAAGATTTGGGTTTCTCGTTACCAGAATAAATTGGTGGATCAGCCGACATCATTGTTGAGCGTGCGATACTTTTGCACGACATCAACCTCAAAAATCAGCGACTTTACTTTTCGAAATGACTGTATAGAAGAGAGGAAAAATCAAAAGCTTATTCTAACAGAATGCAGTTTCTCCGATAATCCGAGATACCAAGTTCCTTTAAAGGTTAAGAAGCAAATTTCCGACTAAGCCAAAATGCTAAGCAGATGTTCGAATGCATATTTGTCTCCCTATGCCTTACTCTGTCTCTGTATGTATGTATGTACGTACGTGATTTTCTCTCTTTTCATTTTTTTAAGAAATAATGATAGTAATGTTAATGCTATATTCTTCTAAAGATATTATTTAGATCTGTATATATATAAAAGGACTGGCCATAGGAATGATTTGTGATATGATAAAAAAAACCATATTATACGGTACGCAAGCGCAGAGTGTAAATTATGTCTTTAAACTGTGTCTTTTTTGTCTTTTAATTTAATTTATACGGAAATTAACATCTGTAAAGAAATTTTAGCCTTTTGTCTTGGTCGTTATCTCTATTGCTTTAACTTGAAAAAAGCCGAGAGGCTAGGTTTAAAGAAGAAAATAAGCAGACATATGGGTAAGTATACAGAAAGGGAAAAGCCAACTTAAGGTATTAGTGATGCTATTACAATAATAAATATGTACATGTATAAAACAAAGATACAAATCAAGGTACAGATGCTCATCATTTCTTGTACTCTTTGCTTACATACATTTTGCACACTTAAAGCATGAAGCTTTCCTATTTAAAATAACAGTAACAGTAATAGATGTACTTCTGTTTACAAAGCCAACAAACAGTTAAAGTATTTTATGCCTATAGATACACAGATGCACTCACTCTACAACACAACAGCTGTCTGCCAAACGGCTTTTGAGAAATACAACTAATTCACAGTTACACAAATAACTCGACATGATCTAAAGTTTAATAGTCCATATTCCCTTTACTTGTAGCTCTATTACTAAATCAGGGTACCAAAAAGAAAAGAAAATAAAAAAAAATTGGTGCCTAGCTTTTTGTATCTAACTGCGTGTATATCCCTCGAGCTGTTTAAACCTGCTAGTCCATAGATGGGAACAAAGCAAACCAAGTTTACATGTCCTGCTTTTAATAAGAAGAACAAAAAGAAGACAAACATTGAATGTACAAGTGTACGATTGTACGAGCCTACAAATGAACGAATGAACTGACTGTCTGATGGACAAACGAAAGGACAAAGATTCTTCAAAAGACTCTGACAGTACACAGCAAAAACTATGTTTGTTTAAATAAATCTTGCAACAGTAGTCTTGTAATAAGTTGCATGTTATTTTTTTTGTTCCTCTTCTTATTCACAGCACTTATTTGAATGGTTACTATATACTTTACATCTGACTGACTACTGACCAGGAGGATGAATATATGCATATACATATATATATATGTGTGTGTGTGTATTTGTATTCTGTAATAATTGTTCCACATGTGTTTTTGTGGTACCAAAATTAGGTTTATCTTTGGGAGTCTCCAAAGAAGTTCTTTCCAAAGGTCATTTTTGATCTCGAGTTCACGAATTCATATTCCACAACATACATTCGATAAATGAGTCATAATGGTCAGTACTTTTTTTTATCACAGTCTATTTATGGATGTGGCTATGCTTAGGATAAATGGTATTTAGTTTATTAAGGTCCATGGCACAAAAAAAATATATAGAAAACGCCTTGATTTTTGTAAACTATCCTAAAATCGTATTAAAAAGAAGAATCAATGGATCATTTTTACCATTTCAATAAATTAACAATGTCAAAATCAATTTCCAATAGTTTAAAGAGTTTTATTATTACAAGTTTGTAGAATATAAGTAGCACAACTTATTTGGTGTAGACTATGTAGTCTATTTTCGAGAAGGAGGAGAGAAGAGGGGGTTTTAATCAAGTGCTATTGTAATGTGGTAGGGTGGATCAATCTGCCAAGAGAAAACAAAACGTAATACTATTTCTTGTGACTTTAAGGTCTGTCAAATAACACAAGATGATCTTATCTGGTATTCCATGACTAGATAAAAAGGTGTGTGTGTATGTGTGTTCATTGCATTTTCAATAAAGCTGTATACCCCTTGCTGTTCATCTATTACGTCAATCTGATAAATAAAACGCACCATTCAAAGAGAGAAGGAGATAGTTGGACAGGTATATGTATTGGAATCAAATTGCTCAGTGCCATCTTACAAAATTACAAACCATAATTTATTTGATCATGCTAAAAACCTTGATTTCATATAATCGTCAGTGATGCATTAACAAATAGTACAAGATCACAACTCTAATATTAAACATAGACATATATAGGTATTAGATAACAGCCTCTTATAGTTATAAACACGGCTTTGTTCCTACTTGGAAATATATATATATATATATAATCTTCATTATATGTAACCATATTCAGTGCCAAAGACCCCTGCCCCCCAAAAACACATAATAAAAAGGGCTGTCTCCTAATGATATTAATCAAACTCTCCCAAGACATGCTATAAAGATATAACCAGTAAGAAACACTTGTAGATAACCCAAACAGAAAGCCGAGACCAAAAAAGAAGAAGAAGAAGAAGTAGACTCGAAATCTTACTAGTCATGAGCTAACTAGGCAAGAATACAAGAGGATTTTGATGAAATGGAATACTAAATCTGAACAAACAAGAAAGAAAAATAATAATAAGAATTAGTATTGTGAAAATAGTATTCAATTTGATTTTGCTTCAAATTCGATTCGATTCAGATTTACGGAGAAAGTGTATTGTTATGACAAAACCAATAAAAGAACATTTCCTGTGATCGATCAATACATTACATGGTCATGTTTGAAAATAGCAAAAAAAATACCTAAATAAATAAAAGTTGCGCAGTTGACAAAAGGTACATTGAGTAATGGTACAAGAAAGATTCAAGATAAGGCACAACCACGATTAAGCATACACCACACACACACACATATATATATATATATATACACTAGAGAGACCATCGTAAATAAGCTTTTATGACTATCTATAGAATTTAAATTATTCGCAATACATAAAGCATTAATAATAAGGCCTGTCTTGATTCAATAGATTTTACAGGCACAAAATCAAGGATCCCATACACACAGTATTTATATAAAAGGGGTTGGTCAAAGATAACACACACGACTATATACACCATTTCTAACTCATTATTCAGTTCCATTTTACTTTAGATTCAAGGCAAGAATCAGGGTAACAATTTATCATCAAAGTTCTCCTCTTACTCGATTATGTACTGTAAACGTATTTGATTCTTATCATTATTAGAGTGCGTTATCTAATGCTATATATATATTTGGCACAGCTCAAAAAAAATATTCTCCTCTCTTCTCCATCTGTCTTCCAATTAAAACCCATCGAAAAACCATACATACACCTTTGACTTGAGCTTTATCTCTAGCCATTTTATTTATTTTATCAACTAACATTACGGGGAAAAAAGTGGTGGTTCCGATAGTGTTTTGGGTGAAAACCTCAACCTTAAAACAATCCTTAATTCCCAAGAAAAAACTTGTATATATTTCACTAAATATTAACCCGTTAATAGTAAAAGGCGTTGGCTTGAAAGTATTAAAAAAAGAATAAGAGAGTTTGACACTAAAATCTTACAAAGGGTGGCATTAACCAACCAACCAATCAACCAATCAAGTTTTTTTTATTAATTGGATATTTAACGTCTGACTATCTATTGATTACAGCCAAACTATTATATTTTAAACCCATAATATTAATTTATCAAAGTCAGATATAATTTTCGTTTGAGAAAACGCCATCTTCCATATAGGTTTGTCGATATAAAAACAAAAAACAAGGTTAAACACATACACATACGCACAAACACAGACACGCACACAGATACATAGCCATATAAACACAGAGGTAGTGTAATATAAAGGGGTAAATACAAACAAAACCGCCTTGTATTACATGTAACAATATATACTTTGTAGGAGAACTCTTTATAATAAAAACAATATAAAAAAAATACATCTTTATTTGGTTTTCTTTCTTTCGTCCTATCACACAAATACATATATATATATATATATATATATTTGGCTGTTTCCCTTTCTTTACTCTTTAATATTTGAGATTTGATATTAAATTGAATTGAATTTTTATTGAATTTTATTACAAGTGTGTGTGTGTGTTTATACTTCAGTGGACGCTGCCATTGGATCTAATAGAGACGATGGTAACAAAGACGCTGTTGGTGTCTCTTGTATTTTGACTTCACTACAGGAATGGACACGCTTATTGGCATCCAAAGGTAACCAGCCCTCTTTCCAGCCCAAAAGATAGTCCCAATGAGGGTTAACATGATTCTCGGTCTTGTACGTCCAAAAGAACCAACCGATTCCACTTTCATACGCATCCATCTGACGCTCAGCAAATAGCTTTAGGAACTGTTTGTACTCATCTGTCCAGCTCTTCCAATCCTCTGACCCGACACATGTGCAGTTTTTGCATACCGGAATGTTTTTGACAAGATTATCGGTGCCTTCGTAGCGATTACCATGGCCAATTCCATTGAGATATTTGCCACAGTCGTTGGTTGCCACCGAAAACTCTCCCACCATAGTTGGCCCGGTTTCATTCATAGACCGCACGAGGGATTTACGCCAGGCACCACAAGGAAATTCTGCCTGCACCTCGCGTGGCATGTAGACCAATCCCTGATCAAAGATAAGGTATAGGTGTGTTTCTACCAATAAAGAAGTTAATATATATATATATATATATTCATGTATGTGTATGTATGTATGTAAAGTATGTATTATATATAAATATTAAAAAGAATAAAATTTTACCAAGTATGACGCGCGTAGTGTTTTCAAAAAAGTGAGACCACATAGGTAATGGTAAGAACCCATCATGGTAAGACAAAGTTGGACCATTGTCTCCGGTGCTATTTCGAATGGTGTCATAGCTTTTGTGGTACCACTCCATCATTGCCGCATGGTTCTTTAGACTTGTCATGGCTGGCTCGTTGAGAACTCCAAACAACGGTACTGCATGCGACCACTCAGGGTCACTGAAGTGGCGGGCCATGGCCTCGACAATGGCCAGCGTGCGATCTGCATTAAACACACCTTGGGTTCCGTTGAGCCATCCGATGGTTCCCTGTCTTCCCGAATGGTTCCAGCCATTTTGTGACCCAGGTGCGGTGTGCAACTCAACCATTACCCGCAGTCCGTATTTGCGTGCCCACTGAATACCCTTGATCAAGTAATCCCAGGCAACCAGGCCAACGTAAGGTTCATCGGGGTTGGCCAGCACGGCCCAGTGGCCGATTGGGATCCGGACATGGTTGAGCCCCATCTGTGCCATCAGCTCGAAATCGTGCTCGACTACAAATGTGTCATAGTGGGTCTCTAGTTGGCGCCTGGCTTCTTCTGGACCCAGCCGCTCGCACAGAGTCCATTCGTCGACCACCTTTTTTTCCGAGGCCGGGAATTGATCAAATAAGCTAGGTGTAATAAAAGGCTCGATTACTAGCCAGCCACCGAGATTCACGCCTCGGATCATTTGTTCACCGTAAACAAAGGGCTCTGACAGAGGAGGTGTGTATGGGTTTGGACTTGCCGAATCATCAAATGGATCTGGGGTTGTCTGTGCCTCGAGTACCGGTGTAGATGGTTCAGCCGAGCTTACATCATCAGAATGCGCGTCAGAAGCACCCGCCGCAGCAACAGAACTAGGACCAGTAGCAGGACGAGAAGTAAGAGTTTGAGTAGGAGTAGGAGTAGGAGTAGTTGAGATATTGATAATATTATTGTTGTTGCTATTATGAGTAGTTTTGGTAGCAGTTAATGGGGAGTTTCTGACAATATTCTGGATTGTGGGTACGGAAATTGCGGCAATAATTCCAGCAATTGCCAGAGAAAAGGCTAGAATGGATAGTCTTTTGTGTCGTTGAATCAATGCGAATAGACCAGAAGAGTGTTTTCCTTGTGGCTGGGTCTTTTGGGCTTTTTCGTTTGTTAGATCGACGGCTGTCCACGAAGCTGGAGACCCATGAATGGCTTGGACAGCAGGATCTGGATCTTGCTTATCATATAGATTCACTTTTATTTTATTTATTTATTTATTTCATTTATTTATTTGTGAGTAAGTACACAAACACACAGACACAGAATATATATATACATATATTATTTGATTATTTTGGTTGACTGACTGACTGACTGACTGACTGACTTACTGTATTTAATAACAAAGAAAATTAAAGACTTGATAGATAGGTAAGTCGCTAAGAAAAATGAATGGTGGGCTTAACGAATGAATGGGTAGATAAATGAGATAAAGAAGTGGATCTGACAAGCAAAACAAAGAAAACACTTGTGTAAATGATAATTTACGATGATGATAAATATATACTTTTTAAGAAACATTATTGATCTACCCTAGGAGAATAGATAGACATCTCTATATTCTTTTTAATTATTCTTTTTATTGACAAGGCTTTAACATGCACACTACTCTTATCGTCATGGCCGAAAAGAAGCGACAAGTTGAAAGAAAGAAGTATGTTCTGATGCAGATTTTTCTAATTTCCTTTAATGGTAAATAAATAATTATTAAGCTATTTGGTTGCCAAGCAACCTTTATCTTATTTTGTTTTGTGTATATAAATAAATAAAAATGTTTGATGATTATTTATTTATTTATTTATTTATTTATTGTAGTAAGATTTTGTTTTATTCTAAATACAGTACAAAGGAATACACAAATGGTAATGTTTTTTTTCCTTCCTTCCTTCCTTCTTTATTTAATTATTTATATACTCATATTCACCACTACCACTACCACTACCACTATCATCATCATCATTATCACTCTTTATGTATCTTTCACGTCACACAAGACTATTGTAATTTAGCCATGCGAAAGAGATCAACCGATGTGTATATATTGATATTGATATATTTGTGTCGAACACAACATTAAACAAAAACACAAAAGACAAACAAATGCACTTGTGATGTGAAAATAAATAAATAGTACTTTATTACAAACACGTCTGTATATATATATATATATACAAGTTATATATCAAAAATAATAATAATTATAAAATGAAAGGAAAATAAAATAAAATAAAATGAAATAAAAAATGGTTTAAATGTGTAAAGAAATACTTCTTTTAATGGCAAGCCAATAAAAATAAATAGAATATAATAAAATAGAAGGGGTGGGGTATAACAAGACACTATAAAGAAATTGTACAAGACAAAGAAGAAATATATAAATCAAATCAAATCAAATCAAATTGAATAAAATAAAATAAGCTAACAAAGAAGAAGTAGAAGAAGTAGAAGAAGTAGAGGGCAGGTGTTTATGATGCTGGTGATTTGATATATGAATGAGAAATAAAATAAAGTAAAGAATTATATGTAAAATAAAAATCTAATAATTAATAATTAATAATAATAATAATAATATTTCAAAAAAAAGAGACCTTCAAAAAGAAAGGTATTTGTGTGCGTGTGCGTGTGTGTGCATGTAAATGTAAATGTGTTTGTGTATCTGTTTGTGTGTAATGGAAGGTTGGTCGGCTTGTCATACTATTTTGGGTAGAAACACAAGCGTTTCAAGTGTGCCAGAAAGTTGAGCCCAGACGATCACTGATGACAAGGGGGCGAATCTTCCTGTGTACATCATCCGGTCTCACAATCTCTTTTCTGAACATGGATATGGGAGCGGGGTTGAAGGGAAACACTAGATCAGCCAGGAAACTATCGTCGCTTGCATTCCCATCACTCGAAACACTTCCAAAGCTATCTTTTCGTCTCCGCTGTGTCCCGATCATGTAGTTACTGCTGGCCATTGATGGCATAGTCGTAGTCGTGGTTGTAGTCGTGGTCGTAGTCGTGGTCGCGGTCGTTGTTGTAGGAGATGTTGGTGTTGTGAGACCAAGACCAAGACCTAAGCCCAAACCTAACCCGAGTCCTAGACCAAGTTTAGAATTCCATATTTCACCAGAGTACTGAAGTTGAGGTGGACTGTATGCAGTGGCTGTACTGATTGTATTGATTGTATTGGTGTCAAGCAAATTAGGTTGTTGTTGTTCTACCGAAACCTTTTTTGGGGTTGATTTGTGTTTGGTAGAAGGCGAAAGGGCGGGAAGAGGTGGGATAACATCTGCGGTGTCATGGATAAATGTGCATCGGATGCCATATGGACAGGATCCCTCGACGTGATATGCCCGACAGATCTGGGTCTTGTAACGGTTGTGTCTCGGCGCAGCTCTCAATTCATTTGAGCCATGAGCATAGCAGCATTTCTTGCCATAACGACAATGTCCCAATTCGGTCCAGTTTCGACAGTATTCTGTTTTGTAGAGAGAAGCTTCCTTGACCTTACTACCACCATTATTGTTGTTATTGTTATTGTTGCTGTTGTTGTTGTTGTTGTTGTTTTTGTTGTTGTTGTTCTTCTTTGGTGCCTTTTCCTCTATTGGTTCCGGGCGGTCAACAGTGATTGGACCAAATTGTTGACAATGAGGTTGAACAAAGGTAGTAGGATTAGGGGAGGTTTTGTACATTATGTTTCTTTACTTCAATGTATGATACTAAAATATAATTGAAATAAATAGGAATTAAATGGAATAGTAAAAAAATAATATAAAAAGTATGGACAAGAGAAAGAGAAGAGAGAAAGAGAGAGAAGAATACAAGATTTTGAAACAACTTGACTTTTATTTATCTATTCAATGTATGTATGTATATATACATTTATTTATTTTATATTATATACAGTATATACAGTATATACAGTATATAAAAAAATAAATCCCTTGAAAAAAGGAAACTCTAGAATAGAAATAAAATAAAACCAAACGTGGAATCCGCTTGTGTTTCGAGAAGTGTAAGAGAAAAAGAAAAAAAAAAAGGAGAAAGGGCGTATTGCAACACAAGAACCAAGAATCAAGAACCAAGAATAAAAATATTAAAAAAAATAAAATATAGAGGCCTATTTTTAACATTTTATTTTTTTTGATATAACAATAACATACACACACATATATATATATATTTTATATACAACATCTTTTTTTTTTTTTTAAAAAAAAAAAGAGACAACTAAGAGAAAATCAAGACAGTTTTATTTTGTATTATATACCAAGTTACTTTAGTAGTCTTGGCAACCATTGAAAGTAACCTGCAAAATTTAATGGCATCAAATTATAAAACAAAGAAGTTGGATTAAAACAATTTAGCCCATAAAATAGAATTAAAAAAAACAAATAATGTGCCAAATATCGGTTATTAAATATTAGAGCTGCAAAAGAAAAAATCCGAAAAACGGACACTTAAATTCCTAATATTTAATTTGTTTTTGTCAATGTGGTTGAATAGTGTTTAATTAAAATAATATTATCTCTAAAAAAAAATCAAATAAATTTTCTCAAGTGCTGTAGAAATACTTTAATATTTTTGTATAAAACTCTATTACAAGTATATGGCACAATACTCAGTAGGTTTATAAGAAAATTGCTTAAGAGGCAATGTTTAATTAAAAGCTGCTCAGCTGTATTGACAAAAACAAATCAAGTCTTTGGAATTCCATTTTCCGCCATTGAGCCTTTTTTTTCGTCGCCAGCTATTTTATTTCACTTTCCGACATTTGGCGTTGCTTTTACTGTGTATGTATATGGATATTTTTGAAACATTACCAAACTATCACTTATATATATATATAGGCTGTATTTTGTATTGTTGTCGCACACTGAGTACAATTATAGAGTGAACCTAAGCCCCTCCTCTTTATTCTTAATTACTCAACCTTTATTTTTATTTAGATATAAAAGTATCTTTGTGAACTAAAACAAAAAGACAATAAATGCATTATTTAGGTAAGACGCTGATGAGTAGAAACGAAAAGAAGAGAACTAATATACTATAAAAAAATTAAGAAAAATGAAAATCATAAATGTAGATTAGTTTGTCATATTGCAGAATTAAGCACAATATATATATATATATATACATATATGTATACGTACATACATATACATACATAAATATACATATACACACACACACATATATATATATATAAGCATAAGCACAAGCAGACAGATATATAACCAGACATATAAACATATAAACAGGCAAGAGAAATATATATATATTAAGAAATAAAGAATTACACTGTGAATTAATTAGGGTCTTCATTAGGCTTGCTAAGCATAAGCCTTGTAAAGAAATTTAATTAAGTCAAGGCCTATTTATTTAGACTGGCAATTATTGTTATTATTGTTATTATGATTACTATTGCCATACAAGATTATATTTGGCTTTAATGAATTATGTATATATATATACATTTATTTATTTATTTATTTATATACCTTTATCATTGTCATTGTCATTGTTGGTTTCCATGCCAATATATTTAGTTCCAAATTAGAAAAAAGCCAATTGATACCATATATACTTACCTACATACACATCTGTACATATTAGATAATTCAATATTTCTATATATAAAACCAAGAAAAAGTAAAAAGCTAAAAATCAATTATGATTACAATAATGATTATTACTATGATCAATGAAATCAATATAATAAAAAGAAAGAAAGAAAGAAATAAAAATAAATCAAATAGATAAAGAAAGGGTATTTGATATTGGATATTGGATATTGGATATTTTAACTCTGGTCTTGTACTTGCTGGATAATTGTTCCAAATTTATTTTTAAAAATTTCTTTCTTTCTTTCTTCCTGTCTGTCTGTCTGTCTGTCTGTCTGTCTATTTCCTGAAAAGGATCAGATACATTAAAAGGTGAAACGTCCCTAGATAGGGAGCTAATGTGTCGAGTGTTCTGTAACCATTTGATTGAAAAATAACTTATTATTTGTAAAGGTCCGACTTTGTTCCCTCTTTCACTCTCTCTATCTCTTTGTCTTTTTTTGTTTGTAGTTTATTTATCCGCCGCTTGTGTATTATACCAAAGCTTTTTTTTTTATGAAGAAAAAGAAGAAAAAATACCCAAAACCAGTGGCTAAAATGATATCAGCCAGATGTTTTTATATTATATGCATACATACATATATATATGTGTATATGTATGTATGTATTTATAATAGCCATAACCGTAACTAAAACCATAATTATAACCATAACCATAACCATAACAACTATAATAATAAAAGGCTATTGATTTATTGCTTGAATAATTGATTAATAGTGGTTTAATTGTAATGATTGTCCTTTGTTCTTTGTTCTTTATTTTGTTTTTTATATATATATTTATATTTATCTATATACATTTGTTTAGCTCCATACACGAATACAGCCATCTCCACCCGCAGAAATCATGGCAACATCAGATGGGTGATAGTCAACTGTTGTGACAATCCCATCGTGTGATTTCAGAGTACATTTAAGGTCTCCTTCCAACACATCCCAAATATAAATATTGCCGTCTTCAGACCCACTAACCACATGGGCATCCGTATTGGTTAGAGTAGATTCAAGCTTGTACTCAGTGTGGCGGTGACCCTTGAATCTACATAAATAAAATAAAATAAAATAAAATAAAATAAAATAGAACAGAACAGAATAGAATTTTTAGTATTTTGCATATTATATTATATTCTATTACTATTATTTAAGCTTTTTTCAAAGTTTTGAACACAATTCTGGTACAGATAACACCAACACCACCAATAACAACAACAACAACAACAACAACAACAACAACAACAGAAATATATAAATAAACACTTACTCGTTTAGTAACGTTCCACTAGACTTATCCATAAGCCGACATGTATTATCTAATGTACTGACCACCACGCAATTACTGTCCTTGGAGAACCGAGCAGATGTAATGGCAGCTAAAATTAATAAGAGCATAAAAAGTGAGTAGAACGAGTATTATACATATACATATATATATATTTACTTACGGCCAATGTAATCTTGCAGTGTTCTACCCATTCGAATATCAAATATTCTTAATTTACCGTCTGCACATCCTGCAACTATCTCTGCCCCCTTGACCTGCACAGACATGACACTGTCTTTACATGCCTCGATGATCTGCATAGGCGAGAAATTCGAAGACCTTTAAAGATTCACAGATAATACATATGCATACATACACAGGCTTAGAATTCAGGAAAAAAAAAGGATGTAAAATGAAGCTCAACACATCAAAGCCTTCAAAATTTTCCCCAGCACCCACACACAAAGCACTAAACGCTTTATATCTATACATAGCCGCATTATAACAATCCTCTTCTGAATATATATATATATAGAAATTCTAAGCCTTTATCATATTGTGCTTTTACTTTACCTGCAATCCCATAATCTAATCGTGGCATCAAAAGAACCTTTTTAGTTTTTAATTTTTTTTATAGTGTGCAAAGATAATGATAATTAGTGACAATTATAGTATTTCAGAATTAGCATAATAATTTACCACTCACAGCCACCGTTCCATCTTCATTAAAATCAACAGCATTCACACGCTAAAATAAGAGACATTGCGAAAATAGATCAATAAAGATAGATGTAGAGAAGAAGAGGTGAATAAGAACAAGGTATATTTAAAAATCAATAAATAACACATTCACACATACACGTACACATATGTAATATATATATACACACATTGTTTATTGTGATTAAAGAACTTGTTACTAGACGCAAACCCCCCAAAAAAAACAAACCAAAAAAATAAAATAAAGTCAATCGTTCTATTTACCTCCCAATGAGCAGTGTATCGTCTCAAGATCTCACCAGACCCTACATCCCACAAGATGACTGCGCGATCAACACCACAACTTGCAATCTTTGTATTGTCAGAAGCACTAGACTCAAAACAAGTTTGAATAAACTAAATCTCATATATGTATGTATGTCTTCCATAAAAACAAATTATTCTACAAATACATATATACATATATATATATGCATTTAGTGTTGGGTGTCTTACACTGCTACTCCAAGTACTTCACGACCATGACCAGAATATGTATGCAGGTGTAGACCCGTGGATGGATTCCACAATTTAACGGATCTATCACGTCCTGCGGATATACAGTATTGGCCTACTTTGTTGTAACACACGTCATTAACAGGTCCTTTATGTCCACTGAGTGTCTGGACGCATTCTGTTGGAAACTGTGGCATTGAATTGAAATGACTTTTTTCTCTCCCTTTCTCTCTCTCTTTTATTCTAGGAAATTATAAAGGAATGTTTTTCTAAAAAATAACAAAAAAGAATGGAATGAACGAAGCACGAAATTAAGCAACTTGTGCTTTACTAAAAAAAAAAAGGAAGAGAGAGAGAGAGAGAGAGGGAGCGAGAGGTAAGAGAGGACGACTGTTGTGACGGCTTGAATGTACGATTTCTAGAAAACTATGAATACTTGAACGAAATGCACATTCATCATCATGTAAAAAGTTTCGAAAAAGCCTCTTCTATACTAGTAGTAATGATACTACAAATAAGCTAGTGACTAAATGGGTGAGCGAGCATTTTACTTTGTGAGTATTGCTACTACTTGATGAATTACTATATAAATATGAATTTGAGAGTGGAACAAGACGTTAATTTTGCTTTTAATGTGTTTATTTTTTTCTTTATTTTTTGTTTTAAAAAGAGAAAAGAAGAAAGGGATATATCTATATAAAAAATGAAAAATGGAATTGTGTATTTGTGTATTTGTGTATTTGTGTACTGTGTACTGTGTGCTGTGTGCTGTGTGCTGTGTGCTGTGTGCTGTGTGCTGTGTGCTGTGTGCTGTGTGCTGTTGTGTATTGAAGAGTAAAATATAAAAAAGAAGACATGTGATTTTTTTAAAAGGTTGTCTTGCTGTTCTTGCTCTTCTTCTTCTTTTTGTTCTTGTTCTTGGATTTGTTGTTAGTAGTGTTTGATTGCGAAGGCGAAGTAGACTGGGAAGAAGACTGGGTAGAGTCGTTCTCGGTCAATCTGACAGGTGTTGGTGCCTCTATTAATACTTCTACTGGTCGTTGACTGGGGTCTACTTCTTCTCCGGCATCACCAGGTTGAACATCGGTAGGCGAAGACACAAAACTGGATTCTTCCTCTGATGCCAACAATGCTGCAGTATTGATCAAAGGACGAGGAGCTGCCTTTTTGGTTGCATATGATGGTGGTAATTGTGATGCTTTGTTATCATCATCATCATCATCATCTACTTTGGGATCAATATCTTTTTCCACTTCATATTCAGTTGCACCTTTGGGTTGTCCTGCTGTTCTTGACACACCATCAAGAGGAGATTCAGCCAATGCAGCTGTCTCAACCACAGGAGACGATGAGATAGGAACAGGAGATGCCGATGGCGGCTTGCTATTGATCTTGATCTTGTCATCCTCCGAGATACTGGTGTCACTCTCATGAATAGTGTCACTTTGATCCTCATTCTCATCATGAAGTTGCTTTTGCCACATCTCAGAGTAAACACCTTGCTGACCATCAGCTGTCATCTTTTTGATCAATTCTTCATGTGTTCCGGTCTCAACAACGGTACCATCCTTGATACTGTTTTAATAGTCAGTCAGTCAGTCAGTCAGTCAGTCAGTCAGTCAGTCAGTCAATATTTCTTTCTTTTTTCATGATACCAAAATCACTTACACTAAGATGAGGTCAGCATTGATGATAGTCGACAGTCTGTGTGCAATAACAAGAGTAGTACGATCCTTTGTCATGGTCGACAATGCCTTTTGAATCTGACGCTCAGTTGTACTAAATAAATGGACACATATGTATAAGTCAATAGAATTGTTTCAAATTATCTATATATTTCTTCCTTTTTTTTAGTGACATTTAACTTACGTATCCAATGCACTGGTTGCTTCATCCAAAAGAATGATCGGGGGATCTTTCAAGATCGTACGAGCAATGGCCACTCTTTGCTAATAAACCAAATCAATTATAATAAATACATATTATTGTTTTCATAAAAAAGAATTGAAAAAGGTTAATTAATGCCAATATGATCATTTTCCTTGTTTTGTTTGAATTGGCTAGCTTATCAGTGTTGTTATTATCTTTACCTTTTCACCACCACTCAATCGAAGTCCTCTTTCTCCAACCTTTGTTTCGTAACCTAAAATAATAACAGGAACAATAATATTCATTTTGCACACAGCACAGCACAGCACAGCACAGCACAGCACAAAACAAACAATTAGTTTCATATTATTATTATTTTGTTAATTTACAAAAATTACCATTTCTTTCCACAAGGCCTCCCCCTCTCTCTATCTATTCTCTATTATTATTTTTTGCTTACCGTCTGAGAAGGATAAAATTTTATCATGGATCTGCGCAGCCTTTGCAGCCTTAATTACGGCTTCTTCATCAGCATTGACGTCACCGTAGCGGATGTTGTACAGAATTGTGTCATTGAAAAGTACAGTGTCCTGGGGTACTACGCCAATACTCTTGCGGAGTGATGATTGATAAACGGAGCGAATGTCTTGGCCATCAATACAGATGCGACCAGAAGCAGGATCATAGAAACGGAATAGCAGGCGTAAAATAGTAGATTTTCTATTATTAATGTTAATAAATATTGATATTGATATTGATAGCAGTATTAGTGTAATTATAGCAATTACTGTTAATATATATATACATATATATTCACTCATCCAAGCTAGTTATTATTAATAAACCTTACCCTCCTCCAGATGGTCCCACAAGTGCAACAGTGGCTCCCTTGGGAATAGAGAATGAGATACCATTTAGTGCAGTCTGACGGTTGTCGTAGCAAAAGGTAACGTTTTCTGTAATAATGAAAGTAATAGTAATTATGAGTTAATGTTGGCCTGGCTACTTGATTACTATATACAGCCTCAAGAAATAAAAATACAATAATCCCCTGATATACATATACCTGTTTATGTAGATGTATAAACTTTGCAACAATATTAATATTAATAATGAAGAAAACAACTTACCAAATACAACATGCCCTTCCTTAATAACCAGCTCCTTTGCATCAGGGGCATCCTTCACAGACTGTTCTACCTCAAAGAGGGCAAGCATCTTTTCCATATCAACAAAGTTCGATTGAATCATACGGTAGTACGTGCCAAACCAATGTAACTATCAATAGAAAATAAAGACATTTCTTTATTAGTAAGACTTTCTTTTTTATTTCTTATTGTTCTGTCAATAGGTATATATATATATATATATATAAATATAAATATAAATATAGGATCTATTTAAAGACTATGTATATAAAAAGGAAACAGAAATAAGGTTGTACTTACGGGAGTGTAGAGTTGCATCATGTACATATTAAAGACCACAAAGTCACCCGATGTAAGTTGGCCCTCAGACACCTTCCATGCAAACAGCAAACAACCTGCCAACAGACCACCGGTAATGATCGTGTTCTGAGCCAGGTTGAGCAGGTTGAGAGAAACGGAGCTTTCCCAATCGGCTTGCTGATATTCAATCACAGCATTCTTGTATCGATTGACCTCAAAATCTTCAGCACCATAATACTTGACCGTCTCAAAATTCAACAGTGAATCGACTGCCTTTGTTCGAGCAAAGTTATCCAGCTCGATCATCCGCCGTCTGAACTTCGTACGCCACTCGGTCATTGCGATAGTCGCAAAGATATAGAGTGCCATCGTAATAAACACAATCAGACCAAAAGGAGGCGAGAACCAAAACGCAAACACAACTACTGCCAAGACAATGTTGGCCAAGGCAGGAAAGATCTGGAACAGAAGCTGGGACAAGAGCTGAACAATACTGCTAGTACCACGGTCCATGACTCGCAGAACCTCACCAGTCTTGCGAGTGATGTGGTAGTCGAGCGAAAGGCTGTGGAGGTGACTGAACAGCTTTACAGACACTTCACGAGTAGTGTATTGTCCAACTGGAATCCAGATCCAGTTTTGCAATGATTGAATAAGGCCAGACTGAATTAAATAAATAAATATATATATAAAAAAAAGAAACGGTTTATGAGCAAAATCAATAAATCCATCAAATCAAAAGAGTGTCAATAATTCCAAAACTTCCCAATACTAAGAGAAATAACCAAAACAACATAATGTTTTCTTCTTTCTTTTAAAAACTTACACCACCTTGAAGGAAACGAAGACCAACATAAGCCAAAACTACTCCCCATGCAAACTTGCCTATAACATTTTACACACACAGATATACAGTTAAAGCTTTAATATATGTTATCCTTTTCTTCCTTGTTTATATATATATATATATATATATATATATATTCTTACCTTTTCCTTCACCTAGACGATCAACTACAGCACCGATTTGCAAAGGTGTCCAGACGTTGATAGCCAAACTGGATAAAAGTAACATAAAATCAAGCACGACGAGGAATTGAAGCCATGGATCATTCTTTGGCCAAATGAAAGGCATAAGTTTCCTGAGCTTAGCAAAAATGTTTGAAAATGTGTTTGGTTCTTCAGGTCGAGAGGTATCACAGGTAGGAATGGCACCCAATGAACCGTAACCGCGGGCTGCTGAAGTAGGTACTGATCCGTGGGTCAAGAGAGGTTGGGTCTCTTCCATTGGCTTGCTGAACAGTTGGACGGCAGCACACAGTACAAGGATCAACTCGATTGTGTAGCGAATGATGAATATTACCAGCAGAACATAATCATAAGATTCAAATTCTGTACCTATAATTCCCAGTCAATATGCGTCAAAGAAAATAATAATATATATATATATATATGTAATTGTTAATTTTTCTTCTTTTTCTTCTTCGTTTTTATTGTCCCTTCTATGCCCATTCTCTCGCTATTTGTTTCAACACATTTAGATAATAATGATCTATAATTTTTGTTTACCTGGCTCAGGATGATAGATAGCCATTGCCCACAACCATCCTACAGTCGTTTCTCCAATTGCTGCTGCAACCCAAAAGGCATACTGTGTTCCATGCCATTCTCCAAACTTTTGTGTTTCATCCCAAAGACATGTTTGACTTGCTGCCCAGGCTAACCATGATGTACCGACATAGTATGCAAATACTCCCGAGATAAACTTCCCGTCAAACAATACACGGCTGATAATCACGGCAGCGTCTCCTAAATAACTGAACAGGATTGCATATGACATGTAGACAATAAGTTTTGGAAAGGCAGCCAAACGTTGTCTATTGACCGGTAGCGATGCTGGCAGACTGTCGACATCAATCCATGGTGAATCGCGGGTTTGGATGTAGCGGGCCAGGCCAAGCACAGTAATGAGAACAAGAAGGGTGGTTGAACTCAGAAAGAAAGGAGTGGCCCAATCGAAAGGTCCGGCTGAATAATAGGGCGGATAAATGCTTGTAGGCTCTTCATAGCCCAAAGCTGTTGACAGCATAAGAGAACCAAATAGCAAGGAGAATAAAAGGAGGAAGAAGAGGAAGAGGAAGAAGAAGAAGAGTTGAGAGTTTTTTTTTTTGAAGGGGTGGGAGTGAGGAGGAGGGGGGGGAGGGGGGTTTTGGTTATTGACAAATTGTAAGTAAGAAGGAAAGGAAGAAAGAAAGGAGATGATTAAAGCCAAATGGTAACCAACAAAAAAAATTGGCTGGGTTGAATTTTTCTTTCTATTACAAAAAAAAAGGATATGAAAATTTAACTGCATCTTTGAACACAGTCACAATGCATCATTTTTTTTAGGAAGATGAGTAAGTTTTTTTTCTTTTTTTTTTCTTTTTCTTATTCAAAGTTAATAATAATATATATATATATATATATTATTCTTGACAGTATACACACGATGGCAGAGTTAAAGATCAATGTTGAGTTCAGGTAATAGCCTCACGAGTAGTTTCCCCGGAGTCTGACTCTCCAAGCGACACAACCACAAAAAAAAAACAAACACCCACACACCCACAAATAAAATAAAATATAAAGTGGTGGAATGGAGTTGTTGTTCAAGAACATCCGCAAGCACACCCTTGCCATTCCTGCTCAGTCCAAGGTGAACCCCTCTGGACCTGCTACCCTGCAGGACCTAATCTTCTACCTGCGCGACAACCTCATGACAGAGAAGAAGGACTTGTTTGTTGATAAAGACACGGTGTAAGTTATATATACATATGTAGTATATATAGTATGTGTAGTATGTGTAGTATATGTAGTATGCATAGTATATGTATATAGTGTATGCGTCCACGCATTAGCAAAAACAAAATAGATCAATAAAAATAATACTCTTACACACACACATATATATATATAATTGTATTGCATTAGTCGCCCAGGTATCTTGGTCTTGATCAACAACGTGGATTGGGAATTATGTGATGAGTTGGAATATCAATTGGAAGACAAGGATGAAATCGTGTTTATCAGTACATTGCACGGAGGATAGTAGGAATAGTAGTAGCAGCAACAGTAGTTGATATTATAATCGAAGCGGCAAGATTGGCCACAGTATAATGGGAGACTGTTGAGTACCCTTTGAACATGACTCGAGATAAGCTGAATTCAATAAATGCTCTGTAATTGAAGATGAAGCTTCTGATAAAATTAAGGTCGTAGCTGGGGCCTCAATTCCATTCCGATGAGCAACAGTTGATTCGTCAAAATCCCACTCTTCTTCTTCGTCTTCGATTGCTTCTGCTGCCTTGTCAATTGCATCCCCTAATGATGATAATAATATAAAAGGTTTTGAATATATATATATATAAGGAAGTGAAGGCATTTCGTAAGTAATATACTTACTTTCTTTTTTGTAAGCTTCAGAGAATTTAAAAATAGCAATGGTTTCCTTTGATAATGTATTTGTATCTTGCTCATATTCATCGTATTCATCATATTCCTCATATTCCTCATATTCCTCATATTCTTTGTGCTCTTCGTGTTCTTCAGCCTTCTCAAAATTGTTTTCCTTATTTTGATCTTCAATCATTTGATCATTTTCATCAATCTGTTCTGTGACAGGGTCAGGTTGTTCATTTTGCGGCTGTTGAGAATTATTGTTGTAATAGTTGTAATATTCGTGTTCATGGTTATTGTTGCTGTAGTAGTATTGGTCATAATAATTGTAGTTACTGTTTTGGTAGTTGATGTCCGGTGAATTACTGCTTTGTTGGGAGGGATTTATTTGTTGATGAAATAGGAATCCCTGCCATCGTGCTACTTGATCAGGTCCAAAATGCTTTGCATGAAAAGATCCAAATGGTAAAGAATTCATAATCAGATTATCTTCAAAAACACGAATTCAAATTATGCAGCAAATGTAAAACACAAGAACCAAAAAAAAACAAGACTACAAAACGACTTTCTCACACTGTACTGTCAGACTCCCAAAAACAAGGTTTATTTTTAAAACTCAGTACGAACAAAAAATAAAAGTTAAACTAAATGCGAAATGACAAGGCATTTAACATTTACATTACTTTTCATTCATATAAAATCAATATGCTTTATAACACCATCATTGTAAAATTAGGATAGCAAACTATAACATTATAAATACAACAGGAGAAGGTTTCTCTTAATGCAATGTGTGCAGTCTGTGGCTCCGTTTTGCAGCTACTGGCTTACTATGCACACAAATGTATTCTTCAGACATATAATAGTAGGATTGATTTCTTTAAAACTGTTTATGATATATATTTGATTATGCTTATTTTATATAAAGAGAGCATTAGTGTATCGTACCAACCTATGCTCAGAACCACCTTATAGAATATCATTCCTTGATTCTTATCCTGTCAAAAACACATTTTTTATTACTTGTGTTTTCACAAGGTTGAAATGATTTACAGCATTTCATGTCAAATGATATTACTTCTATATATAGCAGATATCTCTGTACAAACTTTCCTATTGGCTTACATTGGTGTATCTGAGATATAATAATGTAATGCACGACTATAAATATTAAAAAGAATATGAAAATAATATAAAAACAAAAATAAAAATGAGAAAAAGTTTGATGGTACTTTTCTGGAAGTTAATATTAAATCGCAGACAATATAAGAAACCTATTTTCTATTATTTGGAGTATCAATAAAGGTCGCTGTTTATTTAAATTGTTTTTTTAAGAAAGTATTAAATCACTTTGTTTCTAATTGGAGATTATAATGAGTAATGAAAAAAAAATTTTAAACTTATTTCTGTAATGATCAAAAAATGTTAAGCAATTTACTTCTTTTATCATTCTTATTATTATTTTTATTAAAAAAAACATGCTAAAATTTTTCTATGATTAAAATGCCTATTTATCAATATTCATAGTCTTAATTTTAATAGCAAACCTTCAACAGTAATAATGAAATAAATAAATAAATAAAAAATCACCAAGCATGGCAGATATTGAGTTCTTTGTCTAGAAAGGTTCGGTTTTTTAATACCCGAATTGATCATTTCAATTTCAATTTCAATTTTTTTATACATATGCTTTAGGGTCTTTCAATGCGTTTCCTTTTCTCTTCTTCTTATATTCTTTTAAAAGTCTATTTACTTTATTATTTAACTTGCTTGTCCATTAAGGAAAGATATATATATATATATATTTCTTTATATTTTAAAGATATCAATTCGTCTCTTATAATCTATTTATTAAATAACTAATTAATTTAAAAAAAAAAAAAAGAAAAAAAGAGGTCGAAAGATGGCAACTATCAGTGAACCTGGAATGAAACCAATTCCTGATGCAGTGAATAAAATATCTCTCAGCACTCCTGCTACAACAACAGGCAACGGACCAGAACTTACCTTCTCATCGACACTAGATGACGCAGAGAATCTCGAACAGCTCGGACCTGTCATCAAGCAGATTACTGAATCAGGAAAACAATCTGCTTTTCTAGACCAACTTGATGCTCTTATTCGAAAAAAGGATGGAGAGATTGAACGCATGTGCAATGCTCATTACCAGGTTAGAAAATTCAAGGCTATACCAGGAATTCATAAATGTACAAAAGCTAAACAAAGCTTACTTTGAATATTTATACTTCTTCTATACATTTTTTTCCCTGTTTGTTTGCTGTGCCTGTATTTATTTAAATGTATAGGAATTTGTTCACGCTGTTGATCAACTTCTTAAAGTGCGACAAGGATCAGTCAACTTGCGCCGAAAAATTGCTGATGTGAATACTGGCTTACAAGCCAGAGGAAAACATTTGACTGAAAAGGTAAAACCAAGAAAAAAAAAGTCAATATATTCATATTATCTATCAAGTAAAATTACTCAATCAAATATTTACACTATCATTTGTTGTAGAAAAAAGAACTTATCGAGGCCAAACGTGTTCAGCAAAACGTAGACAATGCAATCGAAGCATTAAAGACAAGCCTTGTAGTACTTGAATTGGCTAACAAAGTCAATCAACAATTGGATGAAAAGAAATATTATTCAGCTTTAAAGGTAGCGTTACGTAAAGCAATCCAATGTAGATAAAATCAAAGACAGTTTAGTTTTCATCAGTCTAATTTACCCAACATATAGACTTTGGATGGCCTTGAACATGATCGTCTTAGAGAAATATCCAATTACAGCTTTACCCAACGGCTCGGTAATCCTTTTTCTTCCTTTTTCTAGTTATTATAGTTTACATATACTAACAAGGCAGATTAAATGTGTGTAGAGAAAGGTGTGCCTGTTATGCAAAACACAATCAAAGGTACAGTTACAGTCGAACTCAAAGAATGGTTGGCAAGGTATGTGAGTCGATTCGGTTACAAATATTATTGAACCCGGATATTAAGGAAGCTTCTCAATTATATATATTCATGTATAACGACATGTGTAGAGTGCGCGAAGTGTCGCGTGAGATTGGATCGTTGGCTATGCAAAGAATGCAAGAAAGACAAGATAGATGGAGAACTAAAACAATCGAAAATCCAAAATTAAAGAATTTGCAGCACCACAATGTTAATTCTGCAATTGAGATGGTCGTTAATGAAGGCCAAGAATGTAAGAGGAAGAAAGAAAAAAGAGAGCATATATAGTTTGCAAGTTTGTTTATGTGATTTTTATTTAATAGCAAGCATTGTCGATGAAGTCAGTATTGATTTTGAACCTCTTTATCGATGCATTCATGTGTACGATACCCTTGGAAAACGCCATGAATTTAAAACGTCATATGAAGAAGACCGACGTGTATGTATTGCTTTTTTTTGTGGATAAAAATTTGGAACCTATTAATATTAACGAGGTTTGGGATGTATACAGGCACAAGCAAACCTGGCATTATCATCACCAATCAATTTGAGAGACGGTAATCTTGGGCCTTTCCAAACACTTCTTCAAGATATCGTGGGTTTTTTTATTATAGAACACATTATTCTGCACAACACAAGCGAGTTCAGAAGTCAGTCGGAGGCAAGTACAATATAGGACTGCACTGTACAATATAGGATAGCATAAACTTGAAATAATAACGATAGCATGAATAATATTACATCAGGCTAAATAAATTTAATCCCAAAACAAACAAACAGGTCGATGCTCTTTGGGAAATGGTTACAAGCAAGGTTATGATGGTAGTATCTGAAAGTCTAAAGGGATGCAGAGACCCAGAATTGTTCCTGAGAATCAAGTTTAGTTTGTTGATCTTCATCCAGACCCTTGAAGTAAGACAAAATTTTAATTACCACAAACTTAAAGCTTACAATAGTATCTAACATTACATTTCTTTTTTCTTCGATAATAATAGGGCTTTGATTACTTCGTAAAGCCCCTTCAAGAAACTTTGCTTGCCCTCTTCCAGAGATACTCAGAGCTATTAATCAACCAATACAGTGAAGTATTCGAAAAGGTAAATACCATAAGACCATTTAACTCCAAAACATATATTTCCCTCGCCAACATGCACTACCTTGTCGACATAGATTGTTCAAGAAGATGAGTGTATGCCCATGACAGTAGAAAAGGAGGATGAGCTCAAAGAGGTCATGCAATATACCCGATTCAGACCTGACAAAGAATTCTTGAAACTACACGGGTAAATACATCAATCAGCCTAGAGTCGCTATATTAGAGATTTTCTATTGTATTGCTGTTGACAATCTTTCTTGTTGGTCTCGTTTTAGGTTCCCGCTGCGTCTTCCTTTCTCAAAAGTATTTCCTACTTGTTGTCGTGATGTGAGCGCTTTTGTACATCAATTCTATCAGTTTGCCGAAGGATTCTCTCAAACCCACGGAGAGATGGATGATATATTGAAAAAGGTTTTTATTGCAGATCTTCAGATGCTATACTTGCTTTAGTCCAAACGAAATTAATATTATATTTTTTTCTTTTGGACTCTTTTTATATATATAGGCTGTTGACAGTCTGTTGATTAAAAAAGTCAATGCGATTTTACTCAAAAAACTGGAGTCAACCAATCTATCACAGATTGTACAGATTATCATCAATATCGAATTTTTCGAGTCTACCTGTCCTGATTTTGAGATGCTTCTAATGGAAACAAGATCTTTTCATCGCTCTGGTCGCATTCATCTCAAGGCTACCTCAACATTTAAAGAAACAAGACGGAAAGCAGAGAAGCGTATTTTCGAGCTAGTCAACTCAAAATTGGATGAATTCTTGGAGCTTTCAGAATACGATTGGTAAATAATCCAAATCTATAGCCAAATGTATCAAAAGGCCTAATCTTTATTTCTACTCAAAAACATATAGGGAATCGACCGAGTTGCAGAGACAACCCAGTCCAAACCTACAGGACCTTGTCTACTTTTTGACAAATGTAACCAATGCAGCCTTACTAAATTTGCCTGAATCCATCAAAAGTTTACTTTACTTTGATGCTCTTGAGCATTTGTGTCAATCAATGAAGGTATGTAGTATTATTGTTTTTTTTTGATAGAATATTACAAGATCTTTTGAATAATCGACTTATTGCATCTTTTTACTCTAACAATATGTTTTTTTAAAACATGTATATAATATAATGGTATAATACGCAGGCTCTTTTATTAGATTCTGACCAAAGAACAATTACAGAGATTGCGCTTCATAACTTTAGTATTGATGTAGAATTCATCGAAGACTTTGTCCGCAATCTTGGTGATCCAGCCATCACAGATACTTTCCTTGAACTACGACAGGTAAAATACTCATTATTTATACAGACTTCAGACGTACGGACGAATTTATGTAAGACAAATCGCTGATCGTATTTTGTGGATAATTATTATAGCTTTTGGATCTTGCTATGAGCGAGAATTCTGAAGAGTACTTGTCGCCACCAGTGAGAAACCGAAAATACAACCGTGTCCAGGGTAGAGATGTCATTATGCTCTTTGAAAAGTAAGAGACAGGACTCTTAAGTGTTTTAAACGCAATAATTTACCAAATTATACATCTATCTATCTAGGTTGCTTCGTGAATCTCCATCAACAAATGGATTGAATCAACAGCAAAAGATACGACGTAGATCCATGGAGAATGTGGCAAGGTAAGACAGTAATCGACAAATTAAAATAAGAATGAAACTTAAACTAAAGAAACACATATAGAGTTCTTCGCTCTGTTCATATTGGAGGACGATAAATAGAGTATATTTTCTTTTTCTTTTTCTACAAGACATCTCCTCTTCTTTTTGTTATTATTTATATATCCATAACCTTCAATTCCTTTGTTTTCGGTTCTTTTCTATACATTTATACCTCGTACAAAAAAAAGAGAGAGGAAGACAAATTTTGTGGCATTACATCTTCTTTGCCAGTTTGGCAAGACTAGCTTCAGCCTTTGCAATTCCGAGATCAGCTGCACGCTCAAATCTAGTCTTCGCATCTTTAAGTTTTCCAGTAGCTTCATATACGCAAGCAAGATTGTACTGAACTTCACCGTCAAGAGGATTGAAGTTCGAGGCTTGCTCAAGATGTTTGATTGCATTAGGAATGTCCTTCAACATAATATAAGCAGATGCGATGTTGGTGTGGGCATCAGCAGAGTGAGGGGTGAATTCAAGCGAGCGTTCAAATGATTTGATAGCATCTTTATGCTTTCCTACAAATATGCCAGGTATAAATAATCTGTACACAGCACACACACATACACACACACACACACATATATATATATATCTAATAACTAATACCACAAATCTATTATCTTGACTTACCCATCTGAAAGTAACAGACACCAATGTTAAAGTAACCAGCACCTGATTTACGAATTTATCTCGTTAAGTATTAAATATAAAAACCAATAGAAAATATATTACCACTTGGGGCAATCTGGACACTCTTGTGGTAATTGTTCATAGCCTACAATAAAAATAATAATATAATATTCATATTGCAAAGGCTTTGAGAATACTTGTATTTCCTTTTGTAATGTTTGATTTCAGTATTATTACCATGTCAATAGAGCCATTGTTCATGTGTTCAGTACCAAGCTTTATCTGTTCCTCGGCATCAGCAATGCGGTCAAACTTTGGTGCACTGACAGTGAATTCTGTAATTAATGTTTAAGTAAAAAAAAAAGTATATCCCTTTTTGGAATACTGAAAGTGCAGCATACTTCGAGTAGCAATATGTGTTACACGAGGGGCGACATGAACTGCAGCGCGAATTGTAACGGGAAAAGGCAATCGCTTGGTGGTCAGCTGTCTAATGATGGACATTGGTTTGGTATGTTGTATACAACTTCTTTTCAAAAGCAGTTGTTGCCCAGGCAACCTTGTTCGTGTCTTGCTATCCACTGTGACTGCATATTAGTCTTACAGTCACTAAACATATTGTGAATAACGGCTTAATTTTCTTCTAAGACACACAAATATTTATAAAAGCTTTAATCCAATATGCTTTTTACTAAAGTTTTGAAACGTAAGAACGCACAGCTTCTAAGACAGAATTATACCAAGCAAAATTAAGAATTAAAATAAGTAATAAATTTTGGCTAGAGACCTGTTTTTTTTAGAAATAATTTATACTACATTTCATGCTTAATTGAAATCACCTTTCGATAGCTTTTTAAATTGTAATAAATAAATTGATAATATGAAAGTCTCTAGATCCATTTTGATATTTCTGCTTACCACAACACCCTTAATTTCAAACATGCTGTTTATCGTATATAGGGTAATATATCTTTAAAATTTAATCTATGGTTCTACATTTCCAGTTTTTTTTATTATTAGAAAACAGAATAAACTTGGATATGAATTGGTATGAATGTAACCTGACCGATATAAACTGGTTGATAAGCAGTATAAAAGGGAAAATAAACTTTAGAATAAATATAATGATCTAAAGAGAAAGATAGATGATATAATATCACTATTCAAATTGCTTTCATGTCGTAAAAGCTTGTGGGTTTATTACTACTTACAAGCCACACAAGCTAATACGTTTGTTAACCAAAGCATAATTTATTTTCCTTCAACGCTCTCTTTGTTTTTCATTCTTTATATATATATGGGTTTATACGAATATAACAATGTCTCTTAAACGTCTGCATCGCGAGGAAGATACTTTTAATAAATCTGATAATGGAAATGTCAGTAATTCCGGTGATAAAACTGATTACGGCAACAGTGACAGTGACAGCGACAGTGATAGCAACAGTGACAGCGACAGCGACAGCAGCCAAAGTGCCAAACGTGCCAGACATACTCCAAGTCCACTTATACATCTACCTTGTGAAGTTCTGACAAAGATATTTATTCTATCTTCAAACCCTCAGCTTCCTCTGGTCTGTCGCTCTATTTCGTACATGCTCTACCATTGTTCGAATGGAATCAAACTAGAATGGCTTATGCATCGACACAAATATTCAATTCAAAAAGCATTACAAGCCTCATTGAATTTTCCCTTCGTTAATCCCGACCTCATTTTTCGCTTTTATTATCTTTATCAACAACAGAATAATGATATTAATAATGTTACACTATTGACTGATGTTATGATTCCTACACGTCTTTTCTCTGATGCCAAACCTGAAGATGAGTGCCTGGAACTCACCCGTTTACTGCTGGAGCGTGGGGCATCCCCTACAAAACCTAAAGGTTACCCAGTTATTAAAGCATCCCAAGTGGGTCGCCTTTCGATGGTCAAACTCCTGGTGGCATTTGGTGCCGATCCCACTGTACGTCAGAATATGGCATTAAGAGTCAGTGCTGCTCGCGATAATCGAGAAATAGTCAGCTATTTCTTGGATGATCTCAAGGTAGCCCCTGACAGTGAAACACTCAAAGCTTGTGTTCAAAAAGGTCTGTGGGACATGGTGACTATCCTCATGAATCATGGAGCTGTCCCTGATATGACCACGGTCAATTATGCCTAGATATAAAAAAAAAACAAAAAGAACCCAAAAAACAAGCACATACATACATACTTTTACATCATCCTAAGCATCCACTAATTTAATCATACAGTTCACTCATTCACTCAATAATAATGATATTGTCTACAGCTTAATTGGGAATACGGATTGTATTGATATATGATGTACTGGCCTTTGATATCAATTGAAGTTTAGTGTCTATTCTGTACAATCGAATTTGAGAATTGCAATTATTCTTCATGAATATTCTTCCATACTCTTTATTAGGAATACCAACCATATTATTATACAAAATCCTTTATTTACTGTACCTTTTTAAGATCGAAGTCTACCTAGACAATGAGGCATAACATACTGAGTATCTTCTCTTTTGATATTTTTAATATAGTATTCGATTTTTAACTTACTATTAAACGGCTATAAGAGAGAAACATTAATGTTATATATAAGAATGACTGGTAATATTTCACAAAATCTAGTGTTCAATAAAGGGGTAAAGATTTTTTCCCACTCAATTTACGCTCAATTAAAGTCAAAACTAGAACATAGTAGAAGAAGGGTAAACCAAACCAGTATTGAAATCAATGCCTTTCTTTTTTCATGACTTGGTTAATATGTTAATGGGATAGCACGTGTTAGTATTCTAAATTTTAAAGCGTATATAATTGTCTACCTGCATAAAAGTGACTAAAGAAGGAGGGAAAGGGAAAGGGAAGGGGGAGAGGGTATATGCTCCTTCCAAAGTCGTGTCATATTTTTTAGGAAGAGTTTTCTGCATGATACAAAGTGACCGCAAAAGTAATTTGTGCTTTCAAATTTCGACGATACTTCTTGGAATTCAATAAAGAAACTATTCGTCGTAGAGTACAAAAGTACTATGAAGCTAATTTACTAGAGAATGAGCCTCGTCAAGGAAGACCTAAGTTTCTCACGTCTATGTAGAGCTACTATACTAAAAAGGAACACATAGAAAGCAATTGCCATCAGTCAGTGGAAGTGATGAGAGAAAAGATGGAGAGTATAATTAGAAATTCTATCGTAGAAGATGCTATCAGTAGAGCCATATAGGAGAAGCCTAGCCATAATTACTGTGTTACGCAAAAGTCATTTTCTTGTGGTTTTAAGGTACACGCCTGAAATGGGTTAACGCAAGAATAAAATAGGGTTAAGAATTGAGAACAGTAACTTGGAAGGCTGTCCTGCTTCTATCTTTTCAAAGTAGTTAGGTGAAACAACGTGTGGAAAAAGTCTGAATTTAATACCACCCTGACTTTATGCAATTAAAAGTCCAGAGGTGGAGAATCAGTGACGGTATTAGGCCACTTGTGTGCTTGAAGAACAACACAAATACAAAGGAATATAGCTAGGTTATGAAAAAACAATTCAGGTTTTCATAGGATTCGATTTCAAACAAAAGCACTCAACAGTACGCATTTCAAGAAGATAATTTGCTAGTTCACAAAGCAACTATTTAAAATATGTATAAGAAAGAACGTGGACTTGATGTTTTTGATTGGTCATCAAAGAGTTCAAACTTAAGTCCAATTAAGAATATATGGAGCCTACTGCACGACTGTTTGTGTGAGAGGTCTCTTGGTCTTATAAAACTGAGGTAGCTATCTAAAGCTTTGAAAGAAGAGTGGCAACTGAAAAGTCCACAAGAATGCTCTTTTTTCTATATTTTTAGAGAAGTAAAATACAAGCACGTGACTTACACTCTGTCTTTCAATAAATTTTTACAGTGTCCTTGAAGTCGTAATGAATTAGAAAGCACGCAACTTAAATGCATTATTACATCTTTAATAATCTCCCGCACATTATAAAAGAGAACAGATAAATGGGATTATGTGCTATACATAAGTTAGCAGTAATAAAGAATTACATATGACTGCATGTAGGATGAATGCACCCTCAAGAGGAGAGAGAGAAAAGTTAGTACCTACTGTAATAGTATGCCCAACAAGCTGCTTGATGTTAAAAACGATAATAGTGGCCAAATCCGATATTATTATTATTATTATTTTTAAAAAAAGACCTCATATTTTAATTGCAAAAATTGGATGACATAAGTTTTATAATGTTCGTGTTCTAGAACTATTGGCTAAATATATGAAGAATAAGAGAGGTGTAAAGACTATCCAGTTGATTCACAAGTGTCGCAGTTTAAATACTCAAATTACTTTTGCGTTTACATTGAATCTCTGGTTAAACTGCGTCTGGGTGAACTATGTCTGGATAAGCTGCGTCTGTGTGAGCTATGTCTGGATAAGCTACGTCTTGGTGAGCTATGTCTGGATAAGCTACGTCTTGGTGAGCTATGTCTGGATAAGCTACGTCTGGGTGAACTATGTCTGGATAAGCTGCGTCTGGGTGAACTATGTCTGGATAAGCTGCGTCTGGGTGAACTATGTCTGGATAAGCTGCGTCTGGGTGAGCTATGTCTCGATAAACTACGTCTCGAAAATCTACGCCTGGGTGAAGTGCGTCTGGGTGAAGTGCGTCTGGGCGAACTGCGTCTGAGTGAGCTGCGTCTGAGTGAGCTAAGTCTTGGTGAACTGCGTCTTGGTGAACTGCGTCTTGGTGAGCTACGTCTGGGTGAGCTATGTCTCGATAAACTACGTCTGGATGAGCTACGTCTAGATGAGCTACGTCTAGATGAGCTACGTCTGCGAGGTCGGCGTGGGCTAGGAGAACGTCTAATGGGACTTCTGGAAACAGATCGAACGCGCGAGGGAGGGCTTCTGCCTCGAACTTGACTTCTAGGACGTTTTTGAGTAGGTCTGGATGAGATACGTCTTCGAGCACGACGGGGACTAGGGGATCTTCTAATAGGGCTTCTGGAGATAGATCTAACACGTGGCGGAGGGCTTCTGCCTCGATCTTGGTTTCTGGGACGTTTTTGAGTAGGTCCAGATGAGCTGCGTCTACGGAATCGGCGAGGACTAAGAGATCTTCCAACGGGACTTCTAGAAGCAAGTCCGGTACGCGGAGGAGGGCTTCTGCCTCTATCCTGGCTTCTGCGGCGTTTCTGAATAGGTCTGGATGAGCTGCGTCTACGGGATCTACGGGGACTAGGGCTTTGGCTGAATGAGCCAGAGCTTGAACTAGATTCATAGCCTGAGCTGGAGACTGAGCTGGAGCCTGAGCTGGAGCCTGAGCTAGAGCCTGAGCTAGAGTCTGAATCAGAGTCTGAACCAGAGCTACTGGAACCAGAGCCAGAGCCAGAACTAGAATCCGAATCCGATGAAGAGCCAGAAGATGAGTCGGAGTTGGAGGATCTGCTTGATCTTGAGAAGAGGTTGAGTCCACACGTCTCAAACGCATACTTATATATATATATATACGAATACATATATGTATTTATTATAGTCCTGTTTGTTACCTGCGCTTCTTGACCATTCTCTTTTTCTTTTTGTCTTTGAGAATCTTGTCTGCCAAGCCATTTCTAGAAACCAAGACATAAGTTTAATATAAAATAATAATAATAATAAACTCATTTCCATTTACCGATCCTGAAACTCGATGGGAATCTCTGGTTCGACAAGTTTAAGAGGTTTTTTTAGTTGTTGTGTGCGTGTAGGACGTGAGCAATAGCTTCGTTCCTTTTTACATTCATAGGTCTATAAAATCTGTCAGTCAAGTATTCATCTCTGCATTCTTTTGATTCTTGTTACGTACCCAGTGACCATATTCCAAACACTTTTGACAGCGCGTGGACGGAGTGGCCCTGGGACCAGAGTGCGATGACCTACGGGAAATGAGCTTAGCTGAATCTGTTAAGCATATATTGAAAGCTGTAAAACTTACTTTGCTCCTGTTCTGTACATGGCTTATTATGTGCGTGTGTGCGTGGCAGACAAAGCACGTAAAAATTTGTCCTTGGCAAGGCACTTTAAAAAGTCACGTGCACAGCCTGTTTTAATAATAAGATCTGTGGTAAAAGAACAAGTGTAAAAGAGAGGGAGTGATATGATTGGTCACATTAAGAGAGTTTATATTTGTGGTAACCATTACCAATGGTTGTAGCGGATGCGCTTATTTTGTCCCTTTAAAGTAAGGGAATTGCGTATGGTATGGCAACGCAAGAATGGATATTTGTATCACACTAATGTCGATCATTCTTTTTTTTTCTTAGGGTCTGTTTTATGTAGAGCGATAGTGATTAAGATGAGTATGTAATGTATAAAAGGAAGATGCATTGTAAAGCTTAGATAGCAGATGAGTCAAATTGCCATGGCCGAAGAGGAGGTAATTTGACCTGGGGTTCCCTTGTGGGGTCGTTTCGCTCATATCGTAAGGGATCGTGGTAGGTTTGGTGGTAAGGATCGACGATATCAAGAGGAGGAGAGACGAGGCCTGGAGGAGTTTGTTGCTGAGTAGAAGTAGTATGAGGAGATTCTTTGTGATTATTACTGTTGTGATGTGTCTCGGGATGGGCCGGCTGTGGTGGAGATGCTGTGTGGCTCGAGTAATGATAAGAGGCATAGACCATGTCAGGGGAGACAGAGGCAGAACTCTTTGGACTACTTGCGCGTGCTAATTGAAGGTCGTTGTTGGCTTCGTCTTCTGAAAGACCTACTATCTCGGAGCGTATTGGAGGTGAATTAAGGCTAACAAAGTGATAATTGGCAAAATATTTTTCATTTGCAGTAATACTATAGGACGGAAAAAGGATATTTATCATCAGAGGTCGTTCGGGTGGTACCCACTCAGTCAAGTGCTGGTTGTCAAGTGCACCTAAGTAAGAAATTAAAAAAGGAGTGATGTCAGCAGACACGCCTGATTGCTATTACAGCCTTTACCTTGGCCATGGGAGTAGTATTCTTGTTCAAGTATATTGATCTTTTGCTGAACTTGTTGAATCATGGACCGTCGGAGAGCCAACTTGTCCCACTATGGCCTGGCTTCAATGCATGCTTTGGTTTTGATTGTTTTTTTTTCTGCTGTAGTATACTTACATAAAACTGGTCATAGGCCATCTTATGCTGGCAGGTCAGTGCGTTTTTAATATTCATCTCGATGAGATCGTGGCGCGATTCAATAGCTAGTCTTTTCTGCTCATGTTTGACTTTCATATCTTCCATCAAACGATGATAGTCAGGATGGCTGTGGTCTTTAACCGCTTTTTCGATTTTGTCTAATTCAGCCAATCTGCAACCAAAGAAGACGAAAATAAAAACAAAGAGATCAAGAAATGGCAGAATATTTTTTATGAGAACAATAATAATGCATGTAATAAAACACCATACGGACCTTTCTTTTATTACAGCATCTCTTTCAGCTCTCTTGGCTTCTCTTGCTTCTTTAGACATGCGTTGGGATGTATGGCGAGTTTCTCTATCGGTATCGTCTCGGCCAGGGGCTTTGGAGTGTGTTTCTTTCTTCTTGTAGATAGGGGCTTTTGTTTTGCGCCGTCTTTTTCTTGGCTGTGGCTCATTAATGGAATCTGCGGACTGAGATCGCGCGTTGGCAGAACTGGTAGTAGCTATATGGTCGGGTGAGAGAGAGGAGGGATCTTCTGTTTCTAAGCTGTCCTTGGGATTCATGATGGGTGATCCCGAATGGGCTGACCGGCTTGCTCGTCGAGTGAGCACCCTTGATGTTGTTACTTCCTCCGAACTCTCTGACGAGTGCTTCACAAGAGACGACATGATCAATAAGAAACACTAAAAAGTGTGGAGAGTAAGAGAAAGGATGGAGGGACAGTCGGAGTTATAAGCTCAGGGAAACCAGAAACAAAATAGGAAAGAGCGCGAGCGGTGAACACATCACATCGCTAATCTTTAGTTGAGCCAAGCGCGCGCCTTAAGAGGCCAGAAAATGTGATATTTGTCTCTCAGCAAGCCACCCTCAAGAGCACGTGTATTATGTGATGTCACGCACTCACTTGGTCTTCTACTTCTTGTCTTATTTAAGAACTTACTATTGCTCTTCACCTTGTACCTAATATTTTTTTAATACCAAGTATGCCTACGCTCACCGGTGAAAGACTCGACGCTTTGCGCGAATTGATGAAGACCGAGGACTATGCTATTGACGCATAGTAAGTATCCTTAGCTCACTTGCAGTGGAAGTCATACCTTTTATTCTTACTTGACCTAAAACCTTTGTTCTTCTTCTTCTTCTTCTTCTTCAGTCTTGTTCCTACTGAGGACGCACACCAGGTAAGACAATAACAATCATCAAACCGCCCTGCAGTTTACTAATACTTTCTTGTAGAGTGAATATATTGCTGACTGTGATAAACGTCGCTACTGGATCTCGGGCTTCACTGGCTCGGCTGGTAAATATTAGTACAAATCTTCCTTATTGGATAGCAGAATAATAATGTAGAACTTTCTCACGCTCTGTGCGTGTAGGGTTTGCTGTTGTCTCGTTGGACGAGGCTGCTCTTTTTACCGACGGTCGTTATTTCCTCCAGGCATCGGAAGAGCTGGACTCTAACTGGACCCTGATGAAGCAGGGCCTTCCTAATGTCCCTACTTGGCAAAACTATCTTGTCCATGTAAGTATTCTTATTCAGGTATATATTTCTTAATATTGACAACGGTGGTAGAATCTTCCGGCTGGCTCCCGTATTGGACTGGACCCTACCCTGATCTCTGTTGGTATGCACTATTTGTTATTTTTGATGGCTGTAACACCTTATTTTATAAACGTTTTGACTGATTGCATGATACCCGTGTAGCCGACGCCAGTCAATTGTCGGATGAGTTGAAGGCCAGCGGATCCTCTCTTGTACCAATTCAAAAGAATCTTATTGATATCATCTGGAAGGAACGTCCTGACGCTCCCAAGGACCATGTATTTGTACACCCCATTGAGTTTGCTGGTAAAATATTAGATATATATGGGTGTGGACTTTTTTTTAAATGAACTGTGACTAAAAAAAAAAGAAAAAACAAAAAAAAATTGATTATCCAAATTAGGCAAATCGCACCAAGAAAAGCTGAGCGATCTACATGCCCACATCAAGTCCAAGGACGCGTTTGGACTCATTGTCTCTGCATTGGATGAGATTGCCTGGTTATTTAACCTACGTGGATCGGATATTGAATGCAACCCAGTTTTTTTCTCCTATGCAATCATCACACAAACTGGTTCCACTTTATACGTTGATGATGCTAAACTCAGTGACAGCGTTCGCGAGCACCTCGGATCTGAGGTTATCATCAGATCATACGCTGATGTGTTTGATGACCTCCGCAAGATTGGCTCGGAGCTTGAAGAGTCTAACCAAAAACTACTCATTAATGCCAAGACCAGTCTTTCAGTTGAAGTGGCCGTCGGCAAGGTACAGATGTCTATAGGCCAACTCAACTATTCAATTGGGTTTTAAAGACATGTTCGTCATTTTTTAGGAGAATGTTACCGAGGAACGTTCAATTATCACAGATCTCAAGGCAATCAAGAACGAGACCGAGTTGCAGGGTTTCCGCGACTGCCATGTGCGTGATGGTGCTGCTCTGATCAGATACTTCGCCTGGTTGGAAGACCAGCTTAAGCAAGGTGCTGTTCTTGATGAAGTCGATGCTGCTGATCGTCTTGAGAAATTCCGTAGTGCCGAAGAACACTATGCCGGACTTTCTTTTGATACAATTTCTTCAACTGGTCCTAACGGTGCTATTATTCACTATTCGCCTGAGAAGCCCACCGCCAAGATCATTGATCCTACTCTTATTTACCTTTGTGACTCTGGAGGACAGTACAAGGATGGTACCACAGATGTCACAAGAACTCTTCACTTTGGTGAGCCCACTGCTTATGAAAAGCGATGCTTCACTCGTGTTCTCCAAGGTCATATTGCTATTGATGCTGCCGTATTTCCCACTGGAACAACTGGTAAATCATTTTTTATAAAATTTATTCCAAAAAAGAAATATCAACTAATTATTTTTTTTGTTAAAAAAAAGGCTATCTCTTGGATCCATTTGCTAGACAGGCACTGTGGAAGGATGGTTTAGATTTCTTGCACGGAACTGGCCATGGTGTTGGTTCCTTTTTAAATGTTCATGAAGGTCCTCATGGAATTGGTATCCGTATTGGTTACAACAGTACACCCTTGGCTGCAGGAATGTCTGTAACAAATGGTAAAATCTTTATACTTGTATAAACACATATATATGATATCTATATTAACGACGAGTAATTTGTTTCCTAGAACCCGGTTATTACGAAAATGGCAAATTTGGTATCCGTATCGAGAATGTCCTTCTTGTCAAAAAGATTGATACCCCTCACAACTTCAATGATCGTGGTTATCTTGGATTTGAACACGTCACTATCACTCCCATTGGCCTTAGCTTGATCGATGTTGAGCTTTTGTCTGCTGAAGAAAAGGAGTGGGTAAATACCTATCATGCCGAGTGCCTCAAGAAACTTGGTCCCCGAGTGGCTGACTGCTCACTTACCACGGCATGGCTTGAGAAGGAAACCATGCCTATCTAAATGCATGCATATAATCACACGGCCACACCCACGCCTACACCAAAATAGTTTACGAAGAATATCTTCATTAATATTCTCTTTATATACTCTATTTTTATTAATTTATCTTTATACACTATTGGTTCTCCCTTTAAAGCATCCAATATATTATAAACGTTATGCTCTTTATATGTTTTGTACTTTATTACCAACATAATTATGCTTGTTACATATCAAATGTTGGCTCATGAAAGGGCGGCCCATCAATCGCAAGCACACGTCACTATTAATTACGTACACTGGTTCTAATGAGGGTGCATTTAGCGAGCCCTTTGACGCGTATTGTCCTTGTCGCTCCGCTATCCTTTCTCATCCAACTCTTTTAACATAACCGCAACCACAGTTCAGTCATGAGTCGCGGATCAAGTGCTGGATATGACCGACACATCACCATCTTCTCACCGGAAGGTCGTCTCTACCAAGTCGGTAAGTCTGCCTGTGCCTGCAATCGTGTACCTGTATTATGCATCCCAACCCTGACACTTGTATTTTATATCTATATCGCAGAATATGCCTTCAAGGCTATCTCCAATGCAGGCATCACTTCAGTCGGTGTTCGTGGCCGAGACGGCTGCGTAATCGTTACTCAAAAAAAAGTCCCTGTAAGAAATCAATCAAACACCAGAAGATATATCTGTCCTGGATTCAATAAACTTACAGGAATTCTTCTCTTTTCTTTGCTTTTGTAGGACAAGCTTTTGGATCCCTCGACAATTACTCATGTCTTTCAATTGACCCCTAAGATCGGTTGTGTCATGACTGGAATGATTGGTATGCGATCTTTACTTTCTCTTTTAAAATCAAAGACATTGCTCATCAAATCATTCTCTGATCAATTATGTTCACAGCCGATGCACGCTCACAAGTTACACGTGCTCGTCAGGAAGCTGCCGAGTTCCGTTACAAATACGGTTATGAAATTCCTACTGATATGCTCGCAAAGCGTGTGGCCAACATTAACCAAGTTTATACTCAGCAAGCAGCAATGCGACCTCTTGGTGTCTGTAAGTTCGAAATTCACTAAAAGGAAAAACAACCAAGAAAAGGATAAAACAAAAAAAAAACTTAAAAGTGGGAAAGAGAGAGATAGAGATAAATGATGAGTAAGTCGTTTGGTACCAAAGATCTCATGAATGTTGGTGTGGGAATGTATAGCAATGATCCTGATCGGTTACGATGATGAGCTCGGTCCACAATTGTACAAGTGTGACCCCGCAGGTTACTATGTTGGGTACAAGGCAACAGCTGCTGGTGCAAAGCAACAAGAGGCACTGAACTATCTTGAGAAGAAGTTTAAGAAGAACTCAGAATTAAACTTGGAAGACACAATTGAGGTAAAAATGAGCAGGGTTGTTAGATTTTTTGCGATATAAAAATATAATTTGACTAAATAAATTCTTGGAATTCTTGGTTTTATTAGCTTGCCATCACAACTCTTTCAACAGTATTGGCTGTTGATTTTAAGGCAGGGGAGATTGAGGTTGGTTTGGTTACAAAGGATGATCCCAGTTTCCGTACTCTGGACCTTGATAGCATCGAGGAGCATTTACAGAGAATTGTTGAGAAAGATTAAAAGAAAATACCCATATCTTTGTACCGTGTCTCAATAAACCATTTTTTTTTGTATTTGGGTACTTGTGTATATGGCTTGAAAAAGATGAATGAAATAGGTTAATGTTTGAAAAAAAAAGAGCGGTTTATACTTTGTTTATTGAATACAATATAGGAACATAAGGACATGAGGTAGGAAGTATGCTTTAAGGATATAGATTGAGTTAGATGTATTTATGTTAAGTAATGTACACACTAAAGAAGATATTTTCCCACTAAAGCGTATAAACAGTCCACCAAGCTGGCGTTTTACCAGTCTACGAATATTTTAGTACAGCTACATAAATAATCATCGCTCTTTCTTACTTTAGAAAACGATCGTCTTTCAATTTCACTCGATATCCTAGGAGAAGATAACCATATACTCAGTATCTCTAAAGACACATAACCTGTGTTTCCACGAGACGTAAGATAGTCAATCTCTTCCTTCCAAGCTTTAAGAACATAAGTAACAGGTCGATCTTGTAAACCAGTTTCAAAATCCGCGAGATATATATTTTCGGCTGTCGAATCTCCAGTCAAAAGTGTATCATTAATCGCTTTAACGGTACCAAGCAACCGAGTCTTCATTAAAACGCACTCTTTTTCTTGTGTACCTTGGTGTAAGGTATAAAACATGGATGTGTGTCTTCTGAAAGATTAAAAAAATGTGATCCCAAAAATTAAGACAAGGAAAATATACAAAACAGTTGGCTTTATATAGTTTTAATAATACAAAGTTTCCGCAACTTTATATCAGTCTCCTTTAATTCACTTATAATAAGAATCCCTGGGAACTACCTATTCTTATAATAAGTATATTTAGATAATTGATAGTAATCATACAACAGGTTATATTTTATCAAATCCCCCCAAAAAATTGTAGCAAAATAAAAGCCTACTTCTTTCGCGGTTATTTTCTTGAAAATTAATGACCCCTCATGAAGTATATTCTATTTTCCCGATTCACGCTTTTATATATTAAAAGCTAAAAATAATAAAAAAATGTTCTTTGTTTTTAAACCATCAAATAAATTAATTGATCCATTAATGAATCATGATCTCTATGCAGTCTACTTGAGTAGAGCAAGTTTTACAGATACCGTTTCAGTTTGACTCATTGAAACCCGGAATATCAGATAGCAAAGAGATAAAATTTGTAGGAAAATGCCTCCCAATTGTATAACTTGAACACTACTTGCCCACACCAACCTTTTGTTTTGCTTTTTATCCAGTATGACCCATGTAAGCCTTAAAATTAACCCATTTATGAGATACTGATACTTACACAAAATCGATAAAACAGCTTTTCTAATTGACATTTTCATTGAGAAATATTCTAAAATTCTATTTTTTGCTATTCAGATGCTATAGTTAAATTATATTAACTCCTGTGCTATTTGAGGCTAGGAAAGGTTGGTACTATAGATACTTTGAGGCTTTCTTTATTGTATTCGAAGATAGATTAAGTCAAATCGAATTATCCTGCTCAATGTTATATATGCTGTTTATAGTTATATAGATATATCCAGTCATCATAGCAACTCCGGTGAGGATAATTTAAGCACTTCTTTAATATGATCCATTGATCAATCAGGCATATTGATAGTCTGCTTTAGATACTAGCTTCATATTGGGTACAAAAGTATCCCAAATCCAGCAATATCCTTGCACACAAGACTTTAAAGACACTTCAAGTATATGAATTTATATTTTTGCTTAAATATTAAGGGTTTTAAATTATTTTATTCAATGAGAACACTGTTACTTAATAAAAGTACAATAATTAGCATTATTTAATGTTCAGATTTGCTGTTTTCTGAAGAAGTAGTTTGTTCGACGGCTACATATTTAATAACACAATTCAAGGATTTAATATTTACTGTACAATTTAAACAAGATTATTTTAATTAATATATACCCTTTGCTTTTTCCTTGGAGGGAGATTCGTCTACATCCAAAAGATCATCGAGATCATCAACATCATCATTGATAATATAAGTATTCAAATCATTGTTCTCCTGTGATTTTTTTGCCTTGGTATTGTCAGGTGCACTGAATGTAATGGGCCCACCTATTAAATATATATTAATATTATGCTTCAAATAATTTCTTGTTACCCTACCTTCGTCAATTCCCTCTAAATCATCATCATGAACCAATGGTGAAGATCTTGGCTGGGAGACTTCTCTGTTTACTCTCTCTTCTTCATTTGGTTCGGTTGCGGCTTCATACATAAAGATATATATATATATATATATATATATATATATATAATGGGTAATTTGTTAGGGAGCTAAAGTTATAAAGATCGTATTTCTCTTCCATACCAGCAGTATTATTTCTTTCCCAGAAATCTTCTTGTGATGCCAACTGTCTTGCAAACTCCTCATCTTTACGAATCTGTTCTTCCAAGGCCAACGAGGTTGCTGTTTGGGCAGGAGCAGCAGTACGCTGCTCATAACTGCCAACAGATTGAGATGATACTCCGCGAGCCATTGGATTGGTAGGGCCATTAGAATGCAGTCTTCCTGTAAACATTATATCGTGGCATGTAAATAAACCCCATAACAATATCTTCCTTAGTATTTTTCTTTGGTACTTACCGTTCCACTCGTAAATATCAGCAGAAGGCAGTGTTCCAGAACGAGGTCCAGGTGCCCGCGAATTGACAGGATTATCTGATAAACGCAATCCAGACATATCATTTGCCAAGTTTTGGTCACTCTTTTCTCTTGGATTGAAACTGTTGGAATACATTTCATTTTCAGTTATATATTATAGTATGTTCATGCTGATTTGAACATATTCTAACCTTTGTTGAGGTCTCTGCGAATAACCAGGGGATGAAGGACCACCAGCTTGCTGGTCTACTGTTTGTGTGGCTGCCTTGAACTGGCTGTAAAGATCGAGTACTTTCTTTTTAGCAGCTATTTTACATAATCAGTTTTCTAACATTTTAGTTTGCGTGTGTGTGTATGTGTGTAGTACACACATGTGTATTTAGCTTACCAATACCAGCTTCAATGACTTTCTCTTTGATCACTGGAAGCTCTTCTGTAAAAATTTCAAGTTATACGTCGTGTTAAAACTCAATGTATAATCTAATTATGGTATCACTTGCCTTGAAAGTTGAAAAAGGGCTCCTCTGGCTGCTGCTGTCTCGGAGTTGCTGACTGTCGTCTCTGGGCTCTATCCTCCAAAGCCAATTGTCTTGCAAAGGCCTCATCCATTCGTAACTGCTCATCAACTGAAAGAGGTTGTTCTTGAGTCGCGGGCTGGGTAGTTGGGGGTTGGGGTTGAGTTCCTCTAGTGTTGGGATTACTAATAGGTTGCGCTTGCTGTGGCAATGCAACAGGCTCTGGTTTGTAGCTGGGGTCATTCATGCCAAGCAATACTTCGAATGCCGAATCAAGCGTGTTTCCTTGGCTCTCGAGAATGGCCTCAATGACATCGACGTCTACTGAAGGGAATGCTTCCTTGAGAGTTCTTACGGAATCAGACATTACTGGAGGTGGGGTGTCAACTGGAGTCGACATGAGTGGATTGGAAGAAGGAATGGTAGGTGACTCGTGGCTAGCCGTTGTCACACCATTGTCCTGTTCTTCTCTGTGGCTATCTGAGCCGTGTTCAGAGCACAAATCCATTTCTGGACTGGTTTGTGCTTTTTCTTTATTATCGAAAGACATAATATTGAATCGTTTGGAGGGATTGAAGAGAAAGTATGTATTGATATGGTCGCAAAATGTAACTTGTAAATATATAGCGGGATTCGCTTTTTCTTCATTTTTTTCATATTTTTTTTTTCTTTTTTCTTTTTTCTTTCTTTTTTTTACAATGATGCAGCGGATATCCAATGTGGAATAGAAAATCTGTTTGCCTTTATTCAGACTCCAAAAAAGATATATTTGCGTCATGTACAACAAAATAAAACACCACTTGTAAATTGAATTGCCAAGTTTTCTGTAGTGACAGATTCTACACACTCTGTGTAAAGGAGTGTAATTAAGGATCAGTAAGAGCCTTAGTCTATATGTATTAGACTCCCAACTGGGCAGCAAATGAGAGTGCCACCTGAGCCGCAAGCTTTCGGCGCTCTGCATCAGGAAGATCCTTTCCCTTTTCTACAATAAAGCTTATGATAAGCATACACATCAATTAAAGAAAGTTATTATACCTCTCATTGCATTCAATGTCTCAAACGCCTTGTCGAGGCCATCTTCGCCGTCCAAGTCTCCGAACAATTGGTTTTTCATCATATTTATCTCATCCTGGTTTGGAAGACCTATAGAAATGGATAAAAAAATATCATCAGAAACAAATTATTTATAAATGTATGTATTCAACCAAGAGAAAGCTCACCTAGATCATCGTTGGTCTCATCAGATTGGTCATGACGGTCGTGTTTGATATTCAATTTTTGAAGCTCTGGTGTATATGTCAGTCGGCAGCAGTAAATAGTCTATACAAATTATCGAGCTACTAATTACCTCGATAGAACTCTTCTTCATCGTCATCTTCATCTAATGCATTATCATCTTTATACTCTGGTTTATGAGGCTTCTGACCAACTGTGTCTTTGTGAGTTGATCCATCCCACATATTTGTCTTCAAGACCTCAACGGCCAATTCCACGCCTGCTTTATCTAGCGGGTCTTCTGTAGTTTCGTCAAGATCGATGTATTCAAACTCGTTGTCTAGGCACCATTCTTCATAGTCTATTGTTTCTTTCGAGTTTGTTTTTTGGGCATTTTTTTCAGTCTTTCCGACGCACAAGCGAATGGACGGATCGCATTTCTCAAGGAAGGGAAGCCATGAGCGCAGCGAGGAAAACGTTTCTGGCTACACATAGTATTTGTTCAATTTTATCAAAACATAATTGCCACGTATCGGTTTACCTTGTCTTTACGAAATACATAAACAAACGCATCAATAGCTTCGGTGATACCATGGGATTGTTCTGTGTATGCCTTGATATCTTTCTCGATAGTGTCTGGGGCAATTTCATCCAGCCAAAAATCGACATTAGCTGTATAATACTTTGTGTCAATCGTCCAAGGAATACGCAATCCAGCATGAGAGCCATTCAGCTCTTTAAGCTGATCTTCAACAAGTGATTCAGGAAATTCGGTTTCGGAAGACTTAAAAGCACCTAATTAAAAATAGAATATATATATAAGCCAAAGAAAAAAAAAGTATATAAATAATTATACGATGAATTGAATATTCCCAAGAATATATTACCTTTGACGAATTCCAACTTTCCTACATTGGCATGGCCAACGATGAAGATCTTGTTGCGAAACATTAAACCTAAAAGCTACGTGCCTTTTTCTACTGCTTTTACCAATGTCAATGGGAAAAGTGAAATTGAACGCCGACTTTCTTTTCGAGTCACAGAGCTAACAAGCTTGCTCAAAAGAACCTGCTTGTCAAATCCAAAGTTGATCATGGAGACCAAGAATGATTTTCATAAATTACGCCTGGAGAAAAAGGCAATGAGAGCAGCTAAGAAGTTGCGTGATATGAAATGCGAACAAAAACAGCCGCAGCAGACTTCTGGGCCTCTGAAACGTTCTTTTCGTGCCGTTCCTCACAAGACAGACGAGGCAAAGGACTCATGCACCATTAGTGTGATGACTTATAATGTATAATACTTTAAAGAGTACTTGGAAAAAATCTTCAGATTAAATTAATGCTTTCTTTCAAAGATCCTTGCTCAGAATTTGGTTAAACGCGAGATATTTCCCCATTCAGGCGATATGTTGAAATGGGTTGGTATATTCTTTCATAAGATTTGATACATGTATTAATAGGGTAATTTTCTTTGTTGGTAGAAAACACGCAGAAGAATGATAACTGAAGATATTGCTCAGTATAAGCCTGAAATAATGTGCCTTCAAGGTGAGTGTTTTAAAAGGACAATATTTATCATCCGATCTGCATGAAAACATACTATACTATTCTAGAGGTGGATTATTACGAAGAATACTACCAAGAAGCTTTTGATAATATTGGGTAAGTAATCAAATATTCAAAATTGAAAGAAGAATAGTCGAATTATATATATATATATATTCTAACATATTCTATTAGTTACAAGACAGAATTCTTCAAGCATCCTAAAAAACAGCATGGTAAAGATCAAGATAATCTTTGGGATTAGTAATTAAAAACTTCTTGTGTAGGCTGTATGATTGGATACAATCCGAATGTATTTGAAAAGAAACAATATTTAACAATTGAGTATGATGAGGATAGACTCTGCCCACCAACTCAACAAACTGGAAATATTGCACAGTTTATAGCCCTTGAGCATGTTAAGCACAAGAACGTTGGTTTAATTGTCGGAAATACTCATTTGTACTGGAGACCAGAATCATTCTATGAAAAACTTCGACAAGCAACTATCTACGCGCAATGGCTATCATGTTTTACACTTGATTTGCGAGAAACATTTCCAGATATTGAATGGACACCGTTACTTATTGGTGGTAAGATTTTTTGAATATATATATATACCAACAGTATAAGTCTTTGATTCATTAAATATTATGATTCTCTTAATATGCTGTATGTCTACAGACTTTAACACTTCTCCCGAGGATCCGGCCTACAGCGCACTCACCAGAAAGCCTCTCACTGATGTACAATGGAAAGCTCTTGAAGACTCTCGACGTAAATTCGGTGATGAGAGTGAACCTAGCGAGTCTCTAGTCAATTGTGTTTCTCCACAAGAGCTTGTCGAAGATATCAACAATACGCTCCCATTCCACAGTATCTACAACTGCTATGGAGAAATTGACAATGTATTATCTGGGTCTTGTGGAGAACCAAAATTCACTAACTATTCCGCAGTTTATATTGGAACCTTAGACTATTTGTTTATAGAAAATAATGCGTTAGATAAATGTTTTGTGACAGAAGTACTAGAGATTCCATCAGAAGACATGCTAAAACCTGCACTACCAAATAAGAATTTTGGTAGTGATCACCTTTGTTTAATTGCAAAGATAAAAATGTATTCTTAATTAGAAACTAGTAGCCTATTATCATTTTTTGAATATTATAAAAAAAAGTTTCAGGAAGTCTATGCTTGTTCAGTCAAAATGTGTTAAATATGTGTCTTTGCAGTATTGAGTGTTTTGTAGTTTCTTAAAATCCCGGCGTATAAAGAATAGAGCAATCAATATATTCTATATTATCAAGGGGTGAGGATTTCTAAAGATTTCTCTGGACGTTCATTTTTAATGACCGACGCTGGAATAACTCCTTATCATTATCATGGCCTCTACATCAGATGACCTTGGGTACCTCATCTGTGTTCTTCCAAACTTTTCTACATCTATTGTAGAAGAAATATTTGATAAAAATTCTGCCTTTGAAGATTGGGTGAAAGAAAACCCTTCCCACTACGCCAACTTCATCCCCAACCACACCTACATCCCCATTCCCACGGCATCAGATCCAAGTCTGGCTTGAACTACCACCCCACTCACACCTTGTCTTGATGCTATTTATTGCAGGTTTATTACCATACTTTTTGACTCGGTTTCTCTTATAAAACAACCGTATATTTAACTTTTTTTTTTCTTTTTCTATTATAGGCGAAAGCAATGAGTGCCTCGAAGAATTCTATAATGCTACTATTTTTGATAAGTCTTTATTCTTTTTCTTTATTTTCTTGACACACTTTTGGCTTCCTAACCACCTCAGCAAACAAGATGCTTGTAGTAGTAGTCCTTTGGATGAACACCATGATACCAACCATTGCAGTAGTAGTCCTCGGATGAACATCATTGGCTTGGGTTCTCATGCGAGGTGGAAGAAGCAGTGTATAACGATATGTTGAACTTATCTTTTTTCTTTTTTTTTTTTATAGACGAAGCAGTGATGACTTACAAAATTCCTCACAGTTTGTTACTGTTCTTGATGGTCTTATTACTTTTATCTACTTTCTCCACTCTTCGACGTCATATCCCTTTTCCTGTCTTATTACAAACTGTTATATTTGAGTGTACTAGCTTTTCTCCACCTCTCTATTGTTTATATTATATTAATAAATCTTTTTTAAAATTACTATATCAAAATGTACCTTTTCAAATTGTTCAAGGTTCAAGCTATTGGAAGTATCGTTAACTGTAATTTTATGTATTACTTGACTTTTTCATTTGGATCGAGATTAGGTGTGGTATTTGAATGTGTAATATGCATATCAATAAGGAAAGAATTTGCCGTTATCCGTGGTGATAATATAATATGCTGTGGTCACTGGCAAATTTTCATTCGTTGTCACGAAGAATATATGTATAGTTTCGTGTTGTTATCTTCCTTTGTTCATATCCACATTTTATTATAACAACAGTTTATTATTGTTTTTTAAACAGTAATAGCAGATGCTTGTTCCAGAGGGCATACAATAAATTTCCAAGAATTTTTAATACACCAGACTCATTAAACCAGGAGCTTACTGACTGCCATTATTATTATGTAATATGATCATTCTGAAACCTCTATACTATGTATCTACATGGTGTTATACTTTTTACACAGTATGGGTTACGTTTACGAAACGTATAAGTCTCGTGGAGCGATTGATTGCCAAAAATCTACAATTTTATCAGCAATATACCTTCCTCCTTATTCACTAATGTTGAGTCCCATAGAGGAATTTTGGTCCAAGTTGAAGGCCGGTGTGGAACGATAGATCTTATCAACAAATAGTCCTTTGACACCTCGTATTGTCCAGTCAGCATACTTAGTTACTGCTAAAGATTGTGAAGGGTGGATACGTCATGCGATGTCTTATTTTCTTCGTTGTATCCTTGAAGAAAAATGTTATAGCTACTATTGTTTTTAAAATCATCATTTATTCTTTATCATTAAAAAAAATAACCAACTTTTTGTCTAGTTTTTCTTTCCATGCTACAAAAGAATTGCTACAGCTGGGGTTGTTAGCCACCAAGTAAAAAGCATTTGGGCAGCAAATTATAAAAAACCAGCGCCATGTTGAAAAAAATGGACCGCCTAAAACGAGGAAAAATCCTGTACGTCAAGGTAAAAATAGTTTTGCGTTGCTTAGTAATAAATTTTGCGCCAAGAGATTAGAAAAAAAAATATAAATTAACCTAAGATACCGTAAAGGTTTCGACTCCTTTTTTCTTTTATTTAGTTTAAATATTAGAACAAACATGCAAAGCGTTAGTGAATTTATTACTAATAGTGAAATTATTTCAGATAACGATATGGACACTTCATCTGACGATTGTATGGAAGATGACGAGCAGGAAGAAATGGAAGTTGAGTATTTCAGTTTGAGCGAAGAATGGATGGAGAAAATAAGACGAATTGGGGATGATTCTCTATCATATGTACGTGAATATACGGAAGTAGATTTAATAGAGGAAGAGAATGACGATTTTTTTGAAGATGCTTTTCTCTTCGCAGAGCCAATGCCATTGAGAAAAAGACATACGGCTTTGAATGTTAAAACAAGAGGTTCTTACAGAAAATATACTCCTAAACAAGTTGAGAAACTCTTCGACTTAATAATCGAAGAAGTATTCACGACAAAGGCTGCAGCTTTAGCCACTGGGATTAATGTACACACTGCCCAGAATTACGTTAAAACTTACAACAATGATCCTGAGAGACGACTTCCAGGATCTTATTCTAAACCTCGTGGAAGACCTCGTAATAAGTTGACTGAGGAGCATTCTAAATTTCTAGTTGACTATATCGAAAAGAATACCACTGCTATATTAGATGAGTTAAAGTTAAAACTTTGTGAGAAATTTGAGGGTTTGAAAATCTCTATTTCTGCCATTCACAAAAATTTAGTACATAAGCATAACATTACGTTAAAGAAACTTGAAAAAATACCAGCAGCAAGAAATTCTGACAGAGTAATAGCATTACGAAAAGCGATTGTTGAACAATATAAGAGTGATGCAGATATGGATTTTTCTAAGAATTGTGTTTTTATCGATGAAGCAGGTTTCAATTTGCCTACGCAAAGAAACCACGGCCGTTCATTAAAAGGCACACCTGCAAAGGGCACTGTACCAACTGGAAAAGGTGTAACATTTACAATTTTAGGTGCAATTTCTCAAGCAGGTATCATAAATATTGGAGTTAAAAAACCAGAATCATCTTCTTCTAAAAAAAGAAGGGCAGATGTTAAGGAAGTAAAAATAAATGGCAAAGTTGGGACAAGAACTGAGCACTTTTTGGCTTATCTAAACAACGTAATGGATACACTAGATAAAAATGATATAAAGGGGCAGTATATTGTTATGGATAATGCACCTATTCATAAGCCAAAAGTAATCAAAGCATTGATCGAAGAACGAGGACACAAGTGCATATATTTGCCACCATATTCTCCTTTCTTGAATCCAATCGAGGAATTTTGGTCAAAAGTAAAAGCTGGTGTTAGAAGAACACCATTGACGACAGATGATCGTCTCACAGATCGTATATGTGAATCGGCTGAAAAAGTAACAAAAAAAGATTGTGAAGGATGGATTAAGCATTCAAAGTCATTTTTCCAGAAGTGTTTGAATGAGGAAAGAAATCTTTAAAATAGTCAGTAGGAGTGCAGCTTTCAACAGACGCACTCTGAATGCTCACTGAGATTTTAACATCATGAAGCAAGTATTAGGTTATTTTATATTTTTTTTCTAATCTCTTGAGGCAAAATTTATTACTAGGCAACGCAAAACTATTTTTACCTTGACGTAAATATTCTTTTAGTGTCAGCGCAAATTAGTTTTTATCTTAACGCAGACTCATATTCAAAAAACAGTAAAAAAAATGTGCACCGGAGATTTAAGTTTAGGACTGCGCTTTTTGTCAGGCCTGGCGCTCACGTCAGAGCAAACGTGACATAGCTCCTTATTATTTTTACTGGCTTTGTGTTACTGTTCTACAGCAGAAAGGACAGCTAATAATATCTACTCAAGGTACTTATTAAAGCAACTTTGTAAGGTGAAGCAAAGCAAAGCAAAGAATCAAAGAAGTAAGGAAGCAAAGAAATAATAAAGGGTTTGGTCTTGATCGGTGTAGTAATAATTCTAAAAGTTGAGTACAAGTTTCTATAACGGTGATTTGTAGGTTACTCTAGACTGGTCTGTGCTCTTTTTGTTCAAGGACGCAAGAGAAAGTTTTTTCTTTCTATCTTTTGCTTGTACAAATAGATATAAAATGAAACCAGTATTCAATAGTAAATAAGCCTCCATTTATTCCAAAGCTATACTAAGCAATAAATAAAAGGCAGAAAAGAAGGTAAAAAGTATAGATACACATATTATCTGGGTCTAGACATAATAGGTGACGGAATGTTGGATTCCAGGTTGAGTTTTATTGAAATGAGATTATACGAATAATTGAAAGTATCAAGATTTCCCAAGAGAGTGAATGATGGCTATAAGATGTCTAAGTATAAAAGCTCATGGCATAACATACGCTAAGAACAAAATCAAGGATGAGTTACACACATATATATAGAGAAATATTTGGTATCTTTAATAGAGAAACAACACGATACTGTGAAGTTCTGTTAAGGATTTTACTAGAAAAGAGTATAGATATGCCTTCAGCTTGCTCAGCACCAGTATCGACTTGTTTATGACCAGAGTTACCTGGTTAGAAAATGGAATGGTGATTCTACAGCAACAACGACTTGGTAGTTAATGGAAATATACAGTTAAGGTTGTATTGGCAGTATTGTCTACAAACAAATAAAGTAGTTTTACCTTAGTAAATTCTATACTTTACAAAGAGGGGTACCATAAGATAATAATGTTAATATCTTTCTCTTTAGATAATTTAATATTGATTACCCCCAACCTACTCTCACTTAAAACTTTTTCCCAAAAAGTATAAGAGTTAAATATAATCTGTCTACAAAGAAATCCAAAGTTTTCTCAATCTCAAGTAAAAATATATTAATATTACTAAGAAGAAAGAGAGAGAAAAGAAAGATGATTGAGTAACCATCATAACGCTTGATATGAGTATGCTAATAATAATAATAGGCTTTCTACTCCTTTAACTATTAGTACAGTATCAATGTTTCTTTTATTTCTTTATTTTTCTTTAAAAAAAAGGCACACAAAAGAAAGAAGCTTGGAGAGAAAAGAAGCTTTTTATACTTTAATATAAAAAGATGTAGGGAATACATATGTTTATGTAAAATTGGTAGGGAGACGCATTATTTTATTAGTGAAACTAGGATCAGTATTTATTTATTTTTCTGGCAAAGTAGCATTGTTTCAATTTTTCTTCTATAGATTATATCATAAGCGCTATTTGAGCTGTATAATTCAATAAAGTGCAAAATCTTGGTGTTGAATCCGAATATCTTTGCCAATTTTTCAATCTTGGTCATATATAAATTAACACATGGACTTGCGTGAGCCAAAGATGTAGTAAGACCCTTTTCTGGAGAAAATCTTTAGTAACATCTTTACACTATATTTCAATTAAACCACACTCAAAATTCAACTATAATCTCAAAGTTTTTATTAATTACTCTATCGTACTGTCAAATTAAGTACATATTCTTTTGACATTAATTTAAAGACCTTGACTATATATATATATAAATATATATTACATAAAAAAGTACAAATTATTAATTTAGCTTGATAGAGAAAGCTTTTGTATGTGTGGTGGCATATTTGAAATATTTCATTTAATTATAGAATATTTCAGAAACTGTTTAAGCTATGTTTTTTAAAAGAAAAATATAAATGGTAGACGCAACACACTATATATATTAACTTAACATAAAAATCTTAAATACCATAGGATTAGTATGCATAGAAAGCAAAATAATTTTATTACCTCTTTTAAAAGTGATATTGAAAAGGTTCTGATTATCAACATTGGTGACACACGCTGTATTTTTTATAAGGAATTATTGAGTCCTTTGTATGCATTTCTGATTCAGCACTTAATAGTTCTTTGAAAAGTAAATACATTTAATCTTTATATTTAGTGCACTTGAAATATATATATATATATATATGCGTGTGTGTGTGTGTCATATTTCTACAATTCAATCAATACAAGCTGTAGAACTTGTATTTTACCTCAAGATTCACATAATTGATTAAGCAATGAAAAAGTACACTCGTCGTACTGATATAATACTTTCTTTAGCTATTTGAACTTTTACAAAGCAAAGGCACAATTTTGTAGTGTAAGATCGATTGATATGTATATTATTTTTGCTATCCTTGTGGGCCTTTGAGTAATCATGTATAACATATTGTTTATTTATTTTCTTGGTTCAGTGTCTCTATTGTGTTGCAAGGGTGTGCATTATCTAATAAAGTTGATGCTGGGACCCCCGGCACAATCTAATTGTGGGGGATTTTTGTTTTTTTTTGATACAGGAAATTGAAATGACCTCGGGGTGATCAGGATCAGATACTATAGCCAACGTTACGGCTGCTCCAAGTGTACAAGTGTTTATTAGGGTGTAGATGTATCTTTGGGGGGTTTGCTCCCTTTTTTCGGTTCTTGATTTTTTTTGGACGATCTCAAAGGATCATTTGGACGGTTGAATGGTTTCTAAAGTCATTTCTCCAGATGATTAACTATGGCGAGTATCACATCAATTGCTCATCTTTTTGTGTAGCAACTTATATTTTTTAATGACTCTCGTGCAACGTTGAAAGTTATCTGAATATAGAGGATGTGGATTAATAGAATTGATTAGATTCTAGTCCAACTCTAGTCCAACACTAGCCCTTACATGGCACAGCCAACTCACACATACACATACACACGCACAGATTATATAAATATCAGAGCAAAAAAAAAGCGCGCCATTTTGTACTGTCTTGGTTTAATAAGATTCTATGTCAAGGTTTATCAGCTAGTAACGATACATAGAATACAACATTTACTCATTTCGTTGAATATCTTCTGTGCTATGTAAGTATTGAATAGTTTCTCTTAGGCTATCGGTAATACTGATTATACCCTTGTTATTATTATTTTCAAAATTATATTCTATTGAATTCTTTGATGTTAAGATTAGACCAACTTTGCAGCATTGCACAAATGATTTGTGAAAATGCTGTACTATTTTACCAAAGGAGCATGTGCTATTCTCCTATTGTTCGACTTTTTTTTTTCTCTTTTTCTCGTTAACATAGATCAAGATCAAGATCAAGATTAAGATCAAGATCAAGATCAAATATACACATTCATACCTCTCTGTCTATCCTTTCGCTTTTAATAATAATAATAATAATAATCATTATCATAATTGAATAGTAATAGCAATAGTTTGCTCAAACCACTTTCAATTTTTACTGTTTGGCTTGCAAAGATAATTTTTGATAATATTGTATGTTTTATTGCTTTGTAAAAATACAGCCCAGTGTAGAAGACTAGGGTTTAATCATAAGATCACTGTAGCAGTAAAATTGTGATTACTTTTTTTTTGGTATACAGAGTGATTGATTGAATAAAGAAAAGCAAGAAATTGTAATAATATTTAGCATACGATAATAATTCTGTGATTAATCCTAATTTTCCAAAACAGGAGCTAAAAAAAAAGCACCTTGTTAAAATATACGTTTAATTGTCTATAAAAGGAATATAAATCATACACAAGGCAGTATATGTATACCTTTTATTTATCTTGCTTTATTGTTCTAGTCATCATTCGATATTATTGTGCCTTACACTAGAAATAATACAAGACAATATTTGGATAAATCTTTACGTCTTTAGATCTTTAGATCTATATATCTATATTATTAGGATCAGATTTAGAATTAGAATTAGAGTTACAATTGCAATTGCAATTACAATTAAAATTGGTATTACTTTCATTACTACTAATATTACTACGATTATTATCAATTGTATTTGTGCATATAATCTTGTCGAGCAAAACCTTTTCTTCACCGGTACTTTGCGGGTGAGTGTGTATATTGATCTGATAATCAGTATGGTCATATTGATTTGTTTCTATTTTAACTGTACTACTGCTACTGTTAATGTTACTGCTACTATTGTTATTCTCACTGATATACTTGTATATTATCTAGAGCCTAAGTATGGCTCATAATTAATGATACGATATAAAGGAGAATTAACTGACAGTATACAGAGGAAGTAGAGAAGAAGAAAAATCTAAAGAAAAAGGGTTTGAATATGTAAATGTGTGTATGAATGGATGGTTATCGGAGGTCTAAATATTGTAGGCTGGGTTTAGACAATAAAAAAAAGAAAAATCTGATAACAACAAACAAATGTGTTTAAGCACATTTCAGTGTGTATTTGTTTGTATTTTTTTATTATTATTTTGAAACCCTAATTTTCTGTACAAATGTAGTAATTGATCGGAATATGATGGTGGTGAGAAATTGATCAATTGTAATATTGTGATGGCCATAAAGAGAAAGAAAAAGAAAAGAGAGCACAAAACCACAGCATGAAATGCCCTTACACAAGAAACCTTGATCTAAACATTGTCTTACATTGTACAAAGACCAGGGTGTTTCGGTAAATCTGGGTCTCATTCAACATAATCCATGTCAAAATAAAATGGGCCGTTACCTTGGAAACATATTGCATTGAAATCCTTTTTTTTTTTAAGAAAAAAAATATTTCTATCTAGGATCTGATAACATTGTACTCATAAAAGATAATCGAAGCAATCTTGGCCCACAGGCCAACTGATATTTTTCTTTTCTTTATAGGGTGTAGGGTATTAAATAGTTTATCCTTATTTTCCAAAAAAAGAGTACTTTGAAATATAAATATAGATTTTTATATAAAAATAAAAATAAAAACTACCATTCTTATTCTTATTTGTATTATATAACCAATAATAGCTATATAAATATATACAGACAGATATATAGCCTATATAGAAATATGCTGGGGTTCAAAGCATTATAGGGTTTTTTTTTGGTGGAGTAATAGAACAGTGAGAAGAGTCAAACGTTTGTCTGACTTGCACAAGCAAATTTTGTTTGTTTAATTTGTCTTTTAATGGAGTGCACTTGCGCCACCTTGAGCACAAATATGTACTGTGTAAGTTAATATTCATTTCAGGACAGATCTTTTAATCGTATGAGGAAATATGCAGATTAAGCAAAAAGATTATTATTTTTTGTGATTTTTTTGATTCCTCGGATTTGTGTGCATATTTCTTGATAAACTCAATTGTAGTTTTTCAATTTTTCAATTTTTTTTTGGGATATTGAAATTGAAATCTAGTAATTTACATAACACTATCCTACCATAATCGGTTGAGTTTTCATCCAACATATCTGATCAAATTGACTATCAATTAGAATTATATTTTGAAAGCGCGGGCAGGCAAAATAATAATAGTAGTAGTAATCAAATACACCACATAAGGACAGGAAAAGAGGTATTTTTTTTAATAATAATAATAATATATTATTATAATATGTGTATAAGTGAATTATTCGATGGCTCGATTATCAGTATTTTTTATATATATTATACGAATTAAAAAAAAAAGACAGAAATAAAGAGAGAATAAAGGATAAATGATAAATAGGTAGTTACAGAAGAAGGTGGGGTAAAAGGAAGAAACAATAACAGATAGAAGAGTAAGATATGCTAAATAGGTTTTTAGACTTTGTCTTTGTTTTGTTGAGGAATCTTTTCTACAATAACTCCATTTTCGCTATTGCCTTCACTGGATGTGTTGATAATGAGTTCACCGTTTGCATCGAGTATTTTCTTGGCTCCTTCAAGAGCATCATCGCCATTTCTCCATTCGCCACTCAAAGCTCTTCTGATAGCGTTACGTCTATCCTTATAGTAAGAGTGGACCAGAAGACCAGCAACAAGCACCCAGTAAAGACAGTAACTGATAATAGTACCCAAGGTAGCGACATTACTCCATCCAAGAATAGCGTTAAAAATTTGCCTAAACACAAACACATAAAACAGGACTGTTTAGTTTTTTTTTTAAAATTTTTTTATTTTATTTTATTTTATTTGACTTACCATCCACCATTAGAATCGGTCATAAGCTCAGGATTTCCCCAGGAAACGTGCCATACAGATGTAGAGACTCTGTAGCCAATTACTGAGCCACTTTCTTCGGCTACTTCACCACCGATAATGCCGTTCCATGCGTTCTGTTCAAAGAAACCGACAGCCTTGGCCATCAAACCAGCAGCCACAAGGTACAAGATAACAGTAGAGATGATAAAAAACCAGCGAAGTTTGAGAAGAGATCCACCACGATAGATAATCAAACCGACGAGACAGCCACAGAGAAAACCCATGATTGCGGCAATTGGGATAGATTTACCTGGAATACTCAAAGAGACCTAAATAATATTCAGACTGTCAATAACCAAAGCACAAAGTGTATGTTATATTACTTACACCACCAATGAACACAATTGCTTCAAGACCTTCTCTGAGCACAGTGACAAAGGGCAAGATAAAGAACGAATAGCGCTGCATTTTTTCCTTGAATGTACTCTTCTCGACCTTGTTCTTTTCCAGGGCCAATGCAAGCTTGACCTTCCATTTTTCTTGCATGCGTTCGGTCTTCAACATGGCCAGACCCATGGCGGTAATCAAGAGAGTAGCGATAAGAGAGAAGACGCCTTCCCAGATGTATTCAGAGTTTCCCCACAGATCGTTCAAGACAGTGTACCAGACAGCGATGAATGCAGCACCAATGCAAAGACAGATAAAGAGACCAGAGCCAGCGCCAATCCAAACGTGTTTTCTCAGACGCTTGTAAATAGCCGTGTCTTTATCAAACATCTTTTGCAAGAATGAGAGAAGGACAGAGACAATGATAGATGCCTCCGTCGTTTCTCTGAAAATAATAAAGAAAATTGGGACACTAAAGAGGTCTTGCGACATATTGTGCACGATTAAGTAAAGAAGAGTAAAGTTGAAATATCCTTTGTTTTTTTTTAAAAAAAATGATTTAAAGCAAAGCAAAGCAAAGAGAAGAAGAAGAAGAAAAAGGAGAAGATAAATGAAGATGATTTGAATAATTTAAACAATAACAAATATATTTTATTTTTTTTAAATATGATATTCAAAATAATAATAATAATATTTACAAGGTAGTTTGGATCTACGAAAGCGAATTGCTCCGGGATATCAGGCAGTTTGTACCCGCAAATGCCTTTGGTAAAAAATAAAAATAAAAATAAAAGTCGTGATAGGATGGTGTACAAAATAAAAGAATAAAAATTGATTCTGTTCATCGTGATTCCGAGCCAATAGACCAAGAGTAAATCTTTATCAGATTTATTTTGGGGGGGTTGAATGTACCTCAGTATGGTAAATCTGACAAAGAGATCCGGACCTGTACACCTCTCAGACGGCGACTGATGGGAAAAACGGCATCGTATGATTTGAACCAACGAGGAATGAAGCGTTACTTCTGCCATTAAATAAAAACAAAATAAAAAAAAGGATACAAGATATCACTTTGATCGTGTCTGGACCAATTCATGGGTATCCCCTGTAAAACTCCACCCTATGTTACTCAACCCGACTGTAATTCTCGGGTCTGTTAAGATCTGATAATTCCCACTCAGGAACTCTTATTTTGTCTATCTTTAATCAGCCTACAACTTCTCCATTATTCGGTATCTTCATTTGTCCTTCTCTCTCTCATTTACTTACTTACTTTTATTTTATATATATTCTTGTGCGCAACCTAAAATATAATATAAAAATATATATAAAAAAAAAGTTTTTTTTTCTTGTTTATTTATTTAATCATATAAATCATTTACAAATAACTCACCCACAAAAAACAATAATAAAATTCAACCTCTTCTTCCTTTTCTTTCTTCCTTTCTTTATTTACTTACTTACTCATCTACCTATTCCCTTTAATCTTCTTTGCACACACAAACCTCCATGCATTTCTTGGGGACTTGCTTAGCTACAATCGCTGCACTAGGCCTAGTCCGTGCTGCACGCGTCGAACTTGACTGGGTTGTTGGATATACAACAGCAAACCCTGATGGTCTTTTTGAGCGCCAAGTGATCGGTATCAATGGAGAATGGCCGTAAGTTTGTTGAATCGAATACATACATACAAAGAGAATAACTTTGCTAACATATCTTAATCTTATCATATAGACCAAAACAAGTAGAGGCAACCTTGAACGATGTTTTGGTTATCAATATTCACAATGAATTGAATGAGCCTACTGCTCTTCATGCTCACGGAATGTTCCAAAACAATACCAATTACATGGATGGACCTTCAATGGTTACTCAATGGTACAATTAAAAACATCCAACTACACATCATGATACTAATGCTTTTGACTTGTTAGCCCTATTCCTGCTGGCATGAACTTTACATATGAATTCACAATTACCCAAACAGGTACCTACTGGATGCACAGTCATTATGGGGTAAGCAGTAACAAGCTAGTCTGGACATCAAGTACTTATACATTCAACAGGGTCAATACGCTGATGGATTCAAAATGGCATTAATTCTTCACAACCCTGCCGAGCCTTATAAATATGATGAAGACATTACTGTTCCAATCTCAGGTAAAGGACACGCACACACGCTTTTTTGTTCTTTATGACTTGTAAAGATCACTCTCTAACTGATCTACTTGTATTTATATTACAGATTGGTATCATGATCAAAGTGGCAACAACCTCAAGATCTTTATGAATGAAAATAACCCCACTGGTGCAGAGCCTGTTCCAGGTAAAGTATTGTATAGTATATAGACTACCCCCTCACTGGGTAGCAGCACAAAAGCTTCATTACATACATATAGCTAACTAGTTTCAACATTTGCCTCTTGAAAATATTCAGAGTCTGGCCTGATTATGGACAATGTCAACTCAAGTCTTACATTTGTACCCGGAAAAACATATCGTCTTCGTTTGATCAACATGTCTGCCTTTTCCATGTTCTACTTTAGCATTGATGGTCATGATATGGATGTCATTGAAACCGATGGCGTAAGTCCTGCAAGACATATATCTATTTTATATGAACAGTATATTGATCTATACTATTTAGATCTATACTCAACGCACAACTGTCAAGAGTCTCTATCTGACTGCCGCTCAGCGTATCTCTGTCCTGGTCACAGCCAAGAATGCAACCAACCTGAACTACTACATGCATGCTGATATGAATACAGACATGTTTGATACCATCTCAGACAGTCTCCAGACAAGTAAATCGTTACACACAAACACATACACACATTAGTACAACATACTTACCTTTTAAAAATTTATAGACTTGACTGCTCCAATTTATTACGACAAGTCTGTTACAGAGTTTGCCCCCAGTGAGGATGTTGGTATGGGAAGTGACTTTGATGATATTGTCATCCCTCCCCTTGAAGTTATGGCAGCAGTCCCTGCCGAGCAGCAGCTCAACTTGACCTTTGAATTCCAAGTCTATACTGATGGAATCAACCGTGGTGCATTCAACAACATCCCTTACATTGCCCCCAAGGTTCCTATCCTCAACACTCTCATGACTATGGGCAACCTTTCGCATGAAGTTGATGTTTATGGCCGTCACTCTGTACCATATATCCTTGATCACTTAAACATGATTGAAGTTATCCTCAATAACGCAGATTCTGGTGATCATCCTTGTAAGTTGTAAATATACATTTGATTGAATTTCATTATTAATCATGGAACAAAACAACAACATAAAAATTGATTTATGTTATATTATATATATATATATCAATTCATCTAATAAATAGTCCATTTGCACGGACATGTCTTCCAAATTGTTGCTCGTGGTCCTGGTATTTATGATGGCACCAACGAAAACATAACATGGTACCTCGACAACCCCAACAGACGAGACACTGTAGCTGTTCCTGCCGAGAGTTTTACTATCATTCGTTTCAGAGCCGACAATCCTGGTATCTGGATTTTCCATTGCCACATCGAATGGCATTTGGAGACTGGCCTGGCTGCCATCTTTGTCGAAGCACCGGATATTGCCCAGCAACGCATGACACTTCCTCAGGCATTCAATGATCTTTGTGAGGCTGGTAACATCCCTTATTCTGGAAATGCTGCCGGAAAGCAAGGACTTGATCTCAAGGGTGCCCCAAGCGGTGTCGATATTCTTATTGATGGTTTCACTGCTTCTGGTAAGGGTGCCATGGCTGGCTGTATCTTGTCTGCACTACTTGGTATTGGTGCCATTGTTTGGTTCGCACACAGTGACCCAGAGGCAAGGGGACGAGAAATCATTGCTGCAAAAATGAGAGAGGAGCAGGAAGATTAAAAATCCAAAAAAAAAACAAAAAAAAATTAAGGTGGAAAATTGACTGTTTGAGATACAACATGATGTGGATTGAATCTACTCTAAAAATGCTCAAGAAAATAATACCTTTCTATTACATATACTATACTTTTGTACGTTTGATTAAATTATCTTATTCATTATTACTTTATTACTTTATTACTTTATTACTTTACCTTTCTCTTCCCTCTTATTTTCCATCTTTCTTTTTGGAGTCTGATCTGATCAACTATCACTTGAAATAAATGAATAAAATAAATATACATATACACATAACAACATTCGATTTTATTATTCCACACGTATCTGATAGAGAAGTAACCTATCTTGTATAAAGTATTACAACACTCACACACATATGCACCGTTTGATATATGGTAAGATGTATCCCAAAAATGTATAAATTGTACCCTCAAATGTTGTGCTCTCAAGCACTGTACACTCAAGTGCTGTACAACAATGCACTTGTGTCAAAAGCCAAAATTATACATATAAAAAAAAAAGAGAATGATTTTTATTTTACGAATCAAATCGAATATTTTGTACCAAACCATATTGATATTAAGAGTATGAAAATAGATGTACATAGTAGATAATTGAACTATGACTCATTTTCTTTGTTGGCTTAGTAAGTTGCAAGGTGGTTTTAAACAACCAGCATGTGGCAAGTTGTGTGGCGTCTATTGGATCTATCAATTTGAATACCCACAAGATTAAAGTAATAATATAAATTATATATATATATATATCGTGAGAGGGAAATTTGCCCAAATAGAGAACTTTGAGAATTGTTTCTTTCTTGAAGACAAAAAAAAATTAAACCTAGATTTTGAGCTAATCATCTGATAAGCCGGGTAAAATAAACTGAATGTTACGTACACTGATACACACACACACAACAGCTACAGCTACAGCAGCAGCAGCAGCAGCAACAACAACAACAACAAAAATAATAGTCCAATTTTTTATCGACACCCCCCATTTAAAGACACATAAAGTATCTGAATATATATATCACTTTTACTAATACAAATAAAACAAAGCAATCAATCACAAACACAAACACAAGCACAAGCACAAACACGAACACAAGCACAGGCACAAGCATAACAATGGTAATGGTAAAATATGACCCTTGACTATCGTTCGATTGTTTATCAGTTAGATCATCTAAATGTTATCAATTTTGGGTAGCCATTGTTGGTAAAGATGAAGAAACTGTTTCGCAATAAAGACGTGTTGATTTTTTTTATTATTATTGCAGCAAAAAAATCTTTTGATTTTTGAACTCTGTGTGTATTTGTGTTTGTGCGCATGTAGTTCTTTTTAATACATAATATATCAATGTATGAAATGCTAAAATAAAGAAAGAAATAGAAGAAAAAAAACAGAGACGCGCTATATCCGATAAAAGAACCTCCTACATATCCTTCTTTGCATTACGAGGTGTGATACGACTAGATGCTCTCACACGCTTAGGATGAGGAGCAATATCATCCTTGGAAACGTTTGACTTTGCAGGCGCCTTTGTTGCTGCTACTGTTGTTGATTTTTGTTTGACGGCTACCTTTGCTGTATTTTCTATCTTTACTGTCTTTGTTGCTGCTGGTGTGACTGATTTTTGTTTAACGGCTACCTTTGCTACCTTTGCTACCTTTTCTGCCTTGGGTGCCTTTTCTGTCTTGGGTGCCTTTTCTGCCTTGGGTGCCTTTTCTGCCTTGGGTGCCTTTTCTGCCTTGGGTGCCTTTGACTTTGCGTTCTTGGATGGAAGAGGGGTATCGGTGTCTACGCCATAAGCCCAGTTAAACGCTTTCAGAACATCCTCAAGATCTTTGTTAATGACATTCTTGTTCTTTTTAAACTCTGAGATATCAGTTCGGCATGTAAAGCAATTAGAAACGCCTTTTTGTTTAAGACACTTCAAGCAGCAAATATGACCGCACGGGGTAGTAACAGGGTCCTAAAATATACATTTACATTGTAAGATACACTATCTTCAGAGCACTCATAAACACACACACACACACGCGCGCGTGCGCGTGCGCGTATATATATATGTGTGTGTGCGTGTGTGCACTTTACCTTGATAGGAAAAGAGCAGGCACCACTGGCACAAACAATAGTGCTTGAGAAAAGGTTATGAAGGAACTCGTACTCTGACCAGAACTCCATCAACTTCAAGTCATCCCATACTCTCTTGTTTGCCTTGTCTTTGGCTATAAGAGCTTCGATATGCTTTGGGATTGTGTAGCGCACAAGCTTCTCCACTTTTTCGGCGTCTTGCACAATTGTACGAATTCCGTGTTTCTTAATAGCCTTTTTACCAGCCTGAGTCCATGGTGCTGGCTCATCATCGTGTCTACGGAACAAATATCTCCACACATTATGGCCACTCTTTCCTAAAGTAAAATAAAACAAATACAAGTAGTATATTTATTAGTAAATGGCATGGTTGTCTTTTATTTTTATTATATATGTATATACTCTTTTCAACATATCAACTAACCTGTATCGGGCCAGTACTTTACAATCTTATATAACCCATCATAACGCACTCCTGCTTCCGGTGCGTATTTTGGATTATGTTTAGCAAGATGCTGAGTACGGCAGACTCTGATAGGTCGACTCCTGGTCCAGTCTTTAGCTTCAGCACCAACCTCACTGTTGACTTCAGCAGCACATGTTTTCGCTAGTGCAAGATTGAATCTAGTCAATTCTTGGTCACCACAGTGATCTCCTAAGCGCTTGTTTCCTTTTAGATCACGACCGCCACTTCCGGTATAAAAAAACTCTTCTCCGTTATCCTTGTCGTCTTCATAGCCTCCAGATAGTACAACAGAAACAGCGCCTGTGGCTGTGGCACCAGAGATTCCTCCAACAGGAGATCTAACCAATCATAAATTATTATCAGTTTGAATTTCTTTTTCTTTTTTAAAAAATAAATAAAGTCAAGTCGATTTAATATTTGCTTAGAGATTATTAATGTAATAGGCTTCTTACCTGTGAATTCCCCATTCACTACACTTTAGACGGTATGTCCACGATTGTCCACATCGAATACCAGGTATATGACCTACATGGGTCTTGGGAACTAGTAAAAGAGGATAGACAAAATCAAAGAAGAATATATTAAACATTGTTATATTTAATATACATATATACATAATATATGTCTTGATCCTCCATAAGTATAATTACCTACTACGCACTCCGATTCTCTTCCAGAGCATGATACACCACCACCCCATGTCTTTGTTTGTCTTGCAGCATTGGACTTTGCCGCCTTTGTGTTACGAATATCAACACTCTTTCCTGCTCCTACAACCGCATCAACATCCGTATTGATACACTCAGGGCAATACCTATTTAATCATTTAGTAATGGTTATACATATATATCTCTTTCTTTAAAAAAAAAACAGATAAAGTATATTTATGTGTTTACTCCCGTTTACTAACCAGTCATCTTCTTCAGGCTCCTTGGTTAATCCAGCACATTCAAAATGCCAATAATCCTCACATTGATCACAGATCTAATATATATATATATATGTATGTATGTATGTATGTATGTATGTATGAGAGTTTGAAGAATGAATACATAGGTACACTTTTAAGGGGATGAATTGGCTACTTAATCTACCAGATATTTATTTATATTGTGGTGAATGTAGTAATTTTTAGCCTTGTAAGTTTGATATATAAACTTACCAGTGGATCACCAGATTTCAATTTACATTTTGAGCAACCACATTCGTTACATTTTAATATCTTGTCATTATTGTTACACGATTTACACTTATACACCTCAATCTTATTATCAATAGCAGTAGGAGGAGCAATAGCACTAGTGGTGGCAGAAACACTAGCAGTGCTAGTACTAGTATCACTACTATCACTACTATCACTACTAGTAGTAGCAGCAGCAGTAGTAGTGACGGTGGTAGTGGTAGTGGTAGTGGTAGTGGTAGGAGTAACAATCATATTACTGATATCATTGGGAATATTAATAGTACTAGGGGTAGTGTCGGAGGGACCTGCTTCCTCAGAAACTTCATCGGTTGTATCTTGTGGGGTAGTTGACGCTTCTCTGGATATAGGCTCGGGCGATTCAGTTGATTCAGCATTGGTGTCTTTCAAATGAAGAAGGACATGAGAATTATTCTTAATCTTATAAGTAACAAATAGAGTAGCTGGGGATCCATCTGCGCATTTGTCCTCGAGCTGATCCAGATTGATTTTATTATAGTTATTATTATTATTGTTCCATTTAAAGATATGTATGTATATGTATATGTATATATTAGATCGTGATCAAGGCTGTACTCTTAACATTGTTGTCAAATGTCAATAAACTTGCCACTTTTCCCATTGCGATGAGGCGGAATGAAGTTAAGTTTAGATCAAACTGCTTTGCAATCCGTTTGCGAAGGACAGACACTTTCTCATTTACAGAAGCATTTATAGCATTCTTTTTTGGATTGTGAAAGGGCACAAAAAGAGTGATCGTCATTACTGCACTGTGTTTAGAGAGTAAGAGTTTTTTTTATACATTGCTTTCACTGAACAATGATTGATATTTGTCGGAGTTATAATTCCCTAAAACAAATTTGTTTTTTTTTTTTTTGAAGAAAAAAAAAACGAGTCGTAAATGAAGTACAATAAATATATATATAACAAGTACTTGTTAAAGGTCGATAGGATTTTGATAGATACTCACATCAGGTAATATTTTGTTTGGACCATTAGTATTAGTAAGGAAGAAAAATTTGATTTAACTTTGATCTTTGATGTTTTTTTTTATGTGGTTGGTAAATATTACCCATTTGACTTTAGATTTAGACAAACCACTATGGATGCTCTTACCTACTATGCCTTTCGGGGAAAAGTGCTTTGATAAAAGTAGCTAATTATTTTTAATATTTTTTTTTTACCTACCATAGTAGTAAAGATATTGCTATTGTGCTTCCTCAAAGGCGAATAATGTTGAACTTCATAACTGAACACGTCTTAAAATTAGACAAATACTACTTAGCAAAAGCGTCGTGTAAAAAAAGTCTTAAAAGAAATAACAGGGGGGAGCAAATCGGAGCATTAAGTAAGCTGGGGTAGACCAAGATTATCCACCAAGACTTCCACAGAAGGTGCTTCTTTAATCGTGACTTATAATTAAATAGGATAAAGTGTACTAATTGTAAAGTTTGGCAAAATATTACTAAAGCATATTAATATGTAATAATAGTGATGAAGATTCTTTCGGTGTAGAAAATAGTAAAATGATAAAACGATAGTAATAGTGATTTTTTCTTCTTCTAAAGGTAACTTGATATTATATGATAAGCTTCTGACTACTTATATCTCAAGGTACAGTAGAATACAATATAGCAAGAGCAGCAGTAAAGAAAAACGAAACTTTCATGTCTTATAGTAGGGTTAAGAATGTAATGTTACTTTATTATGAAACTCCTAATAAAGCTGTTGTTATTTTACCAGAAAACAATACGAGCCAAATTATTGTTAAGTTAAAAGGGTGCATAACCACCTGGAGGAGCTCTGATTGTCTTCAACTTTGCGTCGTTTTCAGCCCAGATAGACCATTCGAGATCCTCAAAAAGAAGTCTGCGCAACTCCCAGGCCTTCTGGAGGTTCTTGATGCTGTCAGGAGCTACACTAGATTCTGACACGTAAGCCTGTACAGCCTTGAGAGCATTGCCGAATCTGCCAGCAAGGCGCTCTTTCTTCACCTTGATTAGAAGAGAAGTGATGTCAGAGTTACTGTCGTCAGAAGCTAGTTGGTTCAATTCTGTCAAACATGTTTCGAATTCAGAATCTTGATCCTTGCTCTCTGTTACTGCAGCCCAGGCAGCTGCCTTGTTCTTCAAAGCCTTGATTACTTGACTCTTCTTCTTCTCATTTTCCTTGCGCTTCTCCTTTGCCTCGTCTGTCTCTTCCTGTGACTTCTGGCGGCCGAAGAAAGCAAAGAGCTCATTTTGATTGATTTGCTCAAGAATACTATCGGCCAAGCTGGAAATCTCCTTGGCTTGTTCTTGGGTCAACTTTGAAGGTACTGCAATAATGTTCTCGTTACGTCCACCAGCAACAGTCCAGATGGCTTCAATCTTTTGCTCGTACAGTCCGATACTCTTTCCGTGGTTTTCTTCCAAGTGGGACAATACAGACTTGAAGGCATCAGACCCAGAACTCAATTTTTTCAAGTATGAGATCTGAAGATCACGAATAGCGTCTTCTAAATTCTGCTTGAGCTTCTCATCATCAGGCTTGTCAGCCTTATCCTCTTTCTTCTTTGGCTCGGATATGGTAGGAGGAACGGGGTAGACTGCACTGTATTGACCACCATCAACTCGGTTGGAAGTGAAAGAAATCTTTCCAACAAGGGCATCACCATGCTTGGCTTCTTTGGGAAGCTCACCGAGAGGTGCTGCTACAAACAAGGCTTTGGTATCCTTTCGCTCCAAAGTCACCTTGGGACAAGTGGACTTATCAGATCTATAGACATCTGCCATCGACTTGTGAACATTAAACGTGACTGCCTTGACATCTAAATCAACCTGGCACACAGTATTCTTAAGCTTTTCCAATACGTCCTGCTCCTCGGTCATCAGTTGGAGGCGAATAGTATATTCGCCCTTGTTGTCAAGCTTAATTGTCTGGTCAAACACATCCAGGTAGCCGATAACCTTGCAGTTAGCATCATAAACAATGCCGAACACACCAGCCAAATAATGCTCGTACAGTTGGTTCATCACGGTGGGGAAACGGACGACCATGGTATTGGAAGCATCTACTTTGAGCTTATACGACAGCACAAGGGCATATAACAAAGTCTTGTCGGGAAGCATGTCGCGATCAGCATAGAGTGGTGCAATTTCGGACTCATATGGGCGGATATACTTGCGCAACTTGTTAAATGATACGCTTATATCAACCTTGTTTTCCTTGCGAATAGGGGCAGCAACATCGAGACGTGTAACCTGAGGATCAAAGTAAACAACGCCATGGCCATTTGCTAGATTTCCTGCAAGCTGAACACCATGGAATTCGAGGCTAAGATCAACAGTGTGTTTTCCAAGAGCAGACCAGAACTGAGCCAAGCAGACTTCTAGATTCAGTCCTCCGCGTACAGCGAAACGCTTTACGATCACTTCTTCTTCAGAGTCGGAGTTACTGTAAGTGCCAGAACCAAGTACAAATGAGTAAGTCTGCTTGTTTTTCTGGCTCTTCTTAGGGATAAGCTGGAGTAAATGAAGCATGAACCGGGCAGGAACAGTGTTTACAAGCGACTTGGACCGAATTGTCAATTGGCAGTAAGCAGCACCTTCAGGAACATGCACAAAGTTTCTAACGATGTCACCTGGGCCAAATGCGATCTTCTTGTACTCCAAAGAACCGTGAGAAGCCAGAACTGGCTTTACAACATATACAGGAACACGGAAGACAGGTCCACGATCGGGTGCAGTTGTATCGTAACCAAGGACCTCACCGAAATGGAATTCATTTTCTTTGAGAGCCAGGGGATCAACCTTGACCTGGAAAGAGTTTCCGCCAGAGTGAAGATAGAGGTAATCAGGGGCACTAATCCATGACTCGGTAGCAACAAGTGCAATACGTGCTTCGTAGTTGAATTTTGCACGGTTATACTTGGGATCCTCGACGTTATTCTCGGCCATAAATGTAGGCTTTACAGTGACAGGAAGATACTGTACTTGGTTGGTTTCTTCTCGCTCTCTCAGATAGATACCTCTCTGGGGACCTCTCTTTGAAACTGTTATTTCGAATGCGATATCTTGGTCATTACGGCTCTTGTATGTATCGAGATACTCCCAAGCCTTCTCTACTTGGAGGAAACCGACATTGAGAGGATCTTTTACAGATTTGGCAGATTGTACAACGGCTGCCTTGACACGGTAAGGAGAATAGTCCCGCTTTTCAGCCTTGAGACCCGAAACAAGCAACGAGACACAACCGCATGCATTGGGACTTGACATACTTGTGCCGTTTTTGAGATCAAGTTTGTGAAGTCCGTAAACTGGGACACTAGTGATAGCACTTCCTGGCGCATAGATGTCTACACCACTGTAACCGTCAGTGCAAGGGCCACGGGAAGACCAGGTGTAAGGCTGCTCGGTCATGGATTCAAGCAAGGCATACTCTGCTTGCATCTGAGAGTGTTTCACGTAAGCACCAACGGTAATGAAGCTCGAATGCATACCGGCGGGCGCGCCGATTGAACTGTAACAAGGACCGTCATTACCGGCGCTGGTGACAAAAATACAACCAGACTTGGCGATGGCTTCTTCTGCCAAGAGTTTGATAAAGTGACCATCCGTGGGCGATGCACTGGATTCGCCATAAGACATATTGGCAAGATCGACCTTGTTGATGGCCAAATGAAGGGCAGCTCTTGTAAGCCCAGGTCCGGTTTCCATAGAACCAAGACGAGCATCACCAATACGGAGAGAAACAATCTGTGCACCAGGAGCAACCTAATATTCAATATTGTTAAAGAAATCCTTATGATTAGTTTGATTACGGTGGTAGGATCCTTTTCGAATTACATACACCATTCAAGGCTGGCTCTTCAGGGAAGTTTGCGGCTGTGATGCCAGCAACATGGGTTCCGTGGCTACCAGCAAGTGTAACGATGCTAAAAAAAAAGAAAAAGAAAAATGTCAGATACGTCTATGAATGTACTCGATTTCACTGATATCATACCTCAGCAGGTTTCCATCCTCATAAATATTGACGGAAAAGTTGAGTAAATCAGTTTCACCAAATGTATGGTATTTAAATTCCTTGCGGTAGTCTGTCAAGCATGGCTGGCCTGAATGAAGAAAAAATAGCTTAAATTGGCATTTTCCATAAATGGAAACCTTATCCATGTATGGACAGAAAAACCTCTACCTCTCCCCTTTCTTTTTCTAAACAAGTCTGTCTGTTCTCTTTCTTTGTCGAACTGTTACCTCTTAAATCACCAGACTCTTGAAGATCGATGACAGCTCTCCAGTCCTGACCATCATTGAAGACTACGCAGTCCAGGATAACACCAGGATCTTCATACTTATCTTTCAGTCCCTTGAGGACCTCGACACGGGTCTCTAAATCAGCAAGTTCAGCTGCCACAACTGGGTCGCTAGTCAGCTTGGATGAGTTTTGCTTTGTGAAAGAGCAGACCCGAGCCTTTGCTTCATCAACAAGGTGAAGGTGTCGTGCATCAAATGCCTTGGAACGCTCCTTAAGAGTGTATAATATATATGGTTAGATATCGATAAATAGTACGATGTATCTTATACTATGACAGCTTACTTTCTTCAGGCGGTTGACCAATTCAGTGGGGAAAAGCTCATAAGCTGGCTTCACACCGACATGGTATTCGCCGGAAGGGCATTTCCAAGTAGGATCAATGATAAGTTTTCTTCCACTCAATGCCTGAATATAGGTCAACTTATCACCGTCTTCTTCGGTTTGGGCCTTGACTATAGCTGACGTGTTTACGTCGCCTAATAGAAAATCATGAGTGGTCCATAATATATATATATATTTGAGCCATATCCGATCCATTAGCTATTTATTATATAGCTACCTCCTCCAGTGCAGTCAACAATATCGATTATCTTGGGCTTTCCATCTGTTGTGATCTAAGTCATGTTGTTAATACTTGCTATAAGAGAATACATATTGCTTATATATGTGACAGTGATTTACCTGCATACCGGCAGCTCCAGGATCGACACCTATAAGATATTTAAGCCAATATACATAGGTATGTTTTAATCTTGGTGTGAGTAAAAGTACATTTGGAATGTATGTGTGCGTATGTGCAAGGGTTTGGTTCGCAACATGATTCGAAATCTTATTGTTTATGTACCTGTGTCGAGGATGGCAATCACTGTGTTGCGACCATCGTAGTTGGGATACTTTTTAATAAATGAGGCTGCCTGAGTTTCCTGCTTTGGCATAAGCCCATTAACAGGGTATTCTTGGATGTATTTAGAGATTGAGGTCATGAGGTGAATGAAGGGTGAACAAGAAAAGTAAGAAAGACAGGTACGTACGCGTATAGATATACTTTCAATTGTCCATGGTTACAGCTCCGACATTGGACCCAGTCCCGGGTAGTCAGTAAAGAAGGGTATTCATGACCCACCCGATATATCTCAAATTCCCTAAAGACAGATTTAATAGGATTCTTGAGATCTTATACTTGGGAATTAAGCACATGCTATGAGAAAAGCACGCAAATCTTCATTATAATACAAATACCTCTTGTCAAATACCGACACCTGATTGCCTGTCTAGGAGCATTTTACTTGCAACAAGATAAGGTTGAGGCGGAGCAATGGGCTCATTTCAAAGTAAGTTAGTAGGTGTTTAAGATCAGTTAATGCGTATATTTTGTCTCAATTCTCGCACAAACATACACGTACACACACACACCAAATAAACATAATCATCAGTCGTTCATTATATTGAAGCGTCATAATGTACAAATAAGGAATGTTTTTGTTTTTGCTTTAAACATTAAATCAAGAAATTTATAGTATTCTGGTTAATTCTTCTTTATTTCCTTTATTTTTTTTTATATTTAATACAATATGAATCCTTCTGATGCAAATGCTCCCGTATCATTCACCCTCAAAGGAAAAGTAGCTGTTGGTAAGTATTATATATTAATTATAATTAATTTATATACCACTTACTAAAGCAAAGGCATAAACATAAAATTGACGTGTCAAAGTAACGGGTGGTGCGCGAGGCCTGGGTTATGAAATGATGCTTGGACTGGCAGAGAATGGTGCTTCTGTAGCCTGCATTGATATCTTAAAAGAAACAGGCACAAAGGCAATTGAATGTATTCAACAAAAATGCTCAGTTCAGGCATCTAGCTGGGCCTGCAATGTTACTGACGACAAAGCAGTGTCAAACGTATTTGATCAAATTTTTCAAAAACATGGCAGAATTGATATATTAGTTACTGCAGCTGGTATTAATAAGATGTGTCCTGCAATTGAATACACTGCTGTCGACTTTCGAACAATATTTGATGTGAATGTGAATGGAACCTTTTTTTGTGTTCAACAAGCAGCAAAGTAAGAATCTTTAATCACAAGAATACATATGAGGGCCTAACACCACAGAGTAGGAGAATGATGGAAAAAGGAACAGGAGGATCAATTATTACTATTGCTTCCATGTCAGCCCATATCACCAATCGTCCTCAGTGCCATGCCCCTTACAATGCCACCAAGGCGGCTGTTCTTCAACTCACTAAATCATTAGCTTGTGAATGGGCACCTCATAATATTCGGGTTACAGCTATTTCACCTGGTTATTTTGACACAGAAATGAATCAAGCTATATTGGACCAACAAGGAGAAGGAGGAAAGGCTTTGCGGAAAGAGTGGGAAAGTCTGGTTCCAAAAGGACGTATGGGTATGCCTCATGAGCTCAAAGGTGTTGTTGTATTTTTGGCTTCGGAAGCTGCTTCTTACGTTACTGGTACAGAAGTAATTGTTGACGGCGGATACACCGCATGGTGAAAGCAAATACGTATCCATTAAATTATGATGTTTTGTATTTATATATATATATATTCTTATTACTATTATTATACGAAATACACCCCTTTAAAATACGCCCTTGTTGGTAACAAATAAACAAACTTTAAGTAGTGTTACATGTGTTTTTTTTTGTTTTCTATACAATATTTGATATTTATTTACACACGGCGAAAATAAGGGTAAGACAAGCATGAATCCAAAGATGAAACATCTTTGAGTTTAGAGAGAATTGAAACGTCTTCTGCAGATGTCGCTTCCGTATTCCATATATTCTTTACGAGTGACAAATCTTTTTTGTAAGTCTGCCTTTGTTCCTAATGAAGCTAGTCTGTTTCCTCCTTTCCATGCATATCCAATAGGGCTATTTTTTTTTTAAAAAATAATAATAATAAGAATAAGATATACGATTTCATACAAGCATTGATCTTACTCTTCAGGAACAGCAAGTCGTAATTCATATTCACTAGGTACCATCACACGCAAGTCTTGTTCGCTACAGTAGTTATAAATACAGTAAGCATCAAGTTAAATTTGACCAAATTGTGCATACATTCGTTCTCTGTAGCCATTGAGTTTTGCGTTTCCTCCTACAAGTACAATGTTGGCGTAGAGTAATCCATGATACTCTTTACAGAAAAGTAAATAAACACATTCAATTCATTCCCAATTCTTTCTATATATATTTTACCTGGCTCACATGCTTCAATAGCTTGTGAAATAGCCTCTGGTATGCCTGCCTGATTCATTCCGATATCTGAAGGATTAAAAAGAATCTCTGGTATCATGAAACGCTCATTATTCATTGGCAATATTTGATCTACTGATCTATCCAATGTTTGATCTGATTGTTTTTGTTTTTCTTGTTTAGGTCTAACATGCCCTTGACTATGGTGAGTAAAGTCAGGTAAAACATATTCTTGAATGATGGTGTTTTCTCGGTAGCTTTTTCTGTTCAAATAGAATTTTTTAATACATATACGTACTATGCACGGTGTTTTGAAAATAGTTTAATAAGTACCTGCATATGTCAAGATCGGAATATATATCGCGAGAGACAAAGCAACAAGTTTCTTTTACTTGATTGATAATATATGTCTCTTCCATCATATCATAATGGCTATCAATACACAAGAAAATAAGTATTTACTATGATTAATATAGCCAGGTTACTTACCGAAAAGATACAGTTTCTTTAAGTTGATTCGTTAATAGTTTACCGCCTAGGTTAATTCTAAGAGAGAGAATATTAGAACCAACTAAACGATTTTATATATTAAATACCTTCTTATCGCCTTTGCCACAGGTTTTCCTTTCACAAAAGGCACAATATGAGTGAATGAAAATCCAGAATCTACTACCACACTGCAGTCGGGAACGGATCCTGGCTTATCTCCAAAGAGTGATCCAAGATCATTGAAAATACACAATTGGGGTCCTAATATCCAAGAATGTAAGCAATATGCTTCATGTTTTATATGGTGTTCTACCTATAGTACGATAGCATGAAGCAAATTCGTATTCTTCGAATATCATTTGGTCATAGGCTTCTTGAATGGTAGGTAAATTAAAGCATGGCTCTGTAATCACCAGGCGACTCTCTTTTGAATCAACCTAGTACATACACACACACCAAATATTGGATTGCGCTCATAAAAGATAATAGCAGTAATATATTACCTTGAGAACATTTTTATATAATCGATCCCATATGGTACGTTCAACTCCCCAATTTGTCAAGAAACCCTGACACTCAATTATTAGCCAAACATAAAAAGCACAGATAGCTCTTTATTATAATATCTGTGCTTACTCTCTCAAAAGGTAATCGATAAAATAGTGAAGAGAAGTCTGAACAATCATCAAGCTGATCCCCAATAAAACTTCTGTTATCTGTTCTTCCTCGAATAATGGCATTTTGTACTAGTCTATGATTCATCATAAGGCTTCCAATTCATATTATATTAATGTATTTTTATGCTAGAGCCTTGCCTGGGATCATTCATTGTCGAACCAGAGGCAATCCCTGCTTTGATTGTATAGGCCCCATGATCTAATACAACTGTTGATCGCATCTCGATAATTACTAAAAGGCACACTTATGCACTTTCTAAACAGTATTAGGCGAAAAAAATAAAGTCACGTGAAATATATGTACAATACGAGTTAGAGTCGTGTCTGTAGAGCAAATACCGGCATATCAGTTGAAGTAATTGTATGACCCAATAGGGTAGAATCTTTATACGGTCTTTCAGATTCATATGTTTTAAATATAAAAAGAATCGACCCATTTTTTAACATTTTCATATTCAAAATGTCGAGCGTCAGCTGTACCAAAGAAAGAAAGTACAGGGCAATGACATTCAATTTCAGTAAAATAAAATACTAATATTATTGAAAAATGATTTAGCTCTAACTTTTCTCTCGAAGAACTTGGTGTATGGGCATTTGATACGTTTAAGAATCAAGATAAAATGAAGCTTGTATCAACCAGTGCTATATCGAAAATTATTTACTACGAGAGTAAAGAAAAGAAATGAAAGTATCAAAGCCGAATCAATATTCGAACAAGCAGCTTACTCTTTACGCGTTGCCTGAGCCTTTGAATGCAATCTTAGAGGATATGAAAACGTTTAATTATCATTTGTATTAATATAATCCTAATTCTTAAAATCCAAAAAAAAAGATAATGAATATTGGCTGAATATCTAAACCAATATGGGGTTGATTGTTTTTTGGATACTGAAATTAACTCTTCAAAACTTTAATGGATATTTATATGTGTCTTCTCACTATTCTTTTTCTGTCAAGCTTGTACAGCTATAAACATTGGCTGTTTTTGACTAAAATTCTCAAGAAAGTTAGAATAACTGACTATTTCACCAATTGATTTATCTTGACTCATTCTGTACAATCGACTTTAAGGATATGTGTGGGTCTTACTTTGGGGCCAATAGACTTGCCTGAATTTGAAGTAGAAATACTATAATTCTTTGCTTTCAACTTGTCTGTAATGGTTTTTTTTTACATTATTTTATTTTGCTTGCCTAGTACATAGAAGAATAACTAACATGTCTATATATAAATATTTTATTTCTTTAATATAAATACATCCATTCATATTCTAATATACATATTTAGTATTTTGTATTCAGTGATCATTCGTATATGGGTCTATAATAAATAAAAAGAATTTTTAAAAAAAAAGACTTATCTTTCTGCCGCTTTAAAATTGTGCACCCAAGAGCTATTGATGATGATGTCATCACAACTAAATCTGCGTAAAAGTCTTGTCTGTTGAAATAGTCGTATTTGCTAAAGTACTGGTTTTTCAACAACAATGGCAAGAACCAAACAAACCGCCCGCAAATCCACTGGTGGAAAGGCACCCAGAAAGCAGTTGGCTACTAAGGCCGCCCGCAAGTCTGCTCCTACTACAGGTAAACAACATCTCTCGTGTTCATCCATTCATCCATCTCTTCATAATAATTAGGTGGCGTTAAGAAGCCCCATCGTTATAAGCCTGGAACTGTCGCTCTCCGTGAAATCCGTCGTTACCAGGTATATGATTACAGCAATAATAAAAATGATTGATGATCTCTAATACCAGATGATGCTTTAGAAATCTACTGAGCTCTTGATCCGCAAGCTTCCCTTCCAGCGTCTTGTCCGTGAGATTGCTCAGGACTTTAAGACTGACTTGCGTTTCCAGTCTTCAGCTATTGGTGCCCTCCAGGAGGCTGCCGAAGCTTACTTGGTATCGCTGTTTGAAGGTAATATTACACTCAAAGCTAAATGAGAAATGTTTGGCTGATCTGTGCGACTTAGATACCAACCTTGCTGCCATCCACGCCAAGAGAGTAACCATCCAGCCCAAGGATATCCAGTTGGCCCGTCGTCTCCGTGGTGAACGCTCTTAAGGTGTATAAGTATTACGTTACGTAGACTTTATCTCCCTTTCAGACCAACTTAAGTAGACATGTCCCAAAATCTACTTTATTTTATTATTTGATATATTATCCAATTATTGAAGTCAACAAAGCTTTCAAATGTCTTCCATTTTATTATGTGTATAATTTTCGTCTGTGTATGGGAAAAAATGGGTCCATTACATATTCCTTTCGTCTTGTTGTATATTATATTAAGTGGTTAAACTGATGATAATGGTTCTAAACGAAGCAAATCCTCGTGAATGGCCTTCATAGCGTGTAATGCCTTTGATTGTTCAATCACACAAGAAATATTAATTTCGGATGCTTCCTGTGAGATGATTTCAATATTGACGTTGGCTTTTGCCAGGCTGCTGAACATCTTGCCCGCAATTCCCACTGTCTTTTTCATCTGAGAGCCCACTAGTGATAGAATAGCCATGTTGTACATAACATCTACCTATTTCAAAGTAGAGGGTTGCTTAGATAACGCTTTTGTTATCTTTAATATCATATTCATTTACCTGGCCCAGATTTTCCAGTTCGACCACAGCGCTATCCATTTTGCTTTTCAAAATATCAGCCTCCAGGGCAATTGAGACATGAACTTCAGAAGTTGATATCAAATCAACGACCATGTTATATTCGTCGAGTATGCCAAAGATTCTAGCAAGAAAACCGTGACTGACACTCTTTCTGTTGGAGTGAATGTTCAATACGCAGATACTATCCTTTACTGTCACGGCCGTTGGGTGTTTTTGAGTAAGGATATGAGCACCACTGTCCGAGAAGATACATGTGCCCGCACCAGTTGGGTTTTCGACATTCTTGATCCGAATAGGGATATTAGATCTAATGACTTGCTCCATCGTGAATGGGTGGATTACTTCTGACCCATAATACGTCAATTCAGCTGCCTCTTCAGGTCGTACAAAGGAAAGAAGTCGAGCACCCTTAACCTTGCGAGGATCAGCTGTAAAGATACCATCAACTTCTTTCCATATCTGGAGCTCTTCTGCCTTGAGACCAACAGCTACCAAAGCAGCACATAAATCTGTGTATCCTCTACCCATTGTTCTCAACAAACTTCCAGGTACATTTCCAAAGAAACCTAGATAGATCAATTTAACATCTTCGTATTCATTACATTTATTTCAGTACCCGTCACGATAGGCACTTTATTGCCACATTGAACAATACGCCTGGCCATATGCTGCGAAACGTGGTCGTAAAATGTCTGGTCCAAGCCATTAAATTCCCCCACAATGATATTATTCAGCACAACAAGTTCTGTGTCAATTCCCTAACATATTAAGCATATGAATATTTGTTTCTGTAAGCTTAATATGCTGTATCTTACCCGGTCCTTCAACACGGCTGCCACCAGTGTACAGGCCAATTTTTCACCCATGCCAACAATGACATCTTTGGAGCGGGGAGAAATCTCATCAATGATCTTGATTTAAACTCCATTAGATGACAACTTCGCCATGGAAATCGTATCTCCTACCTCAGCAGCTTGAAGAAATGATCGGAGTCTAAGGCAATCTTGATGCAATTGTGCTTCGAGCTCCTTCAAGAGATCTTTATTTTTGATGAGAGACCTTGCGACATTAATATGATCATCTTTGATATCCTTGACAATTTCAAGGTAACTGATAGACCCTTCTTCCAAAGCCTCTTCCGCTGCCTTAAGTAGTCTAAGATTAAGTTTAACAAACATTTATATGCATACACACATTCATACGCACACCCATACGCAGGTTTTGGGGTTTTCAAGAAGTGTTTGCTTACCTATTAGTTGTTCCTGTACTTTTCTCCTCCCCGCTCCGAGCAGAGCATACTACTGCAACACGGTGACTGTCCATGTAGGATCTATATTGGGGTAAGGATTGGCGCAGGCAAAGAAGAAAAAAGGAAGAGGTGTCTTTACCGTACTCAGTACTTACGGAACGATGGTGGACGCAATAGTCTCCAAAAACTTGCCTACACTCGTTCCTCCGTACTTTTGGACTACCCATGGATGATCTGATGGATTTTGACGATAGGAAGAGCTAGGCATAACAAGCAAATGGAAGAAGAGAAGAGAGAAATTAGCTTTCTGGATTCGTTTTTTTTTTAAGATTAGCTCATTATTTAAAGTCACACCTTAAAAGAGATCATCTAACACTTGTACTGGATTTGGAAAAGTTCGCACAGTCGAGATAATTTTACATTTTTGACAATAGAAATTTATAGTCATTGATAGAGTTTCTTGTAAGTAAAAAGAATCCAACGGTGTATTCTTGTAAAAAAAATCAAATATTCTTTAACGGTCGTGTCAATTGGGTTATGCCTGTATGTTCTTTTAAAATAAAATAAAAGTATTGTAAAAGAGGTATTTTATAAAATAGATTGATTTGATTGGTATTCCAAGAATATTATTTAATTGATTACTTTTACTATACTATATTATATTAAATAGCTACTATTTCTTCATCCTAATCTAATTAGCAGTCATTTTCTCATATCATATTAACTATTGTTGATGAAAAATATGGCTTTGTTGTGGAAGCGACCTATTTGTTTTTGTTAGTGTAGTTAAAGTTAGGTAATGATCAATGAAAGCGTGTGAAATTAATAAAAAAACTGAATGAATCGTAGAAGAAAAGGTACAAATTATAGAACATATAACACACAATATATTTTAAGGAATCGCAAAAATGACCTTTCTAGAATCATAAGCCCATAAAAGGGCAAAAGATCAATAATAAATCAGTACAATAAAGCCGTTTATCTCTCTTAAAAAAACGCCAGTAGGTCTAAAAAACAATATTTTTTCTGTTGGAACGGATAAAATAAAAAATCAATTTTATACTGTAGTCAATTGCGCAAAGGCGTTGCTTAATCTGAAATGCAGATATTCTTACAAGGCTTTATATTTTTTATAGGTATAGTACTATTTCTTAATACTTGACATTTGATCAATTTGTCGCAAGCTTCAAATAATGAGCTGCTCTTGTGAAACTTGCTTAGACTACTTTTATAATACATTGACCGTATTTGAAATCCTTGGATTTATCCATTTATTATCAATTATAGCTGTAAAGATGCAGAAAATAGAAATCCAAACGTGGTAATTATCAAACATATGAAATTAAATTTTAAATGAAATATTCTCAAAAATTTACACAGTTTTTTTTTAAAAAAAAACTATTATTGCCTTGTTCTATCTTGTTCTCGTTTCGAACACTCTGCATCACTCGCTGATGTACTTGTCAAAGGTCCTTGCTTATCAAGAAAGTAAAGCACATCATCGCCAATACTGGACTCTTTTGTCCAATTGAAGATCTTGCTATCATCCAACCACTCAGTGGCTGCAGTATTGAGCCATTCTGCTGCTATTTCTTTGAACGTCTTCTCGCCCTCAGCAAGTTCAGATACAGAATGTTTGGTAGAAGGATCAGGTCTAAAAACATTATTAGGATCAAAATCACCAAAGACTTTGGGCCCATAATCATTGATCAGTTCTGTGATATCTTGTGATAATTTCTCTCGGGTTTTTCGAAGATTTTCTGTGCTATCAGGATCTACGAGAGCAAGGTAAAGGGGTCGCAGAGATCTATAGAGGGAAAGTTTGAATATCAAGCTTGAATGTATATATATAAACTTACTTGAATACATCTACGCCATTCTCGCCCCATCTCATACTGCAATAGCTGACAATTGGAAGCAACGTCCAAGTTGCTAATGGCAATCCGATTTTGTAAAGCCACTTCCAGTCACTTCTTAATGCAAATACTAAGGCCAGAATAGTATAGAGGCCATACATGGTTGGTAACAAAACCAACCCTACAAGAAATTTCCAGGTTGCAAGTACATCTCTACCAGCAATTTTGACAGTAGAGCTAGCAAGTGCCTCTGCAATGAATAAAATATAAAAATTTAGCTAGTTGTCAACCAAGCTTGTGAGAGAATTTATACCTTTTGCTTTCTTGGCGCTCAGAAACTTGGCAACAACCAAAATAGGAAGATTGAGTATACCTCTAAGCAATCATTAGATAAAACAAAGGTAAATTAAAAGGATCCTACCCTGGGAAGGCCAGTAGTCCCCAAACTGCCAGAGTAAGAAGGCGATAAACGAGTAAAAAGAATGTACGCCAGCCACGAAGGTTGATGCCAGGGACTTGATGGTCTTTCAGGCCATGATACTTAAGGAGCTGATTGTATGCAAGAACTTTGTGCTGGAGCTCAATTACTTTAGGATCGTCCTTGTATAAGTTATAGCCAATCACTAGACGGCGATTTAGGTCTACGACTTGCGCCAAATGAAGCTTGCGGTGCGCAGGCTTATAAAGACGCCGCGCAGCTTGGATAACCTGGAAGTATTAGCATATATCTGAACCATTTAAAAAACACTTACCATCAATGTTTGCTCATTAGAAGCATTAATTGTCACACTCTTCAATGCATAGTATATTGTGTTCAGTAGACTTGCACATGCTTCTCTCTTTTCAGTGCCACCCATCTTAAACTTTTCCACTAGTTCACTCGACACAGTAATAGGCTTTCCAAACTCAATTACAGCTCTTGAGCGGAAACGATGAGCATGAAAATAGTTTAAGCCTACTCAAAATTAATTAATTTTTTTTTCTCCAAATGTTTTCTTTTATTACCACATGGAACAATCTTCACATCCATTCCTGGATATTTTGCCATTGCACCTAATGCCATAATAGATACTCCAGCTAAATGGAATATACGATTAATAATTCTGTTATCATGGTCACTTTCTTTATATTACCTTTAAATGGAAGCATCTCAGCTCGGTCGTGGCTGCCACCTTCAGGAAAGATGGTTATACACTGGCCGTTGTTCAATTCATCATATACACGTTCATATACAGAGTCCTGTTCAACATGAGGAACACACTTGTATGCAGTTCCCTCTGGTTTGCAAAGAACATGTACAGCCCGTTTATCTGTGACATCAGACTTGACTATCAATTCTGTATCTGACAAAATCTTCACCACTTCAAACTTTCCGATTCCGCGAGGCAAGAATATTGAATCTTGAGGTTGTAGTTGAGACAAGAAATGGGTATCCATGCCAGAGATAACCCGGGGACTAGACTTTGGGTTCAAAAGTTGAATTCTCCCACTCCCTTCTTCAGCAATGTCCTGAGGACGAACAACTGGGACTAAAATGTGTTTCGAAAAGCATAAAATTAGTATTAGCCAATTAAATACAACGCGTACTTACTGGCATGAACCATGCGTGCAAGAAATCCAACTGCTTTTTGTTTCATCGATTTGGCCGCAATTAGGAAAGACACTCGGCGGTGACATTCACGCATTACGATGAGGGGATCGACAAACTAAATGAAAAGATTTAGACATGAGTATCTTATTTTATGCATTAGTAGAATGAATATCTTACTTGACTCGCATGAGGCGCTGCTACAAAGATTACCGGGCCCCGTCGAGGGATCTTGTGAGATCCACGGGGTCTGATCTCTCGAAAGAAAATATCTAGCATGATGTTGAATAGCCATAATACACAATCATAAAGAAGATCTGCTCTCTGCCTTGTTGAATGCTTCATGGTGAGACAACAGTTTATGCTGTCATCTAAAAGCAATGCCTTGTGACAGGTATCTAATGCAAAACGGCCATAAATGGGAAGGATCGATAAATACAAGCCACCCAAATATTGGCATTTTTAACCTTTTTCTATTCCGGCGCACGTGTGTATTACTTCTCTGTCTTAACCATATACTTAATTAACCATGGGAGGCATCTGGTCAAAAGAAACAAACGATACAAAACAGGAAGTTGCAGCAACAGAGGGGGTTGCTACAGTTGAGACCTTGGGTTGCTTAGAAGAAAAGCCTGGCGAGAAACGAAAGAACACAGGCAAAGACGACCGCCCAAAAGGCAAGCGCGTGAAGACCGCTAGCCAAAGAAAAGAACATTTTGAAAAGAAGGGTTCATGGAAGGCTAAAGAGAAGGAGGCATGGGGTGTTAAGAGAGAGGTTGATCCTAACCAGCCAAAGGAGCCTCGCTATCCTAAGAAGAAAGTAGCATTGCTTATTGGTTTCTGTGGAACAGGATATCAAGGAATGCAAATGTAAGACATATATACATTTGATAGAGATATGTATATTCTGATTTATTTTTCAAAAGGAACAAGGATGCAAAGACAATTGAGGGTGCTCTGTTTGATGCTATGGTAAAGGTTGGTGCGATTTCAAAAGCCAATTCGGAAGATGCTTCAAAGGTAATACACAATTTCATAAAACATCAGGCAACACAGATTTATTCAAGTGTTACAATAGATCAATTGGATGAGAACCGCACGTACTGACAAGGGTGTTCATGCTGCTTGCAATGTTGTTTCTTGCAAAATGGCTTTCCCAGTGGAGGATATGACACCACTTATTAATGCAGAATTGCCTGAACAAATCAGAGTCTGGAGTAAGATATTAACACCCTTGTAATATTTGAAAAATTATTTATATGGTGCATTTAGACTATGTTCAAACCGCTCGTTCCTTCCATGCCAAGGTTGCTTGCGATTCAAGAATCTATGAGTACTTGCTGCCAAGCTATGCCTTCGCCCCTCCCAAGAAATACATACTCACTACTGAACCAACTTCGGACACCGATGTTATGGTCAGCGGAGACAATGGCCAGACTAAGCGTTATGTTGCACGGAGTACTGCTGAGGAGCTCGCTACTTTGGATTCTTATAGAATCGACCAAGACACCTTGGAGAGATTTAGAGAGGCTTTGAGCATGTTCGTTGGCACCCATAATTTCCACAACTACACCATTGGGCGTAGCCCAACCGATAATAGCAGCAATCGCTATATCATGAGTATTAAAGTTGATGATCCTATATATATCAATGGCTGCGAATGGTTGAGTGTTAAACTACAAGGACAGTCATTTATGTTGCATCAAATCCGAAAGATGGTTTGTAAGTTCTAAAAAAAAGATAAAATGGGGTATGGCCTGATGTGATATATACGTGGGATTTGATTTAGCAATGGCTATTCTGACGGTACGAAGCAAGACACCTCTGAAGATCATTAAAAATTCTTTTGATAATGTGCGGATCAATATCCCAAAGGCACCTGCCGTTGGACTTTTATTGGAGCGCCCAGTTTTTGATTCATTCAACAAAAGTCTTCAAATGAAAGATGCAACATTCAATGCGGTCCGTGAACCTGTGGAATTTCATCCTTATAAGGTAAGTAACATTATCAGGAAAAAGAAACTATAAAGTTTATTTAACCTTATATATATATATATGTATATATATAAATATTCTTTGGACTATTAAGGATGAAATTGAGGCTTTCAAGCAGAAATGGATTTACAGCACAATTTTTGCTGCAGAAGCAGTTGAGAGAGGGTAAGATCTGAAGTGAACAAAATACTAAGTACTGATTTTTTTTTAAAAAAAAAATAGTTTTGATACATTCTTGCGGACCGTGGACGCTCATTTCGGTCACGAATTCAACTACTTGAACTCTGATGGTGAGATTCCTGATGAGTGCATTGTATATACAAAGTTTTCAGGTCAGACAAAGAAGAAAGATGACTCAGAGGACGAGATTGGAGCCGAGGAGTAGCATACTGTGTAAAGCATATTATTTAGTACAAATTAATGAAGTTTCTTGAGCAGATTAGCATATAATATTAAATGTTCAATAATAATAAACTATAAAACCTTTTAACATACTTTTATATTGGATGGTATTTTAACTTATAATGATATATAGACGTGGGTCCTTTAGATAATATATAAAGCTAATATATACTATATTATACCTACTATATATAACCCTGGTAAAATTCATATAAGTAATACATTTGTATTTATGGAAAATAAATACACTTATTTAAGGTTATAACAATGTGCGACAAATGAATTGAAAATTAAACAATAAAATTTAAATCTATGGTTATTCTATAGAAGGATTTCATAGAGTACTCAAAAATCAAAGAAAATGTATATTTTATACAGTCAAAGTAACTTCAGTAATGACATATAGTTGGACAGTTCCTATTTATTAAGCATGGCGTCTACATGAATATTCATTTCATGCAAGTTGAGATTTCTTAATTGGATTCAATAATTCCGTGACTTGCTTTTACCACTATTTTTACATTTAATATTTTAAAAAAAAGTGACAAGCTCAAAGAAGAAGAGATTGCAACTTCACAAGACGCTCACCATGGATGGAACTAGTGCCGCAGCCGCCGGGACTCCAGATGAAGAACCCCCTTTGGGATTGTCTGCTACCGAATGGAAGTTCTACAAGTTTGTGAAGAGTTCTACAAAGGTATTTTTCTGATTTGAATATACTCTTCGATGTGTAATGCTTACAATTGATAATTAATAGGGTGTTAGTCTTAGTGAGCATCCCCCTGGGATGGATGTTACAGAAGCACATCTTGCCATGAACACTCTTTTGAAAAAGGTAATGATAAAAAACATCAAGGGGATCCCCGGAATTAAACGATTTGACGATTGCCATATTTCTGGATTTTATTTTAGAGTGCCATTGAGATCATGTCTTTGAATGGCGAGAATCTTTTACGTGCTATTGATCTAAAGGATGCTGAAAAGTGGGTTTTTTTATTATGTAAAAAAAAGGAAATCGAGTTCACTAACCATCTTATTTCAATTTTTTAGAGCGAGTAAATTAGACGAAGAGGGACGTTTGGTGTTCAACGCTATTCGTGCAGCAGGAAATGTGGGCATTTGGACAAAAGATCTCAAAAAGAAGACCAATCTACATATGATTGTTCTAAACCGGGCTCTTAAATTGCTTGAACAAAAGCATGAAATCAAGGCTGTCAAGCATGTCAAGGTTAGAAATGGATCAAGAAATGAACGAAAAAAAATTGTAATTACTCACAGCAGAAGGCTATAGTTTCCTACCCGAAAGATCTATATGCTCTTTAACACTACTCCATCGAGTGAAGTTACAGGTGGTGCGTGGTATACCGATCAAGAACTTGATACAGACTTTATCGACAGTTTAAAGGCAGCCTGTCTCAAATATATTACTGCAAGAGTAAGCTTTTATTTATTTATTTTGGGAATGATTATGTGTGTGTGACTGATATATATATATATATCCTCTTGATGAATTGTAGAGTTTTCCACGTAATGAAACAGTACGTGATGCTGTTTTTGGTGCAGACCATGAGCATTACCCCACTGCTACAGAAGTCAGAAGATTTATTACCGAGTCTCGTATTTCTTCTATCGAACTCTCTGTGAAGGATATTACTAGTTTGTTAGATGTATTGGTATATGACGGTACAATTGAGAAGAAATCACCATTTGCCATTGGTATGGAAGACTTTAGCGACGAAGAAGATGGAGATGAAAATGTTCAGTGGTCATACAAGGCTGTCCGCAAGACAACTTCACGTCTACCCGTTGAGGCATTGACAGAAGTTCCATGCGGACGTTGCCAAGTATTCACATTCTGCTCAGAAAATGGGCCAGTATCACCTTTCAATTGTGAATACTTTAAAGTCTGGTTAGATTGGTAAGGAGGGAAATGCTGAAATTAAATCTATCACCATCCTTGCCATTCCTTTTTTTCTATTTTGTTTTCTTTCTTTCTTTTCTTGTCATCATTACAATCATATGCAACAACGCGAATATTATAATTTTTATATTTTATTGCACAGAACACTTTGATGCATTTTGGAATAGAGTCTGCTTGCGTCTTAAATTATAACTTCAGAGAGTTGGCGTCTAATAGCTGAGCGAGGGAGACATATAGTTAATACCAAGATTTCCTTTTACTTCATAGTACTTTTATTGGATAATGCTTTGGTTTGTATTCAAGCTTCTAGATTCTTGCATTATTTTCGCTGATTGCTTCCAAAAGCTCCGATTTAGATGGCATGAAATTAACTTGATAGTAATAATCAGACTACTATATACCAAAATCTATAGTTCCTCATCGTCTTGGTTGTTGACGCAAAGAGAAACTTGGACAATTGATAAATAATTGAAATTTAAAGAAAATATATATACATTATAATATTTCTGCTTGAGATTGAGACAAATCAGGAGGTTTTGTTAGATAAGTAAGAAAAAACCGAGACGATTGTACTTTGTAAACTAAATTGTTTATGTCAGCTTTTTTTGTTGAGGCTTTTGCCCCAGTAAGTCTCAGCATATCTTAATACACATATAGCTAAGTTTTTTAAGTAATCTACTATCAATAATCGCCTATCTTTGACTAAAACAGTTTACTGTACATACCATAACTTTCTCAATTCTCTCTTATTCGTCTAAAAAAATCCTCGTTTGTCTCAATCTTAAGTAGAAACACTGTATTATCCAATAAATCTCACCTTTGAATCCCAGGTAGTTTTTTAAAATTAAAATAAGGGATTGAAACCCCTTATTAAAATGAAGTTTACTAATTCTCAATTTTAGTCTTCTTTATCGAATTGTTGGGTGTGGAATATTGGGATGATTACAACCAATGTCTCCCTTTATTTTTATAGTAAGAATATTAGATATTTTCTTATATATTTATTCAAATTTGTATACCCTTACATTATTTCGTCAACTGCTTTTGATGGCTCCAAACTAGATGGTGTAAGTACAAATGGATATGAGTCAGGCTCGCATACGCCATCTAACTCTGTGTTAACAGCTGAGACGAGGAGGAACTTTAGAGGGGAACTTGGATAATCAATAGGAATATCGACTAAAAAACGCAGATTAATATACCGATATATTGTTGGCTATTGTAACTTGCCTTTCACAAGTACTGGTGCATCCGTATGAGCTTTTGCTATCTGTTGAGTAAATTTGGAATACGATTCCTCCTGATAGTCGACCATATTTTCTTGAACTTCATCTGGTATTTCTACAGATATATAGAAGGATATAGAAAGATAGCTGTCTATATCAAGCCACACCAAATTGCTACCATGAATCTTAATTATCTTCAATGTTTGCACCAAGAAATTGAATTTGAAAACTTACTCTACGATACGAGGAACCCATTCCTCTATTATTTCTTTTCGCCCTATGTACGATAGGTACATATAATCTTTTTGCTCTTTAGAATGTGTATTTTCCTCAGACAAATCCAGTGAATGCGTTGATACTGCGTCTGTATAGTCACTATTAGACTCTTCTTCTTTATATTCATCTAAAGAATTTTCGAGAAAGCTGGTGCTGTGTTTTTGTTTTTCTTGTGAACTATTCCCGATTGAACTATATTCACATATAACTTTCCAGATTATTTGAAGCCAATTATGCAAACACCCTATGCGAGTAAGATCCCACTCGTGTGGAGGTAGTAATAATGAGAATTTATCGAATTCACTCAAATATTCTTTGGGATAGGTAAATATAATATCGGGTGGGAAAAGGTAATCTTTGGAATCAAAAACAATTTGACCTGGTGTAAGTTTTTAAAGTAAAAAAAAAAGTGTTCTTGTTAGAGGCAAGATTATAGTATTTCCGTCTGTCCAAATATTTCATACATGTCACTTCTACGAGGTCTCCTCGCTTGAAGTTGACCTCAATTCTGTCTTTGTATAAACTATTGCGGTCAATGGTTTGATCTGGGTCCACAAGATGATTGATGAACATGTACGATGAGGAATTTTCGCATGCATATTCAATTGCCTTTTGAACAAGAGGATATAATGCATCATTTCGTAAGTGTGCCATGATATTTGATTTATTAAAATGTTTCTTTTTTAAATAATAGTATTTTTTTTTAAAAAAAAAAGGCAAAATAAAAAATAATATAGAGTTAAAGATATACTTTTGTAACCGTGAAGTTTGAAGTCATTTAATTTTAAGCTGGGAAACAGGAATACGATAGTCACAATTTTAACTTTTTAACACAATCCAAAAATTATTCGCACAGTCTTAATACCAAATGGTCCTATTATTTTCTTAACTTGTTTGCATAATTTTGGAACTTTATAATATTATATATACAAAAGTATGCAAAAGGTTTCTAGAAATAAATATATATATACGTTTTTAAGCTCAAAGGCAAGACAAGAAGAAAAACGCAGTGTATGAAACAAAGGAAATCTTTCAATTTAGAGCAATCCAAATAAACATATTATTTATTAAACAAAGACCCTGTCTATTTAAGAAAATTGGCTAACATAGTACCTAAATTAATCGTCAAAGAGAAGTAAATAGTTTTTTTTGGGCATTTATTTTTCTACAAGCAAAACCATTTGGAGAAATAAGACATAAAGTACAGTTGTTTGGCAATAGAACCAAGCGATAGATAATACAAAAGATGTTACAGTTAACAGGTTGAATCATAGAGAGGAGTATGTGAGAGTACTCTTGTTCTGTATTAAAGAACACATATATACAAATATACACACAAATGTAGCATATGTAGATTATAAAAGAAAATTCAACTTGTTTCAAATGGCATAGTTTTGACTGGTCGATTTTTTTGTTGGGTTTGTTTTATAGTTACTATCAATGTTTTTTTTGGTGATGTTCATATAGATGTTGCTGGTTTTTGTTTTTGTTGTTGTTGTTGATATTCTTTGATGGGTGTTATTGGTGCTACTGATATTCAATATTTCTTTTTCTTTTTTTTTTTGGAGATTTTGACAGGTAGTTCCTTCTTAACTGGAGCCTTTTATACTGTCATTATTTTAGGTATGGGCACTTGCAACGTTCATGTCCATAGATTCCACACCAAGTGCTATTTTTTTTTGACTAAATCAGTATGGTGATATATATAAACAAAAGTGTTTACCATTGGCCTCCTGTTGTATCAATGTCTGGAATTCCATAGCTTGTAGGTGATGTGCACAAGTGAGCCCGCTTATTAAAGAGAACGATTCCCATTCAGACAAGAAATCAGAACGCCAAAGACTATGGTAAGAAAGGTCAAGTAATTTCAAATTGACTATTATTTATAGCTTATTCGAATTAGATTCCTAGTAACTTGGACTGGCGGTAAAAACAGAGACTTTTGTTTTTTATTTTTTTTTCTTTGGGTAAGAGTCGGAATCCATAGTACTTTAATTCTAGATTCAAGACACAAACAGAGCGTATATTTTACAAAGGATATTTGTAATAATGAACTTCTTTGATAACATATATGTATATATGTATATGTATACTTAAATACTTCTTATTTGCGGTCTATACATTCATTAGGAAAGTTTGAATGTTACAATATTGACAAACAAAACAACAGAAAGTATATTATATATATATATATAATTTATAGGTTTTCTGTCCCAACAAAACTAGTGCACAGCTTATATATATATAAGGAAAAAAAGGGCACAAAAGTCGAGGCTGTCATTCAGGAACGGACCGTACAACAACAATGTAGCAGTACATAATGTCTAATGTACTGACAGGTCATAGTATATCTAGAAAATAATCTTAAATAGATTTACTTTTTCTTTTTTGTGCAAAGTAGGACGAATCCAAGGTTTCGCCTCTGGCTCATGACAAATATTGTCTCATGAGCGACCCGCTAGTTCTGAAATAAATGGCCCACAAACATATCATCCTTGTATTAAACATGTACATGTGAATCAATGTCGGGCACCCCCAAACCTTCTCACACTTTATTCTGGGCAAGAGTCTTTAAATATTCCGTGGTTCCCGATGATCTGGGACTTGTAGTGCATTATGTGTATCGCATAGATGAGAGTAACAATGTGTTCTTGGCTGTCACCCGATTTCATTAATACTTTAAAAGAATAACAATCAAAGCAGCAGTCAAGATAAACAGAAGACACAGAGAGCTTAATATCACACACCCCCTACTGGCTGGGAAATAACCCATATTCATAGTGTGTTGGGAGTGGAAATAGCGGACATTGGCGAAATAGAGAAACAGTATACTCAATAAAAAGAAGGCGAGACCAACACCACGTCCAATACGGGCTCTTTCTTCTGCCCCATCTTTACTGGGTGCGCTTGGTGAAAGGTTGTAAACTTGAGTTACGGCTTTTTAAAGGCATATTAAGTCGTACGATCGACGTTATACATTATATATATATATTTCTTTATTATTTATTTATTTATTTCTTTCTTTATTTTATCTTATTTTATTATGCTTACCTATTCCAGCAGTAAATAGTGATAGAGAAGTACGAAGCCAAGCCAGAAACGTTCGTTCATTGGCTAAATACAAAAATGCAAGTGTGAAATAAATTAATACATTAAAACAACAAAGCACAAGTATGTCTGTCTAACCGTGCGCTTCATGCGGACATCAATTCTAATGTTTACATTGTATAAACTATGTACTCTCAATCACCCCCTTCCTTTTATTATGATACTACGCACCCTTGCGCATTCAAAATATCCCTTGGCTTTAGAAGATAATTTCTAGTATACCTAGATGGTCTCTGGCAGCACTGTTTTTGTTTTCGACAATAAGAGAAAACGACAAGCGGGAATAAAGAGTAGCAAAATAAGGATGTGGTTTGACATGAGTTTTCGGAAGAACACCGCTCTTTTCTAAACCATTCCGATCGGCTTGACTGATTGTGAGGTCAATGTGTGTTTGAATATTTGATAGACATGATATTGTCGATGTTTGAGAGGCAGAAGACGTATCAACATTTGACCTTGGTCTGCTTTTTTCTTGCTGGCATGTGGATGTAGTATCTTCGTTTTGTGACATAGATGTTAGGGTGTGTTAATAATAAAAGAAGGTAAATATAAGTTTTTTTTTTAAAAAAAAATCAAAGCCCTTGAGTTCCACCTGTGCAGTTTAAGAAAACTTGGCTGTGAATGGTATTTTTTTTTAAAAAAAAGTTTGTACTTGATTTGCATAAATACACATTCCCTTTGATTATGCCATAAATGCATTTACACGCGGTACGGTTGTGGTATAGTTTTGATTTGCTTTAGAATTCGTTTCAATATGTGTGGCTCACAAGAAAAATAGAGGGAGAAAGAGGTATATGTATATACGCAGGAATAATGTAAGTATAATTTCATTCCATATTTTACCATAAGAAACAGTCAAACAGTAGGCAATCTGTATATATAACATCTTTTAAACTATCTAATTCCCGGTTTTTTTATAAAGCTCATAAGATAGAAGTTCAAAGCGTATATTATATAACTGGACAGATTAGAATAGTGAGACTTATATTTTTGTTTCTAACGTACATTGTGTTAAATAGTAAAAGCATGCCTAGTGTAAATTCCAATAAAAAAAATTACGCAAGTCCAAGGGCAGGCTCCCAGGTTCTAGAAATTAATGTCACCACGTCGACAAATTAGATGCCGTATTTGTGAATATTTTGTCGTACAAGCCTTGGCATATTTAAATTATAAAAAGTGGACTAGAATTCTATTCTTGGACTTCTTCTTTTATCATAATAATACCTACAATACCACGAGAAAATCATTAATGAAGTATAATTATACCCTTTGCACAAACAAGCGCAGAGTGAAGCCCCTCATTCTGTTGTCTAAAAATATCTTAATGTGTTTGTCATTGCGAAGTAGCTAAGTAACAGCACTTTTACAGCAAATATATGGGAAGAAAGTACAAGAATGATCCTGATTACACCTTTGAGAAATATATAAAAGCTGCTCGCCCAAGTCTACTGAGTGAAAAATACAGCCGTTTCTCTCTCTCTGAATTAGATCGATAATAAACTGCTGGCTATTATTAACAAAAGTGATCGAACAACTGACATGAACTCCACAAGAAACTGTGCCTTTCTTAACAAATTAGCCAGTCCTATATGCATAAATCATAGTATACAGTTATACATATATATAAAGCTTACATACAGTTTCCAGAAAGCTCATAACATGACCAAATCGAACCAAAATCTTGGGAGGATTTGCGTTTGAAAATTCCAAGAATTACTTATCAATAAAGAAAAGGTAAAGAAATAAGCAAGGTACTCCAATTTCTTGAAAAGCTAGACTTTTACAAAAAAAAATCCAGTGAAGCTTCTTGACTTGAAATTGAGCGACTTTAAAGTCTTTCCTCGGTAACCCTTACAGACGCTTAAATGTGCTTTCTATTTATTTAAAAGCAGCTTATAGGAAAATGAAGTGATATCCCATCTTTTATCAGAAATTACCATATAAGCAGGGCCAGGGATTTTATTTTCATCGAATATCTAGTATGCACAATATAATGTGATAGTTCCTAAGAAAAAGAAGATCTAGACACGCTTCAAGTTCATCTTGCTTCCTACTAAGTTGTCTATCTGGCTGTTAGAAAATCAGGTCTTCATGAATAAGATGTTTATGAATTACATAGTCATTTTTGGATATATTCAAATAAATATGAAGAAGAAGAGGAAGAAGAAGAAGAAGAAGAAAATACATTAAAATAATATATATATCTATATCTATATACCTATATATATATAACATATAACATATATAATATAAATACAAAAGAGATGGAAAGAATAGGATATAAACCAAGGGGTCACATTTTGTTGGTGATGTTGATGTTGATGTTAATGTTGATGTTATTATACTTGACCAAACTGGGTTCGTCGCTTCTCAGCACGGATATTACGCTGTCGTTGTAGTTGTTGGATGTGCTCTTCGCAGTATATGTGCCTCTCCAGCATATAATATACATCTGTAATGGGACATCGACAAACCTATGAAGAGTAGTTAGAGTCCAATGTTCTCAATATAGGATATTTGTATCTCTTACATGACATCGGAAACAAGGAGGATGGAATCTCCAGTTCTCAATAGTTTGTGCACATGGACCTTCGATTGGGTCATCGCATGTTCTGCAAAGTGAGTTATTCAATTGATGGTAGTGTCTTTTGCAGTAAGGTGCGTTCTCAAAGACATAAAATGTATTATCCGGAAAAGGTCTGTGGCAGGTCTATAAAGTATGTCATGAGCATATTACTGATATTTATGAACATAACTTACATGGCATCCAAAGCAGTCCAAATGCCATTTTCCTTGAAGTTTACCGTCCAAAGCCGACACAGCCTCCTTTTCAACTGGCTTATTACAGCCTCTGCACTTTGGTAAAAATAAAGTCTTGAAATCCGCTCGACAGTACACACGCCCTTGGTGTTCTTTACAGCCTGTTTTCTCGTCAACCGGCTCATAACAATGATAACATTTGAGATGCCCGGGATGGTAGTACTTCCCAAGCGCTTTAATGGATTTTGTACCAGGTTGAATAGGGCGATCACTAAAAAAAGAAAATCTTGAACTTAATTACCTGGTACAGGGTTACACGGGGTTTCTATATGTTTTTTTTTATTGCCTATTCTTCTTTTAATTACCATGCCGCACAAGCAACTCTGTGTTTGACTACATTATAATCGCGTTCACAGTAAAGGTTGCCTTCATGTTCAAATGTATTTTGATGAGGATCAAGAGGAGTCCTACAGAGTCGACATTGGAAGCACGGCCTGTGATAATACTAATGGGCCAATTAATTATTAATTATAAATATTAAAAAGTTAGCTCTCTCTCTCTCTTTTTTTTTTAGGTGTACAACTTGGTCTATTGCCTTTAACAATGTGCCACGAGGTAATTCTCACTTGCCTTGTTACCCACAGTAGTCACATCGTCTCGGTAATCAAACTCCTCATGGCATGCTGAACAGCTATTGTCGGTACCGGTGGCACCTATGCCCTCATCATCATTGATATCCTGCATACTGTTCATCAGATCGGCCATAAGCGAATCCAGTGCACCGCCTCCTGCCTTTACACTTCCAGATTTGTTTTTATTGCCAGACAGAATATTTCCCAAAGATTCCTTGCGAGTACGAGGCGACAAAGGCTCACCTGCTATAAGTTACAAGTGGGTTGAGCCGGAAATGTCTAGATTTGGAAGTGTCCATTGTCTTTCCTTTTATATTATATATATATATGTATATATCCATTTTTGTTTTTATCTTATTTTATTTTATTTTTCTTGAGCTTGCGCGTGTCTAATTACTTACGTTTATAACGATCATCGCCGTGGTATCCAGACCCAATATCATCTCTTGATCCGTTGTTACTCCGAGAAGGATCTGATCTATATATGTTTAGATACGAGTAAATAGCGAATATGTATTACTAATTAATAAATTGAAATGAATTTCTCCTCTACAATATACACATATGTCCATATACACATACATACTTATATGTATATATGGAATATATGTATATGTATATGTACTCTTTGATTTTTCTTTATATATTTAATTCTCTTTAAATGTACCTAAAAGGCGGACTTTTGGGTGAATTATCCTCAGTACGAACTGGAGATTGGTTGTTATTCCGTTGATCATAAGGCAAAGAATTATTGTAGTGGGATGATAGACTGCCTGGATTTTGATTAGGAAGATTCCCAGCACGCAGACTGTTAATACTGGTATTACTAGTATTATTTGGTCTGTAATTTCCAGATCCATCATCATGGTAATTATCTAGCGGTGATCTTGCTCTAAGAGGTTGCTGTGTACGTTGATGGGTGTCTTCATATGCTGAAGGTCTGCGAAGGTCTCTGGCCATTCCAGGGTAATATGGCGGAGTGACAGATCCAACCATTTCGCTACTATAGTTATTTCCATAATTATTGTCGTATTTAAAGTTGTTTGGGCTGCTCAAGGGAGAAGATGGAGGGGGACTCTTGGCAGGGCTTTTGATGGGTCCTGGCTTGGACTGGTCTATAGTATGAATAGGTTAGGTAAATCCAGAAATATACATTGTAAGTTAAATCTTTTTCTCTTTTGTTTTGTTTTTTTTTTTTTTTTTTACCATTACGGAAGATGGGAATGATCGGTAAGGTTGGAAGGGGTGGTGCACTTGAACAGAGATGATCGCCTAAGCGACGAATGTGAACATCGCGCCCACAGTCAGAACATTTGACTGTGGGTAAGATTTGCGACATGCGCTCATTCGGCGCAACTTTGCTCATTAGGATGAAAGAAAGAGATGAAAGGGTTCCACCGAGACTTTGGCATAGTTTTCATTTGAGAAATCGAGCGCATTTCATGAGTAACGGAAAGCAAACTATGATTTGCCTTTTAAGACACTTTCCACTTTTAATCTCCGGGAATAGTAAGAGCCAACCCAATTTTCTAATTTTCTTTTTCTGGGTTTACAAAAATACAGTAAAACACATTTGTAGGGCGCACAATCCGAAAAAATAAGGCGCATTTTTACATTTTCGATTTCTTTTTTAGAAAAAAAAAACAAGTGACGTGCCAAGTACTTACTTATTTTTTCTTGTAGAAAATCATGCAAGGAGTACATAAATTTCCCTTCATATATAGGACACCTAAGAAATAAGAAAGACTTTTTTTTTTCAAAATGCATAGTCGCTAGTATTTATGATTGTTTCAATTTCAATATTATTTTTTTTAACCTTTTTGTTTTATCATAATGAACTTCGCTTTCCCAGTGTCTGTTTCCTATAAATTCGCACAACAAACACTTTGGTCTTCTTTACTTTTTGTTTTATTTTATTTTCAAACCACTAATTAAGTCTTTGGTAAGATTTGCCGGATTTTTATTGAACTTCTGCTCACACCGCCTTAGGTGGGTCTATTGTTTTTATAGTAAAGTTTCATATCAATCGTATCACGATTAGCTTCGACGATATATTAGTATCTCAGAATTTTAATTGAAGAGAGCATCATCATAATTTATCATAATGCGAAATGTTATCCTTCAACCTTTCTTTTCAAAGCTTGCGACAAAGACATGAAACACAAACATGAAGATAACTCATCTGAGAATTCAGCAAAAAGAAAGGAATGTTTTATAGAGCAAGTATCAAACGTATACATTGCTGATGAAAAGAAGCATACGTTATTTTCTGGAAATCCTCGCCTGCAAGACCTCTGAATTTTATTTGTCATGGGTTAACAGTGAGCCAAAAACTAAAGAAAAAATTACCATGGCCGTCATCTATTGAAAAGACAGATGCTCTCAAGGAAATTACCACCAACATCAATACGCTGTGGTCTCTCTATCAGCCAATAGACTCTGAACCCGATACCTTGTATGCCCAGCCTCATATGTATTTCAAATGGCTTCACTTTCTTCAAACAGAAGTTGATAAAATAGCTCTTATCACGGAATAATTACCGGAAACTGTCGCTTCTAAAGCGTGCGTCCATCATAAACTCAAAGAACAAGTCCTTATATATATTAACAGCAATCAACCTCTGATATTTGGAAAGAATCTGCAAAATATTCAACCGCATAAGATGACAGTTTCAAATTTTGTCAACACCGTAAAGACAAGGATAAAAGATGATACTTTTTGTCCTGTCAAGTATACCGATAAACGTGGATATCGCTTTTTTTCTCTTCTGCCTGTTTATTTGTTTCAAGGAAAATCGGTTCAGATCGATGCTCATGCGTTTTGGAGACTAGTGAAAGAGTCTGGAATTGAAAACTATCCTAAAAGCTCTAAGAACTAGGAAATGTTGTCTTATTTTTATTACAAGCTTTTCGGTTTCTCCAAGATTGGATTTAGAGCCAGAAAGAGTCTTTCTAATGGCAGAAAGACATTAAGTAAATATTTAACTATGACTTTTAATAATATTTCGAAATTAAACGATTAATATTAGGAGCGTTGTATATTCTGATGGCTATTCAATATCATTTCTGTTCTCACGAGTCTCAAAGAAAAGCAACTCTAATGCCTCTCCCAAAAAAAAAGCCGCCGGATTTTCGTAATGAAATCGAAAATGGATGTCAAGTCTGGGCCCTGGACCCTGGGATAACAGCAGTATTGCAGTGCAATGAAAGCGTTTTCAAGGTTATTTGGAATTGCGATGTGATGGCCGCAAAGAATAATGGCGCTCGCCTGTCCCCGTTCCTACGCCCTCTATTATAAGAATAATTATAATCACTGTGTGTTATTGATATAACTCCTTAATACACCCTTACAGGTAAATTTAGCAATTATTTAATATATTCATTTCATTTTTCTGATTTCCATCTTTATTCTTATTTTATCTAAAATAGGCAAACAAGCCTGTTAAACTACTATTTTGCTTCGTCCAAAAAAAAAACAAAAACATAATCCTCGAATTGCTGAAAACGCTCTCAAAATTTATTTATTTATTTATTTTTTTTAAAAAAAAAAAGATAAATTGAACTGCTGGGTAAAGTGGCCTTTGCTTTAGCTAAAGTGGCCATGTTTGGACTTAGATAAGTTAAACGTTAACTTACTGCTGGAGATTGTCTTGACTTACTACTTTGTCCCCATAGTTTGTGTATTCATCAATCTATCCCCAAGCACCTACCTCTCCTTCCTTGAAGAGTCTCAGCCTGTATTTGGACAACTTAATAATGGAATACTCGCATACGAAAAACAAATCCTGTATATTCAACTAGTAGCTCTGAATTTAGACTTGAAAATAAAGAAATAATAATTACACAAATACACTATATCAATAGTCAGTTATGCAGAGCAGTATGAATTGTCATTAAACTGTGAGCAGTCTTGTTAGATATTCTACTATTTATTATCCTTACACGTATCATTTCTTTCTCTTTCTTTCACCTACTTACACTACCAAAAAGTGGCCCAGGGTTTGTCATTGGAAAAAAAAAGAAGCCAGAAGCAAAGCTGCTTTCTATTTATTCCAAGGGTATTAACTCATGACATGCTGTCTCAGGAAAAGATCCTACAAACGGCGTGATAAAAAATTGTTGGAAGATTCAACGATTTGAATACTCGCCATCTTAAAATCCGGATTTAAATACTATCAAACATGTTTGACATGCTCTAAAAGCCAAGCTTCAAGAGAGAAAGGGTTCTGTAAATAACGTCCAAGAATTTGAATGACCATATCCTTCAGGGACTCGGCTTAACTCAAAAGGTCCTTACGCTATTGTATCAGGTATGGATAATAGAAATGCGCCCAAACGGCGATCAAGTCTCGTGGTGGCCACACCATATATTGCTTCTTATTCTTCTTTTAATTCGTAGAATATATTTATAAAACAAAACCTTTATTTTATTTAGTTGATGTTTTTTAAAAACTATACAACAAAGAAGTTGGTTTTTAATAGTTTGCTTGGAATTAGAAATCAAGAAATCCGATGGTGATTTCTCTGACAGAAATGTACTTCCAACAAAGAAGTCGTAGATTGAGCATATCCTCCAGGCAATCAATGCTCTTTTTGTACTAAAGGTCAGGCTGCTCTGTCACTTTTTCTATTCGTGAAATTCATCCTTTTCTCACTTGAAAGAATCATGTGTTCAAGTTTGCGGAAGAAGTTGGAGACCAAGCACGAAGAAGTAGACTGAGAGGAATTATTCGACGAAAAGAATCTATGGTAACTCCTTGCCAAACTCCTCGAGTGATGTTTTCACCCAAGTTGAAGAAGAAAAAGCTAAATGAAGAAGGTCGACCATAAAATATCAATAAAAATAAAAATAAATATTAGATAACATTTTGTCTTCAGCAACAGGACTCTATACGTCGCTTTAAATTATGCAAAGTCTTGCTTCCCTTCTACTTAGTAGGTTTAATCAAGTTGGTCAGACTTGTTTTATATATTAAAGTGTCCCTTTTTTAAGTTTACTTGAATATTAAATATGTGTATTCTAGCTCCAAAAAAAAATAAGTCTAACAGCAGTAGAATCCATAAAATCAGAAATATTATCTGTGAATAATACAAACAATGTTTGTTCGGGTAAAGGAACGTACTGATATTGAAACAGTAAAGTTTTTTTTTTAAAAAAAAAGCTGTTTCTATTCACCTTTTTTACGGCCTAAATAAAATGAAGACATTTGCTAAATTGATTCTGCTGCAACGATGTACATCATCAATCAGTCATGTTTCCAACAGTAAGAACGAGTTAGAAAAAGTCTCTTGCTTTAACTTGCTTAAATAGTATTTTTTGTACTGATTATGTTATATGGCTCTTTTCTTAAGCAAAGAAATATTTTAAATACATTCACTATTCAAGCATTATTGAACAACATCAACTGAGTGCTGAATAAATGCTAGAAAGTGCTTAAGGTGGACGGACTGCATGCCTCAGATATTCTAGTGGTCAAATCTTCAGTGTTCTTAACTTGGCTGTTTTACTTTCTTAGCTATTAACCAGAAGTGTTCAATAGGGTTGAGCTCAGGGAAATAAGGGGGGAATATAAGCGCATCTATATCCTCTTTTCAAGATTAATGCCTCTATCTCTTTAGCAGTGTGGATGGGAGCATTGTCCACCACTATGTATTGACCCTTCAATTCAGGAAAGCAGTCCATCTAATCCATGGTTTTTTCAAGAAAGTTTAGATAATGGCCAGTGACAGTACCTTTTCTGGTGGGCTTTTTGGTACCATCTGCAGTCTTTCTTTTGCGATTACTAAAAGCAATATTGATTGACTTGGACCAATTTTCCTGAGGTTTTCTCACTTCCATTAATACCACAAATTTTGCTAAAACGGCACCTAATATTGTATCCAACACTACCCTGGTGAAAGGAGTTTCTAAAATAGCGAAGGTACCCTTTTAAGACCATTTTCCTGTGTGTTTTATGCTGACGTTAAACGCAGACTCATCACCAAAAATGCAATTCTCGAAAAAATACATGTCTGTTGTAGCTCAGCTTATAACCCAGACTAAACGATCAGTAATTTTTGTTGGGTTATTTCTCGCTACTGGATGAATAGTAATCTTCTTGAAGGAAAGGTTACACTCTGTTTTTGAAATTTTATGAACACTATTCTTCTTTAAAGTGAAATTTGCAAATCGTTTGGTAAGAGCCCACTGGGTCAACGAAACGAGCCAGTGGATTCTCGTTGTAGAAGTTGAGAAGGTAAGTTCGGTGTCTTCCTTTAGGCTGAGGGTTTGGTCTGTTAACCAAATTAGTTTGCTTCTCAAGAATATTCCAGCCTTTATCTTCTCTAAGCCTTTTAATCCATTTTTGTACCGTGCATTCAGCAATTCCACCCTTTAAACGGCCAGATTTTGCAGTATTGAACAGATTAACTTTATTTTAATAAACAAAAAGGAGTTTTTGTTTATTAGAGTATTGGCTGTAATGCTTAGTTTGCTTCTTGGGGTTTTCTTCAATCTCCTCTATAGCAGTGTCTAGCTCAACATTCTCTTTGATCTGTTATTTTTCCTGTACCTCAAAATAGAGTATTATGTGAGTCAAATCCTTCAAATTGAAAGGTTGAGGTTCAGAATCCCAATAAATTGTGTCATTGCCTTCCTCATCAACAATTTTTTCTTGCCCATCATAAAAAAAAACGTGTACCTATTTACAAGTGCATTTTTTTAATTTTGAGATTTAAAAAAACGCCCTTTGAACAAATATTTACCCGCCCTTTTTTTTTTTCTAAAAAAAATCCGCCCTTTACTACAGTAGTATTGGAATGGCTGTATTTTTTATTTATTTTTTTATTTGGGCGCTCTTTTAATATTTTAGATCGACAAGTTTCCAAAATAAGAACGGAACCTCTTGCACTGCTTTTGTGTTGAAGTGTGTGTGCGCGTGTGTTCTTCCTGCTTCTTCTTATTTCCTAATGTCTCAATATAAAGCCATTATTCTTGTTGGCGGACCATCCAGAGCAACTCGCTTCCGCCCCTTGTCTCTGGATGTGCCCAAGCCTTTGTTTCCCGTTGCAGGTGCACCAATCATCTCTCATCATCTGGCTGCTCTGTCAAAAGTCGAAGGTCTTCAAGAAGTTTTGATTATCGGTTTCTTTGAAGACAGCGTATTTACGCGTTTTTTGGAGGATGCTGCCAATGAGTACCCTCATATTAACATCCGGTAAGATACATCTAGCATCAAACCATCTTGTTTTTTCAGGGTCATTAATAACTTGACTTGGCACATGTATTTTTTTTTGTTAGTTACCTCCGTGAATACCAATCGCTTGGCACTGCCGGTGGTCTGTTCCACTTCCGCGATGAAATTTTGCGTGGAAATCCTCAGCAGTTCTTTGTGATGCATGTAGACATCGCTTGTTCCTTCCCCTTGAATGAAATGATGGCTGCTCACATGAAACACCGAGGTTTGTGCACAATGCTGAGCACAAAGGTGGGTTTATTCGATGCATAATGAGGTGTATGCGCAAAAAAAAATTATACTGACAACTGTAAAAAAAAACCAAATACGCAATCAAACAACAAAGGTACCCCGCGACCAGGCCACCAAGTACGGTTGTCTTGTTGCCAAGCCTGACACCAACGAAGTACTTCATTATGTTGAGAAACCCGAGACATTTATCTCAGATCTTATTTCTTGTGGCGTATACTTGTTTGATACAGCCGTGTTTGGTGAGATGAGAAAGGCTATCGAGAGAAAGAAGGATGTCCATCACGAAGAGAGCGATTATCTCTGGACGTCTTCTGATGATAGACTGCGCCTGGAACAAGATCTCTTGAGACCTTTGTCAGAGAGCAGAAAGTTATATGTTTATGTGACCGAAAACTTCTGGCGCCAAATTAAGACTGCCAGTTCCGCAATTCCTGCCAACGCTGCCTACCTTGAGCAGTGTGCACGCGAAAATCCTTCTCGTTTGGCCCACAACAAGCCCGATGGTCCCGAGATTATTGGTGCTGTTTATATTCACCCATCTGCTCAAGTTGATCCTACTGCAAAGATCGGTCCTAATGTATCCATTGGGTCTCGTGTTCACATTGGCAAGGGTGTCCGTATCAAGGACTCTATTATTTTGGACAACGTTCAGATCGGCGTAAGTTGTTCTTTGTGTTTTTATAGAGAGCATTGTCGGTTGTTCTAACAGGCTTTTGTAGAATGCAGGCTGTGTATTACACTCTGTGATTGGATGGAATAGTAAGATTGGTGCTTGGGCACGCGTTGAGGGTACCCCTATTAGCGACCATAATACTTCTATGATGTCGAATGGTGTCAAGAGTCAGAGTATCACCATTCTTGGTAAGTTGGCCAAGATACACTATGAATACAAAAATTAACACGTTTTCGTTTGTACAGGCAAAGAGGTGTCTGTTATGGATGAGACTATTATCCGCAACTGCATTGTTCTTCCCCACAAAGAACTCAAATCTTCATTCCACAGTGAGATTCTCATGTAAATGGGATTAGATTTTCAATATTTCACAACAAATTTAGCTTTCTAGTACAACCTTTATCTACAGTAAATAGTTCATATTATTATCCAGGGACTTGTCTCTATTATTAAATATATTGATGTTTTCCTCACATTATTTTATAAAGAAGAAAATGGATAGAATCTTTGTTACAAAAATTGAATTCTGGGACAGTTATAAAAAGGATAATATATATTACTCTAATACATTCAAATAAAATATGCAACAAAGTAAGAAAGAACAGTAAACAATATCATACGACCTAAAACCACTTATACTTTACAAAGTTTTACAGTTGGCCTATGTCTTAACAAAATTTAACTTTATATATAATTTATTGATCCTGGATTAAACCTTGAGCTTAGTGCTTTGGTTTTAGACAATCATCACAATGTTTCTTAGTTTTTTAGTCATTAATAATAATGATATTGCCTTACTATGTATATTTTATGTAGTAAGGATACTTGTTTAATTATTTGCTTTTATTTATGTTATTGAATTATCATTAATGTGTCGTATTCTTCAAGGATATAAGAATAGACAAGAAGTGCTTAAACACCACACAATATATTGTGTTTTCTTTTCTGTTTCAATGTGGAGCATATGTACTTTGTCTGTGATTTCTAAAGTTAACCAGGCAAATATCTCGGTCGTTATTGAATAGACATGAACAAAATAATATATAAAAAACTGAATTAACTAATAAATTGCTTTGAATAAAGTTACTTTTCTCCCCCTCTTCTTCTTGTTTTACCAATATGTGCATAAAAAAGGTCACGTGATCGCGTGGCTTTTGACTTCATGTTGCGCAAAAATAACCCCTTTGCTTCTCGGCTGGGCTACTGAGAGGAAAAACTTCTCTTTCTTCCCTTGTTACCTTTTTTATTTTTCTAATTCATCGACCTCTGTACGGTGAAATTTCTCTAAGGAGATAATTAAAAGAAAAATAAATAAGAAAAAAAAAGGTGAGCACATCTAAAGTCGTATACAAGTAAATGGCTTCGTAGATGGAGCTGTATAGATGAGCCGTGTTAGAAACAGACGCAGAAAAAGCAATCTTGAATGTCATGACACTCTTTCGTCTGTCAAACTTGAATTACTGATCATTTCCGAGAATAAATATGTTCTGATAATCTCTGATACAAAAAGCCAATTCTGCATGCGTCTTTGTTTATTTTCCTAATTCACTTTCAATAGTACAAACAAACAAGAAACCCAAACAAAAGACAAGAAAAAAAAAGTATGTCACCTGGACAATACAAACATGACAAAAATAACAAAAAAAAATTAACAAGAGCATCAATAACAACACTAAATATGTGGAGAGCAATAAGGAAGATAGTAGATAAATACACACTTAAATATAAATTTCACAATTACTGATATATATGTATATATATGTATATATATACTTGAATTAACAGTGGATGACATGAGCAGTGGATCAGATAGTGATTATGCAAAGTACTGGATAGACTGGTTCTTGGGAACCAAGGGTAACGAATACTTTTGCGAGGTAGACGAGGAATACATTCTTGATCGGTTCAATTTGACTGGTCTGAATGTCGAAGTACAGCATTACTACCTAGAGGCACTTGACATGATAACCGATAATCTTGGTAAGCAATCCCTGGTCAGTCAAAAATTCAGAAATTTTAAATTTTAATTCGTGGAAATCTGTAGACGAAGAGAGCCTGGATGAGAAGGTTCGGGAGCAGATTGAGAAAGCTGCTCGTCACTTGTATGGTCTTATCCACGCACGTTTTGTTATCACCACTCGCGGTCTTGCCAAGATGGTAATAGTAATAGTAATTAGCCAAGACTAACCGGTGATCGGATAAATAACAAAGCCCAAACATCATAGTTGGATAAATACAAAAAGGCCGAATTCGGTCGATGCCCTCGCGTACTCTGTAACCTTCAGTCTTTACTACCAGTCGGTATGTCCGATGTTCCAATGACAAAGACCGTCAAGCTGTACTGTCCTCGTTGTGAAGATATATACAATCCAAAATCATCGCGCCATGCTTCTATCGATGGAGCCTATTTTGGAACTAGCATGCCACACATGCTTTTCCAAGTTCACCCTACATACTTACCTGCCAAGAGCCACGAACGTTACATTCCTCGTATTTTTGGTTTCAAGGTTCATGACATTGCAGAGCAACACAGATGGCAGGATCAAGCACGTCTTCGTTTTGAAGAAAAACAGCGCGATGAAGGGAGACAACAAAGAGATGCCCGTGCTTTAGGAGCTGCTGTGCCCTCCAAACCAACATTAGAAGGAGGCAACAAGGAATAGAAGTAAACCCTAATCCGTGCCTCGAATGAAATCACATACTCACCTACTCACAATTTCTCTTTTTATCTTTCTATCTTTATTTCAATTTCTACCTTTATCTCTATCTACATGAAGTCTTTCGAGTTCCCTTATTTTTTTCTTTAATCATAAGCTCGAAGGAAAAGAAGTTTATTTTCTAACAAGAAAAAGAGAGAGAGAGAGAGGCTACTACCAAATGCGTGTGTGTATGTGTATATATATATATATATGCGTCTGTGTCTCATAAAATTGAATTACTATATAAATCATTGTGCAGGACAATATGTACATTTTCTTTAATGCTGTTAAGTAACTTGGGATGCTTGGACAGTACTTCTCCGAAATGACTATACAAAACAAAACCAAGTATTATATTGTTCCTATAGTTTTTTCTTTTGTTCTTCTGATTAATTTGAGAGTTCCCGACTTAGCTCAGGACATATATGCTTGTCTATTACTCCAAAGTATAGAATCCAGACCCCATATTATGTTTCTCTGCTAATACTAGTTTGTATGGTACAAATTCCTATTTCTGGAATATGTGGACTATCATTAGCACCAGTACTTTTTGTAAAAATTCAAATAATACATTTTGACTCTCAAAGTACTTTAATGGATTCCTGTTATTATTAAGCAGATTTGAAAAGAAAAATGGTAGCGTTATATTCAACCAAAAACACTTTAACTTACAATTAAACAGTTAGTCCGTCCACGCCAACTGTAATATTAAACGGATATTTAGTTCTGACCAAAAACTATCAATTACTACATGTCTGCCAAAGACTTTAAAACATCTTTTGCTTATAAATAAATATTCATAACGGTCTTGATTCTAACAAAACGGAGAAAAAATAAGCATTTGGCAAGTTTAGGTTTAACGCCTTTTTTTTAGCTAAAATTATTCCTTGTTTTACTGATTGTAAAGAGAGAAAAATAAGTAAATGAGAAGAATTCTAATTGAATACATTTACTAGAAAATCTGCTATTTCTTTAATAAAATATATTCTCAAACAAAATATACTTCTTTAACATTCATTTCTTGAATACTTCGTTAATGATTTTCCTCTTTCCATTCCATATCTTTCTTTTCTACTTTGTTGCATGCGTCACCAAAGCGTGTCACCTTCCGCATTTAGTAGAAATTGTGTCTGCCCCGGAAACGACTCTTTTTATTTTTCCTATTCCACAGCTGTCTTGGTCGCTTTTTTTTCTGGTTTAAAGGATGGGAAACTCGGCATCTACCGAGCAAACGCAAACAGCCTCGAACGGCTTCAAAAGACAAAGCATGAGCAATCCAATAGACCACACGTCCAGCGACGCTTACACTGAAGATTCATCCACTGCTGAAATTGTCGGTTCGCATAAATCAGCCGAGTCCTTGCCGTTTCAAATGTCAATTACCGAACCTCTTGATGATTCTTTTGCTAATCGACCAACATCACCACAACCCATCATTTCCGACAACGAAGCTCCTTCTTCATTCCCCTCTTCGCCGCCCCACACTCGACACCCGCAACCGGAAATGCCCAAGGCCGTGCCAGTCGCCACAGGCAAAGCGGGCTGGGTGTCAAGTACTGGCAACACAAGTCCTTGGGTTGGGTCCCTTTCTTCATCTGCATCTTCTAACCGTCGTGACTCTATTCATGGACCGTACTATCGTGCACGTGGAATGAGCATTAACCGTGATTCTGAAGCAGACGAAGATTCTCCTGCTCCACAACAACCAATACTTCCTAAAATGATTGGACAACACAAATCCAATGAGCCAGATAGTCAAGGTAATATGAAATATGTGAAGTGAAGTTATTGCACACACATATGTATGCGTGAGGAAGTGAGGGAGTGAGTGTGCATAAAGGCAAATTAAGCTAATATTTCCTTTTTTGTTGTTGTTGTTGTTGTTGTTGTTGTTGTTGTCGTCGTCGTCGTTGTCATTGTTTTTGTTGCTAATTCTAGGCGTAACCACACTTCTCACTTGGACACAGGGAGGAAATAATGTGTATGTGACAGGTACATTCAATGGATGGAAACACAAGATAAAGCTGGTGAAAAGGTAAGAAAACAAATTATAGAGCAAGAAGAAAATATGACAATGAAAGACCAAGTGTGTACGCAGATACTAAGAGCAAATGTGTTTCTGTTATTTATGTAGTACACATGACTTTAATGTTGTGTTGGAATTACCGCCAGGAACACATCGGTTAAAGTTTATAGTGGATGACGAATGGAAATGTTCAAATGACTTGGAAACGGCGACTGATCCAAAAGGAAATCTGGTCAACTACATTCGGGTGATGGATGAGGATGAAGACTCTACCGATGAATTCAATAGTCCTAGTAAAGGCCTGGATCGGTCGGGTGCTTCTACTCCTGAAGAGGAATATACCTCCAAGGTCCCCTCTGATCTTTTGGCTCTTGCTACAGCTATGGCTTCTGCAGAAGACGACAAAAACCGTATGGCGGCTCTAGAGTGGGAACGAAAGCAACCCCAGCCTCCAGGCCTACCTCCTCACCTTGAGAAAGTCTTGTTGAATTCGCAAGCTGTGAGCGAAGAAGACAACTCCGTTCTCATGGAGCCAAATCATGTGACACTGAATCATCTGTACGCCTGTTCCATTAAAGATCAGGTCATGGCACTCTCTACTACGACACGGTATCGTAAAAAGGTAATAAGTCAAGGAGATATGTGAGTGTATCTGTGCGTGTTTGTGAAGATATAACCTCTATTTATATTGTGCTTATATAGTACGTTACAACTATGTATTACCGACCAGTGTTTCCAAAGAATTAAGATTTCATAGTGGTAAAGAATGAAAGAAAGATCGTAAATGGAGCCTCTACGTACCCTCTCCTTACAAGACAGACCGGAAACACATACACACACACATATATATATACATATACACATACATACACACACACACACTTATATATATATATATATAGATACGTACAAACGTACATATGGAAATGTTCTATAGTTTTAATCTTTAAGAAAACTGCTTTGTATATGTTTACTTCTATTGGGGAGAGCAGAAGAAGAGAGTGTAGATAAAGAAGTGTCATGTATATGTGTATATGTATATATATTTATATATATACTTTTATAGTCCTGCTTTTACCATTCTCTTGCAATTTAACATGTATATTCTACCCCACAGTAAATAAGTTTCAACTTTTCTTTTTTGATATTGGAAACAGTTTTACACACACACAAAAGACATTAAAGTCATGAAAATATAGTTATTTTTATTTTTTATTTCTAGTCTTTTTTTATTTTTATTTGATGTATATGTATTTTAGGGAGGGAATATGCAAGGTGTATATGTAAAAATGTATGTAGAATGCTTATGTAGGAGTGGTTTTTGTATATAAAAGAAGTGGAATTTGGTGGGTATTTCATACAATTGGAGAAGGAAGGCCAAAATATTCAACAGAGTTTGAAAGCACTGCGCCTTCAAGCATGGCCTCTTTTCGTGCTTCGACAATTTGAGTGGTGAAGCTACTTGAGCGGCCACAGACGTGAGGAACACCTGCAAAAAATGAATCGGCTCTCATTGCTAGCAGCTTGTCAACAATACCCAAAAGTCCGCTGTCATGTTTTCCAACGATATTAGGAACGCTTATAGATGTCCAGTTTGCAGGGGGAGGGCCTATGTGTGAATTTCCGGACTCTTCTAGACTAGTGACTCTAACGGGGACATGGCTGTAAAGGTATGCCATGGCTTTGTGGTGATGAGGGGTGAGCATTTTTAAGTGGAAGGTGGCTGAAGCTGAGCGCATCTGTGTAGGGTCTGTGATGTTTTTGACAATTGCAGAGTATATTGCCTGCTCACTGAATGTGTGGGGGTAATCAGTCAAAAGGAAGAGTTTGTGAGGAACTCCGTCATCGCTAATGTCGCTCGTGAGCTTCTCGACGAGTGTTTGAGCACATTCGACCAAATTCTCAGCGGGCTCGAGAGTCTCTGTGCGCCAATGGACTGCCCGATATGGACCTAGACTTGATGCAATCTGGTCTGCAAATCCAGTTACACGCTCATTGTACGGAATAGGAAGATTTGAGAGTGGGTGGTGTACAAATGGGTACCTGGAAAAGATAATAGAGTCAAATTTAGTTTATTATCATAGAGATTGATCATTAACAACAACAGAAGAGGGGAAAAAAAACTTACCGTCTGTCATAGAACAAACCGAGTACTTCGATACCATCATCTTCAGTAAGGAATTCATATACTTGTCTTTCGATATCAACACGCAATTCGGGTTGTCTGTGTTCCTTCATCAACAAAAGTCTATCAGGAAGGTTTCGTGGTGCGAGGAGTGGGTCGAGACAATTTTGTGGTGACATGTAAGGATTTCCTGTGGTAGGGTCTACGCGAATGTGAAGATTTCTATTGGTACCGGCACGGCCAAGGGCTTTACGCTCTTTGAGCCAGGCAGTAAAATCGGCCATTGTAATGGTATTGAAATGATCTTTGTTTTGTTTTCCCCAGCTATTTGAGTAGTAAAAATCAAAGGGGTGGCGAAGACAGGCACCGAGACGAGAGTTTTTAACATTAGGTAAGACGACTGTTCGATTAACAAGACCGGACATAAAGGCAATTTGTTGAAGATGTATTTGTGCCTTTGATTCTAAATAAGATGTTGTGTTGGTTAGCAATGTTTCTCTTTATCTTTCTTATTATCATAACTATTTTATTTACCTTGCTCCATAATCTTTAATGGCAAAATGAATCTACATGGTCCACCGCAGTATTTCATATCTATTCTATTAACTTCTTGCTTGATGTGATGGTTGACTGTGTTAACGACAAATGTGACTGGAGGTGCTATAGATGGCTGCCACCGAAGGCTCGCTACAAGCATGCAAATAAAGAAAATCGCGGCAACCCATGCCTGTGTGCGTCGCAGGGGGGACATGGTATTTTGTAATTTAATATTGAATTCTTAAAGAGCGAAGAAAGATGCTGGGAAAAAAGAAAGCCTAAAATATAGTTCCTGACGGTAAGTTTTTATACCCAAAAGATCGTCACTTGTGTACGGTTCATCAAACGATCATCTATTATCCAATCAACGCTAGAGGACTAACTTGTGATAGTAAGACGATAAAAGAAAAGAAAAAAAGGCCAAGACAGAGCTAAGATAGTGATGTATTATATTATCAAGATCAAGATCAAGACCAAGACTAAACGTTTCATCTACTTCAACGCTTATTGTCCAAGGGTTATCTGTTCTAATGCTTGCTTTCGAATACGCTGACTATATGTAACATGTCTTGTAAAAACGTGTTTACTCTCATCTTCCTGATCGGTTTTTACATGTATTTTGAATTAACTTTAAGGGCATATTTCCCATCTTGTGGATCATTGTACTACATTATCGTGACATAATATTCGCACTAACATTGGAAAAGCTTGCCCCCCTTTAAGAGTCCGTGGTAACTAAATATTTATACAATAATAATTACTGTCTCAAATTGCGGCTTTAAAAAATCCCAATAGTGAATTTAAGATAATAATAATAAAAAATGCGGGTTATGAAATACCAATCTGCGCACTCAAACAAATTCAATTGATGGTTTTGTAAAAACCAGATAGTGGATTTATTTAGTTAATTGGTGTTTCTTTTAGATTATTGATTTTGAACTAAGCATAAGAAAAAACAACAACAAAAATACAGCGGAAGAAGGACAAGGGAGAACTAACGCAGAAGAAGGTAAGGAAGATATGAATTATATCGTGGATAATGAGAATGGAAATCTCAACTAATTTTATATACATGGTCCAAAAAAAACGGCTCGCATCTTTTAACATATATTATGAATGATAAAGATATTACTAATTCAAAGCTATATGTAAAGGTACACAATACTTATTACAGTATAATGCTTGGAAGGACAAAACTACAAAGTATATATGTTAATAATATGAAAATAAAATACAGCTTTAATATTGAATCTGGCTAGAGTCCTTTTACTAAAGTAATTCCAATCACTCGGGGATAATAAGTAGAAATTTCGACGAGTATTTCTTGATACTACGTTCCATTATTCCAATGAAGCTACTTTCATCTCGTCCAGACTTTTTAATCAGAAGTGTATTAAATTGCCTTTGCCATCAATAATCTTTCATTTGCTCTCTGATTCCCAGGTCAATATTATTGGAAGATTATTTTCAAACATCTCGTCCTTGTTCTTTCTTAAACCTTTTAGAACTTGTAACCAGCACTACTAGCAGCAGGAAGAGCATGCAAGAATGAGAGGAAATGGTTTCAAAGAACTTTTACAAATTTTGGTCCATAGATATTTTCATTTATGAAAACAAATGGCCCGATTTCTCACTAATTTGGCACTAAAGCTTGCTATGTTCATTCTTCTTGTATAGGCGTGTACCAAGCACAACATTTGGTGATTTGTGTTTTGGTAAGCATAAGCTTTGTACATATGACTTTGCTCACATTCTTTTCCTTGTTGGAAAATGATTCAGTTACCAGGCAACTTAAAGCTTACTGCCAGTATTTTGTCTTTTGTCTCACCTGAAGAATATTATAGTGGCAACAAAAGTTGTTGTTATTTTTTAAGATGGTTGGAAATGTAAAGACAAATGTTAAAAAAAGGTATAGATAACAAGACAAGGTACGAAACATTTCTTTCAAACCCTTTAAATCGACTGTGTTTTTTTTTTTATAAAACTGTCAATTGAATTTGTTCGAGTTTGCAGATTGATATTTTTGAAATCCGCTACTTGGATTTTCTAAAGCCGCCGTTTGAGATGAAGTATTGTATTTTTTTTTTATTTATCTTGAGCTTCTTTTACTGGGTCCTAATTAAACAAATGTTTCGGCTCAAACGGGTTTATTGTGGTACAAAATATGGCCAAATTTACAGGTTCAGTGGTTTCCACTGTTTTTTCCTCACCAGTTTGAAGCAAAAAGCCTATTGGTCTGGGGCATTTAGCTTGCATCGTCTGATTCTTTATTTAAAAAGTAGTACAAAATCAACAAGACCCTAAAGAGATATAGCTTTGGTGTATTTTTTAGAGTCATCAGTTCCTTATATTTATATATGATTATTATAGTGCTTAAATAGTGCAAAGTATAATAAAGCTGAGCTGCCCTTAAAAAAAAGAAGAAGCGTATAAAAAGATAAAATTAAATGAAACATATAACCAGAATTCTATTTTATCAATTACTACAATTTACGACACAGTTCCAGAATTATTATTATTATTGTAGCTATTAATTTGGCAGCATATTTCTCTTTTTTATTATTATTACTATACGGCCAATTATTTGCTTAACCTGGTCTGGATATCTAAATGTAGGCGCCTTTATTGGAAAATATACTTTAATATCATAAATACATATTAATTTGCCTTTTTACATACAAGCATGAATATCTATATATACATATCTGCATACATGTATTTGTGGCAAAGATAAATACTATTAATTCAATACATTGTTTCTGGTTGATAAAGTTTGATCGATGATTGGTCAGTTCGGTTTGTCACACAAGACTGTTCTCCTCGAGAAATTATACTGTAGATGGAAATAATAAGCAAGTACATTGCTTACCATTATCTTAATTCACATTGTCTGTTTGTCTTTATTCAATACTACCAATCACGGGAAAAAAAGGGGCTTAATGGCTATTGTTTACAAGAAAATAATAGAATAAAGCAGAGCAGAAAATAAGGGTAAAGGATAACCGTTGCCAAGACAACAGAACTATAATAAATCGTTTAATCCCGAGTTCAGCATTATTCAATTACATGCACAAAAAAAATTAAATTCAAATGTTCATTTGATTATATATAAAAAGAAGAAGAAATATACGCACATATATATGAAAGGATTGGCCTGTCAGCGGTGAGAGTTACACTAACTACAGAAATGACTATCATAAATTGTAGTATGCTTGTAACCGAAAACTAGACCTAGAATTTCGCAGATCCCTATTTAAAGAAGAATTAACTCAAGGCGTACAAGACAAGGTGTAAACGTCTCTAATGTGGCTATGGAAGTCCTTGTATTCTTCTTCTCTATCTATGTATCGTTCCGTTTTTCTTTCGTCTATATTTAAAACTAAAAAAGAGCAGTATTCTGTCTTATGTGGATCATTTGTACAAATCTAAAGAGGATTATAGAGTGTAATATATACTTCTGTAGAGTCTACTACAAGATCACAGTGTTTTGATGTAGTGCTACTGTAATAATCACTGGTGTAATATTGAGCAATTCGATTCAAATTAAACCAATATACACATATACTTATTTATACAAGCGCTTAATCGGTTTATTGTGTTTTAAAGAAGCAAAATAAATATAAAAACATCAAATCAATATCAACATCATTAAAGTGCATATTAAATAATAATATTCTATTCAAGCTAACCAAAAACACATTAAAAAGCGTATTTTACCCGTCTTTGGAGTTATTATCATTATTATCATTATTGCCGTTCGTTTCCAAGACCCTGTTTCTTATAGCCCCATCTCTCTGTCTCTCTTTCTTTCTCTTTCTTCTTTATTTAATTTTTCAATTTCTCTTTTGTAGATTCTCATGGTTGTACGGTCCAATTTTAGGTGTGGCTCAATCTAAACACCATGTAATTATTTCAATTAAGTGCATAATATGTGTGTATCGAATGACAAATAGGATCGCCATTCGTATCTAAAATTCTCTGAATTCCTTTTTACCGTTTTTTTTATAGGTTTTTTTTTATAATAAACAAAAAAGGGGGTGGGAGGGGGTTGCGCTATACTCATTTTAGATAAAAAACAAAAAATGCCCATTACAGGCAAATTATTGAGAGGCAGCAAATCTAGCCTGAGCAGTATTGACCTTTTCTCTAAATGTACTAATGACTTCTGAAGGCTTTTCTGCCTTGAAGATACCTGTGCCAGCTACAATGACATTTGCACCAGCATCAGCAGAAGCATCGATTGTCTCCATGGACAAACCACCATCAACCTCAATGTCTAGACCAGGATAGGCACGACGAAGAGCCTCGACCTAATTCATATAAGTAATTAGATATTACAAATGACAAATAGGTGCCATACACAACCCAACACCCAGTTATTATATAACCCTTTTGATATATTTTACCTTTGGCATACACTCCGCCATAAAACGCTGTCCGCCAAATCCAGGTTCAACAGTCATAATAAGAATCATGTCAACTTCCTCGGCAATCTGGCCCATGACAGCTTCAACGGGAGTCTTGGGCTTGACGGCAACACCAGCCTGCATACCGGCAGCATGGATAGCACGGATGACAGCAAGAGGATCCTCGGTGGCCTCAATGTGGAAAGTATACATTTGTCCACCAGCCTTTGCAACATCATCAATCCACTGAAGTGGGTTGGACACCATCATATGGCAATCTTTTAATTTTTTACACTTAGTTTTTTTATTTTGTTTTTTTTTTGGTTGATCAAGCACAATATATACATCTTGGTCTCTTTCTTACCAAAATAAGCCTCGGTGTGAGGGCGAAGAGCTGCAATAATAGGTGCACCGAGTGTGATATTGGGGACAAAGTGGCTAGTAAAATCAATAAACAATAGTAATGATTATCAATATACTATTATTATCATTTTCTCACAAGCAGATTTGCTTTGGTGTTTATTTACCCGTCCATAACATCTGCAAGTACAAGTATGTTAGTTCAACGCGTCTCTTTCTTTGTGATTACTTTGCTTACCGAGATGGAGCCAATCTGCGCCATTCTTTGTCATGCGCTTTGCCTCTACACCAAGATTGGCAAAGTCACATGAAAGCATGGAGGGAGAAATCTTGGCTTCAGGCATGATCAAATTAGATTCTACGTAAAAGATTAGATGGTAGGGTCTAAAAATAAAATGTATGTATTAAAAAAAAGTCCAACCTCTGTGTAGTGCGTGCAAACAAGGGATCTTTGTGTTTTGAATGCCAGCAAATCATAGTGCCGCTTTACTTTTGGGTGTTGTAATGATGATCCGCTTGTGTTTCTGTAAGGAAAGTATTCGATATGAGACATAAAGGTATTAGATTATACTATTCTGGACAAATGAAAAGTAAGTATTTTTACATCATAAGCTGTAATATTAAGCTTATAAACGAATGATGTCTATTCCACAAACAGGATACTAATATTATCAAGAAGTGTCTTTTTGGTTGGGAACTGACTGAGTTAAGATTAGTATGTTTATCAATTCAATATTGAATTAAATTAAATAATATAATATAATATTAATTGATAATGATATATCCAACTGTTTGAGATTCACGTTTTTCGATAGTGTTATTTAAATCAAACCAATGTTTTTTTTTGTTTTTTTTTGGCTTTTCTATCCTCTTCTTCTCCTTCTCCTTCTTCGACTACTACTACTACTACGACTACTTCTATTTCTTCTTCTTATATATATTAGCCCATGTAATTTTGTTTTATTAAATACTTCTTTAAATAGATATCATGTGAAATTAAATGCATTCCATTCAAAGAAAATAAGCAATAAACATTAAATACTCCTATTAATAATATTTCCTATCCAAGTTAAAAAGTACTTTTTAGATGCATATATATTTTTTATTCTAAAAAAGAACAAAAGCTCAAGCCCAATTCTTTGTATTCATTCATGTATAGATACATAATATATATATATATATACTTGTTTCATAAAACTACCGGTTTATATTTTAGATGAGTTAGACTGGCGGAAAGTAAATGATATTTTGCCAAGGTTCCCCATGCTTATTATAGAAAAACGCCAATACCAAAGTTGCATCCGAGGTTGATACAACTACCATTGATCAAGTTACTCTTGGCTTGTTTTAAAATTGTATATATGTATTTGGCATTGATACATGTATAAAAATAGTTTATTTAGCCAGTAAATTACATATTTTACTTTTGAGTATCTGTATCCGAGGGGTCAACAAACTCGGCGTCTCCATCATGTCTCTCGTGTTCATCATCTATGGTCTTTGTGTCCTCGATCTCTGAGCCATTATTATTCTGCTCAAAAGCGTCATTCAGTTTGTTCCACAGACCTTGTCCGAATACCCTCCAAGCAATTACGGCACATATAAACTCAATTGTAGCAAACATAATCGCAAATACAATAGCAGTGGCAACACGATGATGGTACATGTAATATCTACACCATTCTCAACATACATCAATACTCGCACGTACATAAAGCGTACACAAATCACAACATTCTATTTATTACCTTAATCCACGGAAATCAGCGATAATACTTAACTCGGCATCGTAAACCTGAACAAGAGGGCTGGAAAGAGACACCGTAGCGTGCACAACAGGAGCAGCCTTAGAAAGAAAATACGTTATTTAGACATAATATACAGATACAATACAATACAGTAAAATATAGTACATTATACTATACTATATTATATTCTTTTTTTTTCTTAATCTTATGCTCTAGTACCTTTTGCTCTATATAACCTTCAATCATCGGAACATAGATAACTTGACTTTCTTCCGTAAGTCCAACCAATAAAGGTAGCGCCTTTGCAAATACACGGAGTACTCGCTGAGTATTGGACTGATATCGAAGAATAGCCTAAAAGCCTAAATGTTATATATTTGTACTTGAGCTCAGTATACAGAAATCTATACTTACAGGTCGACTAGAAGAAGCAACGACACTGCTATTACTTGTTTCAAGGTTAACAGAAACCATGAAGTTTCCTAAATATGTTCTTTGTAAGTTTCCATCATCTAAAAAAAGGAGCTTTCTCCAAGACTTACCGAGGTTAAAATTTATATCAGAAGTAGGTACATGTAAACGTACGGATACATCATATCCTTGATCGTGTCGTAAAATCTGACAAATTTTAAATAGCAGAAAATCAGACCTAGAATTTATAAACAATCTCTTTCTTTCTTTCTTTCTTTCTTTCTTTCTTTCTTTCTTTATTCACTTCTTTCTCCATTTATTATCTTTCTTTGATTGTGCTTTTTTATTTTAGTTTATAGTCTCTTACCGGATAATGGTCACCACGCAAAAGATCAACTGCACCCACAGGGCTAGATGTCAATTCACCCGGTCGTGACATTGATCCATATTGAAACCAAATAGGCTCTGTATGAATGATCTGGGGAACATGCCGACGATAGAACAATGTGTATGCTGTAATACTAGTCATCAATATCCACATAATGCTAAAACTTAAAATTGTTGTCTTGACAACTGTGCGTTGTGCGCTGGGTGCAAATACGATACGGAAAAAGGGTCGGAGACTACTCTTGATGAGGTTGATCACAAAAAGTACAGTGGGATTCAGTTGTGGTGGAGCATGTATTTCATCGTCTTCTACATGGTTGGCTGACTCAGACACATGATCAGGATCAGGATCATGATCATGATCATGGTCTTGGTCATTGTTGCTGTGGTCATTTTCCTGTTCGCTGTCCTGAAGGATTGAGGTTCCTTCGTCATGAAGATCACTTGGCCCACCAAAATCTTGCGTGTGCGAAGGCACGACGTGAAAAGTGTCGTTCTAACGCACACATTACATTAGACTTCTTTTTATATTTTTTAGCTTAATAGAATGAAGTGCCCTTACAGTGGCATTATCTGATGAATTACTCATTGTTGAGTGGAAAGAGATGTGTGGAGTTCCCGGGACAAGGAAACAGTAGTTAAATGCATGTGAAAACTTGTACGATTGAGACTCCGAGCTTAACGAGAAGTGAAAAAAAAAAGAGAAATTACAATCCCCAAGACTTGTAAGCTCGTGTGAATGTCACCATTATTATTATTAATATTTCTTTTCGAAATAATGATAAAAATAATAATGGTGTTCATTGTGTTTGTATATATGTGTGTGTTTGTAGATATGTGCGTGTGTGTGTAAATGTGGATTCATATAATACTCTATCGGCTAGACTCTACTCCCATGGCATATTTCATTATCTCAGCCTAACAGAGCAAATTAAATTTAATACCAATTGGATATGCTTAATATAAGTATTCAAAATCATTATTCATGTCCATTTTTTACCTTGAGACTGTCACTGCTGTTGACAGCCGATAATCCAAGGGATCGGATCCATGTAACAGGAGCAACATCGGTGCCAAATAGCCTGTGCATCTTGTCGCATGCACTCAACATGACAATGTTGCGTCCATAGCGCTCAGCTGCATAGTCTCGCAACAAGTTGAGCTTTCCAATGTCTTGGCCTTCAAGTGTACCCTTTTCAAGGACCTTGGAAAGGCAAGCTACATCTAACATGCCCTGATTAAGTCCCTGTCCAGCTAATGGGTGAATTGCGTGAGCTGCGTCACTAATTTACCCAAAATATAAAATATAAATGAATGACAGGCATTTTTAGATACACATGTATACATCGTATGAGTTTTTTTTTGCAGATTCTGTTCTGCAGTACCGTTGACTTGAAATTCAAACTGATTTTTGGTTATCTTTTTTTTTTAAAAAAAAAAGAAGAAGAAAAGAAAACTCACCCCACAAGAGCAACCCGATCAGCCACATATCTCTCAGAGTTACGCATACGAAGAGGAAAGCTGGCTCGACTCTTGTCTTGAATACTTACCACAGCAGGCGGAAGGCTCTCTTCACGCTGCCATACTTCAATAGTACTCTTTGACTTATTGGCCACCTCCTCACGCCAGGTGTACTCTAACCCAATGTCACATTCTGGGATAAAAGTGTTCTTGTTAATCGCACCATAGAGATAATTGAGATCGATAGTTGACATTCGGAAGGCAGCGTTTACGAGTTTACAAAAATCATCTGATGATACTCCCTTGAGAATTTTAGCAATTTCTGGCTTGGTAGACCAAACCAATGAGGCGTATCCTTCACTCAACTACATATATCATGTCAGCTTGCATATAGTGTTTTGGTACTCTACATACAGGTAGCATAGCAATTGGCCCTGTGGGTAAGAATCTTTGCCATGCGGTATTATTGGGGCGAGAATCATCCAATTTTAGAGTAGCGACCACACCATGAGTATCATAATCCCAGCCAAGCGATTCAATGTTGGCATGATTGCGCACTGGACTATTGACACCATCGGCACCAATCTAGTTTGTTAATTTGTGTTTGTTTGAATGGATAAATGAATGGCACTTCAAACCAATTATGTAATTTATCATTATGTTTACCAAAAGACGTGTCTGGAGAACATCACCACTCTCAAGTTTCACTGATGGCCAGTCTGATACATCAAACTCGGTAGAAGACTGCTCATTACCGATAGAGGCTACACGAGCCTTTTGAAGGATATCGACTTGAGCACCTCTGGTATTACATTCTCTAATACGCTTCAACATAGCATTTTGGAGATGAATGTTTTCTACCATGTACGCAATCGATTCCTTGCTGGTATCTTTCTTTGATCCAAGCAAGCTAGTATCAAACTTGATTCTTGCGTCTGTCACTCCGTCCCATACTTCCATATCACCGTAACCATGTACGCGAGAAAGGTTCATATGCTCCACAACACCCATTCCTGCCATCCGAAGCAAATAAATAAAATATAAATCAGGCGCGGATTTTCTTTTAAAAAAACTCCAAGGAAATGATGATATTAGATAACTTACGCTCAAAAAAATTCATAGAGCCAGGTGTAAGAGAAACAACACGATTCGAATAACTTTCTTTTACTGGGCTCCACTCAATTGTGCTGGTTAAATCCATTGCCTCTACCAGAGCCACGCGGTTGTCTCTTAATACTGGGTTTGAAGCTTGTTTTTTTTGTTTATATTAAACGAGACAATAATAGATATAAAAAAAGTAAAGCCAAAAAAAATATTAAATCCTCAGTATCTTGGATGACCACAACCTTTTATGTGTTCTTACCAAGTGCACAAGCTAGAGCAGTTCCAGCAACGCCACCCCCAACAATCACAATATCATACAAGGCAGTCTTCTCATTCAGTTGCAGGCCTTCTTCTGAAGCGCGACGACAAGAGGATGAATGAATTGAGCGAAGGGCAATTGGCATGCCGGGTTGGGACCCCATGGCATGCCCTGTCTTTAAAAGACTGCCGACAAGTTTTTTAGTAACACGCTGAAGCATTCCCTAGAAGCAAGAAAACAAAGAACGAGATGTCATAGAATCGAGCCATTGCGTTTGAGTCACGATGAGACTGCTTCCTTGCTTTGTCTGTCTTTTTATCTTTCTCTTTATAAAATCTACAATATTTTTTTTTAAAAAAAGGGGGAAAAGCAGATATATAGAAATAATAATAAATAACACAAATGTCCTCTCAAGTAATCGAAGAACAAGATCTCTTTCTAGATGACGATACTAATTTCCCTGAACAAACTTCATTCTGGTGGCCAGCCGAAACGACAACAAAACCTGTTAATGATGGAGTAATTGACTCGCTGCGGACGCAACTCGCAGGTCCTTCTACTGGCAAGGTGTGAATGGTCAAATTGTTTTTGGCAATTTAGGAATCAATAGAAAGAGAAAGAGAGAAAGAGTACTTTTGTGCTAAAAAAAAAGAGAAGCAAAAACTTAATGTACAAATGTGGTACTTGTTAGGCTGGTCTTGCAAATATTGACAAGGAGAAAGTGAATGCGATCATTTATGAGGCATCCAAAGTAAGAGGTTAATACCACAATATGCTTTCCTGGTCCTCTTTTCTTTCTTTCTTTCTTTCTTTCTTTCTTAAAAAACCCCCTATAAATATAAACAAAAGGGATCTGCATATTTTGAAAATGAGCGTAGAAAAGACAAAACTGTGACGAAGCGTATCGAGACCATGTTAATAGAAGCAAGCAAAGTACGAGAAATGGATCTCTCGATGGAAACACGTATAGTTGATGGAATGGTAATAATACAAGCAATTATTCTTTTAATGAATTGCTATAATATAAGAATATATGTATATTTATAAGAATATGAGTGCATATAAATATCCTTAACTTGCTTCAAATATATCTTAGATAAGAGAATTTGAAGAAAGCAGGGACTTGTCTCAAACCATATGCCATGTGGATATGGATGCTTTTTATGCCTCAGTAGAAGAGCTCGATGCTCCTGAGTGGAAGAACAAACCAATGGCAGTTGGATCTAATGCCATGTTGTCTACAAGCAACTATATAGCTAGAACTTTTGGTGTTCGTAGTGCAATGCCAGGGTTTATTGCTCTAAAGCTTTGTCCTGATCTATGCATCCTTCCCCACAATTTCAAAAAGTATCAGGCTGCTTCTGACAAAGTGCGTGCTGTGTTTGCTAAATATGATCCTGACTTTTCTCCGATGAGCTTGGATGAGGCAAGCATTATCTTTCTTCTTTTCGGTTATATGTTTGCTTGTTTTTACGAGGGATTCTGTCTACTATTCACTTCTTAATATTAATTATTTATTTAAACCAATAGGCTTATCTTAATCTTACAAAGGTAAGTTTAAAGGAGGTCATTTTTTGGTCTAAGCAAAATTTAAACCATACGAGTACTAAGAATATTATGTATAAACAGCGTTTGGAAACAAATTCAATGACTGCATCAGAATTAGTGCAGACAATCCGAGAAGAGATATTTCAGTCAACTCAGTTGACAGCTAGTGCCGGTATTGGACCCAACAAATTGCTTGCCAAGATCTGTAGTGATTTTCAAAAGCCAAATGGTCAATTCGAAGTTTCTAACGATCGAGAAGCTGTACAAAAGTTTATGGCTGCTTTACCGATCCGAAAGGTAAATGAAAATCCAAAATCTGTGCTAATTCAAGTCTCTAAGCGTCTACTTAGATTTTTGGTGTTGGAAGAGTAACAGAGCGCGTATTGGATTCTTTGGGGGTCAAGATGTGTAGCGACATTTATGCTCATCGCGCCCTTTTATACAAGCTATTAAGTCCTATAAGTTTCAAGTTTATGCTACGGTCATATCTTGGTCTTGGATCTACAGTCGTAAAAGCGGAAACTACCCGGAAGAGTATCAGCGTAGAGAGGTAAAAAGAAATGAAAGGAAATAAAAAGAAATGGATGATATAGAATTTAGCGTAAGGTGCCTAATTTATGGAAAAACAAAATACATGTAGAACTTTTGACGCATTATCTGCTGTTGGTGATCTCATTCTCAAAGTTGAAGAACTAGCAGTGCTTTTAGCTAAGGACCTTGCTGATGCTGGTATCAAGGTAAACCCTTAAATTTTATTGTAACTGTACCTGTTATTCAATTTGGTAATCAATGTATAATACTCCCAGGGAAAAACGATTGGTATCAAACTCAAACTGTCCTCATTTGAGCTACGTGTAAGGTCCAAAACAATGCCTTTTTATATTTCGAGTGCTGAAGATATTGCACGAATAGCGGGAGAGGTAGGCTTATGCTAGGTAGAAAGTAATAACAAAAATATTTAGAGAAGCATACTAAATTTATGCGATATGTTTAGTTACTTTTCAAAGAAATGCCTGTGAGCCTTCGATTGATGGGCATTCGAATGTCTTCTCTGCAACCCTTGGTCAATGAAAACGGATTGAAGAAGGTATAAATATTTAATATTAAAAGACCTAAATATGCTGATATTTCCTCTCTTTGTTTTTCTTTAAAAAAAGTATTTCTCTGCAAAAATTCCCAATAAACAAAGCATTGAGGATGAAGAAGATATGACTCCGTATATTCCAGAAGATTATCCAATGGAAGCAGAACTATCAGAAGAAGGAGACATAGAGAATAAGTCGTCGCTTACATGTCCTATTTGTAACCGTTGTCTGCAATTGGATAATCTTGAATTTAATCAGCATGTAGACGGATGTTTGAGTAAGATTGAAGTTGGTGAGATTCTCAGACACTATGAAAGAGAACAACCAAAAAGAATAAGCAAACCAAAGTAAGAGACAATGTGTTATAATTGAATGCGTAGTACTCATACCTTATTATTAGGCCTGTTACTTTAAGACATAGCCCGGCGTCAAAAAGACGACTAGAGGAGACAGGTCGTTCTTTGTTAGATTATTATGGTCCTTCCTCAAGTATAAATTAGCATATTATTTACTCACTTTCTTTGGTGCTTACCAAAAAAGAAAAAGTAAAAGCGGGATTTACGGGAGAATGGCGGAAATGGTTTATAGTGTAAAAAGGAACTATGTATCTGCTTTGTGTAAAATAATGCAAGACCATATAAAAAACTATTAGCCCTTAATATTCATAAACTAAAATAAATCGACGGTATATGATCCAAGGGCCAATAAGCTAAATACTGATTATAATTAAAGGAAGAAGTACATATTCATCTAGAATAAGATAAAGCGGGTCTGTAAGGAATAGGATGAGCGGCTAAAGAAAATATTCCCCCGCAGCGGTTTATTAATTCCAGCTTTCTCCAGAAAAACCCCTCCTTTTATATTTATATATATATATATATATTTGGTCCCCAACTTGCTTTGACCTTGTTCTTTCTATTATTATTATTATTTTTATTATTATTATATTTTAAAGATATACCTCGAATACCATGGATCCTATGCCAATATTTGTTATGATGGGCACAGCCGGCTGTGGAAAGTCTAGTGTGGCTCTAGAGATGGAGAGTCGTTTGGGATGCTTATTTATCGAAGGAGATGAACTTCATCCCGCCTCCAACGTACAAAAGATGGCCAACGGTAAAATAGAAGAAGCATTTTCTTGTATTTACTCTGTTGACTCTTTGCTTTTTTGTTTATATGTATAAAAGGCTACCCCTTAACCGACGAAGACCGTCTTCCCTGGTTGCGTACTATCCGCGATGTATTACTGGAAGAAGCCAAGAAGCGTTATACTCATCAAGCTACCAGTGACGCCAGCCGGATTGGAGCCATTGTTACCTGTTCTTCGCTCCGGAAGATCTACAGAGACATCTTGTCTGATATACCTAGCCATCTTGCTACTGTCACATTCTGCTATCTTAAGGGTTCTCCTGAATTACTGGCTACTCGGATTGCCGCCCGTCAGAACCATTTTATGAAGCCTGGCATGTTGCAGTCACAGCTCCAAGCATTAGAAGAACCCGATTCGACAAAGGAACGTGTGATTGTGGCTGATATTGGATTTCCTATAAAGGAGATTGTAGATAGTATTATGAGCCAAGCTAAAGAGCGTCATTTGCTGCCATAAACATGAAATGAAATTTTGGTGATGATGGGATACACAGTCTATATTACTTGATCTTGGTTGGTTTGAGAATCAAACAATCAAATTGAACCAGGCAATCCAATTGATAAGGGCAGTTGTAAAGAGGCATAGTACACGTTAATTATTGGTTTGATTGATGTAGGCATAATCTAAGGTTGGGTTGACTGTATTGTATTATTTAAATGAAACAGGATTAGATCAAGCACAACAACAATCAATTGCTTTATAGATGTATCCTGGATTACGATAGATTGAGTCTTACCTTTCTATCTTACCTTCTGTACCTCTTTGTGCTCAACATGTGTTCAAACATGTGGCTCATACTTGATGTATATACAACTGAAATATACTTTGGTTTTCAATGAAATCTTCTCTTTGCAGTAAGAGCAGACTCTTATATACTCTTCAAATATTCTCCGACTTATTAGTCTGTCGAGATACCCCTCTAATCCTGTCGATCCATATTCTTTTGTTTGGTTGTATAGATATACGATTATTAAAGACAAACAGATTATCAAACGAAATAGAGAGTTGAAATTCCGATGACCAGAAAAAGGGCATTGTTTTCTGTCTTGGCAACCAGCCCATCTATATTTAACCATTTGTATTCCCAAGAATCCCCCTTCTATTCCTTTCCTTTCTCTCTTATTCTTTACTGATTTTCACTTTTTCAATTCTATACATGAACACCCTCACAATCGACTCTGAAAAGGCAGATGCAATCATTGGCCTTGTATCAACCGGCAGAGTAGCAGGCGAGGCTAAAAGCCATAGTCCATCAGACGCACGCAAAATTGCCCTTCAGGCTCTTCAAAATATACAGCACACGGTCAAAGCTCGTCAAAAGAAAATGCTCGCTTACGATATCACTGCCGATTGTCTTGACCGTCATTACAAAGCCAAAATTTATGCCGCCCGGCAAAAACTGACAAACCTTGAGGTCAACTTGGCTGGTCTGACCCACGCCCTAGCTATCTTGCAGCAGACTCGCCGAGTATCCGAACGTGAGGTAACTGAGCATGAAGAAGTGCTAGAGCAGGCAAGAAACTATGCACAGCAGCGTCAGAACAAAAAATCCAAGCGTGAACAACAGTACAACCACTTTTACTTTGTTCCTCTAGTCTCTAGACAGTTTGAAAATAAGTACAAGCGGGCGAGCGACAAAAATGCATTTGCTGAGGACCAAGTATGCAAAATTAGGAGCGCTATTGAGGAGTGTCAGGCAACAATCCGTGACACAGCCAAGGAACAAAAGTTGCGCCAGACTGAGTTTGAAGAAGAAACGAGTAAACGCGATATAATTGAACGGGACATCCGAGAGTCTGAAAATATGTTGGACCACTTAGCCAAGGGACGCCAATTCTGGGGAGAGTTTGATACCTGTCAAGCTCACATCTTGATCGAATGTACCAAACAGATGGCCGCACTTTTTGGACATTCTGAAAAGAAGTCCAAGTCGCCGAAGCTACAACAAGAAAGAGATGAATGGATCAGCGTATTTCGTCTAGCATGCCTAAACTACGGTGAATGTGAACGCCAAGGTGAAGAACGATGGGGAAGTGGACTAAAAGCCGAATTTGTCTGTGCTCGCTGCAATGTACTTAAGGTTGAATGGCCTACACCCGACAAGGTCCGTCCTAATGATCTACTGTGTGCCGAGTGCTACGAAGAGACACGAACGAGTATGATTATGGAGAAAAAAGTCAATAGTCTTGGAGGCAAGCTCGGCTTAGAAAGACCTCCTAATGTACGCATGGCATCCAAAGCATCGTTTATGTCTTCGGTGTCAACAAACACAAATAATTCTGGCCGGTCACAGAGTTCGTTTTTAGCAGAATCAAAACCAGCTGTGAAGAAGATGCTCAAGACACTCTTTCACAAAAAGTCACAAGCTCTATGCAATGATTCACTTCAAAATGGGCAATCCATGAATGGGTACAGCAATAACAGCCAACACCAATCCATGATGACATAACTATTATATATATATATATATATGTAAAAGTAGAATTTTGAGTTTCGGGTCAAAACAAACAAACAAACAAACAAACAGATAAACATACATACATATACATACATACATATCCCCTAATTAATATTTCCCATAATATATGGGAAGCATCATTTAATAGCATATAACTTGATTGTTCTTTTTTTTTTCTAGTATACAAAGAGACTTAATTTCATATTTATAATGGCCAATAAAGAAGTTTATTAGTAAAAACTTGAATTATATTGGACTTGCACTCCTAGCATATGAAACATATTTAAGTGTTTTAATTTGTTTGTATTCATTCTTATGTCTGATGTGTATATTGGCGAGTAAGTTATATTATCCCTTAAGATTCCAGTCCAGCACATGGGCTAATCGTAATCTCACTTTTATAAAAGCAAAATTATATATATGATTCGAGTGGTCAAAAGCTTACCTATCGATGAGACAAGGTTAATTTGTTCTGTAAAAATATTTAATCAATTATTTCAAGTAAATGCTACGTAATTTTTTTTTTGTGTATTTAAAGTTCTTTGGCCATAACTTATCTTTTGTTAATCAAAAGAGCTCATATTTTTTCATCCTTTTGATTCTTAATTGAGTCTTAGCACACTATGTTTACCGTATATAATTCCAAGAAATGTGGTAACAGAACATGAGCTTAAGATTAATAATCTCCTTAATTATGCATATTTATATCAATGTTTTAGATACATAAATGCTTTCAAATACTATACACAATAATTGATAGTGTAGATTAATTAATGAGCACCTTTAATGACAATATATTCAGGCTTTACAACGACCAATGAATTTCATACGACTCTTATATTTGTTTGTTTTTGTTAATAAAAAAAAAGATATTACATATTTTAATATATAATCAATGTAATAAAATGAGCTGCTTAACTGTATAAGTATATATCTTATTATCATTACTATTATCATTAATTATAAAATAACGAGTCTGTTAATATTTAGTAGCTAAGAAGGGTTCCTACAACAGCTATAGCTTATGTATCAGAAAACCTTCAATAAAATGTATATCAACGGCTCATATGTACATATGTTTTTATTTTATGGCTTTTAGTCACAATTGTATTAAAGAAACAGATCATGCTTGGCTGTCTCCAATAAATGCCAATCGTGTTGTACTTATAGCTAAGTTTTAGATAAAAGCTAAAGACAGGAACATGGTTTTTACAGCTTTACAAAGCCTATCAAAATTACTTGTTTTAAATAAAACTCATCATACCTGTCAAATAATAATACATACTGTCTATATCTCATTTTGAAAAAAAGGAAGTTTACAAGTTATGTTTGTTCAATTTGTTTCAATTTTTGTATTAATTGAACTATCATACTAAAGACTGATCGCCATTATTTTCTTAAGCGTTACTTGAAGGTTTTAAGGCTTTAAAATCTACATTAAGTAACCAGCTTCACACACAAACATTTATATATCTTTTTTAAAAGAAACTATTCAAAAACGTAAATGACCATCTATAATTTTCTCATACACGCAACAAGAAACATCAAAAGTAAAAAGAGGTATTCTTGCTATGTTCAACCCAAAATTCCGAGAAAATAAGTATTTAGTAAAAGTACGAGTATGTATTTTGGATATCAATGTTTAACCCATGGTCTATTTCTAGAGTAACATGGATCAAATAAGTAACCCAAGATATTAGGATATCGTTTTAATCTAATCTATATCAAATTGATATATGCAAGAGCCCTAACTTATTGCTTTAAAAATAGCCGTATAAAAACCCACATCAATGTCAATTATCTTATTCAAATGTGAGCAAATCATAATTGACTTTAATAGAAAATCTTGAGAATAATTTGGACACTTTTTTTTTGGTCTATTGGAAATCTAAATAACATACTAGTAAAAATCAATTGAAAGCAATATGCAAGAACAGTAGAAAATTGTTACTATAGGTGTTTATAAAGGATACAATTTACAAGTATCCCACATCGTTTGGCTCTATTTATGAAAAATAAAGATAAGGATAACTCTTATTGCACTTGTTTGATGTTTTTTTTATCAGTACATAAATTATACCCTTTTTAAAGTGGTTTTTGTGCATATATCTATACTATGAGATATATATATATTTACGTCTTACCATAGCTATACCAGCACAATATTCTCTATTACACATAAATGTATTTAAACATTGATTGTACCTTGAAAGATTATGTATATGGTTTAGGGTATTATCAAGATACCCCCATTTGGTATTTTAGTAAAGCAAAAAAAAAGAGAAAGAGAGAGAGAGAGTGAATGATATTACAAGCAATTGTCAGAATATGATAGGGTCTCTCCCAACCCCTGACAAACTATTGATATCTTTACTTGTATGCTCATCTTTATCTTAAAAAATAATTCTATTAGAGTGGATGTGATATCCGACAAGAATTATAGCTACATTTGCAAACATCATCCTTTCTTTTTGATTTGTTAAATAAAAGCTAGTTATACGTTAGTTTCTTTCCTAAATAATTGTTCTGTCTAATTGAAATATCTAATGAAAATTTGTGTATACAGCCAATCGTTGTTTCTGTCATATGGGTAGACGTTCTTTTGATTTGATTTTCATATGATCTACAAACACCAGTTAATGCTTACTGCATGCTACTTTGTGCCCCAAACAATACATGACTGCATGTTATCTTCCACAGAATATTTATAATATATGTCAGCATAGTTCTATAGCGGGATAAATATCGAATATCACATATTATACAAGAGCGCGAACCCCATTGCGGATTAAGTAAAAAAAAATTGTATGGTAAAAGATGAAATATACGAATAAAGAAACCCTCGATAATCAATGGCTAGATGAGATGATCTAGCAGCTGCAAGTCTCATACGATCTGTCTTCTTGAGCATCTTCAGATCCTGACGTCACTCTGATAGTAGAAGGACTTTGGCTCTTTTGTCTCAATGCCGGAGTCTCGATGATCTTGGATAACGAATGAGTTTAATGGATTTCGTATACATCTATAGAATATATAAAGAATCAAACAACAGGTTCTTACCTTTATTACGAGCTCTTCGAATGCTTCCTTTACGCCCATATTGGTTTTTGCACTGCATTCCACAAAGAGACTTTGCAATTTGCGTGCCAATTCTGAACCCTCCCTGTGCGATACCACTCTTGAGGACTCCTACTTGCGTGATCAGCAGTCATAAAAAGGGGTTCTCGGGTGACCCCAAAAGTAAAAGGAAAGGAAAGAGGTTATATACTCATAATTTACCTTGTCAACCTTGTTGCCTACAATCATCTTCACAACATCCGGACTTGAGCAATAAGTATTAACCTCATTCCACCATGTGTGTAGTGCATCGAACGTCTCGCGGTTGCTCACGTCATAAACTAATAAAGATTTAGCTCTTTCATTCCTAATTAATTACCGTTTCAAAGCCTACCCAAAATAACACCCTGTGCACCACGGTAATATGACGACGTCAGGGTTCTAAATCGCTCTTGTCCAGCAGTATCCTAAAGTAAAGTGACTCAGCCCATGTCTCCATTACAATAAAAAACTAACCCAGATCGTCAACTTGTAAGACTGGCCATCGACTTGCATCATGTTAACTTTGAAATCAACACCTAAAATACATATATACATATATATATAGTTAGTATCTCAGTTTTCTTTAATAGAAAAAAAGGAAGAATATTGAATAGCATACCAATCGTGGCTGATACTTCTTCTTGTGGTAAAAAGGTATCGTCAGTGAATCGCAACAGAAGAGAACTCTTGCCGACATTTGAGTTTCCAATCAACAATAATTTTAATGTAGGAGTATCGGTTGACATTATGAGATTTAAGCGAAAGAAAGGTGTTTGGGAAAAACAAATGGAAATGGTGTAATTTTAGAGCTGTGCAACAGAAGGGGGAGTAGAAATAGAAGTGGGAGCAGAGGGGTGGGGGATCAGTTCCAAGGTAAAAGATATTAAGATTTCCTTATGCAGCTGGTACCCACAGTAGCCTTACCAAACGAGAATAGCTCGGTTAATATAATCCCCGATGTCAACGGCATATCCCAGCGCGAATATATCCATGGTAATGTATGTATATATAAATAAAAATCGAGACTACCAAGTAATACACTATACAATACCTAAAAATCAATTTAATTTTAGAGATTTTCTTTAAGATATATCAAAAAGGTTGTAGCTTAGGAAGATAAACTAAACTTGATTTTACATTTCATCCACTAACGTTTAAGCTTTATTGGAGATGTTATCTATTTCATAAGGTTCTCACCGTATAATTACTTATATTTACATGATTTTAAAAGACCTTGGTCACAAAAAGAAAATATATTCTATAATTATATTTTTCTGCTTACTGGAAAGTAGTATCTGCATATTCTTTATTAGTTTCGTTTTTTTATTCAAGATATGACTTTTACTTTTGAACGCATTGTTATGAACGAGTCCTTTATTTTATATATTAAAAAATACAACGAAGACTCGATATGTCAAAAACATAGAGGAACAAAAAGACTAAAATCGGTATGCTATAGTTTTTTTCATTTACAAAAAAAAATACATTCAAATAACTAGGATTCGTAAAGAAATATTGTTTCATTATGAAAGATGCTTACCCATAATTTTTTTTCTTTTGCATTTATTTAATAATTCAGTGTAGTTGAGCACTAAGTTTTGACCAAATTTATATATATATATTATTAAGTCCAATGTATTTTTTTTAATTCACTTTCCATTAGTTTACCAACAATATACTGAATTTTCATCATATTGAATAGTCCATGTCAATTTCAATTTAAGAAAGATAGCAATGTCAGTATGTAACCATAATTGAGCATTCAGTTATAATGAGTTTCTCCTTCAAATGATAAAAAATATTATAGGTTTATTTCTTTTTTTGATTATCAAGCTATTGCTTCGCACAGTTTGATAGGGGCAATATTAAATGTGGAGATACTTTGGAGGGTTGCAAGAGTATGACTTTGACAGTTTCCCAGTATTAAACCAGCTCACTATAGAAAAAATTCTATATTCAATTTGGGACTGGATTTTATATTCACACCCTATAAAGTTTATATTGATTATCTCTTAAAATTCACTGTAATATTCATACATAGTATAATGAGTATGCTTTACTTTATATATCTGAAGCCAAGAGAACTTTTTATTGTTATATATAGCTATACGGTTTAATAAAATAAGGCAGGACACACTGCAGTATACACTAGTCTTCTTGCTTTCAGGGTATTATATGGAGTCTATTTATTCATTTAATTAAAAAGTATTGTAAACATAATATGTTTTAGTATTTATAATTTTATATACCACATTGCTTTTCTTTTTTTCCTTTTTTTTTTTAAGAAAAATTATATATATATTTATATGTATACCAAAATGCAATAGAACAATGTGTTATGTGTAGATATCGGCCAACACCGACGAATTTCTAGGTAGTCTTCTTGTTGTGGTTAACATATCCAATGCCAACACAGGTCATCAGGATAGTGTTTGAGGATTCCTCTGGTTGTATCTTGAAGGAAACCCCAAAGAAGTCCTTGAGATCGCGCAAAAATTGGATGCTAATAAACATGCGGAAGCCATGATAATAAGAACTCAAAGAATTTATGAACCAATGTAGTTAATTTATAAACTTACGTGAATGGGGAGAGTTGTCCCACCCGCACCTTGCCAACATCTTCAGGTGACAAAACCATTAACAGAAGATTCAACCATTGACTTGCTGTATCAATACATCCGCCCTTTTGGATCTCATTAAGCAATAATCTAGCGGCAACAACACCAACATCTTCTGGAGTCTGTCCAGGCTCAGCTGCCTTCTCTGCAGACAAAAGAGCACCCTTTGTTGTTTCTGCTACCAGAGACAGAGCAAAACCAGGAGACCTAATTCACATGTCTATCAGCGGTCTTGCATCTGACAATCAAGCCCTCTTTTATAGTTTCTTACTTTCCACTCTCGGCTCCCTTGTATACGTCAGTGTAAATGTAAATATCAGGAATATACCGGTTCAACACAGAGCGTGCAGATTCAACTAGACGGTTGGCAGTCTGTGGTGATACACGAGTACAGTACGCAATACCACGAATACGCTTAATTCTACCCTCTTCTGTGAACTGAACTGGCTTTAACTGACGAACACAATTACAAGTGAACATGACCTCTCCTCCACCTAATGGTGGTGCTCCTCTCTTTGAAATCTGTGTGGCGTTTAATAATCCATGCTGTCAAATACTCTTTTCTTGTTTTATTTACCTTGAGTTCCACATTCTCCTCAATACCAAATCGCTTCAATTGAGGTAACAAAACTGTCCGAACGCTATCCATCTAAAACCAAAATTAATATGCGTTATAGTTCTTGCCACAAAATAAAAAAAATCTATTCATTACATTATTTCCTTACCGAAATATCAATGTGATCGGTTGTGATTCCCTGTAGGGTCAGAACAAATGGCAATTTGGAAAATGGAGCAAGTGCAATCATAGGTTCCAAGAAATATGCTATGCTCCTATCTGTGCCGCAATCGTGTTCCACACGTCCTCCCTGAATACCTCCAGGTCTATATACGATCGAGGTACCTTAATTAAGTGCATCAGTGCCAAGTTCTACTTTTATCAAGCGTTGATAATACCTGTGTAACTGATCTCGATCGTCGATCCGTTGGTTACTTTCTCAAGCAATTTAAGAAAGCTTGCTTCGTATTCTATAGACCCAAAAAAAGAAAGAAGAGGATGTCAGGCTTTGGTATACAAATAATACAATTAATTACCTTTCAGACCAGGATTTTCGTCATTAGAGCGGATCTTGTCAATGCGAACTGTCTTTCCGCTAAGTGTTGCTAGTATCAGGCGCTGTCTTAGGTAGTTGTGGCCTTCGTATCGTACTAATTTGCTCATTATTCTTAATTGAAATACAAAAGTGCCTTGAAACGCTCTTTTTTTTTATGAGCTTGACCATGAAGCAGTCACTGCCTGTCTTAGTCTATCTTAAGTGGTGGCTTAGGTAGTTAGATTTAACAGGTTTAGGCTTATATAAACTTTTTTAGAAAGTCTTTAGAGCGGTCTAATGATATTTCTTGTACAAACACCCGAGATTTCTATGCGAATTCTTTACTATTAAAGGTGCAATATTCGTATAAATGGCTATCAAGCAATAAGGAATATCGTTAAAGTGCGGATCAGCAGTAGAAAGGAACACCGTAAATTCCCCAATCAGCAAAGAGAGTCACAATGAATTCGATTTGAGTGTGAGTTTGTTACACTTAGTGAAGGGAACAAAAAAAAACCACTAGAAAGCATGGACTCGATGGACGTTTATGCGTTTTAAATACCCAGATTCTAACTAGACTTTCTTTTGAGCTAAAGCATTGTTAAAGAAATTTATGCTAAATTGTCTATAATTTATGGCAATTTCAACCAAAATAACTCTAATGTAAGAACAATTACTGCAATTTGTCCTGTTCTCTAATGTATGACTTCTCTGAAGTTCCCAAAAGTGCTCTGATTTTACTCGGAGACATTTATTTCGCCATTGGCTTTAAATTACTTCCATTTTAGCCGTCCCGAAATTGCTCCAAGATTTACCCTTCTCTAAATACCACCCAGGTACACTGGTCTTTTTCTTTCTTTAAAAAGCTTATGAAGAGGCTACACAATAAAGATAAGAGGCGTTATATGATTATAAAGTCAAAAATAAACCCAATTGGCATGTTTATTTGGTATATATTTCATCTATTTCGTAAATTCATCCTCTGATAAAGGATTTAAAGACTCCAGGTTCTAGATAATCTAAATTAATGCTATTATCGTAACTGTCGGCAATACTGAAGGTTTCTATCTTAATACTGTGTAAAAAGATGTATTGAAGAAGAAACATTATGGGGTATACGTAATGAGTTTATTCCACGCTATAGTTGATGTTAACCTTTGTGACTCGCCTTTCTGAATAGAGATATACCATTGCCGCAGTAGAAAGAGTATCGATGATGTATGATTGGATAGGACAATTAATTTCAAGCAGCCACCGTGTGCAGTAGTGACGAATACAAGACCTAGAAAACACCAGATAACACATTAAATTCCTTTTTCTTACTTTAAACTATATTCAACAATGACTACAAAAGAATTTGATACTTCTTCTGTCCTAAATGTTCTGGAGAAATCTGTCAATGGATCCCTTCAATCGCCACAAGATGCTTTAGCTGCAGCAGTACATGCAATTATGCTTAGTGCGGGATTCAAGCTTAGCGAACCCAGTAAAGGTAATAAATGAAAACCGACGTTACATTTTGTTTTGGAATAGTTTTGGAATAGAAAAGCTATATTGAATACATAAAATAACTTTATTTTGTTTCTTTGCATATGGATAAATAAAATATCTTATAATAAATTCATATCATATGGCTATATCTCTACAAAGAGGATAAGGATGGGCAAAGCAAATTGCTCGCAGGATGGAACTCTCTAGGACCCAATTACTATGGGTACTTTTATGATCTTCAGGATTCTGGTTCAACTTGCGAAATAAAAGGAGTCAAGATTGGACATCGCTTCGTTGTGCTTGGACTGAATGGGGTAAAAAAAATACGGATTATCTGATGTAAAGCCGAGAAGAATGGAAGAGTCAATTCTGATTGCGTTTCTTTAGGATGAGACTGTTGTTCTTGATATTCCTGTTAAAGAGTATACGTCGGAATCATCATTTCCCATTGAGACATCAAGCAAGGATTTAGGGTCTGCATTCATTTCAGCAGAGAAATTTGAGGATCTTATTCACCTTTTCAAGACCCATATTTTGCATAAACTAACCTCAGGTTCCACAAACTCGGGCTATGAAAATACAAGGTAGAAATTTTAAATTTATAATAGCTTTAGACTTTATTACAAAAAGAGAAAAAAACATGGTCTAAATCAAAACGTTCATTAGATCAGGCAGACAGGAAGGTTTCCCAAGAAACAACCAGCAGCAATCAGACGATATTCCAGTCTTTTCTTCTTTACAGGATAACTCACGCCCAGGGTAAGTGTGCAAGAAAGTTAAACACGACTAATAAACACCATGTATTGTAGTCGTGAAAACCCTTTTAGCGTTGGTCGATCAGATATCGATCCTCTTGGAGGTCATCATATCCCTGGGTAATATTAATTCATAATAAAGCAAAATATACTCTTACGCATCATATTACCCACAGACCAGGAGATGGCACGTACGTAGGACCTTCTCACCCAATGTATAGCCACCGACACGATCAAGAAAATTCTAACATTTTCGGTGGCCCTCAAACATTACCCAGGTAAGTCGTCTGAAACCCTTGTTGAGGAAGAAAATTTTAAAGCTAATAATTTAATGTGTGAATGTTCCAGGGGGGCTGTTCCTCCAGGTGCACGCTTTGATCCTATTGGTCCTTTTGGAAACCCTCCCGGAAGAGGTGGTCTTGGTGGACCTCGTCGTGGTTTCGGTGGCGAACCTGATAACGATGAAATGTCTCCTCCTGTAAGTACTATATTACTGTGTAAAAGATCTTATAATTCTCACATTTATTGCCTTTCTAGGGCTTCAATAACATGTTCATGTAAATCAAATACCACTTGATCAAAATGTAGTTAAACGCATGGCTTTGGTGGAACTTTTTTTTATCCTTAAGAAGCGATGCCATTCAAAGATATTGCTACGTCAGCAACACTTTGCATTTCAAAAATAATAAAAACCTTTATCAAAAAATGAATCGTGTCTTCTTTATCTTATCTAAATGACAAACTCAGAAGCTTCTTTTGTGGTATTCTCAGGCGGATCAGCCTGTAATTACATTGGTGCGTAGAATAGAATACCGTGGGAATACCTAATTCCAAAGAACAACGTAGTTTTACTGATAGATATACAGCAAATGCTTTCCAGACCATCACCCCAAATGTCTGTTATATACTTGGCATTTCTGACAATGGTGGATCAACAGTAAGTTTCTCATCACTTGACGAATCAACAAGCTAACAGCCCTTAGAGTGAACTATTGCGTGTCCTAGGTGGACCTAGTATTGGTGATTTACGATCTCGATTAACTCGTCTCATCACAGTGAATGGCAATGATGCTACCGAATCCATGGCTGTCAAGGACCTTTTAAGCTATCGACTTCCACATGAAGGAGATGATCATGACATTCGTGACGAATGGGTTATGATTGTTGAAGGACGACACAGGTACGACATATTATTTTTACTTTTAAAATGCTTTAAACCAGGTATTAATTGATGTTGCAATAGATTGTGGGAACGTATCCCAACTGAAAAAAAGGAAACAATTCGTGGATTTCTCGTCTTGTTCAATTGCGAGATTCTCAAGAGAGCACACAAACACTTTAACTTTCGGAATGGATCGATTGGAAACTTTTTCCTGACAGGTGCTCGTCTATTTTTTGGATCACTCGAGGCGGCTGTATTTCTGTTTTCCTCTATCACAGCCATTCGTGAACCAACCTGTGTTGTTCCTGTCATAAACACTAATCACACAGCCGCAATAGCAGCTCTTTTAGAAGATGGACAAGTTCTTAGAGGGCAATGTGAAATTAGTCATCCAGGAGAACCGAAATTAAACTGTGTGATTATGAATCCTATTGATGCCTTCTCGAGGCTAGCCTTGCCAAACTCTCCAAACCAGACAATCGGAGACGAAGGCGTCAATAGTAACTTAACATTTTGCAAGACAAGTGAAGAAAAATTGTCAGCCCCTATTCGTCGCATATTCTATATGAATGAATATGGACAAGAGATATACCCTTTGCCAAACCACAAAGTTATTGCTCATTTGTCTAAGCGAAAGCACTTGGTGTATTCTATCGGATCTCTTTATACTTCTATCCTGCCTTGTTTAATCCTTCGGGGAATTGGAAAAGCCGTCGCTACTTCCGAATGTATGAAGCACAAGATTCTGATATTGAACGGTACAAATGACCGTGAGACAGATGGATACACGGCTATGGATTTTATCTGTACTATCACGAATGCATTAAACGAGAGTCAATTGGTTGATGCCCGACACAAGTTTTATGATAGTCTTACGGAAGGAGAGGCTGCGGCACATCATCAAAAGCATTCCGGAAAGCAACACCCTGACTTCTTTGCCCGCCCAGTCAATCATGGCTTCAGACAATGGCCACCCCCGACACGTAGACCCCATTTGCAGTTGATGATGCCACCAAAGTCTACTGTAAATCGAAGCTTCTCTTCGTTACATCAAGAGACATACCCACTCACTAGCCCGGTGTCTGCTGTGGATGGGATGTCCTTTGATTTTCCACCTGATTTAGTCCCAAATTCACCTCCTTCCACCTTCATTACTCACTTGGTTTATTTATCTAATTCTGGTAAGTTAATAGAAAAGAGTGCTTAAAAATAACACTAACATGTAACTTTTTTGTCTGTAGAAATTGGGGTTGACGTGGCGACAATTGAACGGCTTGGCATTAAATGTATCAAAGCCCAACCTGATCAAATGGCAAAGGAACCTCAGTATAATGCCGATGAATTACAAAAAGTTCTCGAATCAATCATCAGTACATAGTACACAGAGACTTTTCTTTTTCTTTTTATTCAGACCTTTATATCAGACTATTCTATATATTCTATTTTCATTTTAAAGCATTTAAAAAGAAAAGAAAGATGTATTTTTCTACAGAAACTACTTTAAATTGAATATATTTTAATGTCCCCACCATAGGTGCTCTTCACTTATAGCAACAAGCTTATCAGCTTATTATTGTGCTCTAAGGAAGTATTCATATTATTGCAGTACAAATAATAATAATAAAAGATTGATATATTTGCTATATCAGAGTATGGAGCAAAGGTCTTTCAAAAAGAAAAGAAAAATACATGATCTAGAAATTTAAATATGAAAGTCAACCAATCTATGATCCGTTATACATCACAGTCTTATATTTCATAAACAAATTAAACTATGAAAAATGATAGTGATAAAAGAAGAAGAAAGGAACCAAGCTACACTAGTAGTATTCTAAAATTGCAAAAAAAAAAAAACTTTATCTTTTCATACATCTTTCTTACAGTGACATAACTGCTTCTGGATTGCCTGTAGTGACGCAATCAAAAATATTGCGGACCTTTAAGAAATTAAAGTATACTGAAAAAGTGATTTCTTATTTTAATTGAAAATAAATAATAGCCACTTTAAACTACATTTAGTTTTAGCTCTCACCTTTCTATTATTTTAAAAGATGGGCGGCATAAGCTTAACGTCCGATGAATACTCATCAGAAGGAAGCGACATGGACATCTCTGAGAGCGAACTCGACATGCAAAACTTAAATGGTCAACCAAATTCAAGCTCCAATAGAGAATCACATCCAATCAACGCACACCAAAAGAAAAACACCACGAAACATGCTGAAGCGAAAGGTAATAATGATAATAACTAAACTAAATTATACTTACCCGCCAATCTAAATAACTCTTATGCTGCATCGCCTATTTTAGCCAAATCCTTACTTACCAATGCCAAAACCGCCTTTACTGGCTTTAACAACGTCGATTGGGAAGCTGCAAACTATAAAAGTCACAGCACCAGCCTCTTTGATACCAATGAGTCTTTCGTTATTGACAGTAGTGAAGACAGCCCAGATATAAGCCTTGCCATCGAATCTCTTTATGGTCCATTTCCCGTACCATCCCAGGAATCTCACAATAATTACGCAGGCTACACACGACCTCAGTATACATCACCACAACCTACTCCAAGATCTTTTAAAGCAGCTGCTGAAAAACCATATCTTGCAAAACACATGCTTGAACTAGAACTCCTAAAGAAAGAGATTGGAGAAAGGGAGAAAAGGATAAAACTGGGAAAACAACGTTTACCAGTTTTATCCTCTTCATCTGGTAGTCCTACTCCACCTCCTACTTCTGCAGATGAAACATCTGTGGCCATTTCATCTGATATACCAAAAATTCAATCCGTAAAAGGAATCCCGGCAGATATCGATTCTACATCACAGACAGAAATTAATGCCGCGATCAAAGCAGCAGTATCAGCGGTGGCAGAACCTACTGCCAAACCTGAAACCATTGTAGCGGCTACAAATTTATTAAACAAATGTCGAGACCAGATTCACAAGATGACAGATGATATTAAAGTTGATGGAAATATTGACGATAATTCAGACACCAAATCCAAAAATCAAGACGCCCTTCTTGATATGGCCATAATGACTGATGCTCTAAATGAAGTTACCCACCGTGGCGTACCAATGATTGTAGAAGATAGCGAAACAGAGATTGATACGAATCGTAGTGAAGATAAAGATGTGGAAGATAATAATTCCGACTCGACAGCTACCATCACAAAAGACAGAATGGAGACTGAAGATTTTCCTGAAGATGACAGTTATGACTCTGACTCAAGTTACAAAACTGCACCACTGTCGCCTATTCATGATGAAATACGCGACTTTGAGGTGGTAGCTAACAAGCTTCAAAAGTCGATTAAAAAATACGAGAATGACATTGAAGAATTGAAGAAACGAAAGGAATCGATCCAAATCCGTAAACTTCGACTTCAAGTTAGCCTTTCTATTGCTCGTAATAGACAGACCATAGCTAATAAGCAGGCACTCAAGCAAAAGGAAGTGTCGGAATCTGCAGGAGAAAAACGTATCAACAACAGCACAGACTACGAGAATGACACAATGCCTAATAGGAACAAACGACATGTATCAGAAAATATGGTCCACCTACCTCCATCCCTGCCTGAACCTTTGAATAGTGTAGATATGTTTAGCGTTCACAACCAAAATTTACAAAACATACCTCCATATTACGATGCAAGAGGTCTCATGAATGGAATAGGATATGTAAATATGCACGGCTATTATCCACATCCACTTGCCCAACAACTTCACCAACACCAACACCAACACCAACATCACCAACATCACCAACCGCACCAGCCACATCAACCAATGCACCAGCCAATGCACCAGCCACATCAACCATTGCACCAACATCATCAACCGCTGCACCAACACCATCAGCCACTAAACCAGCCACTACACCAACAGCACCAATCACTGCACCAACAACATCAACAACAACAGCAGCAGCAGCAGCATCAGCCAATACACCAACAGATGCACCATTTAGTCTATCCTCAAGCGCACAAACTTGTGTATCCAACTCCTCCACCTCCACCACCTCCACCGCCACCACCTCCACCAACTCAGCCATATCCATTACCGCCAGCACAACCGCCAGCACAACCGCCAGCACAACCGCCAGCACAACCTCCAACACAACCACCAGTACAACCACCTGCGCAACCACCTGCACAACCACCTGCACAACCACCTGCACAACCACCTGCACAACCACCAGTACAATCACCAGCGCCAATCCACACTTCTATGCCATTACAGGCATCTCCGCAACTTCTAACGCCTAGGCCAACACTTAATACTAGCTCTAAAGCTGCACCTGTACCACCAAAACCTATTTTCTCCCCCTATCCATCTTATACTGCACACCTCCAAAGACATCAGCACACCCCTTCATCCCAAACATCACCTGTCACCCCAACTCAGCCCAACTCGTTACCACCTTCGCCTAGCACTAGCGGATTTCCTATAGTAGATGGCATGAAACTGGGAAACTACCTTCTCGAAGTAGAGGAACTCATCAAGATGCGTATGGAATCCTTGCAAGCATGCATGGACCCAGAAACTCCTATAAAGCGTTCTCCCCCACGCGCGCTCCGACTGATGACAATCGACGGTATTTCCTTGACTTTAGATTCGATACTCTTAACCAGGGATGATACTTCAGAACACCAACCACAGGTACTAATAAACAAATGATTAGAAGAAGAATATACTGCTTGCTAATATGAAAGCTGTTCCTCTATAGGCATACTCTAATTTAGCCATAAGAATGCCTTTTGAACAGAACTCTAGTGCATATGCTTCAGAAACAACCTCTCAGGTATGAGTTATGGCTCATTTAATGTATGTGCCAGCTTGATGTATTTATTAAGAAGTCACAAACCCTATAGGAACTGCTGGATGATCAGGGAGGAAGCGACCCTAACCTTGCGCACGAGAGTGTTATTTATAATATAATGGAACGCAATGTTCATAGAGTATGCTTATGTACGCCAGAGGTACAAAAAAATATATTCCTGATCCTGAGAGCCTTGCCAGAAAATTTTATAGAGTCTATCGCTTCTGAAGAATTGTGGGGCTCTATAGAGGTAGGGAAGGCAAAAGAACTTGCTGCTACGGCTGCACTTTCATATCCAAACGTAGAGGTTTTATGGGATATATATGCCGAGCTTTGTCTTTATCACCACGGACGGACAGAGACTTTTTTGAATGCGATAAAAACAATTCTTGAGCAAGTTCCGCTTGCCTTTGATGTTCATTGGCAGAGAATTCGTGTGGCAAAGAACAGTGGATATAGACAAGGCATTGCAAACAGCTTGCTCAAATATATCTCAGAAAATAAAGCAGGGCCAAAATCGCTAGGTAAGTGACAATTAATGAAGTGGAGGTCGAAGCAGTCTGCATAAGAATGAATTAGATTGAAAGGACTGTGTAGTGGGGAGACTCATGGGGAATTGATACCTTGGGGGTGTTATTTTTCTTTCTATAGGAGACATGGCTATGTCAAACATGACTTCTGAAGTCGTTCTCCGTATCATACGACGTGAAGGACTCTCGGTGATCTTGAAGTTTCTAACGGGCGCAGAAGACATTATAAAGACTCAAAAAGTGGAGACCTTTTCTTTGGAAGATTCCCAGACTCAGTTTTACATGTCTGATCATGATCTCTATATTGTCTGGATGTCTATACTATATTATTTCCTGTGTGGAGAGTTGCCCAACTCTATCAGCCGTCATTGGATGAAGTCTCTTGTCACAAGTGGAGAAAGACCGCCCAAGAAGTTGCTATTCACTCTGTCTTGGTCGTCTGTTGTTGCTAATGGACCTTTGACACGCTCGGAACAGATTGGATCTATCAATATTTTACTTTCAATGCTTCAATACTTTGGCAAAAAAGCAAGGAGCAATGATGTCAAGCGGCCTCTACTGATTGGAGTCTTGCGAACTCTTCTAGACTTACTTGCTCATATGGAGTGCTACAAACGTGCGGGTGCTCTTGCTCTGATTCGTGGTGGATTCGAAGTAGAAGGATTACGCCCTGAAGTTTATGATATTGCTGCTCATCTGGAGACTCTTATGGGAGACCACTCTGGAGCGGTTACAAGACTTTCTACAAACATGCTCCGACTTCCCATCGCCCAACGACTTGCTCTCGCTTACCGATCTGCCCGACTCCTCAATCCTGCTCGTTCAAGCTCAGTTGATGTTTTGTATGAATCCGCCCGACTGGTAGGTTTACCACTTACTATCGCATACAATATGGATGATTGCGAAATATTGAAGAGCGGAAATGTCGAGGTGAAAATCGACTTTATCCGCCGATTGTACCTTACTGTACTTGGTATGGATACCCTCTTTCCTCTACCGTTCAAGAGATCCTTCAATCCAAAGGAATTTAGACGTTCGACATTTGCATGGATAAATTTGATTTTCCTGACCAGTATTGCACGCTGGATATATGACAAACCTAGCTTGGATGATACACTTACTCTACAGATTTCGATGGCGTATGACTTGGGACTAAAGTCTGTGGAATCTGAAGATTCAAAATCATTGATGTTTAAGTATACCTCAGACTGTGTCCGATTATAGTATCTTTTTAGCAGCTATATCTTTGTATATTCGTGTATGTATTTCAACAAGGAAAGTTTTTAGGCTAGAGAAATAGTGAGTCAAAAAAATAATAATAATTTATTTATCTTTGCTTAAAAAATATTTTCAAAACAAAAAACAACAAAATAACAAAACAAAAAACAAAAAAATATTAAAATGACATAAATTATAGTAACAATACTTTCCAAGTAAGGCAAATACTTCTTTATTGTCTGTTTAACATAGCTGACTAATAAACCATGTATACCCACATTTAATTATTATTCTTTTAAAAAATAAATAAAATAAAAAGACTTTTTCTTGATTCCTTGAAGTCTGCAATGTAAATAAAACATGACTTAGAATTTACTGGTTATAATAGCAAATTGATCTCTTCAAAGAACTCGGCAAAGTTTAACTAGTTATCCAAGAAGTATTTTTGCAGAGTAGCAAAACATACATACATATATGTCAAAGAAAGTCTCTTAAATGCTCTTTTGCGTTAGTTTTAGCTCACAAGTGAAACAGGTGGTCCAAGTTCTCATAACAGAACAAACACACTATATACAGTAGTTTGTTTCTCTTCTGTACAAGTTTCTATTCATTTCTCCTTTACTTAGTATGCTATTTGTGTCTTCCTTAATTACATTCGTCATGTACAACAAACTTTGACAGAGATCTTTCTTGATATTTAATTGGATAAATGGGTTCTCTATGCGCTCGAGTAGTTTTTGATTTACTAAAAAGCTTATTGTGAGCGTTTAAGCTGGATATTATATTTTCTATGATGCCTCGAGCTGTGTATTTAGCTTAATCATTAAGGTTTTCAGGTCACTAACAATTATTATACTTTATCTAGGGACAATTTCAATGGGGTTTCTTACATACAAGATATAGGCATTTTTAAAGATTATAGATTTAACCAGCTAATATTATTGATGTTAAAGCTATTAATCATAAAAGAAACGTGAGGTGGGAAATGCAAGTGTTTATTGATGATGTAAACCAGCGATTACAAATGATCAATAATTCTTACTAGACCCTGAATTATAAAAACTTGATCTTACCCATATCCATATATATATCCATATATATATATACAGGATTCTTCTGGACTTATATATCCACTAAAATTATGCTTAAACAAATACTACTTAAACGCAAGCTTTGTGGAAATAAGCGGATCGACTTAAAGAGGTACAAATTATTGGAGTATACAATAAATGACTTGTACCTCTTGTGTCGGAAAAAGCGCTGTTTCCGGAATACGTGTGATATTGCGATGTGTAACCCGGTTTTCCGATTGAGATTTTGAGGTTTGAATCCAAAATTCGTGTCCTTAAAACGAACATATCATTGGAGATGGAAGGGTAGATCCTGGCTGTGCTACTTAAAAGCTAATCCATGTTTCAGAAAGAAGTTCTAGTCTTTGTGCGATGAGACATCAGGTTATCCGAATTACTGTAGCTTAGTAGATCATTATACTCTGTGTGCCGAACGGCGATATTATTGTATTGTTCGGAGTGTACGGTGTAATATATATGGCTGGTACTTACTATTGTTTTTTTTATATGAAAGGCTTGGCTTGTAATTTCAGCAGGTACACATCTGATTAGCATCTACCGATCAATTCTTTCTTTGGATCGGACGGTGAGAATAGTGAGACCGCTATGCCTGTTTGTAAATATTCTGTTTCAAATATTTGGTCCTTATGAGATATATGGTATTCGGCGTGATATATTTTCTACTTTGAGATTAACTATGCATATATTTTATATAAATATTTGTCTGTTATATACAAAAATAGTTGATCGGCCTACTTAGCAAAAGGTAAAATATCTCAAGAGAGAGATACCCTGATCTGGGTATAAAATGGAGAGTCGAGTCTCGCCTTGTAGAGTCGGCCTTGTCACGTCCAAGTACAAAAATGGTCGACAGAATCCTATATAAATAAGGAGAGCTCAATAAAGGTTCTGAAATAACACAAAAATAAAAAATAAAAAAATAAGAATATAAACAAGGACAGCACATCTTTGTCCTTTATTCTCTTCAACCATGTTTACCATAACAAGGATATTGGTATTTTTTATAGTCTTTCGTTACCACTGTTACCACTATACACGTCCTCATACTAAAGAATATATATATATAGAAACAACGAGCGCACGCGAACCGATGGATATTACTGTTCTTGGGCATCACGATACTCCAGCTACTTATTTCTATGATTAACCTTATAACCAACACCCGTTTCAGCTCACCGAAAAACCTAGGCCAGACTTTGGCTGCAATCCAACTAGCAGAGGTTCTGAAGCATAGATTACATAGAAATATTATGGAGAGTGCATGGATATTTATGTTCCAGGTCTGGAGGCTATGGGTTGGTTTGGATGGAGTAAGTGATTTATTATTCTAAATATAATAGAATTAATAACATTAATACGTTCCTATCATACATAGATAATAAGAGGAGACAGACCTCCTGTGATTGTCGCTGGAGTATCAACGATATGGACAATCGCTATGAGTGCTATCGTAAGCAATAAGTATAAAATATACCAGTCTTGGTTTGGCTCATTGTATTACAGCAAATAGTCATATCCAGAATGCTGATTAATCATGGAATGAATGAAGTCTATCCTCAACTTGTCATGAGTGGTGTTCTTATTGGCATATCTGCACCTATATTCATTGTGGTAGTAATGCTAGTAAAGAACTCCAGCTGGACGTCTACTCCAGATCTAGGTCCTGATCCCAATATGAAGAGTAAGATACATACATAATATTTTTTTGAGCTTTGGTCTTAATGAGCCTTTTCTTTTTCTTTCAAAAGATATGTACAACTGTATTTCCCGATTCTTGGTTCTCTCCAAGTGCGGTATATTTTTCCAGTTTCTTTTGATGCTTTTCCATGGCGTGTTTATGAAAGATATCGGATTTCAGCCGTGGAACTGGGTACTTTTTATTCCTCTTCCGATACTTAGTCTCGTATTTATGCTGACGGGTCAAAAGGCAGTAAGTAAATTTAGTCCAAGTGTGTTGCAGTAGGATTTATCCTGGAATTTATGTAGATTGCAGCCGAGAGTTCCCCTTTGATGATAATATTTATCCTATATCAAGCATGCTTTCTGGCCTACAATTCTTGTATGATTTGGTGGGGAGAGGGACACATGGTATACAACACATGGATCTTTTTATATACTTACAGTAAGAGTCGTCACCTGTTTTTGAGTAAAAAAATAAAAATAACCAGCACTTGTCTTACACACCCCTTTTAAACTTTATAGGTGGAGTGGCAATGATTCTGTGTTTGGTAAGTAGATTACTGCATTGCATTGTACAATCTAATGGTCAAAACTAAAGTGACATATCAACCTTATTATAGCTTACTCTCTTGACGAGTATCCGATGCCTTGCAAATTTTGGCAAAGGTATCCAGCCTTTTGGTACGTATATGTGTATATAGCCAGTTCTTGGAGAGAGAAAGGGAGCGAGAGAGAATATATATATATACTTACTCTTGGTTCCACAGTCAAAACAGGATTATTCAATGGCAAAAATGCCACGGACCTATCCGATGGAGATGCGGAAATGGCTTTCGCCACCGCGCCAATGACACTTGAAATTAACGAGAAAGAGGAGACTCCAAATAAACACAACAACAACCTCATAGTCAATAGTGTCATTGAGATTACCACCAACAGTCAAGTATAATGCATATGCCGGAATCATATCTATATACTCGCAACCCACAATCCGACCTTCCCTTCCCTTTTGGAGTTCTCCAATCTTATTTATTTATATGCATCTCTTATATTATTTGCAGCTTGTACTTACTACTATATTTCTTGACTATCAAAAAAAAATTAATACGATATATACAATATCTTTTATGGTCTTTTTTATTATATTTTTACTAGGGGCCATACTAAGCTTCCCTAAGTTTCCAAAAAAAAATTGTGTTTTGGATGTTTAAGTAAAATTTGGCCTATAAAGATCCTTCCAGATCAATCGTAGTGTCAAAATTTGGATACAGGCACCGAAAACAAGGTTTGAAAATGGAACCCTTACTTATATATATCGTGTAACAAAGAAAAACCAATATCAGGCTGTCTAGAAAGAAATAAAGAAAAACAAGCGTTCTCTATAAACAAATAATATGTATGAAGGATGTGTTTTACATGCTTTTAGACTATCAGACAGGATACAAAGAAAGCTTTCTAGTATGCATAATCGTCGTTAGGTCCAAAAAGAACACAGCTTTAAATTTACCAGTTCTCTCTTTGTCTTTCATTATTAAATATGAACCATTCAAAGAAAGGCATCTAAGCTCTATTTGATTTCATTCGTACTATACTCTATGTGAATTATGAAATTCAAAACCACTGGGTATACAAAAAAAAATGATCATCATGTAAATGCACAGAACAAAGACAAAGCATCGAACCAGGTCTCATTTATCTATATTTATTAGTATTTCGCATATGCAGACATAAACAAAAATATGTGCCAACTCCAAGTCCAAGTCTAACTTTGAGTATTGAAGCACTGAGAGCAGTGTAGATATTGTATTATAAAGTCAAATCTGATGGAAAATAAAGGATTAAGCATGTAAATTATATTCGGATGATACAGTATTAAAATAAATTAGTTATTTATCAGCACCTCTTTCTCTTTCATGCTTTCTATAAAGAAGAAACTGGTCTGTACCTAGACTATCGACAAAGATTTTCATAATAGCTCATCATACAATTAATGATAATGATAACAGCTTGAAAGAGTACATGAGAATAAATGGGCCAAGTACTTTATTATATTGGCCACTATTCAACTGCTCGTAGCCCTTCCCACCATGATCATCACTCTTGTAATACTTGGCCAGAGCAAGACGAAGTTTGGACTACACCAAGAGATTGGATACAAACATATAATTGCCAAAGAGAATCGTATTATGATCGAGAGCATCTGGTTCTTTTTATACGAAATCTGGAGATTCTGGCTAGCATTTGATGGTGTAATTTATTATTATTACTTCTTCCTCTCTTAATACGGCTTAAAAAACTGCTATATTAAATCTAAAAACATGTATAGGTCCTTCATAGTAACTCTCTGACTGTTTCGGCTTCCTTTATTTCTACGTTGTTTGCAATAGCTTTGGGCAGCATGGTAAATTAGTTTTGGCATTTATAAAATACTCTTTAATAAACTAACTTTATTTTCTTGGTACTGTAATGTAGCAAATAGCAGAGTTTATAAAATTGGATGAAGCCACTAAGCTCGAGATTATTCCTCAAATTGTTATGGTCTTCTCTTTGACCATAATTAGCGCCCCTACTCTATACATTTCATTCAAGCTGTATAGGGATTGTGATTGGATTAAGTACAGAAAGCTAGGGCCAGAAGTTAGGCTACATCGTATGTATAGATATGTATACATCTGGACGTCTATCAAAGCTAATCAATGTATAGACATGTATCATTGGGTTCAGTGCTTTGTTCTTGCTCTTAAAGTAGACATCTTCTTTCAGATTTTTCTCACAGCATATTACACTGTTCTATCCAATCTCGCAGCATATAAGCTATGGATTTTAGTATGTCTATCTGTATTACCTGCCGCGTGCCTTGTATTTATCATAATAGGAAGGAAATCAGTAAGTCAACATAAACATGTCAGCTCTTAATAATAATAGTGATAATAATAAGATCGTGGCTTTTGTGAAACGATATAGATTGCGAACGAGAGTATGTGGCTCATGTCATTATTCATACTATACCAAATTGGTATAATACTCTTGAGTATTGGAGTTTTAGCAGTAGCTATACTTTTATTGAAAGATGATGCATGGTACTTTCTTTATGCCTATGGTAAGACTCTAAATTGGTCTTGGTTTCTTTGACCTGATTTTTATTTTGTTCTATAGTTTCAATGGCGATCTTGATGTGCTTGGTAATATCTGTGATTTGGCTTCGTATTTTATTTTATTTGCGCAACAACTAGACATATTAACTGTTTTGCTTTTACAGATTACAATCTCTTTGTCCATTAGATGCCTGATGAACTTCAACAAAGGACTTTATAAGCATGGTATTTTTTCTATTCCTAATTCGAGTCTAAAAAAGAAAACTAACTCTAAGCACACAGTACAAATTGGGATGTTTGGCAGTAAACAAGATTCAAATCCCCTTGAAAGAAATCAAAATAGCGTCGTAGACCCATCTCTCATAGATACATGCGATGAAGACGACAGTATATCAAGAGAATCAAAGGCAAAGTCAAAGTTTCCGACCGGTAACCAACAAGAAAATATATAGTTTTGAAGTGTCAGAAATTCTCTGCCGAGGTTCTATAAAAGCGTACCCATATACATAAAAGACCGCCACATAAGCTTATAATAATAGTACTAATAACCTATCTGTATCTACTGGTTTCTCTTTAAATTATCCATATATTTTTTAATAAAGATCGAATAATATTATCTATAATTTTTCTTCAAATAAGTATGCCCTTGATAATATGGCTACAGAATTATTCCATTAGAATCGGACGGAATCCGCATCAATGTGTGTGTGTGTGCGTATCACTCTGTACCTGAGACTTGAAACTTGTACTGTACGATCCTTTTTTTAATTCTGATGTTGTATATATATTGTATAGGTATAACAATGAGTTCTTATATCGATGGTGGGTCAGTGAAGGTCTTTTCTTTTCTTAGTCTTATATGTTCAACTTGTTCGAAAGAAAGCAAATATTGGAACCAACAAAATTAGGCTGTGCACCAAGCAGCTTGAGCGTGTCCTTTTTTTTGATAAAATAATTTATTTGAATAATAATATAGAACAAAAAGTTATGTTTGTGACATTCATTAAGACAAATTATGGTTAAGCTATGCATTATTATTTTTCCTTAAACAGTATAATAAATCCCTGGTTAAATAAGTATAGATTAAATAGCTATAATAATAATAATAATAATAAGCCATATAAAGAAAGTATATGTTGTTATATTGGTACTTCTTGTAAATTAACCAATAAATAAATAATGGTGAATATCTACATTGCTTTGGACTGTATTGTATAGGTATGGCTTTATATATGAGCGTGTGTATTAACAAAATAAAGAGAGAGAAAGGCTATTGTTTAATATAATATAGTTTAATGTAGTGTATAGTGTTTGTGGCTGTGGCTGTGGCTGTGGCTGTGAAAAATAGGTGAAATGCTTAATCAAAAGTTAAATGTCGTGCAGATAAAGTAATAAGTTGATTTCCATTAAAGACTTTCTGTTTTTCACTTGAAAAAGAAAATGATAGTAATTACTTGTCATCAGTATATTCATAAACTCTACTAAACATGGAAACATTGCTCAAATTATACATTCCATTTTGGTAAAATACAGAGCTTAAAACCCTATTTTTACCTTGACCTCATAATTTTGCACTGGCGTGATTGGACTCATTTACAGACAGCCTCCGCTATAAATGTGTACAGCTCAATATAAATTCTTGGATTAGATTCAACATTGACCACCAAGACAAAAAGTACTATTGTGCACATTGATTGGGTTGAATACTGGCTATGCTCTTGTACACACACTAATGAAGAAAATATACAGAGAAGCTTCTGAAGAGGTTACAGTAGTTGAGTCACAAAATATAATCAATTTCATGAACTTGAGATTTGAACTCATAAATACTGGTCAATAAAAGAAGATAAAGAGCAATATTTCCATATGTCTTGTTGTCAATTAAACCAAAACCAAGATAACAATCGATAGAGACCTTATTGCTTTCCATCTGGCTTTATGACTTCTTTCTTTCTATTTCAAGATATATCGGCGCCCATACGGATACACCTAATATGTACATATATATAAATACATACATTGGCAAATGGCTTATGTTCATTGGAGGAATGAATCATTTACTCTTATTGTGGCAAATGGTATTAGCAATACTAGCCTAATTGATCAATCGATAGGGACCCTTCTTTTGAGCATGTATATATGTGTGTACCTAGAGTGTAAAGCTATATATATATAGTCTAGTAAAGCTATTAGTAGTACACAGATAAAAATCAACTCTACAGATCGTAATGTGATGGTTTTGGTCTCCTTAGTTATTTAAGTATGGTATATTAAGGTAATTAAGTCATTTATAAGCTTCATTTGCTGTGTTTTCTATATTGAAGGTATTTTTTTTTTTACAATTTAAAGCTCGTTTTTTTAAAGAAAATTATTCATGTATTTATGTATCTATCTATATTTGTATATGGATTTGTATATGTATATGTATTCATAGATGCATATTGAGTCTGAGTACGTTTTATATCCTATTATTTGGCACACATCAATGGCCTGTGGTAATTTATAGATCAATATACAGACATAAAAGAGGAATTAATATAGATATATAATATATAAACATAGAGAGAGAGAAAAGACAGACAGACCGAGAAAATGAATGTTAAAGGACTGATCTTGCCCTAATAAACCAAAAATGGTACATTGGCCAATGGCTCTGTGTAATGTAGCAACCATGAGTTTTAATTGAGAAAAGAATTGAAGGAAAATGGCTTCAAAAAAAATAAACCATAGAAAATAAATAAAAAGATATTTTTGGAAAAGCATTCAATTTGGTTTGTGTAGCCAATCGTATATATCCATCCTATATTTTCATTTCTCATTCCCTTTGCTCTTCTTTTCCTTCAATCTATCCTAGAATGTTTGCCTTACGATCCTCATTCTTCCTCCTCAGCGCCATTGTTTTGGTTGCCTTTATCCAGACCGCCTGCGCAAGTGTCTTCTCTCAGCTTCAATACATCAAAATCGTATCACCAACCAGTGGACAGGATGTCAAAGCTGGTGAAAGTCTCGTTGTTAAATATGTGATGCAGCCTCTTGTCCTTGGTAAGTAGCAACATTAAACACACACACACACATATATATATACTTATACTTATATAATTCTTTAGATGGAGTATCTTCAGGAAAGGCTCTTAGCTTGAATATCAGTCTCCACAGCAGAACCGGAAACCAGAAACAACAGAAGCTTGCCATTGTTCACAACTCTTGGTACGTAAAGCATTCATGGAAATACATCAAAGCTCTTTTTAATAACTTCCTTATCTATTTCTCTAGTCCCGTAACCGCACAGACTAACAAATATGTCACTCACACCAAGACATGGTCTGTTCCTGCCAACCTCAAGCCCGGATCTTACGCTATTGACTTTGAAGAACTTGTTCAGTTCCGTCGTAGTCAGGTCACTGCCACCGAGACAGTCAAGATCAACATTGTCGATTAAATATATAAATCCTTTTTTATTTTATTTTTATTAAATGTACATCTTTTTTTTCCCGCTCTTTTGGCAACCTATTCTGAAAAGTAGAAGGCAAAAGGAAATCAATACGATACAATAGAAGAAGTAACAATTCCATTCATCATTCATATCTTTAGAATCCTATCGGCACTTTTTGCACTAATCTACACTTCTTCTTTTTCTTTTTGGAAAGTGTATATTATATCTGTAAGCCGATCATGTTCAAATAAACAGGCCACACAAACGCTAAAACTGTCTCGTATATCAAAAAGAGAGATAGAAAACAAGGGCAAAAAATAATTGGTGTATAAAAGCCAAAAATAAAATTAATGTACTTATAAATCTGAAGTATAAAAATACCACATACATCTTTGAACCAACGGTCTTGTGTACCAATATAGACAGAAACTTCACGATATTCATATAGGCAAGAAGCCAAATAAAGCCTGCAGTTAAAACGGCGACTGATTCGCTACCTTCCATTAAAAAAAAAGTAACAATAATGAACATCTTGAAATTGACTTGGTGATAGAACCACAAATTTATTACACTTAATAAAATACACCATCAAATTAACGTTTTTAATTTGAAAGAACACTACTTCACATTAGTACTTTCAAAAACCTATATTGTTTTAAAGGCACACACACACACACACACACATATATATATATATATATTGTCTGTGTGTATGTGTGTGTCCAATTTTTTATTTTTTTATTTTTGCGTTAATGCGGTTGTTCCCGATACCGCTCCCGTTTGATATCTGTTACAGGCAAGTAACTCCCTTTTTGGGTGTAAAGGCCTGTCGCTTGCTACACTGCGTCACATGTTGACGTTGCTTCGAGGGATACAAACCTTGAACTCGTGTCTCTCTAAAATTCGACATTCTGGAGTTCACAGCTGAAACACATCGTTGTAAGCTCCATTAATGAACTTTGCGTTGCCATTCTGCGGGTGTGCGGAACCACCAGAGGTAAATGAACCCTGACAATGACTCGATCAACAGCGACGATCCCCAAAGGTCTCATAATCAAATATTCAAATAGATTGGATCTCTGTCTCTGGAATTCGATTCCTGCACACGAGAGACGTGAGTGATCTGTCTTGTAGACAAGTAAAAAAAAACTTTCCTATCCGAGAAAAAGAAAATGCTCATCGACTAATGCCAAAATTTCTTTTCAATAGTCTTCTCGATGCTGCCTTACCACTTGCATTCCTTATTGTTTCACTTGGAGTCAATAGTCTTCGCCGCTACCGTACCTGGAGAACAGGCGCATTGCGATTGACAGGCGATGCTGACACTTTGCGACTTCCTACCACAAAACAAGCAGCCCTCTTGCGTCAGAGCCTTATTCTTCTCGTCCTAGTTCTGCTTGAGATAAGCACTTGGGCATTCATATTCGCATGGCGTTTAGAGAGTGCCATTCTCGATCGTGACAACCCAAAACACGCAACTGAACTGACCTCTGCTTTGACTGAAAGATGTGGCACTCCACCCTACCAAGTTCTTGATCCTATTTTGGCCCTGATTCCTCGGGTAAATTCGCTTTCATGAGCATTTACTGAGTGTTGCGTGCTGATATTCTGGATTGTTCAAGATATATATCCTCATTCTTGTGATCAGATCATTTACTACGCCCGCAGACCCCGTCGCCCCATCCAAGTTCACGCTTTATAACCCGCATTTTCTAACGTTTTATTCGTTTGCCCTGATTTCAGCTATTGTACGCATATTTGCACATTTTGGCACTCTTCTGAACAGTAGAGATGGTGTACCATCAGGTGTTGAAAAAGGATTTTCTTTGGTCGACTGTTTTATCTGTTTGGCAATATGGTTGGTGAGTGCTACCACACCAAGCGAACTGGATCAAGGAGAGCTGCTCGACTTTGATGACGATGACGATGGCGTAATGGTACTCAATGATGGCCGGGTGGTTCGAAATGTAAGAAGTGTGGTCAGCTAGCGAATCCTTAGTAGAAAAAACTTAATTCAAACTACTTTGTGTGTGTGGGTTGTAGGGACGTATACTGAGCTTCGAAGCAACTGCATCCCCTTTGTCGTTTATGACCTTTGGTTGGATAAACAGTCTCTTACACAAAGCATACAAAAAACCCTTGACGGCTGATCAACTCTGGGCCTTGCCACTCAGGCAGAGAGCCCAGGAAAACTTTAGACAATTCAAGCAGACAATAAACAGCAGCCTTGTCAGACGTATTTATGAAGCCAACAAGACAATAATCCTTGTTCAATTTGTAACTGCCATTGCCGCCGTATTCTTCCATTATGCCAACCCTTTTTTCTTACGCAAACTATTGAACTATATACAAGACTCAAAAAACCAACCGAGTGATATTGGGTATCTTTACTGCCTGGCCATCTTTGTCTGCAGCATCATCAGTACCCTGGTGGCTTCTCAGACACTTTTGTGGGGTAGAAGATGGCATGTGTCGATGACTAACATGCTGAATTCGGAAATCTACGAACACACTCTTCAGTTAAACCACCCAAAAGAAACCACAGTCAATAAAAGTGAAAGTGAGGAGGATGCAGAGAATGCTCTGCCAAACAAATTGGCGAGTTTGATGAGTCGTGACACCGAGCGGCTAGCCGAACTTGCTTCGTATCTCCATGTAAGCCATGTCAAAATATATATATTTACTTTCATCGTACTTGAAACGTTCTAATAACAAAAGAGGGTTTCTTTATTTATTGTACAAACAAACAAACGCATACACACATATACACACACAAATTAGATATTTTATACATGTCCGTTAGAGATTGGTGTTGGTGTCATATTCTTGTACCAAGTTCTCGGAAACTCGTTCCTGGCCGGCCTTGTTGTTATGGCAGTTACCCTTCCGTCAACCCATTTTATAAGTCAGCGATTAATTCATGTTCAAAAGCAACTAGAGGAAGCAAAAACATGGCGTACTCGATTATTAAAAGAGTTATTTGAAGGCATCAAGACAACTAAGTTTCTTGCATGGGAACACAAGTGGGAGCATGTTATTGCTGTAAGAGCTGATACGATACGCCCATACACATAGACATTCCCGAGAATTCTATCCAAATAGACTGATTGCTTTTTTTTCTGGTCTATCTAGGCTGCTCGTGACGATGAACTCGTCAAATTGATCAAGTTATATACCCAGAACACAATTCTTGGTCTCATCTGGTTCGCAACCCCTGTTCTTGTTACTACAATTTCATTTGCATGGTATACTTTAATTGAGAAAAATACACTTGATGCCAGGCAAGTCAATAGGGGTTACACGGTTAGCACAACAATATTAATACCAATACTAATAACTTTTTTTAATAATAATAAAAAACTAAAACAATAGTACGGCGTTTGTAAGTATTGTGCTCTTTGGAATGCTTCGGGAGCCACTTAATGTCATGCCTCAGGCCTTTATGGCCTACAATGACGCAAAGGTCAGCTTGGAGCATATCAACAGTTTCTTAAACTCGGGAGAGAAGCGCTATTCTGATTCCGATTCTAGCACACCATATGAAGCCATGAACTATTCCTACACTGAACATGTACAGACCGGATTTGATGAAGGCAGCTTTCAATGGCTCCCAAAATCAGAACCCTCGGTCCGTCGCCCTTATGTTCGCGACAAAGCAACCCTTAGTCCAAACTCAAGTGATGGACACCTCTCATCGTTTCGTCTCACTGTTCCAGAAATCGATTTTCCGGTTGGTTCAATCTCGGTTATTACCGGCCCAAGAAAAAGTGGGAAGTCAAGCATGATATCTGCCTTGTTAGGAGAGATGAAAGGAGTGTCAGGAAGTAGTCATATCCCCTCACGGTTCTTAACTATGCGCACCAATCTGATCAGGGATCAAAAGTATAGAGCACTCTATGTTTTCAGAGTTGCCTATGTTGCCCAAATTCCGTGGATCGAAAGTGGAACAATTCGTGAAAATATCTTATTCTCAGATCCGTGGGATGACAGCCGTTACCGCGCTGTACTTTACCAATGCGACCTCTTGAGAGATCTATCATTACTGGAAAATGGCGACTTGACCCAAATTGGAGAGCGTGGAATGGCATTGACGGGTAAGAAAAGACAATAGAGTCCCCTAATGGGGTCAAGAGTATGTATATATTTATACAGTAGGATTAATCATTTTTCATGTGTGTGTGTATATCCATTTTGTCAGAATCTCAGAAACACAAGATTTCGCTTGCACGGGCAGTGTATTCAAGGGCGAAGACTGTACTTATTGATGATCTGTTTGCTTTACTCGAAACACCCACCGTAAACTTCTTGTTTGACAAATGCATTTCTGGAGACTTGATGCAAGGTCGTACGGTGATAATTACTGCCACAGAATTAGGACAGTGGGCATGTAATGCCCAGCTTTTAGTTTGTTTGGACTCTGGGAACGTTTCACAAATCGAACGAGAATGCGATGCCATTAGTACCTGGGTGTTTACCCACCAAGCACGTAGAGATAGCTCGACAGCCGTGGTTGCAAGTGATGATCGTATCGAAGCATTATTTGAAACCGACAATGTCTACACCGACGATGACTTTTTTGATGAGGCATCGGTACTACGGGAATCTATCGCTGCTCCCGAAGATATCACAATAGAGAACACAAAGGCAAGAAAGTATGCCTACGCCACATATTTTTCTGCGTGTGGTGGGTGGCAATTTTGGATGTCAGCAATCATGTTTACTGTTCTAGCCCGAGTGTCCAGTATATCCGAAAGTTATTGGCTAAAGGAAGGTAACATGGGCAGCACTTTCCACTTGTGGAGAGAATAAAAGAACATCTGGCTTATGTTAAATCAATTTGTGTGTGTGTGTGTAAAACTTACAGATGTGGTCCGTTGCGTACACTTCTCCACAGCCGATTTTCATTCCAACTCCAACCCAGCCTGAGAAAGAAATACCTGATGAGAATGTTATCAATCACTATGTAATAATTTACCTTGGGCTTTCGATGGTGACGGTGGCGTTCAACTTTAGTCGTACAGTTGTACAATATCGTGGTTCTCTCCAGGCTTCAAATCGAATCTTCCTCCGACTGCTTCAGGCTGTCTGTCATGCACCCCTTCAATTCTTTGATAACACTCTTCAAAGCGACATTATGAATAGGTTCAGCAAAGACATGGAAACAGTTGATTCAAGTATTGGCTGGCATGTCAATTTCTTGCTACAAACTCTGTTTGGGATTATTGGGGTGGTTATTGCCATTGGATTTATTTTACCTGAAGTATATATAGTCAGCTTTTTCGCAGGTATAAATGTATATATGTATATATTTGCACTACATTTTAACAAACCTACACACGCAGCTCGGTCTAATACAAGAATATGATTCGTGTTTGCAGCTCTTTTATATTTATACATTGGCATGATATACATACGCGCATCTGGTGAGCTCAAGAAACTCAATACCGACACCAGGCCGGCCATTGTTTGCTTGTATGCAGACACTTTAGCCGGACTCTCTACTATTCGTGCTTATAGAGAGCAGAGAGGAATGATGAGAAAGATGTTTCAACGCCTGGATGAAAATATGCGGCCATTCTACACGCTCTGGACAACAAACCGGTAAGCCGGGAATAAGAAATAGAAGAAGAAAATAAGGGAAAGAAACCATGAGCCTAATATACGTACAGCTGGTTATTTGTGCGTGTAGAAGTACTGGGTGCATTGATCTCCCTTTTTATCAGTGTTCTTTTGATCTACAAGCGAGATACAGTTGATGCTGGTTCTGCTGGTATTGCATTGACCTTTGCCACAAGTTTATTGGAGTATGTTTATTGGTTGATGCGACAATCTACGACTGTCGATATGCACTTTGAGGCAGTCGAGAGAATCAATGAGTATCTGGACATGCCCCAAGAACCACCAGGTGTGGTTGAAGGATCTCGGCCTCCGGCAGCTGTAAGTAAACAACTATTATTATACAAAAACAGAGAACACAAACGCTAATCGGTTGTTGTATTGTGTAGTGGCCTGCTACTGCTGCTATTAATGTGAGAGACTTGATGGTGAGTTATGGAGGCGAAGAAGACCCAATCTTGCGCCATGTCTCGTTCAACATCCTTTCGGGTGAGAAAGTTGCCTTGGTTGGAAGAGCTGGAGCAGAAAAGAATGTGTTGGTTTCTTGTATATTTCGATTTGTGGACCCACTACGAGGATCTATCAAAATCGACGGCGTCAATATTGCGTGGATTGGTGTAAAGGATCTACGATCTCGGATCACTTTTATTGCAAAGGACGGGTGGCTCTTGAGCGGAACAGTTAGTATCTTTGCTTTTCTTTTTATATGTATTTAAAATGTTGGATAGTAAAGATATTGAGTAACCCTTTCTTTTTTTTTTATAAAAAAAACAAGGTTCGTAGCAATCTTGATCCTTTTGGGGAATATGATGACTATGAACTCTGGCAAGCCCTATACCGTGTCCACCTCGCTGTTTCGCCTATATCTGAAGAGGACGTACAGAACTATGTACACTCGGCTACAACATCTACTATATATGATCTTGATATGGATCTGGGTAAAGATGGAATGGCTCTGAGCGTAGGAAACAGGCAATTGTTATGCGTTGCGCGAGCTTTGTTGCGTGATTGCACAAGATTAGTCGTCCTTGAGGAGGCACAGTTGACGTTGGAGACGCAAGAGAAAATGCAACGTGTGATTGAAGAAGAGTTTGAAGATTCGGTAATTACAAAAAAAAGATATTAAGATATACTATAGTGTGCACCTAAATCAAATTAATCGTCGGATTTTTTTTAAAAAAAAAAACACATAGACACTATTAGTGATTCCTTATTCGCTTCAAAGTGTGTTACGCTATGATAGGGTATGTTTGATTTCAATTAATGTATATAATTCTATTAGATGGGGTTTTTTCCCTTTTGCATATTAATTATTTGGTATTAATAATGTACGCGATTGATTTTATGTTTAGGCCATGGTGTTTGACCAGGGAGATCTTGTTGAATACGATAACCCAGCTGATTTATTAAAGAGAGAAGATGGATTGCTTCATTCTCTCTTTGAGCGTGCAGGCATACTAGAGGCTCACATCACAGAATAAAACTAAGTAACTAACTAAATAACTGCAGTTTCCATCACTATATATTCTTTTATATTATATTATTAGCACTTATGTATCACTACCAAATTTTGTCAGATAATAAAACAAATAAATAAATAAATAAAAAGGTTCAATGATTTCGTATTGCGTCGGCGTGGAAGGACAGAATGTGGGAATGGTTTTGGCCAATCTACATTTTGGTTTGGTTTGGTTTGGTTTGTTTGTTTGTTTTTATTACAACTCGTTTCTTATAAAAGCTCTAACGTCAAAATCCTTTTGGCAGAGTGTCATAATCTCGGGTTATTCGATAGACTATTCGTTGGAGCAAGTTTGTCTAATGAGGGCAGATTTACTGGCGCTTGGAAGCCTCGAGCTTGGCGTAGTAAGCATCGCGAACCTGGACATTAGGGACGTGGTAAAGGTTCCACCAGGCAGCACCACCAACGGCACCGAGAACGAGGGAGATGCTAATATCCTTGATGATCTGCTTGCGGTACTTGCCGGTGATAGGAGCAATCATTCTGTACTTGTAGTTTTGGGAGTGGGGAGAGTTGAAAGCGAAGTAAACAAAAAATTGAGAGCGGGTATTAGAAAACTTGATTACCCAGGTGCGAAGGGTAAGGTTTAGGTTGACGTAACAAAAAGTAAAGTAACATTTGGTACCCCGATGAATTATTTTATTTTATTTTATTTTAAGCTGGATAGATCTCCAGTCATTTTCTCCCTCCTCTCTACCTATCTGTCTGTCTGTCTGTTTATCTCTGGCTTCCTTTTGTATATATCTATATACATATATTGGATAAATTCATGCTAGGATTTCTTCAGCTCGAAATGTAAAGAAAAGATGACAGGAAAATTACAGATTTAATGGTTGATTTGGGCTTAAAATTTCTAGTTTGAGATTTTTGATATGTTTTCACTCTCAAAATATAACCCACAAAAATAGCACAATAGACATCCAATAATACCAAATATCGGTCAAAAAGAGTGGTCTTCAGTATTGAAAAAATATATATTCATAAATGATCAAAAACTGTCAAAAGTTTATATAATATACTTTAGTTTCTCCTTATCCTTCTCTTTTGTAACAACCTTAGAGATACAAGATCGGTTGTATTGAAAAGACAAGTGAAAATCATTAAGAAAAGAATCTTGCCCGTATTATATGTTTTATATATATAATTATTTATGGGTATACCCTATAGAAAAAAAAATAGGCGATTTTAGTGAATTGTTGCAAGTTTTCCGGGGTTTAAAGCGTCTTGTAGTTGAGTTTTAATTGAGCACCAGTTTCTCTCTCGCTCTCTTTTATATTCTACTTTTTTTTTACCCCACCATGTTTTTTGCAGTCAAAGCAAAACATCTTTTTCTTAGCTTTTTCAACCCATTACAAAACTAAATACCAAGTTATTCAAATCTAATGGCTTACCAGCGGTAGCTTGGGTGGGTCCTAAGCGGTAACCAGGACGGAATTTTATCATCTTCTTTGAATTCTGGTCAGTCTTTGTCTCAAACGACGACCCTCCTGGAGATCTTCTTCTGCTTGTCTTCTGATACGTCCAATCCGAATGACGCGGGTGAACCTTACAGGTATAGTCTCATCATATCTCAGATTGTTAAGTATATGTCGGAAGTTCAGGACAGCAGCAAGATCCCGATTCCACAAACGATGCATAACCTCTGACCCGTCCATGTTCTCCAAACAATTTAGATTGGTACATCTAAAAAAGGACTTGTTTTTATTTTTTCACAAGGTCTAGAATTATTAAATGTCTTTAAAAAGAACACACTTAATAACTATGAAGACTAGTATTAATAAAATAGGAATCAGCAAAGTTGACAAAAGAAAGTAGCTTGAGAAGAATTGACAGAAAAATATCTACATCATGTACAGTTTGGTTGTCAAGATTGCTCGCATGCTCATTAGAAATCTCGGTAGATTTAGAGAATCGCAGGGAATCTGTCTTCTTGTTTTTCAAAAGTAGGAATCAAACATGACAATGTTAACACAAAGTAGGTTTATACTCTTTGATAAAAAGAATCAATTAAGCAATATACATACCTTCATCAATATCATAGTACTTAGAGAATAGCCTTTTTTTATATAAAAAATGTAAAAAGTATTACATAAAAATAGATATATGTATATCATTTAGTAACTTTATAGCTTAAACTGTTACTAAATATCATAAAAAATAGTACTTCTTCTTTCCATACTTTATATTTAACTTGTATTATTTTGATCAATAAAAACTATAAAATTCAAATATAAAACCGTGTATTTGTTGAACCAATTATAAGAATAGAGATATCTAAAAAAAGGTATAGATTTGTCATATTTAGAATATTTGATTGGATTATATGTGAAAATGATCTGAAATCTAACAAATTGTACTATCCAAATGTGTTCTAAAAAGAGAAATAGATACCTAAAAATGGTATAATTTTGCTACTTTAGACGATTTTATTGGATTAGATAAAAAAGTAATTTTAACTCCAATAAATAGTATTCGCTGTAAATACTTTTAATTTACTAAAAACCAATATTCTATTGGCAGAAAGTACAACTCCGCGACCGTAGGAATTATACGGTCCCGTATATCTTATACGAATCCATATAATTCCTACGGTTGCGGAGTTGCAATTCCTGCCATTTACTACAATTATAGCTTATTCAAGCGAGTTTTCCGTTGATAGATCGTTATCTTTACATTAGAATTAAATAACGCAAATTTGGGGTTTCCTTTCTAAATTTTCTCACACTAATAAAAGTCAAGAAGAAGGAAAGAAAGTCTAAGGAAACTATGCAGAAAATAGTGGTGTTTATTCTTAGGTTGAAACCTGTGAGCGGCTTCTCCCACAAATTTGATCTAAACAATAATCTGTAATAGACGATATCCCGAGATATGTGGCGTATCTAGTATACCGTGTTCTCCAATTAGATGCATATATAAGTCAAAATATGAGCTTTTTTATTTTATTTTATTTTAAAAAAAATCATTCAGTTTGGCACATTTTGCCGTTGGTATATCTTTGTGAGTGGATTACCAATACTTATTCTTTATTTTATTTCGAAAAACACTCGCCGCATTTATGGCCATGATATGTAGGTTATGTCTTGGTGATCTTGAGATCTACTAATGCCATGGAATCATACCGAGTGTTGACATGACTCTAGAGTCCATGATAGTTTGAAAGAAACTGGAGATGTGTGTATGTGGCTTTGACCAGCTTCGGCGGACTCTCTTTGGAAGCAACGGCTGTACAAAGAAATAAAGAAATATAGGAGGTATGTTTCAACCTTCTGTTTCGTTGTGTCAAGATGCATAATACACTTTCCGGCACATGGGGCTATGAATACCAGAAAGGAAAGGGATTGATTTTGCTTTGCTTTATTAGGGATCGACTCTTTTAAAAAAAGTACACTTTTACTCTCGATAAAATCTCCAGGCTAATCATGCACCACGGACGATAAATTCATATTTTAAGAATAATACGCCAAAGTCTCTCAACCACGCTGCTCTACGCTATCATTATTAGTGTCATACATAGGAGCCCAATTCATTGTGGTCTTGAGAAGAAGAAGGCTAAAATAATGACCAGTTCTCTTTTCATGCTCTTCTTCTTTGAACCATGTCATGGTGTTAAACGTTGATATGAAGGACAAGTTAATTAAGAAAAACAAAGAAAGACGACCTTTTCACAAAGTCCAATGCCGCATAATGTGCCATTTGGGTATAAAAGTTAAGAAACATTTAACTATCAATTTGAGATACATATTTATATATTAGACACACTTAGGGGGTGGTTAGTTATTTTATATGATGCAGATATCAGTGTTGATTTGATCATCAAGGTGGGTGGCAATAAACTTGCGGCTATGGCCACTTGTCAAATTGGGCATATGAGCAATGTGAAAGCCAGCAGTCTGAAGAGTGTTATAATTCACAAATTCAAGGACCCAGTCCCTGTGGATTCAGGGTAGTCACTCTTGTCAACAATATGGTTCTATGTTTGTAGAGCTGATAGGTCAATTGTCTATTTTCGAGTATACAAGGAGATATGCGTGGTAAGAAATCACAAACACAATACCTAAAATAAATAAGAAAGAAACAAAAGCTTAATGTTTACATTTCAAGATAACCTTGTTGAATTCCTTTTCTTCTTTTTGTACCACAATTCGTTGTGTGATTAAGGCTTTTGATTTGTTCTTGTAGAGTGGGGGATGTGTAATTTATTTTAATTTTTGAAACTCGCAGGGTGGATATTTCGTATTGTTATTTTTCGGAAAAGAGTGTATAGTAGGCATTCTATGCAGAGTATCTTTTGTTTAAAAAAATAAATAAATAAAATAAAATAAACTCTTGGCCAGATGATTTCATTTGAAATTCGGATTTATACAACTTGAATGGATAAAAATAAAGATAAAAGAAGTATAGAGGAAGGATGGTTGGGTTACTATAGCCAATGGGTCGGGATACTACTAACAGATCTACAATTGTCAAATTAACTGCTCTATAGAATGTCGACATTCTTATTCACCCATTGATTTTTTTTTGTATTTTATCCGAGGGTGGTAAAGAGGAGAAAGAGTAGGAGAAGTAGGAGGAGGAGTAGGAGGAAGAGGAATAAGATGAGAAGAAGAGGGGTAGGTCGGTTATTAGATTCCTAACGACGCATACATTTAGCGCAGGGTCTTGACTTGATGTGTTTTAGTGAAAATAGAGTATACTGACAAGATCATCTGACATCGCTTTTTATTTTATTTTATTTTAGTCAGTCGGTCAGTCGGTCGAGCTTAACCAAGGCAAGACAAAATAAAATATGAAATGGTTCTATTGACTATACTAACTTTTAAAGAAGAACTACTTGAATTAGCAAGTTAAGCTGCTTATAAATACTTTTACGTGTATTTCTACGACATTCATAAAGACCATTTTGGCCGGACCCATAAGACCAGAAAAAATAAATAAATTTCACAATTGTGGCACACCAAAGAAAGAATTAAAAAAAAAAAAAGTTAGGACGAATCAGTCTTGAAAACTGAGAGAGAAGATCTTTAATGATTTTACCTTTTGCAGCGATTTTCACTAGCGCTCCTTGAAGCCGGCCAATGAATTCTAAAAGACCTTGTTCTACAAGGGCACCTACGAAAACCCAATACGGTTTAACGCATGCCCTCTAATTTTATTTTATTTTATTTTATTTTATGGCTGCACCCTTTCTTCCCGCCCCTTTTTGTTCATTCCTCTCTTTCTCTTCTACTCTTCTATTCTTTCTTTATTGTCTTTATCTATTTTACAGATCAGTCAGTACTCCATTGAATATCTCTTATTTATTATTATTTCTACTAAAATATATTCTTATATATAAAATAAAGAGGTGGTCCAGCTTTGGTGAAAACAACAATAGCCAAAGTTTTGCAAGGAAAGAAACAAAAATCTATATATTTCCTTGTCTACAGATTTCAAAGCCTTTTTTTCTTCTTCTTTTTCTTTTATATATACATTATATATTTATTTGGTATTTGATATTTGATATTTGATATTTTTATTATTCACCAATTCATTTTAAACCAATAGCCTTTCCTTTTTACTTTATCTTTTTTATTCAAAAAAAACAAAAAACAAAACAAATAGCAACAACAACCTTTGCCTACACTTGTGCTGTCTCTATCGATCCAATGACTTCCAATGTGTACCCATTAGCCTCTTACAGAACCTCCTTGTACTCCAGAATGATCTTCCGGGTCGCTCTATTCATGATTGTATTGCAGTTACATGTCGCGCTGGCGCAAACCTCTCTGCCTTTACCTTCGATCACGTCAAGTCCAGACCTAGACTGTACAAATAGTACAAATCAGGATTACTCGAGTTGTTCATCATCATTATCATCATCATCATCATTAGCAACAACAACAACAACAACAGAGTCGGCAGAAGAATCAGAATCATCGTCAATATTATCCACAACATCGACCACTGCCACCAGTAACAGCCATTTGCCGACTTCTCTATCCGTTTCCGCTTCCTCCGCTCCGTCCAATACACCAAGATTAACACCCACACCTTTTGCACCTCAGCCTAGCGTGAATACAACTGGATTTGATTATGGAAATACTGGACCATCCAAGTCTGAAGAGAGCTGGCTCAAGAAGAACAACCGATTTATATTTGTAATTGTCCTGGGTGTGGTTGTGGGCGGTTTGATTATCTGGTACATAGTAAGAAGTGTCCAGGGTATGCGGAGACGATTGGAGCAGGAGAACCATGCACAGATGCTGATGCTCCAGCAAGCCCAGGCTGGACGAAACGACCACCATCACCGTGTGATTCCCGAAGAAAGTTTCAATGGTTACAAAATGGAATTATCTTCATCTACAATCCCTAGCTCGCCAGCATCACCTCTCGCTCCGGTACACCATGCTGTCCCATCCCATCACTAAAGAATAAGAAAACGATAAATGAAAAGAAAAGCCTTTATAATATACACACTACACACACTACACACACCCGCTATACAAACTATACACACTATACACACAATCATATATAATCGTATCCTACAACAGATGTACACCCTACTATTTCATCTTACATAACTTTCAAAAATATATACATATACATATACATATACATATATATATATATTCATACACATTCATACATACTCGTATATCCATATCCATATCCATATCCATATCTATATGTATGTGTGCCTGTGTGCCTGTGTGCTTGTGTGCTTGTGCTTGTGCTTGTGCTTGTGCTTGTGCTTGTGCTCGTGCATATATATATATATATTACTGTTATCCAAATATTCGATTCACAAAGCATACAAGTCAGAGAACAATATATATATATATATATATATAAAAGTTTGATTTGCCATTGATTTTTTTTGGTAATCAAATTAACTAAAAAACTAAAAAAGTATAAAACCCCAACTGGGTTACCAGCTTCCTATTGTGGGATGGGGCTTTGCTCTCCTACACATTACTACATTTCTCAATTAGCAACCTTGCAATACCTCTTTTATATTGTACTTGGACGTACCAAGATACGCGGGCACTATTTTGTGAAACAGGAGTTTGACCATTGTGGTTTTGGTTCAAATTATCGATATATTGCCAAATACTGTGCTTCCACTCTCAATTTACCGGATCTTTGAAAAAAATAAACACCGCTCACTCTTTTGAGCCGATGCCGTTAAAAGTGAACCAGACTCTCTGGTAGTCTAGTCACAAATCATAACCTATATTCCTTTTTTCTTTTAAATAAAAATAAAAAAAATGCTTTTACTTGAATATACATTTATTATTCACTATCTTGAAAGACACAACTTTTTTTTCTCTTAGATAAAATGAGCAGTATAGATCTGTCTTCCAGAGATTTCATAAAGACAAAAATTGATATTTTGTAATTTTTTGTTTCTTAAAAAAAATATCTAATAGTTTATGAGACTAGTTTCTGTGGCTGATAGAAAGAATCTGGTGCACTTTTAACGATACCCAACTTTTTGGTGATAGGAAAATGACAAACAGCCTTGGCCCTCAACAAACCTCATCTGAAGAAGGCAGAAACCAAAGCCTACATTGTCATTAGAAAAATTTACAGCAAATAATTGACATGAACTTATCAAAAGAGTGTTTAAATACCTTTTAGTGATAAATGGTGACTTTAGTTTATCTCGATATAGTTTGATAACAGCTAGTAACTTCCAGCAAGCTCCCCCCAACTGCACAGTCCGGCTCTTTAGAACATAAAAGACGCGCCTTCTAGGTCAACAGAACCCCCCCCCCCCCATTCATAAAGTATTCAGGTCTTCCGATCCAAGTTATTGATTTATAGATCCCTTTCTACCTCGAACGTTGGCGTTTAGAATATGTCAAACGTCCTCGATTAGGTTCAGAGCCGGACTTTGATATTACCAGTAGTCAAAGCCTTTTGATTTCTTGACGGCCTTTTATATATATATCATATCGTGTAGGACTACCAGTATGACAGCCAGCATAATCTTCTTCATTTATTTACTTTTAATATCCTGAATTGAGATTTTTTGATAACCAGTTGATGTATGCGTCTTGGTCTACAGATAATGACACCATCAGTTGCCAAATTCTTTGTTGATATGCAAAACTTTCAAAAAGATTATGTCTCACACTCAAACAAAGCCTTGTAACATTTGTAACACTGCGCTTCTTTGGTATCCCAAGTCTGGGCTTTGGCTTTGCGGTACCGATTTTCTCCAAAATCTTGATAGTAGTGTTGATTGTCATGCAAAAAATCTCCATCTGACTTGCAATCGAAGTTAGCAGGTGTTATTGGCTTTATAGAGCTAAATAACACCATCACACTCAAACTCAAACTCAAACTCTGATAATTTTTCCTTATGTAAATTATTACAGCCAGGTGTTACAGGTATTATCATTTTTTTATTGATATGCCATTGTGAAAAAAAAAACCTCAAGAATGAAACGCCTACATGAAACATGAGACGCCTAGAATTGATATAATCAGATAGCCAACTATCAATTGACAGATATATTTTACTTATATCACACACAGTAAGCTTATACTACATAAGACCATCAATGAAAAAAAAATTATGGCGTTGCAGATGACAGTTGACCTGGAGTACAGACATGCTTATTCCTTATTGGGTCTACGTCAATGGCAGCCGTGCCGTTGGATGTGAACAATGAAACTTACAGGTGCTGTCAGAAAGGTTACGGTATCGTTTTAGACGTGCTTTTTCAACGTGCGTTTTCACTCTTGAGGGGAAGCTGTGCTCTTAAACCACTTGGATTATCTTCTTTCAAAACCGGGACGGTGTAGCTTTATTTGGGTTTCCACTCATAGACCAAGTTAGACGCGGTCGATTGACAGACGCAAAAAACACTTTCTTCAAGAGGAACTAAAGACAGTGAGAATGTTTGTTGAAAATATACCATTTCATCCAGCACTCAATCAATATATCCTCTAAATGCTTGAATAACGAACTTTTGCAACCATCTCGAATATTTGGTCATTTTTTTTTGGTCAACTTAACTTTACACTAGTACCCAAAATTATTCAAAATAATGGGAGCACAGTAGTTCTAGAACCTTACCATTAAAACATAAAAAAAAACGAATGGCTGCCGGGAAAACATTTTAAATTATTTATATATAAACGTATATATATATTTGGAACATAGCCGATAAAAAGCCAAGATATATATATATATATAAAGGTTAGGCTTATTCGCCTATTTTTATTTTGAACTAAAATAAATAAATATACAGTAGGTCAGCAATCTTACGGGGACGATGTTTCCTGGCGGGGTACGACGTTTCTATCTAACCGGACTAATTCACCGCGACTACCAGTCCGGGGCCAGGTGTCTTTCTCTAATCCTTCAGGGCAAAATGGCGTGTCCTAAAAAAACACAATATATTCATTGTATGCATCAGCCTTACTACTTTGTCGCCATACTTTGTGCCCATTAATCTCTCTCCAGTCACCTAACTCTCATCACCTTAAGACCCACAGTCCAACTTTGGGTAATTTAATAATGAAATGCTGTCTCACACGGAAAACAAATCCTGTATATTCATTGTATAGCCGTTTGCACCCTAAACTTAGACTTGGTTATAAAAGATACACTATACCAATAACCTGTTATGCAAAAAATTATAAAGAGCTGCTGTCATCAAAGACTTTGTGATGCAATATTGTTTGATATTTTACTATTTATTGGGATATTTACGCGCACCTGTCCTTCTCTTTCTTTCACCTATTGTATATATGTTACAAGAGTTTAACATCAACTGGCAAGTAATCCTAGCCTACCATTTTATTTTCATTTTTTTAAAGCACAAAGGAAGACCTAGATACGAATATTCTGTATCCTGACTTGCAGTAATTATTATAATAAGAATGGATCTTTAGGGACCAGATAGTTATTTCATGTTGGCAAAAAATGGCACTATTTATGGTCTGGTAGAATCAACATGTCATCTACCACCAGAAAACTTCGTCACCCTAAGATTAGCGAAGAAACAAATCGGTTTGGCTTCTTGTACTAAAAAGTGGAATAAAGGTATTGTTACTAACGTAGCCCCAAAGAGAGAAGGGTTTCATGTATATTTGTATTTTAAACAGCCCTTTGGCATTAACAGTATTTCTTCTAGCATTAATTATAGCTATTTTGTACGACAGTTGAAACATTATTGGATTAAAATACATAGGTCAGCTAACTATTTATGAGTATGCTTGTAAAAATTTACACTAGTTTTTGTTTATTACTCTTAAATAACTTCTTTACAATTTTACGCAGATCAAACAAGAAGTTTTTTCTTTGAACGAGCACTCGATCCGCCATAATGAAACTGCTCAAATTTTAGCTGGTCTTATTAAACCTCTCACTCATGCTTGTCACTTATTGTTTGATAAATTGGCCATTTGTGCGCCGAGTTTAAGAGTAAAGAGATAATTGATTAAATCTTATTACTTACAAATGGACGAGCTGTTTGACCTTTCAATTCACGCCGACCTCAATTTTACAAAAGTTATTCACACTCATGTGTAAGTTGCTCATTTAATGTCACCAGTCAAAGGCGTTTGTTTCTCGATCGTATGTAATTTATAAGTTGTATGATGTAGATGAGCAAGTATTGAGCTGATAATTATATTTACCATTGTCTGTCAATTACATCATTGCACTCAATAAACATATTATGGAAGATTGGGATAATTTTAAGAAAAGCAGTGTTCCTTTCTAACTGCTGTTGTTGCATAGGCTTTCTTGGGATCTCAATCAAATTATGAAAGCTGTGATTATTGAAATTAAAAAAGAAAGGTTAGCTTTTTAGAGCATCCCCACCGGATCAATTTTTTTATATCTTTAACAAAAAGACAAAGGTTATCTGACTGTTGGGGATGCTCTTATATACCATGTATATCTAAGTATTGATCTATCAATTTAGATTGGTATTATATACGTATATACATGGCCATGTATTTTTTTTTTAGTAAGTACTAGCTCATCGTATATCTACTTTCAGAAAGCAGTCTAAATTACCGCAATATAAAAAAGTGGCGTTTCAAACCCCTATTGTAACTCTATAAGTTTCACAAGGGCAATATCTTTATGCCAATAAAGCATATCAGCCTTTAGCCTATTAGTTTTACTTCGGGAATAAGATTTGTGGAGTCTCTAGATTCGTTTACTAGAGAATATGGGCTAGGCTATTGGAAGGAAGGAAGAATAAAGCCAAAAGACGACACATAATCCTTTCTAATTTTAATCATAAAAGTCAAAATTTCAGAAACCATAGCCTACATGTATATATCTATATGTTAAAGAAGGATAAATAAGAGGCTAGAATTTGGTTGTGTCACATTTCTTGTCAGTAACTTTGGCCTTTTTTTTAAAAAAAAAAAAAATCTCAAAACTTGAAACAATGTCTTTTAATTCGTGTCTTGTGGATTTACCTACTTTGAGTTTATCCACAACGGCTATTATTTTTCTCCCTACTTTTGAAGAGTTTCTGCACTAGGTGGGCTCTTCCAAATGTGCTCAATAATAGGATTAAGATCTAGGCTCTGGAAAAGCCAAAGATCTTCCAGAGATACCTTTCACTCATCTTCTTGGTAATTATAACCTTTTTTTTTATTATTATTTACTAGCTTTTGTGAACAAAAAAAAATTCAAGTGTTTCCCGTTGGGATTTATAGAGTCATTTGAAGTTTATTTGGTTAAGAAATCAGAGTTGACTTATAGATAAAAGAAATGCTTTGGTTAGACTTCTTTTAAAAAATAAATAAAGAAATAAAAACCACAAAATTTTGTGACCGACCGGCCATCTAATACATTTTATTTTTTGACTGCATCTTGAGAGATTCAAAGAATGTTAAAATGTCAGAGAACACAGGCCCAAATTTACAAAAAAAAAATAAAAATAAAAATAAAAAATAAAAATAAAATGAGCTTTTAACCAACTGGTCGGAATCTCTCTAGTGACGTCACCTTTTATTTGTTGCCCTTCTGAACAGGATCCTCGTTGAGGACGGTCTCCAACCACTTACACTAACTATACAATGAGTTTGCTCACTAGCGTCTCTGGTTTCGCAGCCTTTGGTGTGCTTGTACGTACATACGCTCTTGGACTCCAGAAGCGTCCTCTTTTTGCCAGTAAGTTAATAATTCAGAATTTAGATCACTTTTTTTTAATAGAAAAAAAAACAATATATGAAATAAAATAAAATAAAAAGACATGGTATCTGAATCAATTGACGTCTAGATCCCAGCGGCCACGCCATTGCTGCCGGAGCCTTTGGAGCCTTTGGCTACTTTGCTTATAACCTCCAGGAGAAGCAGCTCGCAATCATGGCCGGAAAGAAAGAGCTTTTGCTTAAAAACAGAGCACGCGCAGAAGAGATCGCACAGCAGCAGCAAGCCGCCCTCTAGACGAAACAATCAAACTTGGACGAATTACCGCGGATTATCTCTCCTTCTTTTATATATATATATAAAAGAGGAAAAAAAAATAAACGATAAAAGAAGCAAAAAAAAACAAAACAAAAAAATAAGAATCGACCACTATGGATAATATTTACGACAGTAACTTTTATTTTATACACATTTACATGTTTGGAAAAATGGATACAGTTTATTTAATAATTTATTCTATGAGACTTTAGATGTAAGTAAGTAAGCGAGTGAGTAAATGAGTGAGTGAGTGAGAAAGATTGATTGATTGAATGAGACTGAGTCAGTCGATAAGGTGGGTTGGTGAAGAATGTGCAATTGGTGAAAGATGGTTTGGAAAGATTTTGTGGACTACAAAAGAAGAAGGAAAGGGATATCTAGTGTGGTTTGTTTTTGCTTTTTTTTACATGTCTTCATCATCTTCGAGTTCCTTTCTTTTACGCTCAATGTCCTCGACACGGAGACGTTCTACTTCTTTACGTAAAACAGAAGTGAGTTTGAGAATATTTTTCTCGTATCGTGCAGACACAGGAATGACAGGAATATCCTTAGCTTCTGCCTGAAGACGAGTAAGATTCTCCCGAGCAGTCGTTACTCTATCAGCCTTGTTGCCGATGATGAGTGACTGACGCTTGGTTAAACCTGGTCTGTATGCTTCCAATTCACTCTGAAGAACTTTGAGATCTTCCCAAGGAGTCTCTCCGCTCAGATCAATGACATATACCAGGATCTTGGCACGCTCTACGTGACGCAAGAAGGCATGTCCCAGACCGACGTTACGGTGAGCACCCTGGATAAGTCCGGGGATATCTGCAACTGTCAATTGATAATCATCCACATAATCCACAGTACCAACAAATGGGTGAAGGGTCGTAAAGGCATATGATGCCTGTTTTGGGTGTGCATTCGAAATAGCACCCAAAAGTGTCGACTTGCCTGCATTTGGCAAACCCACAAGACCAATGTCGGCAATTGTCTTTAGCTCCAACTCAAATTCACGGATTTCGCCTTTACGCCCGCGAGTTGCAAACTTTGGAGACCGATTGTCAGTCGTGAGGAAGTAAGGATTACCGTATCCGCCACTACCACCAGTACACAGAACAAGTTCCTGATCGGGCTCATTGAGATCCACATCAATAACTGTCTGTTGCTCGGTCCGTGCTCTCCAACGCAAGTATTTGTCTTCTTCATCCATAACACGTTCAGCCTGTCTGAAAAAATTCTTTTTGCCTTCAATCACAGTCTGGTTGGGTTCTGTGCGCGGGAAGTAGACCCAACGGTTCTCGCGTGCTTGTTGCGCAAGAGCCTCTTCGTCCTCTGGTTCGTCTTCAGGATCAACTTCTTTTTTGTCTCTAAACACCTGTCGAACTACAGTGCCAACCGGCACACGAATCACCAGATTCTCACCCATCATACCATGGCGTCCTCCACCCAAACCATTCTGACCACGTTTAGCTGATCCTCCACTGCCCATATATCGAAGTGTCGTTTCGTCTGAAGATGATTTTATGATCACATTCCCACCTCGTCCGCCATTTCCGCCGTTAGGAGGTCCTTTGGCAAGATATTTCTCACGATGAAATGAGACACAACCATCGCCACCATCACCACCTCGTGCAGTAAATCGAACAAAGTCAATGAATTGTCGGCCCTAAAGAAAAATAATAATAATAATTATGACATAAGAATATAATTTTATAAATACATGATAGAGACTAGGAGAGTTGGGAGTCAAGGAAAGAAACAATGCGTTTTTTCTGACTTGCCTTGCCACGCAGTTTGTAATTGACAGAAGAAGGCGATCGTTTTTGTGGTTGGTCTTGATCGAGGCATCGTGTGGTCGTGTGGAATGTTGCTCGGCAGGACCACAGCAATCGCACCTCAGAGCTAGCCAAGGGTCTCTGAATAAGTTTTGACAAGAACATTACTTGATGTTTTAATATTCCAGAAAACTAGGGTACTTTCTTTATTTTTTCTTTTATTATCATCAAGTCAAACCAACGTCACGTATGAAATTTAGTGTAAATGGGATCTCTACTTCTTCTATTTCATTTTCTTTGGTGATAGTGTTTATATTGTAGTAGAAACATTAGTAGTAATAGTAATAGTATTATTGTTATTGTTATTATTATTATTAGTGGTAGTGGTAATAGTAGTAGTAGTAGTAGTGGTAATAGTAGCTATAAAAGAGATGCGATATATATTAAAGAATAAAAGGAAATAAAAAGAAAACAAAGGGTAAATATGAAAGGATAAAGAGCTGTATGTGTGTATAAGAGATAAAAGAAAAGAAGAAGCAAAGAAAAATTAGGAAGGTAGGAGAGGAAAGGAGAGGATATAGAAGGGAAGGAACGAGAATTAAATAGTATATCCAGGTGGAGCTTGCATGGAAGAAGACGCTGATTGTTGTGTGTAAGTAAGATGACTAGGATTAACAGCTTCTTCGGGCCCTCCAAATAGCATTGTGTCTCGCATATGCCCACTGTAAGCAGGTGGTGGTGGTAGAGTATCTTGTTTTGGTGCCAGGGCGGCTTCTCTAATATTGGCTACAAAATAAAAATATATAAATATAAATAAAGAGGGCCAGGAAAACTATAGGTGGTTAGATTGTACAAATTGGTGTACAAAATTGCTTTGTTGAATGTTAATTATTACCAGCTGCAAATAAGAAATCTGTAATAGATACAAATGTATTAATTAAAAGTGTCAAACGATATGTATGTATGTATATATGTATGTATGTATGTATGTATGTATGTATGCGAGAGAATAATCTAAATGCATAATCTTTATCTTTTTACGGTTAAGTTGTAGACTTGCCTTGTTGTCCAAAATTGACAGAAACTTGACACGGTCCATTAGATCCAATAGAAGGATAACAAGGAAACTTGAATCCAATCGATGCTTTGCCAAGGTTCTTAAAGAATATGATTTGATTTGAATGAATAGAATACATTTTATTTAGCTGTTGTTGTATGTCAAGTTCTAAATGATTTTTTTTAGTAAGCCGGCAAAATTTACCTTTCCATTGCGAGTAAAGAATACAGTACTTGTTTGGGTAAGAAACCCAACACCAATGACATCTCCCTGTTTGAAGGGTGGTCCATAAGGTCTGCCGATCAAGGGATCACTTGTGTGTATTGCCCCTGTGTGTGAATGATAAGCAACTGAATGACGATGGAACCCTACAATGTTTAAAGAAATTAATAATGAAATAATCATTGTGATGAAATGGTGGTGCGTGGTGGTGTAAAGCAGTGTGTAGGTTTCATCATATTTTGTGATGCATTTAATATTAATAATTTTTTTTTTACCAGGAAGTGTCCAGACAGGGTATGGCTTGGTTGATAATCCAATCGCAAGTCTATCTTGATCGTCCAGTTGGAGAACCTTGACTTCCCAATAGACAAATTCATTTGCGGGTAGTGGAAGGTTTGTGAGGGTACATCCTTGGCCTTGACAGAATACAATGGTTGTCTTGTCCATCACAGCGGCATTGGATTCCTCTTCCGATTCTTCCATATGTTCATTCTCCACAAATGCCCATGCTCCCACTCCACGTTCGAGTACAAGAGGGTTTCTTGGGACATCTGTCCAATCTGTTGAACGAGGAGGATGTTTGGCCTGCCATGCTGTGTGATTTTTTTAAATATATATATAATATTTATAAGCAAGATAAATACACAGATAAAGTATATATCACATTGATAGTTTGTACACTATTGGTGTATTTAAGCGACAAAAGGATGCTCATTTACCAAGCACACGTTGAATCTGATCCCTTGTATCGGCATCCAATGGACCTGACGATACATCAGCCAGCGGCTGCCACTCATCTGGAGACCGACGCGGATCGTCTTCATTGTTCATGTTTGCTCTTCGAAAGAGACGAATTCCAAGACAGCACACGATAGATGCCAATACGACAACAATGACAACAATGACAGCGTAGAATCCTTCAAAACCCGACATTGTCTTTACCCTTTCCCCTTTAATCTATGGCTAATGTACACAGTTACTGTCTCCATCTAAATGGGAAACCTTTCTCTACTCTTCATTTTTTTTATCCAAATTCACTCGCCGCCTCTCCCTTCATTGACTCTTTTATTATTTTTTAGGACCGTTTTTATTTAATTATTTTTATTTTTATTATATGGTGAATTTTATCATGTATTCTGTGTGCGTGTGTTTTTTTTGGTCAATACAGTCAAAGGACATAATCAAACTCCTAGCGCAATTAACCCGGAGTACAAGAGTTCTTATTGTCTAACCTATACTACTTTTTGTATATGCATTCAAAAAGATATTTCTTATAAAGAGAATCAATTTTTATATAACATTTTTTTTGTAAAGAAGTTTAATTTGAGAGCAAAACAATAGCTGAGTATAAGAGCATGTTATAGAATTAACCTTTTGATAATTAATGCAAATCATGAAACATGATCTTTCAATTTATTTGAATTTTATCAAAACATTGAGGCAGTGCATTTTATAAAAAAAAAGAATCACACATACACACACTTTTTCTCTCTTTATTTCTATACATACACAAATATTCTAACGTGTTCTTCATTCTAATAGAATGATACGACATGTCTTACAAGAATGATGGGCCAACATGGGACCCGTCAGAGTCCCAGAAATTATATGCATTTAATTTCAAGTCCATTGTCTCATGTCAAAAGTAAATAATAGTAGTAGTAGTAATAATAACTATTAAAAAAAAATAGGGCCTTTGGCTTGTTTGTTGGTGGCCAATGCCTGGAAATGAAGAGCGCTCTCATCTTATTGGGGACGCTTCTTGGGGTATTTTTTTTTTGAAATTTTCATATTCGTACAAGTCACGCATGAAACCTTGAATAGATTCTATACAAAAATATACAACAAGAAGAAATCAGAAAATGTATATATATTTAAATTATGATTGCTATATACATTTTCTCTTCTTCTTCTTGTTTATATATATATATATCTTTCTACTTTTACTTATTTTATTCCGAATCTCTTAATTCATTTTTATATATTATAAATCATGGCACAGAAATTGAAAGTAGCTATCATCGGCTCGGGTAACTGGTAAGCTTCTTTAGATATTATTTAAATCGAATAAAGAGGGAGAGAAAAACTATATTATTAATACACTTTTGTGGTCTGTATTTGTGTAGGGGATCAGCAATCTCAAAAATCATTGGTAACAATGTTAAGCTCCACCCAGATATCTTTCAAGAAGATGTCAACATGTGGGTCTTCCAAGAGCAAGTGGACGGCAAGAATCTAACAGACATTATCAATGAGAAGCATGAAAACGTCAAGTAAGTGTAATGTTTTACATTTTGGTCTGTTGGTCTGTTGGTTGGGACAATAGAATGCATGAATGACTGGGGTCCATTTTTTTTGAAAAAAAAATCTTTGACTCAAAACAACTAACCCCAAACACCCACCTACACACACACACACACACACACACAAATAATTATTAGATATCTTCCTGGCATTCCACTCCCCGAGAATATTCACGCTGTATCAGATGTCAAGGAAACTGCCAGTGGGGCCAACATCCTTGTCTTTGTGCTTCCACACCAGGTAAAAATAAAAATAAGACCATCTGCTTTGAATCACAGCCTAATCTCATGTGTAAATCATTTTGTGTATGTAGTTTGTGTATAAAGTATGTGAGTCTCTCAAGGACGTCATCTCCCCAGATTGCAAGGCGATTTCATTGATCAAGGTAAAACAATAGTAATATGTTTTATAAATATTTTTTTAATATATATATATATATATTGTAATTATCAACTGAATTTAACCATATATATATATATATAAAACAGGGCCTTGATTTCCAAGACAATAACCTTACGTTATTTAGCGAGGAAATCGAAAAGATTCTTGGGATTTCCTGCGCTTGTTTGAGCGGAGCCAACATTGCTAGTGAAGTGGCCGAGGAAAAGTTCGGTGAGACAACCATCGCGGCAAAGACTGAAGAAGATGGCAAAATATTTGAAAAAGTAAGAAAAAAAAAGAATACGAATAAGAAGAGTAAAAGCTTAATCTCAATTAATCATTAATTTTTTTTCTATCCTTACGTCCTTTGTTAGTTGTTTCACACTCCCAACTTTGATGTCAAGATAATCAATGATCATGTTGGTGTGGAGGTGTGTGGGTCCCTCAAAAACGTAATTGCCATTGGTGCCGGTATTTGTGATGGTCTCGAGTAAGTCCCAGACACTTGTGATTTTCAAACAGTAAATGCTGTTTTTGAAAGATAGACTAATATACCATGTGTGCATGTGTGTATGTGTGTGTATAGTTACGGTAACAACACCAAAGCCGCTGTTATCAGACGTGGTTTATTGGAGATGCGCAAATTCGGCAAGACTTTCTTTGGTGGGGTTCGCACAGAAACCTTTTTTGGTAAAGTACAAAGGAATAAAGAGGATAAGGAAGTGTGTGTGTGGGTGTGTGTGAGGAAGTGACATTGACTTGTCTTTGTAAAAATATTTTTAATTATTCATATTCATTATTCCTTGTAGAATCGTGTGGTGTAGCGGATCTGATTACCACATGTGCTGGTGGACGTAACCGTAAGGTAGCCGCTGCATTTATCAATTCGGGCAAGGTGAGTAACAGCCTTTAAGAAAGAAGAAAATAGTAATGAAAGCTACATATACAATTATATATAATTACATTTTGATTCTCATTCTTTAATGTCTTGAATTCTAATATGTATGATATATTTCAAATAGTCCATTGATGAAATTGAAAAGGAGATGTTGAATGGGCAAAAGCTTCAAGGCACTACCACTGCTCTTGAAGTACATAGATTCCTGGAATCAAAGAACATGACAGACGAGTAAGTCCTTTGATTTCTTTATAACTTAAACTTATTTCTCTAATCTTAATTATACAAAATATCAAATAGGTTCCCATTGATGACTGCTATATACAGAATTGTCTATGAGGGAGCTCCTCCTGAACTTCTTGCTGAAAACCTTAGAACTCGTAAATTTTAGACTATTGTATTCTATCTATCTAATTATCTCTTTTCATCCATACATTTTTCTTTCAAATTATAAGTATTATCATTAAATAATAAATTGAAATAAACTACATATATATATATATATATGTATATAAACAAAAATAAACCAACATCACGAAAAAAAAGAGCGATCTCAAGGGTGATCTCAGAGACAATTCTAGAAGATCGCTTTTTGTTTATAACCCTGCTTTGACCCTTTACTGTTATGGAAAGCAGTCTATCTCCACTCTCTTATGCGGATAGAATATTTTATTTTTACAAGAAAACTATTTTATTGGTTGCTATAACAACAAACGAATATTTTTTTTATCATAATCACTGGTCATAAATGGTTTACTATATCATATGGCTTCATAGTAAGCATGCTATTCGGCCGTACTTACAATGTAATTATTGATTTCTTTAGCAGTAAGCTTATAGGGATATATATTGTTTTGAGATAAACCGCCTGTTTAATATTGACTTTGTTAGTAAACTATTCCCGCGGGTTAACTAAGCATGAATTCCAAGTTAGGAACCTGTCTCTCTCTGCCTATCACTTTCCAGTTTTCCGTGTTAGATTTCCGCGTGATAAACACAAAATGTAAATTTCTCTTTCTGAGGTATAAGTAAAAAAACAGATACATAACATGTTTCGAAGCAAGATATTCTTACGAGGACGACATTTCTATCTAACCGGACTAATTCATTGCGATTAGGTGTCTAGGGTCCGGTTTCTTTAATCATAAAGGGCAAAATAGCGTGTCCTAAAAATTTATAATATATTCATTGTACGTATTAGCTTACTACTTTGTCTCCAGGCACCTAACTCTCGTTCTTTTAAGAGTTACAGCTTGTATTTGAGCAACTTAATAATGGAATACTGTCGCATACGAAAAACAAATCTTGTATATTCAATTAGTAGCCCTGGATTTAGATTTGACAATAAAGAAATAATAATTAATCCCATATGCACTATATCAATAGCCAGCCATGCAGAAGATCATAATGAGTTTCTGTCATAAAACTGTGATGCAGTCTTGTTGGATATCTTACTATCTATTATCCTTCTTATGCGTATCATGTCTTTCTCTTTCTTTCATTTACTTACATATCCAAAACGTGACCCAAGGTTTTTCATTAAAAAAAAAGATGGAAGTAAAGCTGTTTACTATTTACTCAAAATGTATTGACTCATGACATGTTGTTCCAGGCAAAGATCCTACCAACAACGTGATAAAAACCTTGTTGGAAGATTCAACGATTTGACTAGGGTACACTTTTTTATGTGACAATTTTTATTTGTAAAATTAGAAAATCATAAGGCTTTATGGGATCTTCATATTTGTAATTTCTAATTGCTTTAAAATGTCTTTTTTTTTATATATCATTTGAAAGCACTTTATGGTGAAATATCTTCTACGCTTCTACAAAAATACTTCTTAAACTAGATAAAGTCTCAATATTTAAGCAGGGCAATAAATGTAAGACTCTTTTTTTTTCAGCCAATGATATTTGTTCCGGAGTTTTCATATACATTGTATAATCTATTGTGTTACATAAATGACTTTAAATTACCATTTATGAAATCAGGGCTTTCAATCCAGAAAATGCCTCTCTTTAAAAATCGTCTTTTATAAAAAAAAGGTGCACCCTATTTTTAAAAATATTTGATTGGATTATGTGCAAAGTAATCTAAAATCCCATAAATAGTATTTGCTGAGAATAATTTTAATTTACTAAAGGCTGACATGCTATTGGCAGAATGTATATTTCCTATGAGTCTGGAGTTATAAGTTCTGCCATTTACAGTAGTTCTATTGGCTGCACATCTCCGCTCGTATTTCTACGAGTCTAGACTTTTAAATGCTGCTATTTCCTACAGAGAAATTGTAATGTTGGAGTGCAGAATAGGCCTTTCGTTTACGGCGCGGTGTGATCGAGGATTCTTTCGAGGGAGAAGGGAGGATACACGCACAAAGATGGAGAGATAGTGAAGATGTAGAAAAAGGTGTACTCAATAGCGGAATAAAAGAAGATAGTGACAAGGGAAACTCTCACTTCGTTACAGACGATTCTAACTGACCAGAGCGACCTATGTCCTCTGCGACAATTACAGACTTTACGAGAAAAAGAGATGATTTTATTGTAACTCGTGTACTAGGATAATATAATAGTTGGACAATGCGTGCCTACTAAAATAGACTCTAGCGCTCCTAATTCCTGGTTTTCCTTATTTCAGTCCTCGCCGGACCAACTGCTGGATCAGTACGGGTCACATAATAAAATAGCTCTTAAAATCGAATCTTTGCAGAATTGTCCCAGATTGAATAGAGGTCAATATTCTGTATGTTTTAATTATGACTGAGCCCTGAATTCCATCATCCATTACATATACAAACACAACATTTTAGACTTCCATCCATGTCTGGTTTTAAAAAGTCTCATGATGAGATTGTTTATTTTTTAAGCTATTTTATTATTTATTGCTTTCCGAAGATTTCAAGCTTCTTTAATTTAAAAGAGATTAGGACCCTCAAATAAAGAAAACACTGGTCGGGGGCTATCTGTCGCAATATTGTCCACATTAACTGGAGCGAAAAGTTTCCAGGGTGCAGAGTTTGGAGACAAAGGACGAGTTGCATGATTATCTTTGCCAATGGGTCCTAATGGGTTTGGAGTGTCTTGATGTTTTTTGTAGTGATGGTTTTGGTAGCAGTGATTGTGATTGTGTTTGTGTTTGTGAATGTGAATGTGATCGTGATTGTTGTGTGAGTGGGTGAATGTGGGAGAGTGAGTTTGTTCATTATAAGAATGATTTTGCAATCTTGATGTACCCGACTCAAGATATGGGCCGTTGAGTAGGCCAAACTGATAAGAGGATGTGACACCGCCAGAGAACAAAGAGTAAGTTGATGGGGTTCTGAGTGATTGCTGTTGCTGTTGCGGTTGCGGTTGCGGTTGCGGTTGCGGTTGCGGTTGCGGTTGAGATCGAGGTTGAGGTTGAGGTTGTTTGATCTTATAATTAAAAAGATCATTGCGTCGCAAGATGTCGAGATCTAAACCAGTAGAAAATGGCGAATACCAATTCTGAACAGCTTGCCGGTAAGAAGGAGGAGAAAGGGGAGGAGATTGAGGATTATTCGATTCATCGTCACTTGTTACAGGTGTCAAATCCATAGCTAGAAGAGGTGTTTGGTGAGTTGAAAGAGAGTTGTAAAAGTTATTTTCGTTATCGTTGTCTTCTTCTTCGACATTGTCATCATCGTCACAGCCACCGTCGTCGTCGTCGTCGCCATCATTTTCATCATTAGGATTGTCGTTATCATTATAATTGTAATTATTGTCAGTAACATCAACGTCGACATCAACGTCACCGTCCACATCAGTAATGAAATTGAAATTGACATTAGCATTAGCATTAACATTAACATTGTCGCTGTCATTAACATTGCTACTATCATTCTTTTGCTTCAGAGGAGTTTCTACAATTCTTTTTTCGGAGATCTTTGTTTCAAGACGATGGGATTTTTTAGGCAAATGTCTTTTGGGCTTTACATTGACCCAGTCGTCCGAATCAGCAGAAGAAAAAGAAGAGGAAGAGGAAGCCGCTTCGTCGTCAGCAATGGTTGATTTTGTCTGGTCGGTTTGGTCGGTTTGGTCGGTTCCTTCTGTTGTGAGTTTTGGGCCTGGTTTGTGGTCAGAATATACTGTTCGTACATGGTTTCGATGGTTCGACTTTTTGGTTGGTTGACTGATTGTGTTTGCTCGTTTGCGACGTGGGTGCGGAAGGTCTTTTGGCTTTTGGTCTACTCTCCGATCAACCACATGATGAATTGGGGCTTCTGTAGGTTGAGGTGCACGGTTGGCTTGTAGCGTGGTTACAAGGACTGTGTCGATCTTTGGAACCTTTTTGGTGAAATACACGATACTGTCATACAGTGTTGCACCAGTGCTCATGCAGGGCTGAATGGCTTTTTTAAGGGTCCGTAAGCATTTTGTAGGGAACTACAGATATTACACCCGCACACATAAATATGTACATATTTGAGTGAGTTATTTTACGTTTGTGTTCGTAGCATATAGTATTATAGTAAAAGTAATTGTAGTGTGTGACTGGTATCATCAGTATTCATGTTTGTTTTTTATGATATTAAACTTTTCTCTCTCTCTCTATCTCTCTATCTACTATCTTGTATATATTTGGTCAATTCAAATCAGGGGTGGTGAATATACAATTGTATTCCCTTTTTTTTCACCTTTCTTACACATTTATATACTCTTATACACACACAAATATGATATAATCTTGAAAAATCCACTCCTTCCAATTTACGCAGTAATGATTTATAATGATAATGATAATGATAGATATAAACATAAAGATAATAATAATGCTAACGATAATGACACTGGGTTTTTTTAAAAAATAAAATAAAATAGAATAAAAGAGAAGAAAGAAAGAGAGGGAGGGAGGAAGGGAGGGAGGGAGAAAGAAATTGGTAGGAACAAACCTTTGTAAACCCAACGGTTAAAAGACAAAGTCCGAAACAAGCGATAGTTAACCAAGAAAGATAATCTTTTACTTGATAAACAGGCCACTCCGGTCTTGTTTCTGACACATTCGAATGGTTGGTTACTTCTGATTGATTGTATCCTAAAGACTCTGTTCCCGAGTGAAAGTCTAGAGACTGTGAGTGTGCCCAGAGATCAAGAATGGCAAATTTGGTAAAGTGAGCCAATGCAGTTGGTAAACAGAATGACTTTAGTTGCGAAAAGACTGAAATGACGAGGATTACTACGGGAGTGATGAGTAGTAGTAAGACAGGTAGTAAGACGACAAGGGAGGTGACTTGTAAGCCACGAGAGGTACGCATAGGAAATGAAAATAAAATAAAAATAAAAATAAAAATAAAAATAAAAATAAAAATAAAAATAAAAAAATAATAAAGTAAAATGAAGGGAAGTGGGTGAAAGAACGATGAAACTAGTCTGTCTGGTCTTGCTTTCAAAAGCTGATTTTCTCACTCTTAGGTTTTCTTACCCAGGCAAGGTTTTTTTTTGTTTCTTTTTTTTTGTAATGTCTTTATTTTCCTTAAAGGGTAATATGCAAGCTTGGATTACCCCGCCGTGATATTGTTGGTTGGTTTTTGTCAGCCAGAATTTTAGTTTTGGTTAAGTTTGACAGCCCTTGTAATTCCACTTCAATGTCCTTTTACGTATAGATATATGTATTGTATACCAAATGAAATAAAAGAAGGACAGATGTCAATTTTACACACAAATAAGATTATTTTCATGTATATTTCTTTTCAGTTCAAATATTGGTCCACCTTATTAAAATTTGACAAAGGGCATTAAGAGAGATCCGGGTACTAATTGACCAACATGTGCTCAAATAATATGGCACTTGACCTTGTTAGTGTAGCGTTGGACGAGCCTTGTCCAAAAGATAAACAATCCCTTTTTTTTCTATTTCTTGTTAATATTTTCAAATAATAATAGTATTACATTTGAGAGCATCTACATATTTATAGTTGATTAAAATAAAATAAGATAAGATTAAAGCAAGCCGAAACGCAAAAGTATAAAAAGAACAAGCTTTTCTTAACATTCAACAATTGAATTGAATAATTTACAAATCAAAACAAAGAATATTATTACTGTTATTACTACAACCATTGTAACCTTACCCAATACATTCCATTGTATTATTGTACGGTATGGTATATTTATTTAATTTTGAGTGTATGTAAAATAGTGCTATCTACAGCGAGGCACAATTTGTATAAAAATACACATGGCTGATCTGTCGATACATTTTGTATGTAATGTGTATATATATATACTTAACCTTGTGTGATCATGGTTTATCAACTGCAAGATTCATATACACAAATTCATTTACACGCTTTACTCTCTGTATCTCTCCTTTATTTATTATTAAACCTCCTGGAGGTAAGGCTCCCATGTTTGTATGTTCTCTATTCATAATTAGCGTAAAATGGGGTTTTCTTTAATTCATTTTTGATATTCAGATACGCTAAAAAGAAAGACAATACACATGTATTTATAGAGTCGATCTTCTTCTTTTTTTATATATATGTATAATAGAAATAGATCTATTCTCCGGACAGGTATCTACTATGTATTGAAATAAGCATCTAAGATTTGCATCATATTTGACCCGGAAAAATGTTGAGAGAAATAAACATAATAGAGAGAGAAAGAGATGATATGTGTCCAAGTCTGTAAGTGTGCTTGTGTGTGTGTGGCTTGGGAGTGCCGAACAGCCGGCTAATACGTTCTGGAAATTGGATTGTCCGGCGACAATGCTAGTAGTATGCGGTATTCTAAATTGATTTTGCGGAATATCATTTTACCAAAAGGTACATGACATTTATACATAAAATATTTCTGTTATTTTTGTGTAATTCATTTGCCCTTTTGTATAAACCACACTTCTTACTTTAAAGGAAACATTTTCCACCATCATCTGTAGCTCCATGTGGCTGTGTAAAGAAAGCAATTCTAGGTCGATTTGTCTGCCCCTATTTACTTCTTTCTCTCTATATACTTTTGTTATGTTTTTGCTCTTATCATAAATTAAAACCGAAACAAATAGCATGGAGTAGAGATTAGAAAAAGACAAGCCCTCAATATCGAAATCATTGAGATTATCCTTTTCATATTCTCCACCCCTTAGACTACCACAGCACATGAAACACTTGTTTTTCTTTTTCCAAAAGAAATATTATCCTGTAGCTACACAATTTGTAGATCGCCAGCTATACTCCTTTAATGTAAATAATATATACATATTTATATCATGAGAAATAGCAATCACACACAGAAAGACAATGGTTCTGGTCCAGTGACTTTTGGTATTTACGTGCCACTGTCATGTTTGACACAAAGCAATCAAAATTAAAAATGTATTTTGGTGAAATTTGTTTATATATGTATATATACCTTTGATTTCTTCTTCTTCTTCTACTATTACTATTACTATTACTGTTACTATAGCTAATAGAAACTCTAATAGCAATACTAGTAGTAACACTGATTTTGATTGACCTACTAACCCCTATTGTAAAGCTCTGCAACTCTTCCACCCCCTTTATATATCAGAAAGTAAGTCAGCAAATCAGTCAATTGGTATGAACTATATTCAATAAAAGCAACTTATTTAACTTTCTATTATCTCGGGTTGATCTACTTTTATTACTATTAATTGTATTACTTGGAGACAACATCCAGTTTTACTTCATCTGGTCTGTGCGATCAGGTAATTAAAACCCAAAAAATAATATTATGCCTTTCATATATTTGATAAATACTTTTTTTTATTATTTATATTTAGGCTTCATCAACAGGTATTAATCTAGATTTTTCAAACCTTTCCCAAGCTAGCATAAGCTCCCTAATCACTCGCCCAAAAGACAACACCTACTACATGTTCTCGAGAAAATTGAGATATGGACGGAAATAAATAAAGCTGACTATTGTGGCCACACTTTCTTAATGCTTTCTGAAACCTTTGTACTCATATTATTATTTTTAATAAGCTGGTGTACCCACACTACTAGATATTGTCAAGCTATTAATATTTAAAGGACAAGAGCTTCTCTTAATTCTTCATCACCCATATATGTATATATAGCTTGAATGGAAGACTCATTACTGTATAGCATTTACCATTGATTAGGGTGCTTGGACACAAGTAAAAGACAATCCATTGATTATATGTATATGCCTTGGATAATTATGACTCGCTTAGAGCAACCTCATAATACCAATAATAAAGAGAAAACCATTTATACTTCTACTAATCATTTTACTAATAGTCGTATATTTCTAAATATATCTGTCACTTGTATTTAATCGCGTTTTTTTTGTCGCACCCTTTAGTTGTAACCCCTGTGATTCATTTCCAATCAACTTCTTTTCTGCTTAATATTATTATTTTATTGGTTCATTAAGATGGTGAGATATGGTAAGATTTAAGTGAGAAAAAGAGGGTCCTGTATAAAAATTAAAATAACTTTATATAGTCGCGACTTTATCTTCGGGGATTTAATAATATTCTGCAAATATATATATATAAATAAAAGGGGGGAGAAGTGAAGAGGGTCTTATTTATAAATAAATAAAAATAAAAACACGCACATTTTATCATATTTAAAATACCGAACAACTGTGAAACAGATTCCGCAAAAGAAAAGTGTAAGAGGCTGTTGATTGGCGCTGAAACTATATTATAATATATTCTTTGCACAACTTTTTATTTTCTAGTTAATTAATCTTATATAAAACATTTGTATGTATTTTATACAAAAAAAAAGCATAAAGTGTCAAAAATGTCAAATTTGTTTACACAAATTAGGTTGCTGTTGCTGTTGCTGTTGTTGCTTATTATTTTAAAAAATAATCTAATTATATTGATAGGCTTTCTTGCCAATGAATAACTTGAGTGTGGCGTAGTGTATGATTTGAATGACTAGGTAATTAATACTTAAATATTTAATATTACAAAGAACAATATAAAAGAAGAAAAACATTCATCTTTAAATATCATAGCAACATCGGAGACAATCTCCTTTTGTTTTATTTATATATTTATTATAGATGTTTTTTTTCGGTTGGTTGGTTTCCAGGTACAAGGAGTAAGATTTGGCAGGGACGTCTGGCCAATGATAGGAAATAAAGAACACTGCAGAGTACGACCATTGGCAGGGCAAGCAGTTCAGGTAAACGTGACCGGAGAAGTGTCTGTCGTGTAACATCTCACTGACCCTTCGTCACAAGAAAAGAGGGCCACGTTTTGAGGTCGAGCCAGTTGATTTGACTGACATTTTGGAGTTTGCGCAATAGGTTTTTTTTTTATTTTTGCCCCTCAGCCCTAATGTAAAGTGGAGGTCTTAAATGTTCATATCCTTCTCTCGTTTGAGGTGTTCATTCCCTTCCACATACACACCCATACACCCACCCATACACCCACACATTTCCAGCTATTCCTAGAAATATTTATGAGTACTCCATGGATATGTCAGGCTTCCAACTCGATGGCATAAATGACATGGACATGTTAAGGTCTCTTTCCAACAGACACTCCCAGGATCAAGATCAATCAATCAATATGGACGAGTCCTCTTCATTCGATCATTTCTCAAAAGACATTGACCTCCTTTTCCAAACCTCCCACGCCAGTGCACCCACTGACCTTAATTCATTTCTCTCGCCTTACCAATCCACAGCAAATACTCCGCAAAAGCTGATCATAACCTCCACACATATGTCTCCTCTCTATCCACATCCTCATCTATCTTCTAACCCTGTCAGTCAAGAATTCATGGACCAAGATGTAAGCCAAAGCAGTCCCAACTTCTCATTTTAAGCTCTGGCATTGACCACTATTCTAGGACATATTTACCCCTCTTGTATCTCCCGCCATGACGCCCTCTTTTACCTACCAGTTGCCCCAGAAACACCACCCGAACATTCCCCTAACCACAGAGATGGACTTTTCTCCTCTTTCGTCCCCAGCGATCATGCCCCAACTGGATAGGCAACACAGTCGGGATACTTCCGGAAATCCTATATTTGGGTCTCAGTTCTCAGCTACATTTGATAAAATGTCCTCGACTCAAATATGCGAACAATACGAACAATTGGAGCAAGCCAAGATTATGATCACCCGGAAGTTGTCTGAATTGCAACAGAAACAGCAACAACACTTGCAGCAGAAGCAGCAGCAAATACTACAGCAACAACAACAATTGCAGCAGCAACACCAACTACAAATTCAAAAGCAACAGCAGGCTCAGAAAAAGGCTCAAATGCAAGTTCAACAACAAGTTCAACAAGTTCAACTGCAACTACAGCAACAGCAGCAACAGCAGCAACAGCAGCAACAGCAGCAACAACAGCAACAACAGCAACAACAGCAACAACAGCAACAACAGCAACAACAGCAACAACAGCAACAACAGCAACAACAGCAACAACAGCAACAACAGCAACAACAGCAACAGCAACAACATCAGCAACAACAACAACAACAGCAACAACAACAACATCAGCAACAACATCAGCAGCTGCAGCAGAGGAATTCTCAACATCAACAAGACAGCAGCAGACAGTCTCAATTCGACCTAACTCAATCCACATTCAGAACGAGACACCCACCTTCAAAGCTATCAAATTCAACAAAAAGTGATACAATAACTGACCAACAGGTTGTCTTTTCTCAAACTGTTCAACTTCCTCCAAGTTATACTGAAGGTGTGTATATATAAATATACAGACATAAATAGATACACTTGAATATAGCCAAATATTTTTCACCATATTCATTGTTCTTTTTATTCATTTATTTTGTCTGTATGTGTTTGTAGCCACAAGCCCTACAACAATGGCTTACACTATGCAGAGCTTCCAGCCGGCCGTGGTTCCTGAAAAACCGAGTCACCTTGAGCCTGTAACGCCAGCATCTTTAATGAATATGAAAATGCAATCTCTCAGCATACCACCCAAACGGCTTGCGAGCACAAATCAGCCTCCTGCGTTTGCACCGATCCTGACTTCCCAGATAGAGCCAGTTGTAGCATTGTCACACTCACTCTCGGACAGCTCGACCCAAAGCCTTGTTCTCACTCCTACCGACACTCCAAAGACGCCGCCACGTTCCTTGTCGGCAAAGACTACTAGGGGCTCGACAGCAAACTCTGCGGGTCACAAGAAAATATCATCGACACATGCTTCAGATGCAGCACCCAGGCCTGTGTCCAAAAAACAGCGCCGAGAGTCCACGCTTACTCACACAGATACCAAATCCCTGATCTCTCCTTCACCACGTGCACTCAAGCCACTCTTACTTAGTCCCACCCTTACGGCTGGTCTGGAGTCGAGTCCGACCCGGTTGAATGCCGAGCGCATATTGGCTACTCGATCAAATTACCAAAACCTAATGGAAGGCAAAGCTGCCGCGCTAGGTATCGCGTTTATGCCACACATCAAGAGTGGTATCGAAGTCCGTCGGACAGCACACAAAGCTGCCGAGCAGAAGCGTCGCGACTCTCTCAAAGAATGGTTTGAGCGGCTACGTCGGGAAGTCGAAGATGGTTATGTGAAGAAGAAATCTGGGTTGGCGTCAATTGTGATTCGTGAACAAGAAAGGGAGGCTAGAGGAGAAATTGAGGACACAAGTGGTGGAGAGAGCTCCAAGACCAGACAGAGTAGTGCGGATGAAGCTGACCATTCTGAAGGAGCCGATGAGTCAGATGCAGTACTAAAGCCGTTGTCCAAAGTACTTTTATTACGATATGCCTATGAATATATCTCGACACTCAAGACAAGTGTTTCGAATAGAGATCTTCGTATACTCGAACTCGAGGAAGAGAATGCCAGACTTCGACAGGGATCAGCATCCAAAGAGAGCTCTCCCCCAGAATCTCCTTACACCGCCTAATATATCGAAAACGCGCATCATCCTATGTTATTTAACGAAAAACAAAATCCCCTAAAAAAACACATACACACACACTCCCTTACAAAATGCCTCATTCGTTTTACATTTTCTTTACATTGTCATTTGTATGCACCCTATTGTTATCATCATAATCTTCACTATTATATGCTCTTTATTTTCTTGTTTCTTCTTCTAATACTTCTTTATATCTATTTTACTTCTTTTATATGCCTTGTATCTTAAATATCTTTCTCTTTCTCCCTCCCCCCTTTACTTTTCCTTTTTTTTTCAATGTCTATTTCTAATTCTTACTATGAATTTTCATTACACACACATATATATATATATATATATAATATACAAACAACTTTCTATTACTATTCTTATCTTTATTGTATTGTATTCTACTGTACTGTACTGTACTGTACTGTATCATTTAAACATTACACATATTATCTACCTTCACCTGTATAAATATAAATATATAAATATATAAATATATAAATATAAATAAATTTAACTATATGAAACTTTTATTAACTTCTTTATTCCGTGACGTGCAATTAATTCTCATTGAAGCTACTAGAGTTTAAATGGAGAATATGTTTAGACATACAGTTAATAACAATAGTAATAGCAATACTACTAGAATGTATGAGCTTATGATAAATCAAAACAGGTATAATAATCAATTTCTTATTCTTTCTTACTCTAACGGCAAGTGTCCTTTCTAAATCGAATATTTACTACAATATTGATGTTTACATTTTATCTATGTACTTATACTGGTGTGCACAGTAGTTATTCAGGGTTAGTTTATCAGTACGGCCTCATTGATAGGTAGAAGATCTCAATATATCATTAATTATGCCACATCAAAATTTATATCTATTTTTCATCTATGGAATTTAAATAGCCGCATCAGTGGCTGATGGTAGACAGAATCTTGTCTTAAAACCCTAAAAATGGAAAGGGAAATCTGGGTGTCTGTTGTAGTCTGAGCTACGAACATAAAATAGAAATGCCAGGGCAAAGGGCGGAATATTGAAACAGAAAAAAAAGTAATTCATCTTTCATTCCATTACAATTCATCATGGACTTTCAACATAGAGCGGAAAGTCCATTCTCTATAGGTAAAACACAAATTGCAATTACGCACAAATTCATAGAAAAAGAAAAAGAAGAAGAAGAAGAAGAAGAAACATACTCCACACCAACACCTACACACATACCAATACAAAGACACAAATAAAAAGAGATCATTAAGCATCCTGGATGACTTGTTAATGATGTACTTTAAACAAATAAGAAATTAATATTAATTATGTCGAATATCGCAATAATAATAAATGAAATTTCATTCTCTTTTTTTTTATAAATATTATTGAATCCTTACAGGAAACATTTCCAAACTCAATGGAACAAAGCCTCTTTATCCTACACGATGCGTACACACAATTTCCCAAGAAGATGAAAACTCTGTATTATCTCTTGCAGCTAGTCGGCAATACCTTTTTAGTGGAAGCCAAAGTTCAAAGATTCATGTAAACACCCAAAATAATATATATATATGTATATATAATCATTGATAATATATTTCAATTCATTTATTCTTATTTTCAATTGATTCTTAAATATGGATTTCAATATTAAATATTAATGTTAATGTTAATGTTATATATATATGAATCCTTAGGTGTGGGATCTACAGACATTTACTTTGGTTGCCACTCTAGAAGGTCACAGAGGAAGTGTATTGGGACTATCAATATCTAAAGATCAAAAATGGTTATTCAGTTGCTCTGGTAAAAATCATGATATTAATATATATATATCTTTATTCAATTAATGGATCCATTGTTTAATATTTAAACAATTTCCCCATTTTCTTCTTTTAAATTAATTCATTGCTCTTCTTTTATAGGCGATGGCACCATTAGGGTAAAATATGTCATAATTGTATTAAGGAGAATCCGTATTGGATAATAACAGCAGCAATTACTATATGTATATGTATATATAAAAATAGGTTTGGGACACTGGTACACTCAAATGTACCTATTCTATTGTCTCTTGTCATGATGTAGGTGACATCTTCTCGATTGTATATTCTGAAAAATCCAATACTCTTTTCTTTGGAAGTCAGAACACCAGTATTCAGGTACGCACACGCACACGCACACGCACACACACACACACAGGAAGAGAGAGAAAGATTATATTTATTTATTTATTTATATAAATACGCATGCTATTTGTAGTGGTACAGCTTTGATGATCCACAAACTCGTGGGTCAACTACTGGAGTACCTGTGCTTCCTATAACTCCACGAAACAGTCAAAAATTGAAATTCTTTGAAGGTCCTGGAATGCTGGAATGCGAGATCACTGACAATTTTGATGAGGATGTTATCAAATGTGTCGTACGTGAAAAGAACGTTCACTTGAATGCACACGATGGCTATGTTTACTGTCTTTTGTACTCTACAGAAGTACCCAATATCGATGGCGAGGTTATAATCAGTGGTAAAGTATTATTATTATTATTATTATTAGTAGTAGTAGTAGAAGAAGAAAGAAGAATATATGTGTCAAGTACATATATAAGCGATCAAAGTATTAATACATTTAAATCTAGGATCCGGAGATGGAGATGTCAAGGTATAAAGAAGAAGGCAAAGATAGAGAATTGGCAGATCAATATAAGGAACCAAAAGCACAGACCGATAAAAGAATGAAATGAATTATTTTTCATATATTAAAACAAAAGAGGATGAAAACTCCTCCTGTTTAGATCTGGATCATTATAGATGGTACTCTCAAGTATCTACAAACTCTGGTAGGGAACTCTGACAAGGGGGTCCTCAGCTTGGCATTATCTGAAGATGGTTATTTATTTTGTGGTGTTCAAGGAGGCGATGTCCAGGAAAGTAAACTGTTAGGTGTAGTCAAAATGTGCGTCAAGGTGATTGAGTACTTATCTTTGTATATCAAAAAAAAATAGATCTGGGATTTGGAAACCGTAAGTATACCTTGTCTGAAATATATGATTATTAGAAAGCTACCCACTTTTTTTTTCTGAATCATTTAACCTAGTACCAAATGATTCGTTCAGTCATGGCACATTCTGTAAGTTAATCTTTAATTGCATTAAAAACAAGACAAGACAAAACAAAAACAAGGAAAGAAAGGAATAAAAATGTATTGACTAATTTATATTTTGCTGAAGGATGATGTACTTGCTGTAGCATTAAAAGGGCCAGGTCTAGTTAGTGCATCTGCAGATGGAACCACAAAGGTATCATATTATGGATATTGAAACATAAACTCATGGCTAGATAGAGCTCAAATGAGTGTATTATACTTATAATAAAATTTGTGGTTTAGATTTGGAGCCAGGGATTTGAATTCAGAGAGTCTTTGGATGAACACAGTGGTGCTGTACTTGCTTTGACAACTACAGGAAACTATCTTATCACTGGAAGTAGTGACCACTCAATCAAGGTAACATTTTTTTAAAAAAAAGAGTTTACTATACAATCTTGTCAAGTTCCTAAAAAAAACACCGACAACAAGTTCTGGGACTTGCCTTCTACTGTGTCCAGTCAAGAACCTTTTAGACGCAATAGTATTGTGAAGGAAACTCCTTCAAATGGTAAGTCACACACACACAAAGAGTGAAATAGAGAAATAGAGAAAGGCATGTTTGCTTTACCTTGCATACTCTTAACCACTTCTTTTTAGATACATTTTTGTATGTTCTTGAGAAATGGGTAGCTATGCGTACTGTGGGTGGGAATCCTAAATACATGGAAGAGTGTCGGAGAGGAGCACGGTTCTTAAAAAATGTACTTCAGCAGCTTGGTGCAGTTAGTCGAATGGTAAGGTGGACACAAGAATCCAGAAACGCAAAGGAAGAGAGAGAATATTAAGTAATTTTTATTATTACATATTAATATTAAAAGTGAATATATCTATATGTTAGATTCCTGGAGAATGTGGTAGAAACCCACTGGTTTATGGAAAGTTTACAGGAAAAACATCCCCAGATCCATCAAAAAAGACCCCCACTGTGTTGATATACGGCCATTATGATGTTATTTCTGCAGAAGATGAAAAACAAGAGTGGAACAGCGACCCGTTCAAACTCACAGGAAAAAATGGTTATCTCTATGGCAGAGGAACGAGTGACAACAAGGTAATGATCTCCTTTAGAAATAGTAAAAAGAAGAATGAAAACTACATTTAAAAGCGATGAATATCAAGAAAAAAAATACATTAATATCTTTGTGGTTTTATAGGGTCCTATTCTTTCCTGTATTTTTGCTGTAAATGAATTGCTCAACGAAGGATTACTAGATGTCAATGTCATATTTCTGATTGAAGGAGAAGAGGAGAGTGGGAGTGTGGGATTCTTTGAAGGTGTTAATAAGCACAAGGTAAATATATAATAAACTGTGTAAATGTTAAAAAACGGGTATATGTTTCAAATGTCTAACGATCAACAGGAATTGTTTGCTGATGTTGATATGATCTTGTTGAGGTAAGGTGGAATACTATAATAAGCGGATAACCAGACAAGAGTACTTAGATTCTTGCTATTGTAAAAAAAAGCAACTCTTATTGGTTAGGTGAAGATGTTCCATGTCTTACATATGGTTTGAGAGGCGTAATTCACGCCTCTGTTACGGTATTTACTTCTTCTTTGACATACACACACACACACACACACATATATATATATATATATATATATTATGCAATTGATCGACTAATTACCATTTATTCAAACAGGTGTCTAATCCTAGAGCAGATATGCATTCTGGCGTTGAAGGTGGAGCAATTTCGGAGCCTCTTATTGATCTGATTCACGTCCTTGGAAAAATTGTGGATAACGACAAGAAAATACTCATTCCAGGTAACACTGACGAAAACAGTTCTTTCAATAGCTTAATACGACTCGTTAATTTAACTTTGTGTGTGTGTGTATTTTTTTATTTAAAAAAATATAGGGTTTTATGACAATGTTCGACCTGTTACTGATACAGAAGAGCGTCTCTATGACCCTATTATAAAGTGGATGCAAACGTAAGGATTGTGCTATTATGTTAAAGGCTATAGAAATGCGCACACACACAGGTTATTAATATAATATCTTAGATCCAAGGAGTCACAATCCAGTACAAGAGCACAACATTCTTACCTTGCCTCTCCTACACTTTCTGGCGCACCAAAACGTTCCGAAAAAGATAACAATACTTCCTTGACTAAAGAGCCTCTTGCCTTGGATGCCGAGAAACTCAAATATGATTTGATGGCACGATGGAGATACCCGACCTTTACAGTACACAAGATTGATGTGTCGATCAATAACCCAACCATTATCCCACGCAGTGCCACTGCCATAGTTAGTATGAGAGTGGTTCCTGATCAATCCATTGCCGAGATTTGCGAACAGTTCAAAAACCACGTACGAAATGCATTTGAAGATAACGTGTCTGAAAATAATATTTCAGTAAGTATACCAAATAATAATAATAATTACAATAACAGGAATAATAAGGAGGACAATGGTTGTTTTCTGTGGATTAATCACTACTTTGCTGGGTGTAGATTGATATTCAAAGTGCATCTGAGTACTGGTTAGGAAATCCTCAAAGTGAGTATTTCAAGGCTGTAGAAAACGCTATTGAAGAAGAGTGGAACGTGAAGCCGTTGTATATTCGAGAAGGTGGTTCCATTCCAGCTGTACGATGGCTTGAAAAGTTCTGCAACGCCCCAGCAGTGCATCTTCCTATGGGACAGGTAAAGAAAAGCAAACAAAATGATTATTGTATTTTACTAGTTTTTTTTTTTACTAAACTCTATTCTCATATCATTATTATTATCGAAATCTACAAGGCATCCGACCAAGCACATCTTCACAATGAACGTATTAGATTACGAAATATTCATGCGGGTAGAAGAATTGTTAAAAGACTTTTGCAGACACTCCCTGTACTTGCTGATAGAGAAAAATATTAGTCTTTTTTTTGATTATTTTTTTTTACAAATACAACCTAAATAATATGAATCATATAGAGTTACTCGTGCACAGACTTTCGAAACTAGCATTCTTTAATCAGAAGAAACTGAACTCGGAAAATGGTACATGAAAACTTGGTATACTGAGAAAGTAATAATGTATTAATAAGATAAAAGAATATTGCTATTTAAATCGTGGGCTTATAGAGATATTACAATAATAAGCTAGTAATAATGCAGACCCACATCAGTGAATAGAATACTCAATTAAGACTTTACTAAAATAACGTACCAGACCTACTCTATACTATAATATAATATACTGTTTTATTTTCTTATTTTCATTTGTCTATGAAAGCCCCAAATTGTCTTCCAAAGTAACAGTAGATATCTTAACAAGTACAAAGGACATTCAGACGATCAAAAAGGAGCGACAATTGGTCCTGTTATTAGTTAGTGTCGTTAAAAGTTCTAAACTATTGTTCCCAAAAAAAAAGAAATAAGGACAAATCATGTCTTACGCGCTGGAAAAATAGGGTAATTTCATCTGGATCAAATGTGCCAAAAAGGTAGATGATTGGGCCGATATCATCTATGGTGCTGATGCGTATCATCATAACAACGGGTATACGAAAACCCAATGTAGAACGATTGTCAGTCCTCAAACTATGGAAACTGAATAAATATTGTAGTTACGCTTTACTCCTATCGAGTCTACCTCTTTATGTGTTATATTTTGAGGTCTATAAAGAGCTAGCGTCCCATATTATTATTTTTACCGGGTTTTTTTTATTGGCTGCAGAAATGCTTTAAAAATCATCAAAGAGATGATTGTAGATTTTTTACAGTATAAAGAAATGATGATAGTTGGTTTTTTATACATGCTCAAAGTGATGAAACTAGGTTTTTTATACGCACAAAAGCAATGAAACTAAGTTTTTTTTACAATGGAAAAGAGAAACAAAGCATCGGTAGATTTTTATAAACAAGCCTCTTTGGTTTGTTTATTTATTTTACTTTTTTTTTTTGGAAAAACGTTGGGTTATACATTTTTTGTTCAATTTTGCTTTATTTGATAGGAAAATATTTTCTAGATAAAAATCCTAATTTCGCGACAGTTTTGATACTATAGCTATTATAATCGCTAATACTTCTTGCTCGCTATATATAATTTAAAGCCTTCCAGGAGTAGACATGGAATACATACTTTAATAGCGGGAATGCTATTAAAAAATGAGTAATAGAAAAGAAGAATTGGTAAATGATTTAAATTGAAATTTCTTCATAAATACTTACAAGACGGAGAAGACTTGACATAAAATTGATATGAATATGTTCTTCAGAATTATCAAGACAATACCAGTAGTCTTTGAATAGAGATACATTCTAAAAATGAATAATTATTAATATTGTGCGTAGTAAAGGCGTATTTATTAAATATATTGTAGTTAACTTACCAAATATTACTGATTATACGTCTTCGTGCATAATATTAGACATAACTAATAAATCATAATAAAAATAAATATATATCTATGAGTACGACGAAAGGATAATTTGAATTTTTTTTTAAGAAAAAAACTTACCATGTTCGATTAAGAGATGATGAGACTCAATGGAAATGAGTAGCAATGGCAAGACAAACAATATGATGAGTAACAGAGATCATTAAGAGAATAATATCTTACCTTGATATATCAGACAGAGTATAGTCAAACAAAGAGACACATATTTGGTATCGAGCTATAAAAGAAAGAAAGAAAATTGTAAGTGAAATTGTAAAAACAAGCAAAAGAGAAAGAAAGAAAAGATCAATAGACAAGGTGTTATCTCACAGAAATTTAAATTTTCCATGAGATGACCACTTTCCGGCGCTTTAATTTCCAAATATTTGTTTCACTCTACTAAAATGGTAACCACTCACAGAATTTCTGTGAGAAAAGTGCCCAAATCACAGAAAATTCGAACAAATTTTCTGTCACTTATTTTTTTAACAACAAATGATGCCAAGAATCTTTGTTTAAGCAAGATATTGGTATAAGGCCTAAACTACACAGAAAATTATATTGAGACTAAAGATCAATAGTACAAAAAATAACTATAATCTAAACAGATAATTAGGTGTTATTTACTGTGAAATAAAACAATTATACTAGTATAAAAGTTGTACCTAGTTACATAGTAGGCAATAAGAAGAAGGATATGTATTTAATGTGAGGGTATTAGAAGTTGATAGATATACCTTAAGGACTTATATACCAAGGGTTTTATATGCTTACATTGAGATATATACTTGTAAAGAACAAACTACCTTTGGAAGAGTCAAACGGACCTCTCTCTTGTACTCAGCGTCAGAAAGGTCTTCAAGATTTAAGTGTTTACGGCTTCTCCTTTTGGCTTAAGTTTCCTGCAATTCTTTATCACTAGTAATAAGATACTCGATCAGGTCAGGGTTAACGAAAAGCATGTTTTTCTTTCTAAATACCAATATAAAGATAACTTACACCCCAAAATAAAGAAACGCACTGCTTTTGATTTTCTTTCTCGCAGAAATTGTAAAAAATCGAATTACGATATTTATTCTGACGTTGGACATCAACTTTTTGTAATTAAGCAATCCATGGCTCTTCCCGCTAAAGTACCGGACCCACCTATTGGGTCCACCACAACACTAGGTCAAGCCAGTATAACCACTCCACAACCCTCTACTACTACCTCTACCACAACCAACACTAGGTCATATCTCGATGTCGCCACAGCCACTTCCGCCCCCAGTCAAGTACCAGTCGTTCTTTTCTCTAACTTGCCGACATCTACGGATCGCGTCTGGCGCGAAAGTACATCTCGTCATTCGGTATTTTTCACCCCACCAACTGATTCCACCATTACCTCTGAATTCTGGACTGCTCTCAGAGCAAGCGTTCCTACGGCATGCACCTTGGGAATATCATTCGCTCATCGTCAACCGCTCATCCACGAATTGCACCCGACCAATTCTACCATCTGCACCGAACTCTGTTCCAAAGGCTTCCTGGTTGGAGGCCAAACGTACTTCCCCTCTATGGGTATTGCCCCAGGCACAAAAATCTTGCGTATCTCCCTCTCCCAGCTTCCATACCTTCCTTCCCCTCTGCTTGAAGAGGCTATCAAAACAGCCTTGGCCGCATATAGCACCGTCCGCGAAGTCGGTTTGCATCTTCGTGCCAATTTTTTTGATGGCACTGGTTTTGCTTACCTTGAACGACCACCCAACCCCGATGCCACCCTTGCCAAACTCTCATACAAGATCCCGTATGATGGCGACTTGTACTTCTTAGGTACCTGGAAACAGATGGGTATTCACTGTAATTATTGTAAAGTTATGGGCCATGCTATCGAAAACTGTCCAGACCGCCCCAAAGATTCCCGACGCTGCTTCACTTGTGACCAGACTGGTCACTTGCAACATGCCTGCCCCAGAGCACCCCCCACGGACGCCAGCTCTTCCAAGAGACCCCGCAAGGTTCCCACGACACCTGAATCCCCTGATCGCTCACGCAAGTCTACTCCCGGTGCGTCTCACAGACCTCCGGCCAAGAAATCGATCCCCCCTCGCGGTACACCTACGATGGCTGAGGGATCCCAGGCTACTACCACCACCTCCCGCACGAATTCCTCGACACCGCGACGAACCTCTGTCCCCGCTGTTCCTACTTCCCCCCGCCAGTCTGCCAACAGGTTTGCTGCACTTGACGGACTAACTGACAACAGCCGCACAGGCGCACTCTTCGACCCCACTCTGCCTCTTCTTCAGACACACAACACCCAGTATGATCCCGTCTTTCACCCCCTCCACAACGCTTTTCTTCCCTCCAACTACACTTCCGGCTCCACTAAAGACGAAGAAGAATTTCACCCCAGCGCTTTTGACGGCGACGACGACCAAGACTCCCAGAATATCCTAACTGATGACGAGATGGCAGACGGCGATCATTCTTAAATTTATGATTAATATAGCCTCCATGAACTGCCGCGGACTTGTCAAGTCCGGAAACCCCAATAATCGCTCTCTCTTTATTAGATATCTTCGCTCCCTCTCTCTAGACATACTTGCCCTTCAAGAAACTCACGCCAACACAGACGCTCTTCAACAGACATTTCATCTTCAATTTCAAGCATCCGACTCACTATGGTCTCCTCACTGTGGTTTGGTTTCCCTCTTTCCCCTCATTTCTTTTACTGATCCTCTTTTTTCTCTCTGTGGTCATTGCATTACTGCCACCGTTGTTCACTCTTCCAATTTGTTTGCCCCATTTCGTATTTGCGTTTTATATGTCCCTGCTTCATATCGTCCTCGATATGATTTTCTCACCTCTCTCCTATCCTCCCCACATCTTCTCCCTTCCCTTCCTTCTCGCTTTCTTATGCTAGGAGATTTTAATTATTCCTCATATGCAAAGGCCTCTCGTGCTGGCCTCGCGCTACGTCTATGGCTGCATTTTGTCGCTAACCACTTTGTAGACTGTGTCACTTTGTCTGACGCTCAACCTATGCCTACCTTTCATCGCGACCTTTCCTCTTCGACTATCGACTACATATATGCCTCCAAGGATATAGCGTCTTGTCACTCTTCGTCCACCGTCACATTTGTTCAGCCCCTGTGGACCGATCATTGCCTTGTACGTACCTGTCTTAGTTTTCCTATGCTGTCTCACATTGGTCGAGGTTTGTGGCGTGCGAACCCTCGTTTGGCGAACATCCCTTCCTTCCGCTCCTCCCTGTCCGACTGTCTTTCATCCTTCATACCACTACTCTCGCCTTCAATTTCCCCCCAATCACAGTGGGATCTGATCAAAGTCGAAGTGGCTCGTTTCACACGTTCATATTCACGCACAACCCGCCCATCACTTGCCACTTTGGAGGTAAAGCTTCAGAGTAAACGTGACCATTTGATACATAGATTTCGCCATCAGCCTGCTCAGAACTTCCAGCTGCCCATCGTCGAGCGTCAACTTCAGCAAGTTCAACAGGAACGCACCGAGATACTAGCACTCCGCGCCGGAAAACACTGGAGAGAACAAGGCGAAACTTCCGCTGGGTTTTTGAAACGCACAGTTGCTTTTCGCCAAGCTCGAACCACAATAACCAGCCTCCGCCACCCCTTCACCGACACCTTATGCACTGATCCCGATGATCTTACGGAAGCTGCTGCTGCATTTTATGAAGATCTTTACACACCCGACCCTCCTGCTCAGACAGCTATCGACGACCTCCTCCTTCACTTGCCACCAGACCTCTTTCTTTCCGAAACTACCTCCACGACCCTCCTTAAACCCTTCACCTTGGATGACATCCGAGACGGCGCCACTCGCACTCCTAATGCCAGTAGCCCTGGGCCGGATGGCCTGCCTTATGAGATTCTGCGATTAATTATGGATCATCTGATGTGTGCTGTCTTACTTGTTCGAATATTTAACGATGGGCTTGCCCTCGGTGTGTTCCCTTCGTCCTGGCAATCAACCTGCGTCTCTCTTCTTCCCAAGAAAGGTGACCTCACCTCCCTCCGCAACTGGCGCCCGATCGCTCTAATCAATACCGATGCCAAAGTGTTCACTCGCCTCGTCAATCGTCGCATGGTGCCTGCTGCTTCCTCCCTTGTTACGCCCTTCCAGACCGGGTTTGTCCAAGGACGCTTCATTGCTGACAATGGCATGCTGACCAAGTTGGTTATGGCACAGGCTAGACAGGACGGTTCATCTGGTATAGGCCTTCTTTTGGATCAGGAGAAAGCTTACGACAGAGTCCATCCCGATTACCTTCGCCAGGTCTTGCAGCATTTCAACTTTCCCCCTTCCCTCGTTACCTGTATATCTCAACTTTTCTTCTCTACACAGATTCGAATCAATGTCAATGGACACCTATCCCGATCATTCCTTCAGGCTCGTGGACTCCGGCAGGGTGATCCTCTTTCTCCTGTACTCTTTAACCTTGCATTCGAACCTTTGTTGCGTCGTGTGATTCATGATCCTTCCTTTGCCGGATTTTCTCCATCACCACGCACTGCTATTCAACCACCTCCGCCCATCAAGCTCTTGGCCTATGCCGACGATCTGCTAGTCTTTCTGCCTGATGCCGCCCACTTGTCTTGTATTCATCATCATCTTCTCACATACTCTCATGCCTCCAATGCTCGCATCAATCTCCATAAAACTGAAGCTTTCTCCCTGTCCGGTCTTCCACTGCCAGAATGGCGCCCCGTCCTACAACAATTCGACATCACCGCCTGGTCTGACAGATCTTCCTCCACTCCCCTGCGATATCTCGGCTTTCCTCTTATTCAATCCTTACCTCAGCGCAATTCTTTCTGTGACAACATTCTTTCCAAGATTGAATCTACCTGTAATATCCACCACTCTCGCTCTCTCTCTATTCGTGGCCGTGCCACAGTGCTCAACTCTCTCATCCTCTCTAAGCTCTGGCACGTCCTCAGAGTTGTCACTGTACCTCTATCCTTTTTCCGTCGACTTCGCTCGATCATGAGTAAGTTTAGACAATACCGCTCCTTTCCTCCCATTCCTCTCGGCACTTTCTGCCAGCCTATTCGGCTCGGCGGTCTAGGGGTCCTTGATCCTCAGGTTCAACAGGCTGCTCTTCAGTTGCGCTGGCTCCGGCCTCTCGTCCGCTCTCCGCTGTCCCCCTCTGGCCTGGTCCCGCCTTGGTTCTCTTACGTCCTCCGCCTCGACTCCTCATCTGCTGATCCACTCGTTCCTTTGATATTTCCATCTCTCCAATCCTCTCATCAGCGTGATTTCGACTCTCCTCTGGCCACCCTACTTGCTGCCATTGACCTTCTCCCTCACAACTTCTCTGACGTGGTAGTCAACCTCCCCACCTGTCTCTCTCTGCCTCTCTCCTATCTCACTACCGCACAACCAGACCACCCTCCCTTTCCATCTGCATGGCGCGATCTCCGGGTTTCCGACGCCTATGAAGTAGATCCTAGTTTCGGCGTGCTTGCCCAACGCCCCCTCCACCGCATACTCCGTCGTCCTATTGTCCTTCACCGGTTCTTCGAACGTCTCTACACTCGCTCTCTTGTCTTGCACCCTGTCCTGTATCGTGCCACCATTCCCCCCGCGATCTGTGCCATACAGTTTCCTTCGCTAGATATGCCTTCCGATACAGCTGTCGATGTGCGTCCTTTCTTGACGGCTCTTGTCCCCGGCATCCCTTGGCATCGTTTGTCCACCCAGTCTTTCCGCCTACTCTGCAATTTCCACTCCAAATCCGCACGCCCCATAAGCCCCACACTCGTCCCTCGCCAGCTTCGTCGGTTTTGGTCCTTCCCCCTGCTGCATGGGGCCCGCAACGTTTGGTTTTGTGCCCTGCACAAGAACATTCCTTGCCGTTCTCGCCTCAATTCTAGGATCCCTACCACTTTCCCAGACCCATCCTGTGCCCTCTGCTCTCACCCTCTGGACAATCAAACTCATTTTTTGTTCCAGTGTCCGGTCAAACTGTCCGTATGGTCGTCAATCTGGACGTTGTACTTCGCCCAGACCGCGACGCCCACTGTCTTGCTTTCTGGTTTGCAATCCTTCACATTCCCTCCTTGCACCGATTCTTCTCTTTCTGCTGCCTCAATTTTTGGCTGCACGCTGCTGGCTATATGGCGCCATCATTGGCTGTTCATATTTGATCACGTTCCTTTTGTCTCCTCCGCTGCCTTTTCCACTGCTTCCTCTCTTCTCGACCGCCTCAAGAGCGAACTTGCTCTCGACTTTCCCCCCCTTTAGCTTCCTTCCATACCTCCACAATATATATAGCCACAAACATATAAATAGAAAAACATTGTAAAAATATAAAAGCCAAAAACAAGTCGTGATTTTCCTCTTTTGCCTTGCAGCATAGAGGCTCACTAATAAACTAGAGCCTTCGGCTCCCTACAAAAAAATAATTAAGCAATCCCGAAATTTCTGTGAGATAACACCTCTAATAATAAATGTCGTTAAAAGAAAAAAAATAAAAAAAGGAAAAAAAAGACCTTGTCTTAAAATCCAGTTTGACCCTGACAAAATGCGGGCTGTAAAAAGTAATACTCCAAAAGAAGATGACCACCGTCATCTTGAAACACTACTTTGTGCCTCATTGAGTTAGAAAAGAAGTTGTCTAAATGTGGATCAAGCGGTTGGGAGATGTGCTTAAATATCAAATGAAAGGTAGAGAGTTAATCTGCACCGCTTATCCTCTTTACTAGTATGTGAATTTTAAATATGATATAACAAGTGTAGTGAATTGTACAATATTAGTTGAAAATTATTAATATTTATTTTATTAACAGAAAATGACAAAGCGTATTCCTACTGCTCCCCGCCGACCCAACCTACGCATGAATGCTGTTCTTAATAGCACAATTGCAGGTGTTGTTGCTCCAATTGATACACCAACTCCAGAAGTAGCAGTTGTCACAGCCCCTGAAGTTCAAGTCGCTGTGACCCCAATGGATCACGTCCTTACCTTGTTGGCAGCCAACAATGTGTCGATGCAATTCCTTGCAAGAAAATGCAAAAGGAGTGACTGATGCAATAACTCATTTGAAGAATGGTCTGGATTTGTACAACAAGACAAATGAATTTTTGAAGAACTCGGTCCTTCAGCTCATGACTGCAAATGCCGAAATAGAAAAGGCAATGACCAGCCAAAATTCCGTGATGCCTTCTGCTGTACCAGCGGATTCTTCTTCTTCCATGGATGATGATATTGACCTTGGAGCGAAACATCATCCCTTGATTTCTGTAAGTAAATTGATAATAATAACATTACCGATTAATATATCTAATACTATTTTTATAGCAACTTATCAATAGTTACATCAAGAAACCGAACTTTGTTAGCACAGATCCGCTCAAAGTTGCTGAGAATAATAATAGATCAGCATGGTCAATGACTGGCAGGTATGGCGATAAGTACAACAAGACACTTGCACTGGCTCTCTTCAAGTACCCGAGACCTCAAAGATGCTGCACAAATGTGTCAAAGAGTGTCATTATGAATATAATAAAGAATCACTACCAAAATCAAGTGCGAGTCTTCCGGACCTCAGCAGAGAAGATTATGGCTAGAAATAAAGCTGGAAGAAGACGCAACAGAAAGAAGACCATAAGCCTTAAAACAAAGTTAATTTACTATTGATTTAATGTTTTAATAAAATATTCTTTGGTAGCTTCTTGACCGTCGTATTATCACGTACCAGACATACACAGAGGCTATTCATGAGGGCATGAATCGATATGATTGCGGAAATATTCTTTCTATTGACGTGATGTCTGATGGCGAGTCGGATGGAGATAACGAAGTGCGGGCATATCGTCCCAGCTGGAGAACTGATGAGGTAATGTTAAACATCTATTTATGTTTTAAAGAAAATAATAATACTTTATTAATACTATTTATTCTTTAAACCAGCTCCAGACGTTTATTACTACTATTGATGAACTTACTGTTATCCGTTTGAAGAAAAATTCAGAAAGCTTGAAAAAGCGCATCCCTTATGAGAAAGAAGTGAGCATTCCCGAGAATTTGGCAGTCACTTTACCAGATTGGTGTTTTTTCAAAATAAATCATTTTTTTCTTGCCCACTATTTTAGAGTCTTTTTTCTACTTGTTTATGTTTACGGATTAGCATGATGTATACAGCTGCATGTATAGCATGCCAAGTACAAACAAAAATTTATAGAAATAATAAAAAATAAACGTGCAGTTATATATATACTAGCCTGTATTAATTACTATTTCTTTTTTATACGTGTTTTATTTTTGTATTTGAATCTAAATATATATTTTTTGTGGCAAAGGAACTACACACATCTGAACTTCGCCTTCTAGACCAAGGTGCTCGCCTACTGCGACTGGATAGCAGATTCTATGCACTGGGAGAATGCTGTTCATGCTGTCATCTTCGAAACCCACCTCATTAACCTCAACTCCTTCTCCTGCTCTGGGCTGAAGTAAAACTTCCTTGTACCATCGTATATATGCAAATACATGCTGGCTCGCATGACCAGCAAACGAGTTTACAGCAGTATTGACAAAGAGGTACTGAATTTGGCCTGCGTACGGCTTGGTACTTCTACCATCACTTGTCTCAAATAAGGCTTGCATGAACGACCCGCGCTGATTCTTCGTTTTGCTCTTGTAGATTTGCCCGAGAAGATCGATTGATTCAAACTTCTGTATCCGATTGTTAACAAAATTATCGGAATGACCAGCCTGACGATAATGAACAAGAGTTTGATCATCGTATGTCTCGCGATAGTATTCCAACAAATGCCCATACTCGGATTCATCCATGGAAATCTCCCCCTTTAGAGCTAAAGGAAGTGCGGAAGGGGGCAAAGGCTCGTTTCCCTTGACGATATCAAAGTTGATCTCAGGAGAATCAAGAAAAGCATTGATATCGAATTGGATTGAGGTAGCAGTGGAAGTGGAAGTGGCTATGGAATTGGCAGTGGATGCAGTGAGCTCAAGGATGATCGCCGAATGCTCAGGTCGAATTATTGGCAAAGTTTGGCGAATAAGATCTCCCTGGAATGCTTCCTCAAGATACTTCTTCATATAGGTTCCCTCAAACCCGTCTTTTCTATTCGTCGCATAGTTTTTCAAGATACCATTGCATCTTTCGAAACTAGAAAGCCAATATCCATAAACCGGGCCAAAGTTCAGTACAGTCTCTCGCAGATGAAGATGGAGATGCATGTTTGGCGAAAGGAACGGGGCTTTATACAACTTCTCGCACTCTCTGCAGAAAGCCTCCAAAGATTGATGGGCTTCATCAAGATGAGCCATGGATATGCTTGGCATTGAGAGGTACTGGTATGCATTGACAAACGTTGTCCAGTTACCGGGATGAGCTTCAGGTAGACGACCACGCAGGAGAACAGGAGAGTACACCAAGCACCAAGACTTCCACTCGTCGGCCTTCATGAATGGGAAGCCACGCTCGATCTTTGTCCCTAATGGCGTGTAGTCCTCTGGCAGTACAAGCTTGTCAGCATCCAACTGCATTTCGGCCGAGTGTGCATCTGTGATGAGACCTGAAGATCTCCATTTCTCCATTATCCTCTTTGCTGTTCCGAGGTACAGGTTGTGCATCGGATCGATGACAGTGCACTACACGAGGTTAAAGTAAACCAGGTCATGCAATTCTGACCATCGGACACCATTTTCCCTCTCCAATCTCTTTCTCTGTGCATCACTGCTGGCCATTCTCCACAACTCGACATCACGACGGTTTTCGGCATCAGTGCGAGGCACCCACTCAGAAAACACGAACCCAGAGTAGTTCACAGCATTGGAGTCTGGAAGGCGAGGGAACTGTCGGTTACACTTATTGCATGCACATGTGCTTGAATGAGAGGTAAACCCACAAGTCTTACGGGCAGCAGGAATGTCGCAGGCAACAAGAAGAAGGGCAGCACGGACAAGAGCACCAGATGGGCACTGTACGGTAGGCATCACCACACCGCCATACAACTGGTTGAGTTCCACAACAAGGGGACGGAGGTAGTGATTGATCTCACTTGTCTTTGCTTCCTTGGGCCCTGGCATGAGACCAACGAGAACAACATTCTCCTTCTTGTACCGTTCCGATCTTGGCAAGTTGTTGATGCAAAGGTATATCGCACCACAGGAGTAAGTGACCCCATCGAAAGGTTGAAGCCAATCGATGTTCATTGTAAGCATTATGGAACGCTCATGATTCACAAACGGTAAACCATTGCTGTCCTTCAGACTGTTCCACTTCGTACCATCGTAAATGTCAAACATCATGCCCGGAACTTGCACTCTGGTTCTCCAATGGTTGATGGTGTCTTCGAATCCAGGGCGGCAAAAAAAAGGATAGACAATGTTTTGATTATGGAGTTATACATGTAGATCTTTTTGGGGATAGTCAAGGCTCTTGATGTTTCAAAGAAAAGAGCGTTTCCACATTCTCTACCAGAGAGTCTCTCGAAATTACAGCACTCTGGAACAATATCAGACTCTTCGTATACTTTGTTACAATCGCCACATGCAATAAACCGCTGGACACCTCGAGTCACGTCGCTGAGACCGGTCATAGAGTTGACACCGTTTATACTGAGGGGAAAACGGAAAGACTGTCCAAAGTGTGCCAATACTTCGTTAAGAAACTTCAACAGAACAACACCACCAGAATTGACAACATATTTGGATATGAAGAAGGCAGCAAAAGAAGCAATAAAAGCATGAGTAGGATCGACTGGCATATTGGATGAAGAAAAGTTCTCTATTTGAAAAAAAAATCAATACTTGTTGACTTTATTGATTTATATGTGCTTTTTGTACTAACCTCTAACATCATTAGATTCATCATCAGAAATATCCAAAATGGTTGCTTCAATGACACCCTCATCTTCGCTTTCAGAATCAAACAAGGAATCAACATCAAAAAAAGGTAAGTCTTCGGCTGTTTTGTTAGGTAAAAAAGAATCAAATTATTAGATATTATAAATGATTATAAAACTTTAATAAAAATACTATGCATATCTTCAACTTGATCTTCGGTATCAACATTGTTTTCAAAGTCAATCTCCATGTCATTGTCATTTGACATTACTTCTACAACTGAGGCTATATTATATGAAAATAAATATTTAGTTAAACTTGTCTCAATAATAATTTTCTTAAATTTGAACTTACAAGAAGATCCTGACTGATACTGTCTCACGATATCTTGTTGTGCATGTCTTCTGAGTGTTTGGGTAGACACCAAAACAAATCCCATGCTATTGGAAGAGCATTTAGAGCACTTGCATTCTGAATTGTTGTTGTTGTTTGACATATTGTGTGTGTATGTTTTATTTTTTAAGTCTTTAGAATTGACAAGAATAGAAAATTGTTCAGGAACACAATTTAATATATATCTTTCCAAATTACACCAACTGCCAAAATGACATAGTTTATTCCGGTTGTTAAAATGGGCAGTTCTCTAAACAGTAATTGATTGCCTCATTCTAAAATACAATAATACACGCTTTTGTTAAAACATGTCGTCATGTACATTTTATTGGCTGTAGAGCATATACAACAAAAATATTTGTAGTAATATCACGACCATTAACCTCATCATACTTATAAATAAATATTACAACAATAAAAAGCTTTATTATCTCACTCAAAAGATATCATTTGGTTTAAGTTCCCTACAACTATTGACTCTGCGACATGGCCACAAGTCCCAAAAAGAAATCTCGCAGACATTTTTTACAAAAAAGAGTAAACTCGTTTTTTTATCCAATAAAACAGACCGAGCATTATCATCGCCGTCGAAAATAAAAAAGACAAAAATGATGGAAATTTAGGCTGCCACTCCACAAATAATAGTACCCTACACCATAGATGAAATTACCCTATTTTTCCAGTATACTGTTTTATTAAAGTTAAAAAATGTATCACAAAGTCCAGAAAAAAAGAAATTATAACCTCAGTTTAAATTAACACAAATTTATATCTTTGTACTTTATGTAATTCAACCAAATGTTTAATTATCTTGCGTTCCAGTGATTAGTTTTTGCTGAAAACAAGTGCATTAAAGAGCTAGAGACAATAAAAAACGAGTGGAATAAGAGGCGCTGCGGGCTTTTAAATAAATCGAATTTTCGGAGTATGAATTAGCTTAAAAATTGAAATCCGCTACTTACTCCTGCAGTGGGAAAGTGTTGTTTTCAGTCTCCATTCGAGTAGTATTAAAAGACAGAATAGATACCATTAGGGTGTTTTAAATTGAAATATTTCCATCGGCGAGTGTAAAAGGTAAGTCAGCTTCAAAAAGGATTCCGAAACTAGTAAAGTATATGTAAAAAATATGTAAATCAAAAAGCTTCAAAAGGTTTCTTTTAGATTTTTAGAAGTTGATTATTTTTTACAGGACTTTACGTAGGGAAGTTAAGTAATATGTTTTCATATTAGATGTTATTAGCTAATTAATAGAGTATGGATAGAAAATAAAAACCTTGAATTCTTCAAGATCTTTAAACTTGAAACACCCTATTTTATCAGACACGGATTTAATATGAAATGTCAAATTGAACAATATGCTCCCTGGTTAAGAATTGTAAAGATAGACGAAAAAGAAAATATATCCTTATTATAAGAGCTGTATCTTGTTAGGTTTAATAAAATATATATGTTTATTCGATTTATATAAGATTTTCAAATATATTTAACTGAAATAGAACAAAACTAAGAATCTTATCAACTAAGAATTTAATAATTTTATTTGATGTTGGAATATCAAGTTTTATTGAAAAATAAAAAAAGAAAAACACTATTATACAAAAAACACTTAACAACTTATTGAGAACAAGTATACATTCTAAATATCAGTTAAATATTGGATATTAATAATAATAATAATAATAAAAATAAAATCCAAAGAAAAGCAAAAAAAAATATAATTAAATATTAAAAACAATTTATCCTTCACTTGTTTATTGAATTTTTTTAAACATCTGCTTTGATTCGATTAAATCAAATCCGTTTTTATATAAATTTATTTTATTTATAGACACGGAGTCTTTGTTCCCTTTAATTCTCTTTGATATTTGTTTATTCTTATTGTGTTTAAAGAAGACATTGCAATTGCGATTTATATCAGTTTACTCTTATAATACCTCTGACTTAAACAATCAATATATATATTGAAGATTGTTCTGTAATATAATATATGCTTTTCTTTAATTGTATTCTATATGTTTGATTATTTCTAAGAGCATCTCTAACAATCCGATAATTTTATCTTTTCTTAAAATCAAACATCACAACTCTAGATAAAAAAAATCACTTCACCTATCAGTTCAATTTAGTTTTTTTTAACATAAATTATGGGAGTATTTGCATCAATAAATTTTAAATCCTTGTCGAAGTTGCCACAAAGATAAAAAAAAAAGACTATATTTTTTCCATAAAATAAAATAATTCAGACTTGTGAATATAACGCTTTACTAAACTTTTATATTTCAGATAGAAGCTGATATAAATTTGACTGTTTGAGATATGCGAAGATATCAAATTTTAAAATTAAATATATAGAGCAAATAAAAATAAAATGTTGATAAATAATATAAACAAAGAAAAATAATTAAAGAAGGCTTGTACTAGTTTAAAAGCCTTGATTAATACAATAAAAAGAGAACCTGGTTTGGTCGGGTAAAATTCAATATATATATATATTATAGTCATTATATATGTATCCGATTAGTTCCTGTGCTTACTTTAAATATAGTTCAGACAATAAAAAGATTGTGAGGTTACACGTAGATAGAAAATACAAGAAGCTTCTTTTATAAAAACATATAAATATAATAATATAGTTTGTACTTAAACTATAAACTCTGAGCCACTTTACTATACTCAGATATTTTCTTATAATAAACCATGTGTTTCACAATTGAATACATATACATCACAGATATATATTATTTTCGGGAATGTTTTCCGTAATATCTGAGTTAGTACTCACTTGAAGCTGCTAACAGTCCAAATTGGGAATTATAATAGAGGTCGCAAATCATATAAATACGGTGTACACGTAAATGTTACCTAAACAATTCTTTTGTGTACATTATACTTTTCCTACAAATGGCCTGATGTTTTTGTTTAATAAAACACAAAGCCTTGTATGAAGTAGTCGCACTTTATTAAACGAGTGAATCTAAGTCAAATTATGTAGTAGCATATATCAAATGTTGCTTGTTGAAATTTTTAAATATGAGTAAGAGCGTCATTGGGATCGAAGAAGGTGTCGGAATTATGGTGGTATGAATACTATATGACTTGGAGAGTTGAAGGTCAGCTCTGAGAATGGTGGCATATAACACTTCAGGTATAGAGAAATATTGTATATGACTTGCGAGTGTTGAGGTTTTATTATATGGCCATTATTTCGATTTTTATTTTTCAGTGATTATAAAATAAAACAATAATATTGTTGGTGGTGGCGATTCTGGTAGTTTTGTAAAGTTGATGGCGGGATGGTGGGATGGCGGGATGGAGGGAATGTAGGAAGAGGATTCACGCCATCGTTAAATAGAATTTTTATTTTATTTTTTTTACGGCGCAGTGAAGGCCACTTTAATATACCGTCCTCTCTGGGCGATTGTAAGTAACCACTAGACGGTCTTTCAACCTATGTATGGGTAACAGTATCCCTGTCAATGGACCCTGCTATGTTCCTTTAGCTTAGGGATACACAAAGCTGTCTGCGCAACCAATTGGTAATACCAATTTACAAAAAAGTGCATTCTGTCCGAATTATCGAGTAGAATCCTTAGGTTGTAAAAAGACACAAAAAGAAATAGACAATATATATATATTGTATCAGTGCAGCAATTGTATTGGTAGACAATTGGGCGAGTGTGCGAGTGTGCGTATGTGCATATGTGCGTATGTGTGTGTGTTGGATAAAAGAAAAGAAAAATATATGATAGTAAGCCCAAAATATGATAGCAAGTTATATATATATAGTTTGGGAGTAGCTTCTGGTGTGTAACCGTATATTGAATAAAATGAAAATAAATATATATGATAGTGTATCCAAAATATGATAGAAGCTCGTATATATATATATTTCGGGAGTAGCTTTTGGTGTGTGTCCATGTGTTGAATAATAATAATAAAATATACAAGATAGTATATCCAAAATATGATAGAGGCTCGTATATGTATATAGTTCGGGAGTAGCTTCTGGTGTGTGCCAGTGTGTTGAATAATAATAATAACATATATAAAACAATATATCCAAAACATGATAACAGTTTATATATATTTAGTTCGAAAGTTACTTTTGGTTTATGAATATCACCCTTTTCATTTTGACTTGGTAATATTTTTCTGTAGGCTCTTGCTTTTTTGGTGTAAAATGTTTGATGCTTTTTGATCCAATTTCATTAAGTATAATTATAGAAGAATGTGTATGGATCTGGATAGTGTGTTATTTATGAAACATACTAGAAAACATAGTTTAAATTATATTATTATATATAGCTTCTATCATACATTAAAAGTATTAACGAAAATATAAATAACAATGCGATTGTGAATGATTTGTAAATATATACCGTGGAACAAAAATCGGCTATAGAAGTATATTCCAATATATATTGTATTATTATCTATAGATTAAACCCAATCTAATTTTAATTAGAATCTTGAGGAGACAGGATATATGAACAATTTTGGAATTATTTGAGAGAGGTATGATACAAGCTATATATTTATAAGAAAGCAAAACTATTATTACTAGCATATATGTTTTTACGATATTATTATCTTCTGGATTCCGACGGCCCAAGATTGTTGGAAATATCCCTTCAGTCCAGATCGAGCTCAATAGGCGGCCGATCCGGACAGGACCATATTGCTGATATAACATATTCGGTTTTTATTGGTTAACTGAAATTGTAGTTCTTATTAATCATACATATGTTTTATTTTTATACTGGGCCGACTTCTGTCTACTATGAAATGTAATATTATATGAATGACGATTCCCAAAAGGAATGAATATTCTCAAAAAGGATGACGGGATGGATGAATGGGGGAATGTAGAAGGAGGATGCAAGCCACCGTAAAAAAAAGTTTTTTTTGTTATGATTATGGCGCAGTGAAGGCCACTTTAATATATCATCCTGTCTGAGCGATTGTAAGTGAGAACTAGGCGGTTTTTAAGTCTATGTATGGGGAACAGTATCCCTGTCAATTGATTCTGCTATGTTATTTTAGCTTATTGATACACGAAAACCGCCTGCGCAACCAATTGGTAATAACAGTTTACAAAAAAGTGCATTCTGTCCGAATTATGGATTATAATCCTTAGTTTGTAAGAAAATATAAAAGGAACATACAATCAAGTATATTTTGTACCAGTTCAGCCAATATATTGGTAGACAATTGGGTGAGTGTGCGTATGTGTGTGTGGTGGATTAAAGAAAAGACATATATATAGTATCTGTCACACATTTAATATATTAATAAAAAGAAAAAAACAATGCGATAGTTAATGATCCATCGAGCTATTTCGTGGATTAAACTGTTATAAGAACATATTAAATTAATTCCTATTTAGTTTATATAATTTTCAGTAAGATACTATATCACTACAAAAAAGGAGCGATTCAGAGAGTGATTTTAAAAGCTATTATAAGCATTCTTTATAATCACTAGTTGAATTGCCAATTTTTTCTTAGTGGATCTATTTCTAATAAAGATCTCAAGCAGTGCGATGAACATGATGTCAGTTTATTAGAGTGTTCAGAATAATTTTTTTTTCTATATGCGCTTTCTTTCTTTCATAACATTTAATTATATAACTAAAAGTTAATTCTATGATATATATTCCATATCAAAACCTTTATATAAAGTATAGATTCCTTTTATTCTTATATGTTTTATTAAAACATTCTTGTTATTATATTTGCTTATTATCTAATATAAAAACCCGATACTCTCAATATTATATATTACTATGCCCAGTTGTGAAAACTTTTAGTTCTCTTGTAATACATTTATATATATAATCTAAGACTAGATATATGCTCTTATCGACTATAGCAATTCGGTAAATAAAAAAAAACTAATTGCATTTTAAACATGTCAATAATATTTTTAATTTATGAGACTTGCTTTAATAAAAAGCTGGGATAATATAAAGAGTCTCTTGATATGCTCTTATAGTCTATACATATATATATATGGACCACTTTCTCTTTCATATTCCAACTAAAGTGGTACAGTTTTACAACCTTTCTTTTAAGAAATAATATATTAATATATAACATATGTGTCAAGTAAATTTTTATATAAAATCAATTCACGAAAATGGGTAGCCATATAAGAAATTCGGGTTTTTAAAATGAAAGTCTTTATATTGCTTCTAATCAGAGCAATCAATCCATTGATCTACAATTTTCTATGCATGCTGCTATGTCATCATCTAATGACGAAAGCATAAAATTTTTTCACAGTTATTTAGTAAGAGTGCCAGCCAGACCATCTCTGTTTTCCTCTTGTGCATGGTAAGTCTATTATTTCCTTTTCATTTGTGTTGAGGGAGTAGTATAGTCTATAGATATACTAATCTTGACCTTTTTTCTATGTGAATCAGCGGCGTGTCGGATGGATGGGTGTTGGTGTGGTGTGGATGGGGGGGTGTGGTGGGTGTGGTGGGTGTGGTGGGTGTGGGGTAGTTTAGTTTCCCCTCTCTAGTTAGTTTACGTAGTGGGTAGTCTTTAGATATAGCTTTCGTTTATCCCTTTAGCTTAGCTTAGATTGATAGTTTCGTTCCCTGTTCACCTTTTATTTTTTAAGCCCATAGCTAGCCTCACACCCCAGCGTTCCCGATCTCCTCCCCACTCCGTTCTCTTCCACGAAGTCAGGACAGGTCTACGCCCTGTGGAGGATGGATCCGCCTTTATAGGTGGTGAACTAAGATTCTGACGATATATTTGAATATTAATAAAATTTTTTTTTAAACCATTTTTGTCTGCCCATAAATACAATGTCTGCTTTACAAATGATTGAGAGAAACACTTTATTATTAGAAGAAAACTGAATAAAACAATGCGCGAGAACAATAATATGAGTTTATTTTTTATTTAAAAATATCAAGTTTTAATAGTAGTGTATTTTTTATATGGGCGAGAAGTGGGCGGTGTGAGTGGGTGGTCCGTGTGGGTGGTCCGTGTGGGTGGTCCGTGTGAGTAGTCAGTGTGACAAAGTTTTGACATTCATGGCGCATGCTAATGACGAGAGATTAACATCGCGAGACTTTTTGTTAGGTGGCGTCCGCTTGGTCTAGACCCAGTCGCGTAAAAGTATACTGAAAGGCGTGAGCTTTGAAAATTATGTCCGATGGGATGGAATTAGATGGGATGGGACGGAATTGAATGGCGTCATTGGGATCGAAGAAGGTGTCGGAATTATGGTGGTATGAATACTATATGACTTGGAGAGTTGAAGGTCAGCTCTGAGAATGGTGGCATATAACACTTCAGGTATAGAGAAATATTGTATATGACTTGCGAGTGTTGAGGTTTTATTATATGGCCATTATTTCGATTTTTATTTTTCAGTGATTATAAAATAAAACAATAATATTGTTGGTGGTGGCGATTCTGGTAGTTTTGTAAAGTTGATGGCGGGATGGTGGGATGGCGGGATGGAGGGAATGTAGGAAGAGGATTCACGCCATCGTTAAATAGAATTTTTATTTTATTTTTTTTACGGCGCAGTGAAGGCCACTTTAATATACCGTCCTCTCTGGGCGATTGTAAGTAACCACTAGACGGTCTTTCAACCTATGTATGGGTAACAGTATCCCTGTCAATGGACCCTGCTATGTTCCTTTAGCTTAGGGATACACAAAGCTGTCTGCGCAACCAATTGGTAATACCAATTTACAAAAAAGTGCATTCTGTCCGAATTATCGAGTAGAATCCTTAGGTTGTAAAAAGACACAAAAAGAAATAGACAATATATATATATTGTATCAGTGCAGCAATTGTATTGGTAGACAATTGGGCGAGTGTGCGAGTGTGCGTATGTGCATATGTGCGTATGTGTGTGTGTTGGATAAAAGAAAAGAAAAATATATGATAGTAAGCCCAAAATATGATAGCAAGTTATATATATATAGTTTGGGAGTAGCTTCTGGTGTGTAACCGTATATTGAATAAAATGAAAATAAATATATATGATAGTGTATCCAAAATATGATAGAAGCTCGTATATATATATATTTCGGGAGTAGCTTTTGGTGTGTGTCCATGTGTTGAATAATAATAATAAAATATACAAGATAGTATATCCAAAATATGATAGAGGCTCGTATATGTATATAGTTCGGGAGTAGCTTCTGGTGTGTGCCAGTGTGTTGAATAATAATAATAACATATATAAAACAATATATCCAAAACATGATAACAGTTTATATATATTTAGTTCGAAAGTTACTTTTGGTTTATGAATATCACCCTTTTCATTTTGACTTGGTAATATTTTTCTGTAGGCTCTTGCTTTTTTGGTGTAAAATGTTTGATGCTTTTTGATCCAATTTCATTAAGTATAATTATAGAAGAATGTGTATGGATCTGGATAGTGTGTTATTTATGAAACATACTAGAAAACATAGTTTAAATTATATTATTATATATAGCTTCTATCATACATTAAAAGTATTAACGAAAATATAAATAACAATGCGATTGTGAATGATTTGTAAATATATACCGTGGAACAAAAATCGGCTATAGAAGTATATTCCAATATATATTGTATTATTATCTATAGATTAAACCCAATCTAATTTTAATTAGAATCTTGAGGAGACAGGATATATGAACAATTTTGGAATTATTTGAGAGAGGTATGATACAAGCTATATATTTATAAGAAAGCAAAACTATTATTACTAGCATATATGTTTTTACGATATTATTATCTTCTGGATTCCGACGGCCCAAGATTGTTGGAAATATCCCTTCAGTCCAGATTGAGCTCAATAGGCGGCCGATCCGGACAGGACCATATTGCTGATATAACATATTCGGTTTTTATTGGTTAACTGAAATTGTAATTCTTATTAATCGTACATATCACCACCAAAGAGTTTTCTTGTGTAATTATACTCCCAAAATAGGTTTACATAGCTGAGTAAATAGTTCTGCCTTTTATGGACAGACCATTTTTGCGATGAATTCTGATTGAAAAAAAACACGGATTTAAAAATGCTTTTTCCAAAATATCAAAAATGATTCAAAATAAAGTCTCTTTCAAATAAATGGTTTTTATTTTTATTTCAAAATAGAAAAAATATTAAGTTATTTTATATAGTTTATAGACAAAAATATATAATAAATTTAATATAGTTGCTCTATACTAAATGAAAAATCAGAATATCCATATCACTCATTATTCTTGAATAGAAAAGTAACCTAGCAAAATATAAATATGAATTAGTATTTCAAGCTTAAAAAATATAAATCAAATTAAAGTTTACGTTTGTGTTTTCCATGATACATCTCATAAAAGTCAGAATATCTGCAAGTAAGAAGAGATAAAAGATAATTAGTATTCCATTATTCTGTAAACCGAGTAAACAGTTATTACCTCTTAACTCATTTTGACCAGATAATGAAAAACTAATTGTCAACAAATGACACCTGAGATGAATAACTGCATCACAAAGTAGAATATTGCTTTTCTATTATACATACCTCAAAAACAAAAATATATAGATCTGTTTCCTACAAGAATAATATTGTAGATGTAAACACACGTAATGAACAAACTTTTGTTGATAAAGTAGAGTAAGAAGTAATGCAAAGAATGTAATCTCACACTTTCTTTTGTATGGAGCCAGGAAAAAAAAAAGCTCAGGATTTTATTAAAGGTCTCTGATTGAATATGAAAAGAGAAAATTAAAATATTTGTTTTTAAGGTTTTGTAGCTTATATGATGTTTTTTGCTTTTAAATTTTATGGTTGTTTTTGTTTTTGTTTTTTTGTATAAAAAAAATGTAGGAGTTATGGAGAGTCCAGCTCTAGTTCAGAGCAGAGATGAGAAATTGACTTGCGTGCAATGTGGAGCACTGCAGAGGGAAGGAAAGGGACAGACTTAAAGTAGAAAGACCAGTGGTGATCCCAAATAGTCAGGATAGTTAGGCCAAAGACTGAGGAAGCAGGGAACGCAGGGTTAAGCATGGGAGGGAAGACGAAGGATTGGAGAGCACTTGAGAGGACAGAGGGCAGAGGGACGGTGCCGAAGAATTCCAACCAAATGCCTGTCCACACAGCAGATTTCAACGGGCAACACTGGAAAAATAAGGACAATTAACATATTGTCCAGGTAGTCGGATCATAGTGGATATGTCAGGATTTTTTTTCATCTCAGCAGTTTTTTTTCATCAAGTTGGGGGTGTAGTTTTGATGTATTCTATTGGCTTAAATAAAAATAAAATAAAAATAAAATAAAAAATACGTTTTGGTTTACTATAAAACCGTATCAAATGAAATATTTGTAGCACTCTTGTTTCCTTTTTTATTTTATAATTCAAAATACATACACTATGTTTCCTTCTATTCAAATGCACAACACTGATTGCCACTGCACCAGATGCAATAATAATGATCAAGGAGTTTCCCGAGTATCGAGACGTACTGCTCAGTGTCATAATAAAAGAGCTAGATTTGAAGGTACTGAGATATTCAAGAGTTGTATAATTTATTCAGTGCTGTTATCTGTCTACCGAGTAATAATCGCTTTTATTTTTATTTTTTATTATTTTAAAAAACATAGCTGAAAAGAGAAGCATGGAAGTAGATACTGAAAGTAAGACATTTTTTATATGAAACGCAGAAGAAAAACTAATAATAAACTATTATATTCCATATTTGTAGTAATCCTGACGTATCAATCCGATTCTGTGGAAGCAATGGACGGTCAGGCCAACTCACCTATTTCGGATGCCGTCTCAACGTTTGACAATGACGTCTTTGTTGGTAATGACTACAATGGTGATGAGTCTGACACGACCGATGACAATGACAGTGATGACAATGGCGAAGAAGACACTGCCGAGATTTATGTTGAAAAGTTTAACAATGAGGGTCAGTTTTAAATACATAAAAAAAAACTAAAAAAAAATGTGTGTTAATTTTTTTTTTTTAAAAAAAAGACCCTTTTGCTGCTTCTGGTATGCCCGAGAATCCAGTGCACAGATTTATTGCTACTTTTACAGTACTGTTTGCATCTCGTTACGTGGTCAATAAGGGTTCTGTTGTCTTGATTGAGTTCATCAATGAGCTCTTGAAGATTTATGGACAAGATTTCCAACTTCCCGAAAGTCTGGCTGGGCTACATAAAATGACTGGCTTTTCGTCTATCACCAAAGGCATCAAGCGATTTGTGTCATGTCCAAACTGCCATTGCATCTATGAAGAAAACATGTCCGTACCTCCCCATTGTGTTTTCACAAATGTTGGTGCACGCTCTCCTTGTGGTTGTAAGTTGATGAAAGAGTCAACTTCAGGTGCACTGGTATCAAAGCGAGCATACTTGTACCAGTCCCTCAAGCAAGCTTTGTCTGTTCTTTTCCTTCGTCCTGGTTTTGAAGAGCAAATCCGTCACTGGAACACGGAGCTTAAGATTGTCGATACTATGTGCGACGTATACGATGGAGCAATGTGGAAAGAGCTGAAGGATGCAAGTGGTGTCTCGTTTGTTGCTTGTTCTCGCTCATTGATGTTGACACTCAACATAGACTGGTTCCAGCCGTTCGATGGAGTTAGTTACTCTTCTGGTGCAATTTACTTGGTTGTAAATAATCTGCCTCGAGAGGTATGGTTCAAGCCTGAGAACACAATTCTGGTTGGTTTGATGCCTGGTCCCAAGGAGCCAAGATGCGAGGAGATAAATAACTATCTCAAGCCCATGGTAGACGAGATGAAGCAGTTGTATGTTGGAATGCGAGTCCTGACCTACGAGTGCCCTTCTGGTGCTAATGTCCGTGCTGCCTTGCTGATGGTTGCGTGTGACATCCCTGCTGCCAGGAAAACAAGTGGATTTACAGCCCACAATAGTACATGTGCGTGCTACAAGTGTACAACCCAGTTCCCCAGATTGCCCAACACAAATCAGGTGGACTTCAGTGGATTCGATTATTCGCTTTGGAATATTCGTAGTGGTGTAGAGAACAGGTTGCATGCTGAGGAGTGGAAGAGTGCGAGTACACCCTCAGAAAGGCACCAGCTGGAGGTCGAATATGGTGTTCGATGGTCGCAGTTGCAACGCCTTGGATACTTTGATCTAGTACGTGGAACGATCATTGATCCCATGCATAATTTATTCCTGGGGACGCCCAAGAGAATGATGGACCGGTGGGTCGATAAGAAAACGATTGGAGCCGAAGAGTTTGCTGCCATGGAAAAAATCGCAGGGACAATGGTTCTTCCGAGGGATTATACAAAGCTGACATCGAAGATTGGAAAAGGCTTTCCTTACATGAAAGCCGACGACTGGAAATCCTGGGTACTGGTGTATTCTCCTGTTCTTCTGCATGGTGTTCTACCATTTGAAATGTACAACAACTGGATGAATTTCGTCCGTGCATGCCGCTATCTTATCAAGCCAAGCATCACATTTGATGAAGTGAACAGCGCCCACGACTATCTGGAAATGTTTTGCAAAAAGGCTACCGAACTCTACACTCCCACCATCCTCACCTGCAACATGCACCTGCACCTCCACCTTCGCGAGACCATTCGTGATTTTGGACCCATGTACGGTTACTGGCTCTTTGGGTTTGAGAGATACAATGGCCTGTTGAAGCATATAAAGACAAACGGAAAAGATAGTTTTGAGGCAACATATATGAGAAGTTTTGTTCAAAACGCATTCAAGGGTGACTATGCCAATGCTGTTCTGAAAAGTTCTAGCCACGTCCCCTTTTTCAACATTCTCTCAAAGCTTTCTCTGAAATTCACACCTACCACCACAGTCATTACTCTCTCCTCCCGTCCATTCCGATTGCAATCATTCTTACTAGCATTGTCCAACCCACATCTTCCTCCAAAGGGTAACGAACCTCTCCCTCCTTCGACTTTTCCTCTTCAGCTAAAAAAATCATCACTGATGGATGAAACCGACTATGCCCATCTGCTTCAGCACTACAAAACATCCTATGATCTTCCCGACCTTGTCAGTTACCAATATGCCACGCTCACAAACTCCTTTGTTGACAATGAAATCACAAAATTGAAGTTCATTGACTTACTTGGTCAACAGTACCGTGGTAAAAACGGTTCAGCTAGTTGTGGTTCTCTTGTCCACGTAATGTTTGTTGGTAGTGATGGTAGAAATACCCTAGCCTATGCTGGACAAATACAGTATCTCTTCACACACTCCTTTACACACCCTTCTAACAGCAATCTCCACCTGACTCGCATGGTTCATGATCATTGACATGTATTCGCATATATCAAGTGGTTTAATACTTCCTCTGATAGATCGCGTGAGGATGACAGTCTTGAGTTTTGTCTCCCCACCTTCTCCCCCGATAGTCGCCATTGCATTGTACCTGTGCACCGCATCTTTTTAGAGATTGCTACAGCCAGGATTACTACAAGTAGAAATGTTAGTAAGATGTTAGTAATTGCTTTGCCAAAAAAGCTTTATGCTTAAAATAAAAAAAAACCCCCACTTGAATTTCCTTTTCTTATACAAAAAAAAACAGAACAAATTCCCTATATATATTGATAGTATTGTGTATGTAAAAAGTAATACGTAGATAAAAAGAGAGAAACATTTTTTTTTATTTAGAGCCCGTCTCTAAGAGCCCACCGAGGAAAATTGGGGCTAATGTTATCCGGGACTGCTGAGTTGGACACACTAGTAGTGATCCTACGGATCCTTTGATTAGCACTTGACCCCATGGCCTGGACAGCATAAGTGTCAACAAGTGCAATGAAACGGTTGCACTGAAATACATTCGTTAATAATTCACTCAATATAATAATACACCAATACAAACGTATTACTCCAAATTAATCTACCTCATCGCTTCTCCAGCCTGGTTGTACAATATGAATGACATGTTTTATGCCATCCTCGTCCATTTCATCGGCAGACTCTCCATCTGACATTACTGCTTTTTGGAGAGTGTTGGCACAGTCTCTGAGCATTACAAGATCAATTGCCTCCTTATTGTCTTTGTAGGCCAGTACACGGCGACACTCATTCTAGTAATAAGTTTTGTTAATTTGTTATTTTTATTTTTAATTTTCAACTATAAACTATATATATTAGCATAATACTCACATCATCTGCACGGGCTGCTCTTCGTGTAAGAGCGTTTGTTTCCGCTATCTCATCATCAGACATTCTCTCACGATGGGTTCTACTAGTGAAGTTGGTGTGCAACCTCTTTCGGAGGTCACTCCGTCTCATACTAGAGGAACCAAACCTGTGCTCAAGGTTAGAAAGAAGTCTCTCGGCTATCTCCCTGTTGGGAGATTTGTTGAAAGCAACATTTGTATCCCATCTGGGCTTGAGGTTGTTGGCCAGGATATTTTCTGGCGTTCTCAAGCTAAGCTTGGGTTTCCACATAAGGTTGTGAATATGAGCCTGATAAATAAATCATGAGAAAATGAATTGATAAAATATTTTATAATATGTTACTCACATAAACTGCATTAGATTCTTCATGGGTAGGCTCATGGTTGGAGATGACAACAGGTGCAGCAACAGTGAGTTCGGCTCTCACAGGAGCAGCAAGGGGAGTTCTGGCCAAACTATCTATGGCACTGATGGTGTTGGTGCTGGTGGTGGCAAGAACGCCAATTCTGCCATTCATGTTGGTCAGAGTTTGCTCAACATTGCCGATCTGTCCTTTTACGGTAGACATATCAGCTCTCACAGTAGAAAGTATTTCCATAAGCTGCTGATTGGTAATCTCAACAGGACGAAGGGCAATTGCGCGTTCACGTCTTGTGTTAGTCATTGTCTACAGAATATAATAAAATGAAAGGTTATAATGATTAGTTTCAGATTATATTATTATTATTGCTGTCATTCTACAATTAAATTTATGTAAATTTAATTAAAAATAAATCGTATCAAGTTTACATACTTGAATTGTTAGAACAAGTGTATTGATTTGGGAGTATAAGTGTAGTAAGTAGCAAGAGAGTAAGAGCAAGGGAAAGTGTATTATATGAAAGGTATGATTATTATATATATTCAAAATATATTTGATATACAAATCTCTATTAATACTTCTTGTAATGACTGGGATGTAAATCGGTTTTCATATTGTTTTGGGACTTGATGAAATCATTTTAGTCTTTTGTTTTAAACACACTTTTTTCTTTTTTTTTAAGATTTTTTTTTTTACTTTTTTATTCGTTTTTTGTTATTTCCCTCTTTTCTCTCTCTTTTCAATTCTTGTTATATTTGCAAATTTTTCTGGTAAGATTGTTTTTGGTTCAAAATACTTCTTTACAAAGAACAAAAGAATTAATTTTTTTGTCTGTCATAGGTATTCTATCTGTTTCTCTCTCTTCACTCTTTACACTCGCAAGGTTTTATGGTAAGGCACTTTCTTTGTTTTAAAAGAAATATATACTTCTTTATGTATAACTAAAAAATAACAATATATTTTAATGTCATAGAAACTCACTCTTTGTCTCATTCTGATGTGCCATCTTCACAACAGTCATCCGGATTAGCCAGGGTTAGTAAATATACTTTATGCCATCATTCCATACAATCATTCTGACTTTTTTCTTTCTTTAATATAGGCCACATCGCCAAAAATACTCTCTACAATCAAACACGGATATTGACACGGTAATATTCTATTTTATTTTAATCTATTTCTTTTTAATATTTATCTAACTGAATATAATTTCTATTATAGATGAACATCCCTCTTACGAACGTGCCATTCCTCAAGAACTTCCATCCCATGCTACCGTCATTGCCATGGTAAGCCTTTTATTTACTTCTATAAATACAATAATATTATTTATACTATATATTAATGTATATTCTCTACTAGAGACGATATTACCACTTTACAGATAATATCTTGGTCTGCAAAGAAATCCTTTGCCTTTGGTATGTAAATCAATTATTCTATCATGCAATTCACAAAAATTAATTCTTTCCTATCGTTTTATAGTCAAAGAAATCATAATCCCGTGCTTTACTGTAAATGTTTTATTTCTTTGTCCATTTGTACTGGGTACTTCCAATGTAAGTATTAATTAGTCCATAAAATTTGCAGTATAAAACACGCACGCACTCCCATCACTAATGTTTTATCTATTCTCAAAGAGTACTGCTCTTACCCCTAAAAAAAGGTAACGAGCACCTCATTTTCTTTAGGTATTTGTTTTTTGTAGAAAATTTTTCATCCCAAATATAACAAGCTTGCCGAGCAAGAAGTAGCTGAGGATATAGAATAGCTTTATTAGATTTGAAACCTAGAAACATTCTATTCTTTCCAATAAAAATAAAAGCGTAAACCATTACCAACCTAACAAGAATGGGAAACCAAATAAATAAAGAACATATTACTGGTCCATAATTTTAAAGACGTGTTTTTATGCTGTTGATGATTGAAGGTTTTAAAGAACTGTCAGTATAGGTGGTCAGTAAAGGTGGTCAGTAAAGGTGAGGTGTAGTACAGATAAACCATTGGAGCAATATACATGATGTAACCCATCTTTGACCTTTCCTGTTCTGTGTCAAGAATACCGAGATAAATCCGTAGTTTTAAATATTTTTATTTATTTATTAAGCATAACGAGTATATCAAAAGTGCTACCAAACCTTACTTGCGGAACCCCCCATCTACATATACTGTAGTGTTTGTAAGTCTCGCACATACAGTGCTAGATGACCTTAAAACCTAGTGGAAAAAAATATCAACTATGATATATCACGTTATTCCAGTACCGTTTGCCCATATATACACGTCAGTATTTTTCTACTTTTTTCCAGTGCAAGCAAGAAGAAAATGTTCTTGCGTCTCGATAGACACCTGGCAAATAGTGCAGAGAGGAGAAGAGACGGTGGATGACATGATGCGGTACAGAAGTGCTCAGCACGAAAGCTTATTGTGCAACCTGTGAAACCAGACATTCTGAGCCCAGTGAGGGAGGGCAAAAGACCAGAAGGAGCAAAGTTGTTGTAAGATGAGAGGAGGGTGGATGGGACGAGCATCAGACAGTTGATGGGAGCAGGCAGAACGGTAGGAGCACGTGGAGAGCCAGGATCAGGTCTGACCGGGAAGTTTGGCTGACAGAAGTGGCTGAAGGTCAATGGACAACCCGTCGCGAATAGGAAGATCTGACTATTGGAATGCCAGTACAAAAGAAAGAATGCATGCTCAAAAGAGAATGGGATGCAAGATCATTGTATGATCGCAAATTCTGTTGAGGATAAGATTAAGTGTGACAGAACAGGGTAGAAGACGAGAGGGAGTGATTGGTATGAGTATATACAAATTGGACTCGCAAATCACGCCAAGCAGATCGATATGGAGGGTGAGATGGCATACTGGATATCATGGAAGACAACGGCAGGATGAGACAACTGGAAAGGTTGAGTACAACTCTGTCAAAGTTTTGAGGAAGAGTATTCATAGCCTTCAGAACCAGATGCAGCAGGGAATCAAGGGTTCAATAGTTGCGAGGATGACATTCCAGAAAGAGTAAGGGAAGAAGAGGATCAATGGCAGGGACGTCAGAGCAAAGAAGAGTGGAGAACCATTGGGGAACAAGATCGTGAGGCAGTAGAGGATTACGGATAAGGGGCTTCAGCCAGCAAAGTTGGAGAGCACATTGTTGTATACCAGGATCCAAGATACCAAGGCCACCCTGTAGTCGGGGCAAGCAGAGAGTGTCAAAAGCAATGGGAGGAAAAGATTTGACACCAAAGAACCCATGCACGATAGAGCGAACTCAGTCAAGGAAGGCAGAAGGGAACGAAACCACACGAAGAACGTGCCATAGTTGAGAAAGTACAAGAGAGTTCATGATGGTTGCCCACCCATGAAAGGAAAGATATCGTGATCCGTGAATACTGCAAAAGGTCTCAATTTTTGACAGGAGGGTGGTCCCGTAGGAGTCTCGTTGAGTGATAGAGGAAAATAATGGAAAACCAAGATATCGGAGAGAGGTAGGTGACGTACGATCATGCCAATCAGTAACATCATATGCACAAAGGAAAGTATTCCAGTCGGGGAGTGGCGATCCTGAAAGGGAGAAGGCTTGAGTCTTGTGCATATTTATGCAAGCGTTAGATGCGGCAGCATATGTGTTGAGATGGTGGTGAAGTCGAGACATCTGATCCATGTCTAGAAGAAACACCAGCAGGTCATTGGCATAAGCCAGCAGTTTGCCAGGGGATAAAGGGGGAAGAGTGGGAGGGACAGAAGGGAGGACATCGAGAAATAGAGGATCGTGTATCACGCAGCAAAGCAAAGACTCAAAAGCTAGGTTGAAGAGAATTGGTGAGAAAGGATCCCCTTGTCAAAGGCCACGGGCTTGTGTAAGAGAGCGGAAGAGAAAGCCATTGACATTAATCTGTAGCTGCGTAGAGAAAAATAGAGAAGAGACAGAATTAACGATGGAAGGAGGGAAGCGGAAATAAGCAAGCACTTGATGAAAATACTCTGGGTGTACTCAATCATAAGCCTTTTCCTGGTCCAAGAGCAATACAATCCCTGAGGATCCAACCTTCGCGGCTTGTGCCATGACCAAGCGAGTCAGCATCCCATTATCAGCTATAAATCTACCTTGAACAAAACCAGTTTGATACGGGGTGATAAGTGTGGTAACAGCAGAAATCATATGAGCATTCATGAGATGGGTAAACACTTTTGCATCACTATTAATCAAGGCGATGGGACACAAGTTCATCAGAGAACTGAGATCGCCTTTTTTTGGCAACAAGCAGACACAAGTGAACAGTTAAGAAGGAGAAAAGATTCCCTTCAACAAGGCATCGTTATATATCTGGGAAACGAGGTTGCCACACATGGGATGGGCGAGAATGAGGCAGAGAATCTCATATAGCAAACTATCTGGGCCCAGGCTACTAGAGCTGGGAGAGCAGACAGTGTCTGACCAAATTGTGTTGAGAGCAAATGGCCGAGTCATATAGTCCTGTGCAAGTTCAGACAAATGGACATCTGAAAGCAAATGAGAGAGCAGCTCATCTACAGCAGAGTGGTCTATAGTATCAGGGGTGTACAAGCCTTCATAGAAGACTGCTGCGGCCTCAGTCATGTCATTGAGTGTGATGCAAATGTTGTTTGTAACAGGGTGACAGAGGCTAGCAATAGCTTTGCGGGATTGGTGAATGGCGATAGTGCGTTTGAGGTATTCTGCAGAAGTCTTACCCTTTTCCCACCAGTGTTTCCCGGCCCTGAGAGCCATAATCTCGATGCGTTCAAGTTGGACTTGCTGCAACAATCGTTTCACAATTGGGAGTTGTAAGTTCTGGGCGGGTTGGTGGCCAAAACAGTGAATGAGTCGGTCTCATCGTTTTTGTAGGTGTGTTTCCAGGTCGTTCAGAGAGGGGGAAGGTGGTGAGAGAAACATTTAACAAAATGAATCACTTTGAGCTTAATCGCATCCCATTGGGCTTGAGGAGAAAGATCAGTGCGAAGGGCAGGAACGAGGGTGGAGAGAAGAGTGTTGAGATTGGTATGGAACGAAAGTGATTGTTCTAGGCGAGGGTTAGCACGTCAAAGTCCCTTACCAGAAGACTTGGTTGAAGGGAGGGACAGACTGATGTCAACCAAAAAATGATCAGACTATTTCTAGTGAATATAGCTCACTTGTGGATCTGTAGTTCAAGGGTGAAGGTCGGAGGACGCAAGGATGTAGTCAATGGCAGTGGAAGACAAGGCATGTTGGAACGTAGACTGCGGGTGCTGGCCACGAGGGGTGATACAGTCAGTCATATGGGTATCTATAAACTGTAGTCAGTCAGTGGGAACACAACGTCCAAGATCATAGAGTGAGTAAATTGCATAGTTAAAATCGCTCAATCGAATCACGTTTGAAGGATTGGGAGGGATGAGGTCAGGAGTGAACAGTAAAGAGGTAAGAAAACAATAATGTAGGTTTGGGAAGCTGGCGCATAAATGACGCCTATCCTGAAGGGCGAAAAAATATTATCCACATGCATGATAGTTGTCGTGATATACCTGCCACATGGGCTAAATAGAGGGTCAGTGAAGATAATGTGAGGGGAAAAGCATACAATACCGCAGTGTGGAGACCATAAAAATGAAGAGGACCGAAATTGTTGATCAAAGGTAGATTGAAGCATAGATGATGAGGCATGGGTTTGTTGCAGGGCTAAAATATCGATTCCCTGCAAGCGTAAATGACATATGAAAAAGGAGCATGATTCAGGGTGCTCGACTTTGGGTAGACCTCTACAGTTCATAGTGCCTATTTTAATCATTGGTTAATGTTGGCCTCTGCGCCGAGGGCTTTTGTGGCTTGTGCATGAGTAAAGCGAGGAGGAGAGAGAGATGTATTGTGGCCTGTTGGACGTGCCAGCTGGGAAAAACGGAGATGAGTGTGACGAGAGGCAGACTGGAGTCGAAGAGCCTGAGCCTCATCTCTATCCATGAGATTAGTTATTATTCTGTTGTCTATCTCTTTGTCCCAGCTACGTGTGGGAGTGTTAACAGAACGGCTTCGAGGACAAGGGCCGGAGGACGTGGGCATCTTGGTTGGTGTTGGTAGAGTAAAGGAGGTCGTTGTGAGAGAAAGCTTAGACAACTCACGCAAAGCAGGTTGACAAGGGTTGTGCTTGGAAGCCTCTGATCCTCCATAAATGAGTGTGAGCTCAGTGGGAATCAAAGGCTTGGGTGCAATGATGGGGCGATTGAGGTTCGAATTGTGGCTGGGGTGGTGGGAGTGCTTGTTGGATGTCTTTGATGTCTTGGATGTCTTGGATGTCTTGGAAGGATCGGTAATGTATGGACAATTGGCTTGTAAATGACCAGTCTTGTTGCATCCAAAACACGTTCGGGTTTTGGCTGGGCGTTTGGTGCATTTTGTGATGCCATGCGCCATTTCGTTACAGTAGGTGCAGTGGGAGCCCATGGAAGGTGTTATGTATGAGGTAAAAATAAGATATAAAATAAAGCAAGCGCAGACGAGAGTACGGTGAGACTTTGTTTTATTAGAAGAAGTGAAAGAATCAGAAAAGAGATGCTGTTCTATTGCTATTAGTATTGTGCGTTTATATAGACATTGTATTTAGCTTGGTGATGATATGATGATATCATGTAATGTCTGTTTCTCTACCATTATCTTCTATGATTTAGTTCTTATGTTTTTAGTGTTATTAACTAGAGTCTTAGTATTTGTTTTAGTATGTTCTTTACGTAATTTCCTTGTATAAGGGAAGGTATATCTTTTAGTATTGTTACTAGTTGTCGGTAACTCAATGTACATATTTATTGAGTGTCTGTACTTTTAATTTAAATCTACGATTACATTGGATACAACAGAAGGCCACTTACGAAGAATCTTTTGCGTACCATCGTATGCAATTTGGTATGTCAGAGAATCTGATGGCGCATTGTTGGTAGGTGTATTGGCGAGGACAACATAGCCAGAACCGTCAAAAAACCCATATGATTCATGAATGGCGATCTCCCACACTTTGTCAAAAGAGACATACATTTGGCGAGTTGTGTAGCCAGTTCATGATAAGGAACACAAGGAAGCTTGGTTAGAAAAACACGGCAAACAATTGTGCCAATTGGAACAGCAGGTTGAGCAGGGAAAGACGAATTGCTGACTACCAAAGGTTGAGAGCACACTTGCTCGCAGTCAGCGCTGGTAGGTAGATAAAGTTCACATGTATCAGGGGAAGAGCGTGAGCCAAGAGTGATGCCCATGTTAACCTCGCGAGGGTAAGCTGAGAGAAGAGCTCTTCAAAAAGGGTCAAACTTGGGTGAGGATTTGGGTGGGATGCTAAAAAAAACTGAAAACTTAGAGGACCCTACACGCCAGGTACGTGGGGTCGTGTTATTTGTAGAGCTGAAGATAACATGAGGTTGCTTTTCAAGAAGTGGAAGTGCGTTCTGAGTAGCTACTTGTGAGTAAAGAGGTGTTGAAAAGGGTGACATTGGTGTGAATGAGGGTTGCAATGGTGTAGATGAGCCAGTGTTGGAGGGGTTTTTGGTCCCAGGTGGTTCCAGAGTGGTAGTGGAAAGAGCCATGTTCGTAATCTCACACTTATTCAAAATTGATTTAAAAAATTTTCATTGATCTACTGGCGTCTAATACCAATGTTGAAACTGGCAGAAATGTTGTTAAAAAAAACGCGAAGTCATTCTCTCTCTGCTTGTCTTATTTTTATAAGTTAAAGAGATATGTTTAATAGTAAATAATTAAAGATACAGCCATAAAGTATTGATAAAAATTATGTATACGTATTTATATTTTCACTGGGTTGAGTTTTGTCTTAGAAGATTGCTTACGTTAAACATTTTTTACGAATATTATAAGAAACAAAAAAAATCGTATATTTTTTGTTTGAAATTTCGATAAAGTTGTTTTATATGCTGAAATTCGTTGCCTTTGCCGAATTTTAACAGAATTGATTTTTCATTGCTCAATACAATCGCCGAATTTTCTTATTCAACGCTATGCCTTACCTGAACAGCTTTTTGTTGTGATCAGAAAGGTTTGAAGTAGGACCAAACCTTCTTTCCTCCTTTATTTGGAAAAGAAAAGATTCAATTCACAAAAATACACAAAGAAAAATTCTCTAAGCCAATAATATTGCTTGGGTGAAACTTACTACCATATTTGGTTTAGAGTCTCAGTGGTGGTGATATGAATGAGGATCCCTAAAAGGAATGAATATTCTTGAAAAGGATGATGGGATGGATGGGGGAATGTAGAAAGAGAATGCAAGCCACTGACAGAAAAAAATTTGTAATGATTATGGCACAATAAAGTTTGTTTTAATACACACTTCTTTCTAAATAGTTTTGAGTAAATAGGTGCTCACCAGCACCTGTAAATATATCGATATCGAAAATTGAATGTCATCTCAAATATCTCAAAAGGATTATAACCTGCTTTTTATTCTTGTCTCGTTTTGGAAAAGTAAATATAAATACTAAAATAACTAATTTTTCTTCTAGTAATCTTTTTTTTAAAAATATCAAACCCAAAAAAAGAGTGGTGGTAGTTTAGATTTCCTTTTTTTGACCCTGATTATTTTGAGTATATATATTTTGTAACTTTAAAATCATTGATATCCCTTTCCTTTTTGAAATTTTGTTCCCTTTTGGGATCCTGATTATTTTGAGGGGTTTTATAGATTGGGAACAAAAAACAGTGCTTAAATCTTCAAAATTGAAAACATTTTGGGTAGTGGTGAGCACCAAATACTAACAGTGCTCTTCATGACCCCAACCCCTTTCCTTTTACGTCCCACCAGACCTATTCCTAAAACGTTCCCAAAACAATTTTGGAGCTATATGTTACTCAAGATATTTTTGGAGTACTTGATCTCTAAAATGCCATCATAATGTGTGCATTTTTTTTGTACTATTTCTTGTGTTCTTTATTTTGCAATATTTCTATTAAAACAAAACAACAATGAACTACAACTACCTTATTGACTTTGTTTTTGGAGAAGGAGGAGCCAAAAAAATTTTATAAGCATTGTATAATGCTTACCCTTAGATTTTTCTAATTGACAAATGACTCAGAATAGCAAACAGATTCATTTAAAAGGCAATGAAAAAGAAGTAAAGAAATAAAATAGCACATTAACGTAGCTATTATTCTCATGAAAAGTAACAGTGTAACTATGACTGTTTAGTATGCTGTATATGGGATGTTATTTTGCATTTTACTTCCTGTCGAAGATGTATTTTCACCTTTGGCAAGTACAAGATTTTTTATCATTTTGGAAATTTTATGTTACATAATTACTATATATATCAAGAATCCTTATGTATGTTTTGGGAATGGGTCTGGTAGACGTAAAAGGAAAGGGGTCGGCGTTGTGAAGAGTACCTTAAATTATTTTTCGTCCTTATATAGATAATAGTGTCCCTGACAATTGATCGTGCTCTGGTTACTTCTTGTGGTATTTCAGGTACGAAACAATAGAAAAATAAAATATTTGATAATAGAGACGTATAGAAATACTTTGAGACTGTATATCAGTTTTTTTTATTCATAAATAAAAAGTGTCCCTTTTTATAAGAAAACACAATCTGCTCTTGTCATTACGTCTTAGTTTCTTAAGGCTTTCTTCCTTTACTATATTTGGTTATTAGAGTGTATTTACTGCTTAACTAGTGTCGGTGTTACAATTATGACATCAAGTCATAAATTGTACTTCTTTAGCTCTTAGCTATTCTTTTCTCTTTTATACTAGAGCTTTAGGACTTCCTACTAAATTAGCTCCATATCGATCTGACACAGTTTACCCGGCAGTATGATATAATTATCTTAACAATCTTTAAGATATTATCTACAGTACTAACTGTAATAATTATTGGGCTGATTACTTAATCGTTTATATATATTTTATACTGACAAGATGATAGCTACTACGCTATCCCAATATGAATATGTTCTTATATGTGATAAATCCAACATCCGAGTGTCTGGATCACCACACTTCTCTATAGGCTTCACAAAAGCTTTTTGTACTACTGATCAGTCATATCTGTGTACAAAAAGACTTTTCTTTATAGGAGGTCGTAAGCTCTAACTTATCAATGAGTCTCTACACAGTCTACAAGAAGGCATAAAAAGCAAATCATCTTATACTCTATATTTTATAATGATACAGCCAAGATGTTGGTGGACAAGCTGGTTTGTGCATCTATATGTGAAGAAAGACTGGGATGTATACACTGCACATATACACCTTGGAGACAGGTATTTAACCCCAAAAAAATGCCCTTATTAATTTAAATTTTCACATTTTTTCTTATTTTTTTCTTTTTTACTTCCTTATACCAATTTACTATAATAATTTTAATTAATAAATCTAAAACAAAGACTTCAAGTATGATATTTAATGGAATACATAAAAAGTATTCTATGTATTTTTCTTTTCTCTTAAAGGGCAATATAAAATATCATGACATATATTATACAGCCGTCCATTTCAAGAGTGTCTGCCAAAGTCATTGCCTTTTTTTGGAAAAAAGATTGTAGCTTTATTTGTACTCCACTCTTTGCTTCCAGTGTATGCTTGTAATGTCAGAATATAGGACGGCTTTTTTTCATATAAACGTTTATACAAACTGATATTCTGTTATGTAGAGTATATATAGATATATAGCTATTCTATAATGTCTCTTATGCTAAATAATATTCTCTTTTCTTTAAAAAAAATATTTCTAACTTTTGAACACTCCAAATTGATGCCTTTTGGAGTGTCTGATTTATGTATTCAACTAAAAAAAAATTGTACTTTTAGAAACAACTCGTATTTTTGCTATTGGGCATTTAAAGAGCTTATTGAAGTGGTGCAAGCTTCCCGAATTTCAGGGTTCTATGCTTTTTGAGAGTGAAAAAATCGGATATTTTGATTAACATTTGAGTAATTGTAATATAATAAACCTCGAAGAGGTGGATCACAATGTGTCTCACCAGGTTACTTAAAGCCAAAAAAAAACATTGCTTATTTGATTCGATTTTTAATTTTCTATAATTGAAAAGCTATGATTACCATTGGTGTGCATTTGCATATGCTTGTAGAAATCTTAAAAAATATCATTTCCAGTACACTCATATTTAATCGACCATAGAAAAGGTTCATTTATACAAAGGCTCCGTGCTTCAAACTAAAATAGTCTCAAGCAAACCAAAGCTAGACTATGAGCTTCAAAGTAATAAGTGGAATCATACTATACAGTACTGTAGCGCATTATATTGTATTACAAAACAAAAGTTATAAATCAAAGCCTTTAATCCAACAGAGTATTATTTCTAGGTTATTCATGCATCCAGTTGAGTTCGGTATACAAGCGCAAAATATCAAAAGCACTAGATTCTATAAATTGATAATTAGTAATCGATAGTGTCTTGCTCCCAACCAAACAAAACCTATACATTCAGTAGCAGTAGATTGTCTCTTTGCTTTCATATTGTGCTGTCAGTCAGTCTGAGCAATAACAGAAAAAAATAGTAAATAAGCACAGCCTTTAAAAGGTGATTTATATATATGTAATAGCCATTTTACTAGCTTGATCTATCTGTGACCAGGCTAGCACAATTGCAAGCACCACTACTTTTTCATGGTGTATAATATAACTTATATAAATAATTATAATTATCGATAGAATGGTGTATATTTGAACACATGTAAATGTAAAGTGTTTCAGGCAGTTGGGTTATGCTGTATTAATTTCTCGGTTGGATTATGATTGGTTTATAAAGTAGTACAAACCAAGGTCGATTGACAAACACTAGGCTAGACCCTGTTCTTCTTTTTACTTTTATTTTACTCTAAGAACGATGCTTTAACTTGAGGTACCAACGACTTTCAATAGTCAGGCTGTCAATCCCTTCATACTGAAGCACTGAAAGTACTTTTATTTCAAGAAAGTATTCCTACACTTTGTGTTTATTAACTCAAGACACTGGTGAAAAAGCTAGAAGAAAAATGGAAGTCTTTCACACGAAAGAAAAGAAAAGATATAAGCAGCAATTTTTTTCGAGGGTGCTTCTTAAACTAATAAAGTCACAGCATGTGAAACAAACAAACAAGAAAACAAACAAATAAATATACACAAGACTTTAATTAAAGCTTTATAATCAACACAACTTTACACTTCTTTATTGTAGTTAAACGTCTAGCCGATTAATACTTTGTATATCAGTAGTACAGCTAAAATGAACACAGAGGCATATATAGTGTCTCGACAAGTGGCTGTTCAAAAGCATAAGCCTTGTTAACAGAATCACAACAGAAAGTAGAATAAAAAAGGGGATGGGGGTCCATAGCAACTGAATAATTTGACATGCATATAGTCCACCAATTGGAAGACATCATTTAAATGTTTTCATGCTAAAGTAAAGTCTGGACCACTATTGCTACTATGCTCCTCTAAGCCTCATGACACATGTGATGCTGCACGGACAGCACGGACCTTATGTGACATAAAAAGAACTAAAACAAAAAAAGAGGCAAAAGAAAAAAACAAAAAGTAAAACAAGTGCCTGCACAGCACGTCCTTCAGAATGTAAGTGATACTTCTTTAACACCCAAAACCCATATTTTAAGCATAGATATTAAATAAAGAAGTAAAATAGTAATAATATATACATGTTGTCAAGGCTAAAAGATAAAAGAAAACCGAAAAAGGAATAAGAAAAAAACCGAATTTTATAATATATTATCAAACTATCACAATAAAAATAATAAAAAAGAACAGCAACTCATGATTGAGACGTCATGAGTTTTATAAAAAAAAAACATCTATCCAAACAGAACGCATCAAAACAACTCTCTTCCACATACCATTAATACTTTATACACTTCTTTACTGCTCTTGCACAAACTGCTTTAATCAACATAGACGTTAAAGACGAATCATGACCAATACAAATCCATTTTGCTAGTCAAATCTCAGGCTTTTATCATATGTAAAACGGTCAGTAGCAAGGTATAAGACAACATGTCAAAACCAGTACACAGCAAAAATGAAATACTGAGGTCCAACACTGGTTAGATCATCAATCTATCCAAAGCCTATCCACGCTCAGAAACAAGAGATAAACTGACAGGACTTACTATATTTCAAGGAGTATATGATATTCATCAAAGACACACATTGTGAAGATTATATTTGTCTAGTCTTTTGACAAACAAGGTCAACGATAAAAAATAAGATCTCCATCCAGGCCTACAGGCATATAAAGGCTTGTTGATTAATCATTCACTGTCTTTGATATTTCTGTAGGGACTTTTCAGGCAAAGTCAAGCAATCAAGAACAGGTTTCCATCTAGGGCCACAGGTACACCAAGACTCGATGAGCATATGCTCATTGTCTTTTGTATGCTTCTAGTGTCTTCCATCCAGGTCAAGCATCAGGGATCCGATCAGAGTCTAAGGATTAGGTATATAAAAACTCGATGCGCAGTTACTCACTTGTTTTTGTATATTTGTAGTATCTATTCCAGCCATGTCAAGCTTCAAGGTTCACGTCAAGGTCCACGCTTTTCAGGTCAAGGTCCATGGTTTCAGGTATATCAAAACTCGATGAGCATTTACTCACTTGTTTTTGTATATTTGTAGTATCCAATCTATGCAGGAAAAGCATCAAGGTTCCGATCTCCCAGCTATGATTATAGGTATAACAAACCATATGCGCATTTACTCACTAACTTTTATCTATTACTAGTGTTCAGCCATCCAGGTCAAGTGTCAAGGATCCGATTGCCCGGCCATGGGTATAGGTATAACAAAACGTTATGGGCCTATACTCACTAGCTTTAATATTTTTCTAGTGTTTAGTTATCCAGGTCAAGCATCAAGGACCCTATCGCCCGCCCATGGTTATAAGTACAAAAAGCATTATGTGCATATACTTATTTTTTTAATCTAGTTCTAGTCTCCAGCCATCCAGGTCAAGCATCAAGATTCTGATCTCCCATTATATGGTTATAGGTATAACAAAAATCGATGAGCAATCACACTCGGCTTTATTTATTTCTAGTGTTGAATTCACCAAGATCATGCTTCATGGATCCGGATTCAGTCTGTGGCTATAGGTATACAAAAACTTGATGAGCAATTACTCATTGGATTTTATATATTTCTAGTGTCTACTCATCCACAGCAATTATCAGGATCCGATTTTCATGAATTGTTATAGCTAATCAAGTTTCCTTTAAACCTTTCCTTAAAACAAACTGTACTCTTTATTTATACTTTCTTTTGATGGCAAAGAACGATAATCAAATATACATCCATTACGGAAGGTATACAAGTCGTTCTTGGCCATTACTAGCCTAGAAGTATATATGACTATTGTTTTTACTCTTCAGGCCAAACAGCAAGGATCAAAACTCAAATTTGGGCTACAGGTAAACAAGTCTTCTTGAGCTTTTACTTACTGTCATTTATATATTTCTAGTGTTTTTTTTTCCTTAAAGTTCAAATATCAAAGATCTGATTTCAAATCAAGGTTACGGGTACACACTTTTCTCTCTGTCTTTACATGCTTTCTTTTGTATTGGCCTAGTGTGTTTACGATCCGGCTACACAATGAAAAATTTGTTTTCCTTCCAGTGCAACAGGTATATACATCTAGTTCGGCCTTTAGTTACTGTTGGCTTTATTTCTCTACTGGCTTCACAGTCCAAGCCAGCCATAATGGATCCTATATCCGTTCAGTGTTACAGGTATACACTTCTCTTTGGGATTTTACTTACTGTCGGTTTTAATTTTCTACTGTCCTTAAAGTCAAGGCCAACGACCAATCATCTGGTATCTGCCGAGAATTACAGATATAAAAATGTTATTGGGTCATTACTTATAATTGTTTTTGTTTCTCTAGTGTCCTTGTAGTCAAGGGTAACGAGCAAGAACCCGGTCTCCATATTGGGATATAGTGTTACACGTCTCTTTGATTTTTGACTTGCTGCAAACTGTATTTTTTCTCGTGACTTTACAGTCAAATTCAACACTCAAGGATTCAGTTTCCATCAAGTTTTACAGGTATACAAATCTGACAAGTGCTTTTATTTAATGTGTCTTTTTTTTTTGTCAAGTGCCTTTACTGTCTATGCCAATGATTCCGAATCTGAGCCCTATCCAGAGTGACAGGTATACAAATATGTTTGCGTCTTTACTAACTTTTAGTTTTATATGTCTAGTGCCTATACGGTTTAGGCCGAAGAACTAGGACTTGATATTCATCCAGACTTGCAGATATATATTTTTTGTTGGGCCGTTGATTATTGGCTTTTTTTATCCGTCTATTGTTTTTACTGTCAAGGGCAACCATTAAGGATTCGATCTCCATCCAGTATGACAGGTATACACTTTTCTTTGGGTTTCTACTTATCGCTTGTTTTTTTTTGTCTAGTGTTTTCACTGCCCAGGTCGAAGAACAAGGATTTCTTCTTCATCCACGGTTACAGGTATACAATTCTCTTTTAGCCTTTGCATAACGCTTGTTTGATTTTTCTAATTTCATTAATGTCTATGCTAAATAATAAGCATCTACTCTCCATCTAAGGCCATAGGTTTAAAAAATATTTTTAAGTATTATTTTACTATTTATTAATTAATTAATTATTATTTTTTAATTTTACACAGCCAAGGCCAATCGATCCAGGTTTACTGTCCTCTAGGGTAACAAGTATACATACATACCTGATCGTTTACTTACTGCTTGTTGTTTCAAGTAATTTTTATTTATTCAAACTGAATTACCAAAGTTTTCCTATCTACCTAGTGCCTGAGGTATACAGGTCTCATTTAGTACTCATGTATTACTTATTATTCTGTCTAGCTTTTTTATAGTTTAAGCCAGCAATCGGGTTTTTAATCTCCATTAAGGATTAATGGTATACATGACTATGTGAACCTTTACTTACTAGCTATTATATTTTCTAGTCTTTTTATAGGAAAGGTCCACAATTAATATGAGTTGTCTATCCGGGGGGGACAGGTATACAAATCTGCCAAAAAATCTACTTACTATATATTTGCATAATGTTTTTACAGCCGAAGCCAACGATCAAAGCTTTGATATTCTTTTGGGCTCACAGGTATAAAAGTCTCTTTGACTTTTTAGGTACTATCAGTTGTTTTGTTCTAACCCTTTTTTCTCCGTAGCAAGCGTTCAATGCTCAGCTCTACATCAAAGGTCGCAGGTATACAAGAATCTTTAAGCAATTTACTAAAAATTAGATTTTCCTAGCATTTACATAGTCAAGGCGAAATGATCATGTTCTTTCTATCTGTTCAAGGTTCTAGATACATATGCACATTTTAGCATTTATTCTTCACTGGTTGAATCTTTTTAATCTTTGACAGTTCATGCCGAGAATCAAGATTGCACTTCAAAAAATAGGGTTAAGGTATACATGCCTTTTTAAGCATTTACTTACTACTAGTTGCTTTATTCAGACTTTATACAGTTGAGACCAAAGATCAATAGCCCAATTTCCGCATAGATTTACAGGGATACAAGTGGCTTTCTTTACTCATTAACATATTGCTAGCTGTTTGAAGCAGTCTTTTTACAGTTCAATTCAACAGTCAAGGTTCAAATCCCCGTCAAAAATCACTGATATACTGCCACTTTTTAGTATTTACTTACTGCCAATTGTGTTTCTTTAGTCTAATCGCAGAAAAGGCCAACAATCAAGATGCCACTCTCCTTCTTGGATGTTAGGTATACCAGTATCTTTAGGTATTTACCTATTACCAGCTTTAGTTTGGTAGTCTTTTTACAATTGAGGCCAACACCCAAGATTCCATGGTTCATACAGGGTTACTGGTATATATACCTCTTTGAGCATTTGCTTAGTGTCTGCTATATTTGTCTAGTCTTTTCATAGTCAAGGCTACTAATTGAGATTCCGCTGCTCATCTGGGGTAAAAGATATATATGCTTTTTTTTAATAGTTAATCATTGCTTGTTGAAATTGTCTAATAATTTTACAGTCAACATGGATGATCAAGTTTCTGCTTTTTGTCGAGGTAACAGGCGTACACTCTCCTTTGAATATCTTTCTGTCATTCATCATATTTATCTAGTCATATCATAGTCCACACCAAGGTTCAAGATTTTTGTCTCCACTCAGGTTCACAGACATTCAAGTATAATTGCTCTTTTAGAACTGCCGGCTGCTATTGCCTATTGTTTTTAATATATAGGTCAAGAGATAAATTTCCTACTCTCAACCATGATCCACAGGTATCACCGTTTATTTTGAACATTTATTTATTATCGATTATATTTGATTAGTATTTTAAATCCGAGTCCAACGATTAAGCTTTGGCTTTCTGGTAAGGGTTGAAGATATCTATGTATCTTTGATTTTTTCTTTTAATAACGACTGAATTTCTTTGGCGTTTGCACATTCAAGTCCATTGATCAAGTCTTTGGTCATTATCAAGTTTCCACTCAACATTATTGGGTAAAGGTATATAAGATTCTTAGATTACTTTTTTACAGCCAATGACATTTATCAAGCGTTTTTAGAGTCCTGGTCAACGATCAAGATCCTGCTATTAATTCAACGTCTTAGATATATAAGTGTATTTAAATATTACTTTACTACTGATTCTATCTATTTAAGCTTTTTTTTTTCTTTTTTTTTACATTCTATGCTAGCCCTCACGGCTCTAGTCTCCATCAAGGCTTATAGACATACAAGGTTTTTTTTATTGGAATATGTTCTTACTATCAGTTTTAATTTTTCTAGTAATTTTACAGTTCATACCAACGATTAGGCTTCCGATTTCCATCCAGGGCTACAGGCATACATCTTTATTACACCATTTACTTACAGCCTATTTTATATGTCCAGAATCTTCACAGCTCATGTCAACAGTCACAGTTTTGACCTACATCTCCAACCATAGGTATATATATATTTCCGAGAATTTACTTACTATTAGGTGTATTTTTCTAGTGTTTTCATAGTAAAGACCAACGATTAATATTCCGACATTTTCCTACAGTCATAGACATACAAGTCTCTTTGAGCCTTTAGTTACTTTAAGCTGTATATTCCCATACTTTTTACTGCAAAGACCAGCGATCAAGGTTTCACTCTCCATAAAAATCCTCAGGTATACAAAGCTCTTTAAATATTTTCTTACTATCAATTAGATTATTCTAGTGTTTACACAGTCAAAGCCAAACTATAAAGCCTCTGTTGCCCGTCCAAGTTCTCCAGTATATATATATATATATATATTGAGCATCTACTTACTGGTTGTTGTTTTTAGTTATCTTAACATAGTCAAAACCAACGATTAAGGTTTCACCATACATCCAGGGTATGAGATACACATGTCTCGTTTAGTATTTAGCTATCAACTATTATTTTGTCTAGCTTTTTTTTTATATTTTAAGCCAACGATCAAGTTTTGAGTATTTATTCATGATCACAGGTATATATTTCTTTTTGAACATATACTTATTGTTGGCTTTCTTTTTTTAGTCTATTTACCACCAGGGCAAACGATCAATATTCCGCTGCCCATTTTGGGCTATATGTATACATGACTCTTTAAGCAGTTAATACCTGTCGCTTTTATTTGTCTAGTATTTTAATTGCCAAGTCCAAAATTTATGGCTCTGCTCTACATCATGGGCCGTAGGTATACAAGTCTCTTTGTGAATCTATTCACTGATGGTTATAAATACTTATAATTTCACAGTTGGTGTCAAAGATCATTGTTTAACTCTTATTCATATGTTACAGGTATACATTGTTTAGTTGCCCATTTTTCTTTGAATGATGCTTGTATTTGCTTATTTTTTTTCTCTTCGTAGTTTAGGTCAATTATCATGGTTCTATTTTTTATTAAGGATTAAAGACATAGGAGGAGTTTTAAAATTTTCTCACTGAAAATTGTATTTACTAATTTTTTTACAGCCGATACCAGGTATCAGTATTCTACTCTCTATTGTGGGCCACAGCTATATTTGTCTTTTTTTATTTGTATTTTTTTACTACCAATTATTTTTTTTACTATGTGTACTTTTTTTTTGTAGGGAGCCAAAGGCTCTAGTTTATTAGTGAGCCTCTATGCTGCAAGGCAAAAGAGGAAAGTCACGACTTGTTTTTGGCTTTTATATTTTTACAATGTTTTTCTATTTATATGTTTGTGGTTATATATATTGTGGAGGTATGGAAGAAAGTTAAAGGGGGGGAAAGTCGAGAGCAAGTTCGCTCTTGAGGCAGTCGAGAAGAGAGGAAGCAGTGGAAAAGGCAGTGAAGGAGACAAAAGGAACGTGATCAAATATGAACAGCCAATGATGGCGCCATATAGCCAGCAGCGTGCAGCCAAAAATTGAGGCAGCAGAAAGAGAAGAATCGGTGCAAGGAGGGAATGTGAAGGATTGCAAACCAGAAAGCAAGACAGTGGGTGTCGCGGTCTGGGCGAAGTACAACGTCCAGATTGACGACCATACGGACAGTTTGACCAGACACTGGAACAAAAAATGAGTTACATTGTCCAGAGGGTGAGAGCAGAGGGCACAGGATGGGTCTGGGAAAGTGGTAGGGATCCTAGAATTGAGGCGAGAATGGCAAGGAATGTTCTTGTGCAGGGCACAAAACCAAACGTTGCGGGCCCCATGCAGCAGGGGGAAGGACCAAAACCAACGAAGCTGGCAAGGGACGAGTGTGGGGCTTATGGGGCGTGCGGATTTGGAGTGGAAATTGCAGAGTAGGCGGAAAGACTGGGTGGACAAACGATGCCAAGGGATGCCGGGGACAAGAGCCATCAAGAAAGGATGCACATCAACAGCTGTACCGGAAGGCATATCTAGCAAAGGAAACTGTATGGCACAGATCGCAGGGGGAATGATGGCATGATACAGGACAGGATGCAAGACAAGAGAGCGAGTGTAGAGACGTTCGAAGAACCGGTGAAGGACAATAGGATGACGGAGTATGCGGTGGAGGGGGCGTTGGGCAAGCACGCCAAAACTAGGATCTACTTCATAGGCGTCAGAAACCCGGAGATCGCGCCATGCAGATGGAAAGGGAGGATGGTCTGGTTGTGCGGTAGTGAGATAGGAGAGAGGCAGAGAAAGACAGGTGGGGAGGTTGACTACCACGTCAGAGAAGTTGTGAGGGAGAAGGTCAATGGCAGCAAGTAGGGTGGCCAGAGGAGAGTCGAAATCACGCTGATGAGAGGATTGGAGAGATGGAAATATCAAAGGAACGAGTGGATCAGCAGATGAGGAGTTGAGGCGGAGGATGTAAGAGAACCGAGGCGGGACCAGGCCAGAGGGAGACAGCGGAGAGTGGACAAGAGGCTGGAGCCAGCGCAACTGAAGAGCAGCCTGTTGAACCTAAGGATCAAGGACCCCTAGACTGCTGAGCCGAATAGGCTGGCAGAAAGTGCCGAGAGAAATGGGAGGAAAGGAGCGGTATTGTATAAACTTACTCATGATCGAGCAAAGTCGACAGAAAAAGGATAGAGGTACAGTGACAACTCTGAGGACGTGCCAGAGCTTAGAGAGGATGAGAGAGTTGAGCACTGTGGCATGGCCACGAATAGAGAGAGAGCAAGAGTGGTGGATATTACAGGTAGATTCAATCTTGGAAAGAATGTTGTCACAGAAAGAATTGCGCTGAGGTAAGGATTGAATAAGAGGAAAGCCGAGATATTGCAGGGGAGTAGAGGAAGATCTGTCAGACCAGGCGGTGATGTCGAATTGTTGTAGGACGGGGCACCATTCTGGCAGTGGAAGACCGGACAGGGAGAAAGCTTCAGTTTTATGGAGATTGATGCGAGCATTGGAGGCATGAGAGTATGTGAGAAGATGATGATGAAGACTGGACAAGTGGGCGGCATTAGGCAGAAAGACTAGCAGATCGTCGGCATAGGCCAAGAGCTTGATGGGCGGAGGTGGTGGAATAGCAGTGCGTGGTGATGGAGAAAATCTGGCAAAGGAAGGATCATGAATCACACGACCCAACAAAGGTTCGAATGCAAGGTTAAAGGGTACAGGAGAAAGAGGATCACCCTGCCAGAGTCCACAAGCCTGAAGGAATGATCGGGATAGGTGTCCATTGACATTGATTCGAATCTGTGTAGAGAAGAAAAGTTGAGATATACAGGTAACAAGGGAAGGGGGAAAGTTGAAATGCTGCAAGACCTGGCGAAGGTAGTCGGGATGGACTCTGTTGTAAGTTTTCTCCTGATCCAAAGGAAGGCCTATACCAGATGAACCGTCCTGTCTAGCCTGTGCCATAACCAACTTGGTCAGCATGCCATTGTCAGCAATGAAGCGTCCTTGGACAAACCCGGTCTGGAAGGGCGTAACAAGGGAGGAAGCAGCAGGTACCATGTGACGATTAATGAGGTGAGTGAACACTTTGGCATCGGTATTGATGAGAGCAATCGGGCGCCAGTTGCAGAGGGAGGTGAGGTCACCTTTCTTGGGAAGAAGAGAGACGCAGGTTGATTGCCAGGACGAAGGGAACACACCGAGGGCAAGCCCATCATTAAATATTCGAACAAGACAGCACACATCGGATGATCCATAATTAATCGCAGAATCTCATAAGGCAGGCCATCTGGCCCAGGGCTACTGGCATTAGGAGTGCGAGTGGCGCTGTCTCGGATGTCATCCAAGGTGAAGGGTTTAAGGAGGGTCGTGGAGGTAGTTTTGGAAAGAAAGAGGTCTGGTGGCAAGTGAAGGAGGAGGTCGTTGATAGCTGTCTGAGCAGGAGGGTCGGGTGTGTAAAGATCTTCATAAAATGCAGCAGCAGCTTCCGTAAGATCATTGGGATCAGTGCATAAGGTGTCGGTGAAGGGGTGGCGGAGGCTGGTTATTGTGGTTCGAGCTTGGCGAAAAGCAACTGTGCGTTTCAAAAACCCAGCGGAAGTTTTGCCTTGTTCTCTCCAGTGTTTTCTGGCACGGAGTGCTAGTATCTCAGTGCGTTCTTGTTGAACTTGCTGAAGTTGATGCTTGACGATGGGCAGCTGGAAGTTCTGAGCAGGCTGATGGCAAAATCTATGTATCAAATGGTCACGTTTACTCTGAAGCTTTACCTCCAAAGTGGCAAGTGATGTGCGGGTTGTGCGTGAATATGAATGTGTGAAACGAGCCACTTCGACTTTGATCAGATCCCACTGTGATTGGGGGGAAATTGAAGGCAAGAGTAGTGGTATGAAGGATGAAAGACAGTCAGACAGGGAGGAGTGGAAGGAAGGGATGTTCGCCAAACAAGGGTTCGCATGCCACAAACCTCGACCAATGTGAGACAGCATAGGAAAACTAAGACAGGTATGTACAAGGCAATGATCGGTTCACAGGGGCTGAACAAATGTGACGGTGGACGAAGAGTGACAAGACACTATATCCTTGGAGGCATATATGTAGTCGATAGTCGAAGAGGAAAGGTTGCGATGAAAGGTAGGCATAGGTTGAGCGTCAGACAAAGTGACACAGTCTACAAAGTGGTTAGCTACAAAAATGCAGTCATAGACGTGGCGCGAGGCCAGCATGAGAGGCATTTGCATATGAGGAATAATTAAAATCTCCTAGCATAAGAAAGCGAGAAGGAAGGGAAGGGAGAAGATGTGGGGAGGATAGGAGAGAGGTGAGAAAATCATATCGAGGATGATATGAAGCAGGGACATATAAAACGCAAATACGAAATGGGGCAAACAAATTGGAAGAGTGAACAACAGTGGCAGTAATGCAATGACCACAGAGAGGAAAAAGAGGATCAGTAAAAGAAATGAGGGGAGAGAGGGAAACCAAACCACAGTGAGGAGACCATAGTGAGTCAGATGCTTGAAATTGAAGATGAAACGTCTGTTGAAGAGCGTCTGTGTTGGCATGAGTTTCTTGAAGGGCAAGTATGTCTAGAGAGAGGGAGCGAAGATATCTAATAAAGAGAGAGCAATTATTGGTGTTTCCGGACTTGACAAGTCCGCGGCAGTTCATGGAGGCTATATTAATCATAAATTTAAGAATGATCGCCGTCTGCCATCTCGTCATCAGTTAGGATATTCTGGGAGTCTTGGTCGTCGTTGCTGTCAAAAGCGCTGGGGTGAATTTCTTCTTCGTCTTTAGTGGAGCCGGAAGTGTAGTTGGAGAGAAGAAAAGCGTTGTGGAGGGGGTGAAAGACGGGATCATACTGGGTGTTGTGTGTCTGAGGAAGAGGCAGAGTGGGGTCGAAGAGTGCGCCTGTGTGGCTGTTGTCAGTTAGTCCATCAAGTGCAGCAAACCTGTTGGCAGACTGGCAGGGGGAAGTAGGAACAGCGGGGACAGAGGGTCGTCGTGGTGTTGAGGAATTCGTGTGGGAGGTGGTGGTAGTAGCCTGTGATCCCTCAGCCATCGTAGGTGTACCGCAAGGGGGGATCGATTTCTTGGCCAGAGGTCTGTGAGACGCACCGGGAGTAGTCTTGCATGAGTGATCAGGGGATTCAGGTGTTGTGGGAACCTTTCGGGGTCTCTTGGAAGAGCTGGCGTCCGTGGGGGGTGCTCTGGGGCAGGCATGTTGCAAGTGACCAGTCTGGTCACGAGTGAAGCAGCATCGGGAATCTTTGGGGCGGTCTGGACAGTTTTCAATAGCATGGCCCATAACTTTACAATAATTACAGTGAATACCCATCTGTTTCCAGGTACCTAAGAAGTACAAGTCGCCATCATACGGGATCTTGTATGAGAGTTTGGCAAGGGTGGCATCGGGGTTGGGTGGTCGTTCAAGGTAAGCAAAACCAGTGACATCAAAAAAATTGACACGAAAATGCAAACCGACTTCTCGGATGGTGCCATATGCGGCCAAGGCTGTTTTGATAGCCTTTTCAAGCAGAGGGGAAGTGTTGTATCCAACATAATCGTAGATTCAAATAGAGCGCACAGAAAATAAGACAAAGACATATTGAATAAGCGACCAGTATCAATTATACATTATTTCTCACACTATCATTAAATAAAGAATATACCGATAACAAGGTCACACACCTTAGTCAACATCACTAATCACTCAAACAAGAGCGTGGGTAATAACTTAACAATATATTATCTATGATATAAGAAAACAGACATCACATGATATACTCATATCATTATCCTAAATACACACGCAATATCTATATAAACTCACATAGCAAATAGCAATAGAAGATCATCTCTCTTTTTATCAATAAACAAAGTCTCACCATACTTCTCGTCTGCACTTTGTTTTTCTTTCTTTTCTAAAAATATAACAGGAAGTACGTTTGGCCTCCAACCAGGAAGCCTTTGGAACAGAGTTCGGTGCAGATGGTAGAATTGGTCAGGTGCAATTCGTGGATGAGCAGTTGACGATGAGCGAATGATATTCCCAAGGTGCATGCCGTAGGAACGCTTGCTCTGAGAGCAGTCCAGAATTCAGAGGTAAGGGTGGAATCAGTTGGTGGGGTGAAGAATACCGAATGACGAGATGTATTTTTGTGCCAGACGCGATCCGTAGATGTCGGCAAGTTAGAGAAAAGAACGACTGGTACTTGACTGGGGGCGGGAGTGGCTGTGGCAACATCGAGATATGACCTAGTGCTGGTTGTGGTAGAGGTAGTAGTAGAGGGTTGTGGAGTGGTTATATTGGCTTGACCTAGTGTTGTGGTGGACCCAATAGGTGGGTCCGGTACTTTAGCAGGAAGAGCCATGTTACTATGGTGTACAGTAAAACACACTATACAAGGCGCATAAATGAGTTAGATGATGTTATTTTTTTGGACGAATTACAATAGTAGTTTAAAAGGTTTGTTTGCCTATTTTAGGTAAAATAAAAATAAAAATGGAAATCAAAAAAATGGAATGGATATATTAAATAATTGCTAAATTTACCTGTAAGGGTGTATTAAAGAGTTATATCAATAACGCACAGCGATTATAATTGTTTTGATAATGGAGGGCGCTGGAACGGAGAGAGGTGAACGTCATTGTTTTTTGCGGCGTATGGTGTATTTTTCTTATACACAGAAAAACACACAATATATGAACATTTACTGCGAGGGGATTGTTTGCAAAACGGACCGCAATTGATCCTTTCGATTCTGTCGAGCTCACTACAAGTGACTTTAATATCCAGGAAATTACGGAGAATTTCCGAGTGTTTACGGTGGATCCTGGAAGAAGAGATGCCTTCAACTCATATCATGGTAATGATGATATAAGACGCTTAACAACCAATGAATACTACAATGCATCTAGTATCGTTAAGTGAATGAGAAATGAGAAATGAAGATGTAAGGAAAGTGGCCCAAGGAATCAAGGAAGTTGAACCACATACCCTCACAGTAAAAACAACATGAGGAGAGTAATTTCTACAGAATACCCGATATACTATAGCCAATATGCCTACTCAATACAATATTTATAACTTCAAAGTACCTGAAATATATTTGAAAAAAAATCAGAGGTCGACAGAAAGCCTTAGACAATTACCCCAACATCCTTAACCATGGGTTTACAAAGTATAACAAAGAAAGAAGAAGAGACGTTGTATAGCAAACAGGCAGAATCCTGAAAGTACACACCAACCTGTCCAACCAAGGTAATAAGTCAATTACTTATTGTTTGTATTCCATTTCACTTATAATAGTTTAAAATATTACATAAACTCTCACCGACATGACTTTAGAGCCAGAGATGTTTCTAAAATCCCCTTTTGTCTATGGAGATAGGCTTACAAACAAACCAAGTATCAGATTTCGCAGTGTACGGCATGGAGTATCCAAAAAAAAATTACAAGCATCTTATAAAACAAAAGATCGGAGAATTGTACATTTTAGACATCAATGCATTTAATATGTCAAAGGTACATGCACTTTTTCTTTGAAGTTTTGTTCTTTATATGCAATATTGATTGTGTAGGTTTGCGACTTCTGTAATAGCAAATACTTCAGATATTTCCAAGATGCCAGCGGTAGACCCAACCATCCAATATTAGCTTGCAACAACTGTATTTTTTTTTGTAATAGGGATGTCATGGCGGCAAAAAACATGTTCTATATTGTGCAGGAAATTTGGGGTGGCAACGGTAGGCCAGAAATCTTCAATCCTCAACCAAGACCAACAACAGCAACAACAACAACAAAGCACCACAATTAACGTGATTGTTCCTCACTCCGGTAGGCGAACTTAAAGATGCTTACAGGTAAAGAACATTCTAGTCATCTTTACCTTGTCTCAACCAAATCCCCTTTTTATCCCAAATTTTATTCTTTTGTGTCACAATTCTCTTTTCGTTTGTCCAAAAAAGGTAAGCAAGTTGTCTAAAAATTAATTTTCATTCGTCCAAAAAAAAATAACATCGTCTAAATCTCAAGTAGAAACACTGTACATGCCCAATGATAACTTGATATATATTGATCTAAAATTGGAATTACCTCTTGAACCTATATTGTGCTACTTGATCCATGCTACATTTATTATTTCCTATTTATTTCTATACGTGGGTTTATATATCTATATATCTATATATCTATATATCTATATATCTATGTATCTATGTATCTATATATACGATGTGTGTTATGTGGGTCCATGATCTTGATTAACTTATCTGATCTTGAAAATATAAAAATGTGGGTGGAATTAATCCATTTTCTGAACCACCTGATATATATATATATATTAGACTTTGAGTGTGATTTGTGGGTAGACCATTATAAATTATTAGAATGTTCGTTCCAAAGAAATAATAATAGTAATAGATGAATTTCTATATACTATGTGAGATTAGATACTTAAGGATAGTACTAGAATCTAAGTACTTTTTGGTTTTTATTGAATTAACTATAGCGTATCTTTAGTTATATCTTTTTTAAGGTCGCCCTCTTTGTCTGTTTGGGCTTAGTGTAGTATTATAATTCATAGATTTTTAATTTTTGATCATATATTATTGACTTTCCAGAACTTATTTATCTTAAATTCATATTACTGTGAATGAATCTTTCAGTGCGATTCACCGCGTATTTCAATTTGTCTATTTTGCCTATACCATAAAGACCGGTACTCTTCCTTCTTAATTCCCAATATAAGATATGTCAGTGATAGTAAATAGACAATACGCTTTGTTGGATATAATACAATTCCTTGATAGTTTAAATTTTGATATTCTATATATATATGTACAACTGAAATTTCCATAGAAACCTCCAGATTTAATCAGAATTGATAGTAGTTTTTAAACACTTTAAAGTAAAGTAGTATACCCTACATATTTTGAATTATTTCGGGTTCGCTTGTTGTTACAAGCAGAGTATACTGGAAACTAAAATCAACCAACCAGGCGACAGATTAATTAATTAATTAATTAATTAGCCTACAAAATTGTATGTGGTTTTGAACAACAAACCATCTTTGTAAAGGATATAAAAAAATCTGTGATGATAATTGACAAGATTAATTAGAGCTACACAAGAAAAATAAGGTTAAATTTTGAAACCTTAAGGCCGATGCTTTTCATGATATTATGTTTTGATCCAGTATTATTATAGCATCACACTCTGGAACTTAAGTCATTTATATATACTCAAAAGATTGTATTGCATTTTAGGTATTTCATATTATAGAATATATAGGGTACTTCATTTTTACTTTTGATTTATTCTTTTAAATGAGCCTCTAGTAATCAGCCTGATAAAAGCACGTACATTGATCCATTCATATATCATATATTGAAATCTAAAGACATGTATATTGGTTAGCCCAAAAAGTAGATTCACTCGCCCCTCTTCAATAGAATATATAAAAATAAATATTTTTACGAAAAACTCCACCAACCAAGAAAGTAAGACAAACATCCCGTTTGTCAATATGAAAAGGTTATTTACCTTGTGCTTTTTCCCGCTCAAAAAAAGCAACATTTCATCTCTTCACGTGTGCAACTCGTTTATTTGGAACAGAAGCGGTTTTTGTATAATTTTATTTATTTGTTAGATTTTATTCTTAAGTCCCGGGGATCAGACCAACTAATTAATATACTGGTTGTACTCTTTACATTCCTTTCTTTCTCTCTTATATAAATATCTATATACGTACAGAGTAGAACGAGGGAGAAAAATGCAAAGAAATAGTGTATTGAGGTAATAATATGAAAAAAATACAAAAGAGGGAGACAAGGGAGATATATATATATATATGTGTGTGTGTGTGAGTGTGTGTGTGTAGAGCTGTAAAAAAAAAATAGATAAAGATAATAATCAAGCTGTTCAATCAATACCAGCATGATCAAAAGCAAACCACCAGATCAGGATACCTGCTACAATTAAAATAATAATAGCAATTGCAAAGCAGCACCATTTTTTCTATATTCCACAAATATATATATATATAGTCAGATCGAAGTTTATATTCTCTAGTGTGGCTGAGGTCTTTTACTTACAGAACGTGTACTTTTGGCACTAACAATGGCCCTGTCAATGTCCTTGTTTCCCTGTTCCAGGTCCATCATTACGGCTTCAGAGTGCATCTCAACCTCCTTTAGTGTCTCTCCTTGTTGCTCCACCATCATTTGCATGTCCATGAACAATTGATGAAGTTGCTACACATCACATTAAATTATAGAATTCAATTACTACTACTTAAATAATAACATAATATAAGTATATTTACCAGGATCGTCTTTTCAATCTTTTTAATGTCATCGTGTCGTGTCTGGACTTCATTCAGAACTGCTCGGGCTTGGCCTGATCGGTTGGCTTGCATAAGCTAAATAAAAATAGCTCAAGTTAAAAACACGCAAATCAATTCATTCTCCCTCCTCTTATACTTCTTCTATTACTTCTTCTACTTCAAACGAACAGATAAATATAAGAATATTTTTCCATACTTACAGATTGAGCAAAAATCTGCGTCTCGTCAGAATCCAACGCCTTTTCAATCTCATCCGAAGTTGCCTCTGGCTTAACTATATTTTTTTTTAAAAAAATTTACAGAAATAAAATAAGATAAAAACAGACACTTGGAGGATTAAAAGTCCTTGTCATGGTTACAAAATAACTAGAGGTAAATTTCACACACAAAAACAAAAAAAAAGAAAGAAAGAAATATAGAGAGAAGGGAGGCCTCGTGTTATTTACCAATACGGATCTGTCTCTCGACACGCTGTCTATATTTTTGCTGATACGTCCGTTCAATGTCTTGGTATCGCTGAATTGTTTCAATGAAACGCTTCTTTAATGCCGAAAGCTAATAATGATAATAAAATGTGAACAATGCGTTATTGAATCTATAAAGAAAGAAAAAGGTAGACCCGCCATTATAATTCATTTTACCTGTGTTTTACGCATAGGGAGATCACCAGTGCTGGCTGGTATCCTTGCATTGCTCAATTCAATAGCTATACAATTCAATACAATTCGATACAATTCAATACAATACAATTCAACGCAATACAATCAATTAATTAATCAATTAATTAAATGTTCCTATTACTATTATGGCCATGATTATATATTTAACCAGAATTTCGGAACAAGTAAAAAAAAAAGAAAACTCTTGGCTGGCTATATTTCTTCTCAAACATAATATAATATAGTTTACCTTTTATTCGCAGTTTGGCTTCATTATTCAATTTTGCTGTCTGAGTTGATAGCTGCTCCAGGCGGCGAGTGTTCTCAGACATTTGTTCTTCACTGATATTAACAAGTGTTGCACCGTGCATCTCTTCAATATCAGTAATGTTTTGGTTGATACGTTTGGTCAAATCCTTGACTTCTTCGACCTATAATGCATATAAGCAATTATACATATTTATTTAATAAACAAAAGGTTCAATTATAAGAACATATAAATTTTATGTATATATGTTGGTTCTTTATTGTGACCAAATAATTACAATTAACTCTAATTTATCTATACAAGTTACTATACCTCTAAAAAGAATACTTCGGTCGAAACAGGCCCATTTGGGTCAAGGGCGGTAGGGGCAGTAGTTGGCTGGCGTTGTTGCATTTCATACTGGTCATTGGTGTTCGCGTAACGATCACCTCTGGATGAGTTGTTGTAAGTAGCAGAAGGAGGGGCGGGAGGACGGTAAGAGGTTTCGTCTTCGTAACGTTGTGTGCGTTGAGTTGCTGGTGGGGCACGATAAGAAGGCATGGGAGGGGCGTCATACTCATCACTAAAGTAATAATAGCAAAGGTTAAGAGGGTCTTTATGTACTAAAAGGATATTCTAATGCGGTCGTATATGTCTATGTACCTTAGGCGACTACAAAAATAAAATAAAATAAAATAAAATAAAATAAAATAAAATAAAGAATGGTTAATTAAACGAGTCTTAAGTTGCCTTTTATATATATATAAAATATGGTTGAAACTTACTCATAGCGTTTCTCGTTACTACTTGGACCCTAACAATATACAAGATGTTGGTTGATGATGACATGCTTTGTGTCTATTTATTATTTACTCTTAGTTCCGCTAGTCTGTCTCGGCTCATTGTGAATCGAGATTGGGACATTGTTAAACGAGTGGAAGTGGATTTAAGCGAAAGGAATGTGAAATGGGTGTTGGGATGTGTGTATGTGTGCGGAAGGGGAGAGGAGGGGTTTAGAGACGGACTGTAGAGAAGAGAGAGAGAAGAGGGAGAGAGAGAAGTTCTTGTTAGGCTCCGTCTGTCTTTTTTAGCCTTTTCATCCTTTTGTTTTTTCTTGTGTTGCATTAAGATTGAGCCCGCTCTAGGGTAGGACAACGCAAATTGAATAACTTTGATCTGTCCACTTCTACAAAGGAGTCCCGTTTCACACGACTTGACTAGCATATTTCGGTAAATAGCAATGTGCCCAGTCATTTCCCCTCTTCTCTCTTACTAGACAAGTCAAATCCAATTGACCCAGAAGATATAAATAATATGCATACATAGTTCCATTATCTTGTCGACCAAAACGACCACCAGTTTACTTGACCAAGAATATATATACACACACATATATATATATATATAGATTTACTATATTATTTATCATTTTCATACTTGAAAATAAAATAAAATAAAACATACACGCACACTTTCTTTTAATACAAGTTACAAGCAACTTAAGGGGGTGTCGCCTTCTTCTTCTTCTCTTCGACAATGTCGATATTATCTTCAGGCACCTACAGAAAACAATTATAGAGTGATATCAAGTAAATAAACACAATATAATAAAAGCCAATGAATTTTTTATTCACACAAAGCCGTCTATTGTAGTTTTTGTTTTTGTTTTTAAAGCGTTTTTGAAGACTTACATGAGGCCAGTTTGCAAGGATCAAGTCATTCAACTCCTCAGAGAAATCACCTTGGACAACGATCTCATCCTGTCCCTGGTTATTTTTTGCAACAGATGATCCACATGCGAATTTGTTGGCAAACATCTTTGCCGCTTTCTTCATGTCCACACCTTGAAAGAAAGTAAGAATTCACAGTTAAGATATCAATAGAAATTAAGAATATATTATACTAGTTCTTCAAGACCAGCCAATAAAATATAAAAATGTTTACCAAATACATCCAAGCCGTAAATGGTAGTAACGCACTTTCGCTTTGTACGCTCTACACGCTTAATTGTAACGCGGGAAGACTAAATTGAATAAACACACATATAAGTAAGTTGACAGCTTTGTCATTACCACCACACACACGCAATATTCAATATCCCTCTTTTTAATCTTTTATTTACTTTTTTTTCATTAAGAATTAATAACCAAAAACCTCCAAAAGAAAAGAAAAAGAAATAGCCTCACCATCTTCTTCTTATTCTCGCGTTCAAGCTTAGCCTCGAGCTTGGCTGATTTGTCCTTTACAAAGGTGCGATCAGGCTTACCATCAGCAGTTGTAGCTCCGGGTTCTTCGAGTGCGACATTCTCTACACCCTTTGTGATTGCTAATATACATGAGCGGTTTTTTTTTTGGTTCGGTTGCATTTTTTAGTTTAGATTTTTTGATATATCTCGCTATATACATATATATCGTAACGCGTTCATAGTCTGGAGATAGCTTGCCTTCGACATTGTAAAGTGAAACGTAGACGTCTTCGTGATTATCTTTAAGCCATTCTTTGCACTTTTCTTGGGTACCGCTGAATTCACAGTACTAGATTTAAGGATGAGAATGTAGTAGCTTCACATGTATGTATATACATGTTTTATATACAAATAAATCAATAATGTACCTCTGGGGGCATTGTGCAGACTACGCGTAGAGATGATTAAGACAAGTTGTACTTTTTTTATATATATATATATTCACATGCAATCATTCTTTCTAAGAAAGAAATGTGTCTCTACTCACTGCCACAATACAGGACTTTTACTTCTTCCAAGGCCATGACGATATAATGCTATAAAATAATGCAAAAGAAATAGGACCAAAAATAAAAATAAAGGGAATAAAGGCGGTTTTTTCTTTTTTCTCTTTTCTTTACTTTGTGCGATTGTTAAAATTCGTTTTCCTTCAAGCTTAAATCAGCAGTCATGAAATATTACACGCCAGCTTTATTTATATTTATATATATAAATTAGGCTTGGAAAGTAAAACGACTAGCAAAAAAAAAAGCAGAAAACTAAAGGCAAAATATACAATGTATACTAGCAATAGAAGAAGTCCTTTGAAGAGTATGAATAAAGAACTAAATAATCAATTCCCAACAATAGCAGTAAATAAATAAGTAAAATGTATACATGTATATATCATATAATATCCATATGTGTATGGGTCTGTGTGTGTGTGTTTTTTTTTAATTACTTCTTTTTAAGTCCAAATTGGAATCCTCCTGCTCGCTTTTGGGGAAGGCCAAACGACATTTTAATTGCCTCTTTTTTGACGTTTGGGATGTCAGCAGCAGGCACAGAATAAGGTACTGGTGCTGTTGAAATAGAAGAAGAAGAAGAGGTAGGAATGGGAGGAGTAGAAGTAGAAGGAGGGGGTGGAGGGGGAGGAGTCATGGCTTTTGGAGGTGCGGCTGGAACAGATCTCTGGATTGGTACAGTAGGTTGAGGTTGAACAGTGGCCCAACCACCTCTTCCGGCTGATGTGTTTGTATGAACTGGTTTAGCTGATGGAGGTGCGGGTGTAAGTGTAGGTGGAGGTGGAGGTGGTGCTGCTTCTCCTGATCTCTTTAGCATTGCTTCATGCATTCTCTTCAACTCTCTCTCCTCGCGCTTCCTCTCTCGTTCTCGCTTTCTTTCTTTTTCAGACAAGGCAGCATCTGTATTCTTTGCCGACTCTTTCATGTCCTTGAATCTCTAAAAAGAAGCACACATATACATAAAACAATTAGATAATGCTAGCTATAATCATGTCATGTACTCAATGTACCTTTAAAAATATATAATAATATTTACCTTTTTATGGTGGTGATCATAACTCTGTAAATGCTGTTCATATTCACTGATTTTGCTGTACTGCTTATCACACAACTCACAATAAAATGCTCGTTTGACTTCCTTTAATTCGCGTACAATTGCTTCCTTTTGAACAACCTTGTTTTCTCTCCAATTTTTCTCCTCTTCTGTTTCCTCCAATTGTTTCTCACTATCGAGAGCCTTTCGACGTGCTGTTGACGACACGTGGTAGGATTCTTCTTCGCCGGCCTTACCAACACCAAGCGAGTCGAGTTTGATCTCGATTGAAATAGGATCGATACGACCTAAAACGAGTGTAGATAATTAGTATATAGTATGTATTTTATTTGTGAGCATATAAGTATGTCTGCAGAGCTATCATCATTATTTACAGCTATTATATTACGTTACCTTGACCCTGAGTACCAAGACCTTCACCAACTTTCCATCCCATTTTTTGCAAGAGTAAATAGCCTCGATTGGTACTTGGAATTGGTTCGAGCATTGTGGCTTGCATGTTGGCTTCAAAGTTCATGTAGCCTGTGGGCTGTGCATTGCGTGGAAGCGAAAACGAAGGCTCTTCGGCAAAGTCAAGACTGTCTTGGCTGCCATCGGATGTGTAGCCTGTCGTCATCTTTTTGGATTCAAGGACAAAAAAAAGGAAAGGGTAGACAGGGAATTGGGAAAATTAGGACGAACATTGTAATACCTTTAAGATATTTATTTTTCTTCTTCTTCTATGAATATATAAGTATGAATGTATATATGTATATATTGTTGGATTACAAATATATATATATATATATAAAAGAATGCAAGATTGAAAGATAAACACAATTCTCTAAACCTCTCGCTCTCTCTTTATAACTTTCTATTTTTTTACGGTCGGACACTTAAATAACATCTTTCGGTGGTGTAAATATCGATATTTGCATTTTTACATCCATCGATATCTCCATGAATATTGGTCTGTTGCTAGTCAAACAAGCACTGACCAAAGTTGTGTTACTTTTTGCACAACTTTACTTAATAGAGCAAAAACAAAAATTTCATTTTTTTTTCAAATACTGCTCTGAGGAAAAAGTGGGTATTAAAACTGGACTTTTTGGTGCAAATAGCCATTTTTTATTAATAAATGGTTTTTTAAGAATGAAAAAATATGATGTTTTGATCAATACTTGAGTAATCAATGTCAAACTACTTTTATGTGGTGGATCTTTTTGTGCCTCACCAGGTTACTTATATTTATAGGAAAGAGTTTCATAATAGATTTGGATGTATAGCAGGTTTTTTGTATTTAATTTGTCCATTTTGATCAAAATGATCCTTTTCTTTTTATACATATTTATAAAGCGCTTCATTATAACGCTCGATATAGATATAGTAATATGATTTTTGGTTGTATCAATATTAGCACAATATCAAGACCTAACTATATGTACATTTACAATCTCTCTTTTATTCAAATAAATTATCAAGATACTGTGATCTACTTGAAGATGTATTCGACTTGATTCCCTCCCTTAAATCCCTAATTGATAAATCATCGTTCAAAAAGAAAATAATATTTAATATAAAAAAATACGGGCCTTGAATACAAACCCACATATATAGACACACAGTATGAGTGTGTTGTGGTTTGAATAACATTCGTGACTCTAATCCTTATTTCCATTGTTATTGTTATCATCTTATTTGTTTGTCATTTCCAAAGAAAGAGAGAGAAGATGAGCTTGTTACAAAAGACTGCTATTATTACTGGAGCAACGCGTGGTATTGGTTTTGGGATTGCAAATGCAATGGCCAAACAGGGTGCTCAGACGATTCTGATCGGTCAAGATCCTGAACGTGTCAAGGCAGTGGAATCGTATTTCCAAAAAATATATGGCGACCATCACCAAGGCGTTGTGTTGGATGTTTCTGACAGTCAGGCCATTGAAACTACTCTCAAAGTATAGACACAAATAGATACATTTACATATATGTATATTATAGAGATGTATACTTAGCTTGAGTTTATTTTTAGGACCTATTGAAACACTCTCCAGCCCAATACTTGGTAAATGCTGCAGGTAAATAGTATATTATTTAAAGGAAAGAAATAAATATATATATATATATATAATTGCTTTATAGCTACACAAAAGAACGAGTAATAAGAGTCGAGGCACCTTCCTTTTTGTGTATTCTAAAAAGGAGTTTTATGAATATTAAAATATATAATAAAGGCATTGCACGAGATGGACTTTTGATTCAGCTCAAAAGAGAAGATCTAGAGGATACGATCAATACCAATTTATTGGGTACTATTCATATGTGTCGTCTTGTTGCAAAGTCAATGATACGCAAGCGACAAGGTAAGAATATTAATAATCAATCGTTTGTATGTAAAATACAACACAATTTTAAAATAATTTACTATATGTATATATATATTTGTATGTATAATGAGGAAAGGTGGCTGCATTATCAATCTGTCAAGTGTGGTTGGCATCGATGGCAATGTAGGACAGAGTTCCTATAGTGCGTCCAAGGCTGGAATTATCGGTACACACCATTTCATTTGGAATCACCCACAATTACTTATTTGGGTTTCACAGGATTCACTCGTTCGCTTGCAAAGGAACTTGGACCTCTTCGCATTCGAGTAAATGCAATTGCACCTGGATTCATTGAAACTGACATGACAGCAGGTAACAAGTAAAAAGCTTTTTGTTTAATAATATATTGTTACAGTATTTACTTAAAAGAAGAAGAACTTTTCTAATACACAGTTGTTTAAGATCTTTTAGCGGCTACAGAAAAGAAACAGGCTCTATTGGATTCTATTCCTTTACGTAAATTGGGTACTGTAGAGGATGTTGCCGAGGCTGCAATGTTTCTAGCCAAATCAAACTATGTTCATGGACAGGCAAGTGCTTTTGCTTTGATTTATTTCTTTCGAATGTCTTGGCTTTGCTTAGCAACTGAATACAAATATATCCATACTTTATATAATATATGTATATAACAAATGTATTAATTTTAGGTCCTTCGAGTGGATGGTGGTTTACACCTATGAGTTTTGTGTTGTAATTTTTTTAAAAAATTTATTCCCCGTCACTTACAACGGTGCTTTAATGAGATTGTGAGTCTGTGGGTATTGTGTATTGTGTATGATGTGTTTGTGTTTGTGTGTGTGTGGAAAATTAAATAAAAGCCAAAAATAATAATAATAAAAATAAAAAAAAGGAAAAAGGAAATAAAGCAGAAAGAATCCCCCTCTACTTCTTCTTCTTCTCCTTTTCTTCTTCTTCACACACAAAAACTAACCACCAAAATAAGACAATTTCCCTTTATTTTCTTTATTTTCCTTTCCTCTTGTACACTTCTTTCTTTGGAGTAATATCCACTGGTGTTGTCTTGATAATTTAAAAGCTAACATATAGACAATAGACAATAGATATATCACGCACGCATATACATAAATAAAATATATTAATAAAAATTAAACACCAAAAAAAAACAAGAAAAAAAAACAAAAAAAACAAAAGTATTCTTCTCTTGACATCATCTTCAACGTGGCTTCTTCAAACCCCACGAATCCATTTGGCGATGCCTCTGAGGCAACCAGTCCGACACAACAACATGTGTACGGAGGCGACGATGCGACCAACAATCCTTTCGCCAGCCCATCTCAGACTCATCAGCCTTCGTCCAACGGCGCCCCTTACCAATACTCTCCCTCAGACTACGGTACAGACCTGATTGATCTCCAGCACGGCCCACCTTCATCACATCCCAACCCTTCCTCTATCCCAACTGCTCCCTCGGCCACTGCAGCACCAGTACATTTTAGCAACACAAAACGTAATAATGAACCATTCCATGCTGATTCTGGTAATATCATCTATTAATTTACTAATGGCTTTTATATATCTATTTCTTTTATTTTTTTTAAAAAAATATACATATACATATTCTTATTCTTATTCTTCTTTGTTTGCTTATATGTGTATATATTTCTATAATTTCTGCTACTATTCTTATTATTGTCTTTGTAGCATCCTTATACGATGGAACGGAAGCATTCGACGACGATGATGACCTGCAGTTGTTGTCGCATCAAGGCCAAATTGCAGGCACACACACAAACTCTTCGAACCCTCCAGATCCTGGAATTCCTCTTCGGTCAGCTACGTCTCCTCGTCGAGAGCCTCCTGTCAGGACGCGTAGTCTGAAAGAACGGCTCAGTCAGGCTGTCAAGGGGATATTTAACCGGCCAAAGACAGCCTCGGGAACTATGGGTGAAGGAGGTGAACGGATCATTTACATCAACAATCCAGCCCTCAACGGCGCCCAACAATTCCTTCACAACCGGGTATTTACTGCAAAGTACACCGCCTTTTCTTTTCTTCCAAGGTTTCTTTACGAAGAGTTTTCAAAATATGCAAATGTGTTTTTTTTGTTTATTTCTGGTATTCAGGTAAATATATTGTATATATACATGGAGTGTTAATATTGAAAAGATTCTAACATGGTCTTTAAATCTTACTTGGGTTGATAGCAAATTCCTGGTATCTCCCCCACTTCAAGGTATACCACCCTTGTGCCGCTGGTCATTGTATTGACAATCACTGCAGTAAAAGAAGTTATTGAAGATTGGGTAGGTCTCTTTTGGTTTGTGTTTGGTTTGTGTTTGGTTATTGTTTCAAGTGTTGTTCTTGGTGTTACTATTGTTGTATAAAACCTAACCTTAATTGATTTTATGTTGTTGTTAAATGTTCTTTATAATCTACATATATAAACTTTTGTTCTTATCATACAATAGGGAGTTCATCGTTCGGATGCAGAATTGAATGCCAAATCTTGTCGGGTATTGGAGGGCACTCAGTTCGTAGACAAGTCTTGGCGTGACATCAAAGTGGGGGATGTTTTGCGCGTTGAAAGCGGAGAGAATTTCCCTGCGGACCTGATTCTTGTAAGCAGTTCAGAGCCAGAAGGACTGTGTTATATCGAGACAAGTAACCTGGATGGGTAAGCAAATTCAAACAACAGTATTAAGAGCGCACAAAGGAGAGGATATGGAAGATATGGAAGATATGGAAAATACAAAAGGGCAAAGAAAGAAAAGGACTTGCGGAGGGTTTACTACTAGTGATGTTTTTCTTATTAATTTTTGGTTAATCTCTTTGTGTATTACGCGCAGTGAAGTTAATTTGAAAATTAAACAAGCCTTACCCCAGACTGCTGGACGTCTAAATCCTATCGAAATGAGCCGTCTCCAGGGCGTAATAAAATCAGAACAGCCGAACAACAGACTTTACAACTATGATGGTGTAATGACAATATCTTCGGACAATGACACCGGAAAGCCACGCGATCATCCACTTGACCCAACCCAGCTTTTGCTACGCGGTGCTCAGCTGAGAAATACGTCTTGGGTATATGCAATTGTCGTGTTTACTGGTCATGAAACCAAATTAATGTTGAATTCGAGGTAAAGCTGATAAGAATGATATGTGAAATGTATATATATATATATACACATAGGTTATAGCGAGAGTTTAAACTAACCAACTAACAACCTAAATTTTCATCTTTTCTTTTTCTTTTAAACAGCAAAAAACCATCCAAAGTTTCAAATATTACACATATCACTAACCGAAACATTCTTTATCTGTTTGCAATCTTGGTTTTGATGAGTATTGGAGGTGCTATTGGTGGCATGGTCTTCACTGTATGTATATATAAATTAAAATGTTACAAACAAAGAAGAAGAAAAGGGAAATGCATCCTTTTGTTTTGTCTCTTGATCTCTCTGTTTTTTCTTCTGTAGTGGTGTATTCAATTATATGCCTAACTAACTAACTAAATAATTAAATAATTAAATAAATTACTTGTTTGATTTTGTAGATCAACAAAGGAGACTTGGTGAGCTACTTGCCACTAAATGAACAAAGCAGGGCAGAAGAGTTTGGATATGATATCTTGACTTTTTTGATTTTATTCAACAGTTTTATCCCGATTAGGTAAGGACAAGAGAAATAATGAACAATGAAAAAAAGGGGGGAGAGGAAAGGAACAGAATTATAGACAGCATATATACATAATTATATACAATCTCAGTCACAAACTCTTTTTCTATTTTATTTATTAAACTCTAAAATTTATACACATTATTTTTGCTCTTACTAGTTTGATGGTTACTATGGAAATTGTCAAGTTTATATTGTCATACTTGATTGAATCAGACTTGGATATGTACTACGAGCCAACCGACACTGCAGCGGTTGCACGCAGTAGTAGTTTGATTGAAGAGCTTGGTCAAGTCAAATATGTTTTCTCGGACAAGACTGGTACACTGACTTGCAATGAAATGCAATTCCGACAATCATCGATTGCCGGTCTGTCGTATGCTGATAAGGTCGAGGCCGATAAACAGGCCAGGGATGGCACAGACGATCCTACACTCCAATACAATTTTGACCAACTCCAAGAGCATCTCAAGACACATCCTACGGCCAACGTTATTAACGAATTCTTGATTCTCTTGGCGTGCTGCCACACTGTCATTCCAGAAGCACAAGAAGGCTCTGATGAGATTGAATATCAAGCATCGTCTCCAGATGAAGGTGCCTTGGTCAAAGGTGCCAGTATGCTTGGTTACAAATTTCATGTAAGGACATGCAAATAATAGATATATAGATATATGAGGTATATCTATTGATTGAAAGATAATTGGATAAGAGGTGTATTCGCTTTTTTTTCGTTGTTGTTGTTTTACACCTACAGTTAATATTTACCCACCAACCTACGGGTCGATATACCTTATTTATATATGTATTTTCTAGACACGTCGTCCAAACTCTATTACTTGCTCGATTCGTGGTCATGATATGGAATATCAAGTTCTGAATGTGTGTGAGTTTAATTCGACACGTAAACGTATGTCGGCAATTATTCGCGGTCCGGACGGAAAAATCAAGTTGTACTGCAAAGGTGCCGACACTGTTATTCTCGAACGTTTGGCAGACAACAACCCGTTTGTCGAGACCACCTTGGTCCATCTGGAAGACTACGCGTCCGAGGGTCTGCGAACCTTGTGTATTGCAATGCGCGAGATCCCTGAAGAAGAATACGCACGCTGGTCCCAGATTTACGATCGTGCTGCAACCACCCTTGTGGATCGTGCCGATGAACTTGATAAGGCGGCCGAGATGATCGAGCAGAATTTGTTTTTACTTGGTGCAACCGCAATTGAAGACAGACTCCAGGATGGCGTACCAGATACTATCTACACACTCCAGGAAGCCGGTATCAAGGTCTGGGTCCTTACGGGCGATCGACAGGAAACAGCTATCAATATTGGATACTCTTGCAAACTTCTCAATGAAGAAATGAGTTTGATTATCTGTAATGAAGACAATCACTGGGATACAAAGACATTTTTGGCTAAGAAACTGGAAGACATTCAAAAGCTGATGACTCGCGGGGAAGACGTTGAGGTAAGAAGAAGAAGAAAGGGTGCTGGTGGTGGTATGAGGATCAAGGCAAGTAAATCATACTATGCTTTTACTAATGCATTTCTTTATTACTTTAAACTCTACATTACAACTACAAATAGCCTTTAGCACTGGTTATCGATGGTCGCGCACTGACATTTGGGCTTGAAAAAGATATCGAAAAAATTCTATTTGATTTGGCTGTTCTGTGTAAAGCGGTTATCTGCTGCCGTGTATCTCCTCTTCAAAAGGCTCTGGTTGTCAAACTTGTTAAAAAGTATGACAAGGCAATTTTGCTTGCTATTGGTGATGGTGCCAATGACGTCTCTATGATCCAGGCGGCCCATGTTGGCGTGGGTATCAGTGGTGTTGAAGGCCTTCAGGCAGCACGTAGTGCAGATTTTGCTATTTCTCAATTCCGTTTCCTCAAGAAGCTCCTGCTGGTTCATGGTTCATGGGCTTACCAACGGTTGAGTAAAATGATCTTTTTCTATTTCTACAAAAACGTTACTTTGTACCTCACTCTGTTCTGGGTAAGTGATTTTAATAGATTGAGTAGCTTAAATGGGATGGGATGGGATGGGATAGGATAGGATGTGGGATAAATTGATTATTATAAATATTGGTATCAGAAGAAAAAAGGAAGATTTAGAGTTTTTCTAATATGGTTATAATTTTTTGGGAATACCTAATATAGTATGCATTCTACAATGGGTTCTCAGGATCAACTCTGTATGAGTCTTGGACTATGTCGTGTTTCAACGTCATCTTTACATTCCTTCCTCCCTTGGTTATTGGTGTCTTTGATCAGTTTGTTTCAGCCCGTATGTTGGACAAATATCCTCAAATGTACATGCTCGGCCAAATTAATGAGTTCTTTAATCAAAAGAAGTTCTGGGGATGGTTTTTGAATGCCTGTTATCATTCTCTGGTAAGCACTGGTCACCATTATGTACCATGTACTATGTATTAGTAGTAGTATAATTATAATAATTTTGCTAATCATTATGTCTATTTCTTGTGATTATAGCTCCTGTTCTTCCTTGGTATGGCTGCATTTAGAGATGAAGGTGTATTCAAGAACGGTTTGATGGGTGGTCAATGGTGGGCAGGCACAGCTGTTTTCACGGCCGTCCTTGGCTGTATTGTTTGGAAAGGTGCTCTGGTGACTGAGTAAGTAAATTGAGATAAAAAAGGAAATTTGATAGAAATGGAAATCCGGTTTTTTTTCTTTTTTTTTAGATTTCTGACAAATCAATGATTTATTGCTTTACTATAGTGTTTGGACAAAGTATACCTTCATTGCCATGTTCGGTTCAATGGTTATCTGGTTTATCTACCTTCCAGTAGTAGCGTATATTGGACCTGCAATTTCAGTTACAGTGTTTCCTGAATACTATGGCATGGTTCCCATGTTGTGGGGAAACCCTAATTTCTGGTTTTTCATTATCCTGGTACCATTCACTTGTAATTTGCGAGATTTCATATGGAAATAGTAAGTTTGTTATTTTTTTTAAAAAAAAAAAAAAGAAAATCATGGAAAACCTTGGTTGTTTTACTATTACCCTGATTTGAGTCATTGATCAAAAAAAAATCCGGGTGTTTTTTTTTTTCTACTTAAAAAAAATTATTTGTGTAGTGGAAAGCGTATGTACCGACCCATGCCCTATCATTTCGTTCAAGAGATCCAAAAATACAATTTACCCGATTATCGACCTCGAATGGATCGTTTCCGCCAGGCTGTCAATAAGGTCCGGCGGATACAGCGTTTGAAGAGAAACAGAGGATATGCATTTTCTCAGAACGACAGTGACCAAGCCAAGATCATTCGTGTTTACGATACTACACAGCAGAAGCCACTTGGTTAATCTTATTATCTTACTTCTATTATTATTCACCTACAACAAAGTTCCGCTTTTTTTTTCTATTTCTTGCTTTCTATTGTTTCCCTATCTTTTGTCTACATTTTGATTGGTAAATTAACATATATATATATATAAAATAATATAATATAAAATACCTAATTCTTGTTTTGTCACATAATATATATATATATATATGAATTTGCATATGTATCTATGTATCTATGTATGTATGTTTTTTATACAAAATGTCTGGGTACCCGTAAACTTCCGTGTTCAACCCTTTCTCCTCCACAACCCACGACTGTTACACAGTTTAGAAATGAACGATTTGTTTGTTAATCCAAAAAGGAAAAATAGTCAGACCATTTTTTATATTAATTATCCGCCACCGCAGATCTAAACTTCATATATATATATATAGCACTCAAATCCCATACCTTTTTTTATTATTATTATTTTATTCATTTATTTCATCTTCACTCTTCCCTCTCTTACCCTTGCTCTTCCTTTTATTTACTTCTTACATTACCCCAAGAATGCAGCACATTGATAACGACCAGCTCTACCAGGACAGTACATACCGCTTCGAGTATGTCTCCAAGTTCATGGACTTTGGTATGTGTAATCAATATGCTTTACCTGTCAACTTGTCCTAACCTTTTCTCCTTTGTTGTTATTTGATAGGCGAGGCTGATATCAAGGCCATTCAGGATGTTGCTGAGCTTGTCCGTCCCCTTGTTCCCGTTGTGGTCGATGCTGTCTACGCAAAGCTATTCGAGTTTGATGTCACCAAGAGATTTTTCTTACCCAAGAATGATGGCTTCGAAGGCGAATTACCTGCCACTTTGGAAGAACTCACATTGAACCACCCCCAGGTTAAGTTTCGTAAAGAATTCCTGGGCAAGTATCTTTACAAGATTCTCTCTGGTCCATATGATGAAAGGTAAATACAATTGGCATAAAGTGGATATATGTATGTGTGTGTGTGTATGTGTATGTGTACAATATGAGCGATAAAAAGGAGATGATGGATATTAAATGTATATTACTTTTTTTGTTTTTTATTCAACTCATTTATCTTTCTAGATTCATTCGTTATTTGGACTGGGTTGCCAAAATCCACACTGATACCCCCGAAAAGAAGTCAAAGATCAATGTTGATTATATTCACATCAACGCACTGATGGGTTTCGTAGAGACTGCTTTGGTCGGTGGACTTCTGTCCTTAAATTTGGACCGTCAGACTGAAGGAGCTGCCTTGGCCGCATTCAATAAGCTTTTATGGATCCAGAACGATTACTTTGCCAAGTACTACATCAAGCCCGAGAAGAAGGCTGTTGTAGCCAAGAGCTTCCCTGTAGACTTGACTATTCTGCCATTCGCCGTAGGTGCTTTGGCTGGCGCACTTGGTGTATGGCTTGGTCTCCAGCGCCAGTAGATATGTAATCCGGCTGTAAATATAATACAGACTTATTCAATTCCCCTCTGTTTTTTTCATTATAAATAAATATCTCTTCATATTATCATCTTTTTTAAAAGCATATACTTTTATACACATATAAGCAACATCATCAATCAATGAGAGACAGAGTGAATATAAAAGGAAAAGGATGTTTTTAAAGTCAAAAGATGAAGATTAGATCTAAATTGATGAAGTGGGGTTTACAAGGGTGATAATATTGAGTGAACGTTTGCCTATTTAAGCTATCAATAAGCGTGACAGAAAGAAATAAATAAACTAGAAATGGAAAATATACAGTAAAAATAATAATAATAATGTCCAGAACCTTACCTATCTGTGTGTATTGAAAAGAGAACCAGATCTCACTCTTATTATTATAATTTACAAGCAAAATTTGTACAACACTGGAAAATGGTTAGTGCTTTGTACAAACCTTTTATTGTAAAATAAAAGAGCAATTTATCTATGTATAAATGCAGTCCTGAGAATTTGATTACAAAAAAAAGCAAAGCACAAGAAAGATCATAATTATGAAATCCCACGAGCAAACTAACAAATCTTTTAACCTCCTCCCCGCATTTACACAATTTTTTCTTTAGATTGTGATACGAATACCAGGGCCATTATTATGTATTTAGAGCAATGGTATTGTACCAAAGTCTTGTGAATGTGGTTCTCCGAATATGCAAGTATCAGGGCTATAGCCTTATACCATTCTCTAGTAATTTTCTTATATAAGAGTAAGAGAAATTGATGTTCGCCAAATTTTAATGGAATGATTTCTTTTTCTTTTCTTTTGTACTACTTGAAAGACCCTGTAACACTACTGGAGTCGTGTCTGGGAACTGTCTTCTTTCGTTATTATATTATATTATATTATACTATTGTATATTATGTTACTGTATATCCGGAAATGATGCACTTTAATTAAAGTCAAACTTGCTATAAAAAGTTATTTCTTATTCTGCTGTTGTAGAGAGGCGTGCGTTAATATTGATAACTGGCTACCGTTTGGTTAATTCCATTAAATGAATCAACATATAGCTTTATATATCAGTATGAGTATTATGAAAAGAAGAAGAAGAATATGAATTGGTATTAATCATCAAATTGATAAACAGGGTGGTCAAAATCAACGTGTCACCGATCATTTATTGATTTATTGACTTTTATATCTTTAAAGTATGAGTGGCTTTAACCATACAAGACTATTTATTTTTACCAGTTTTTTTATTCTTTACAATTCGATGTAGCGATGCTTTCATAACCATCAAAACAATACAATCGGGTGTAATAGCCTTGAGTAAATTACAGCAAGTCAAAAAACCTCCAGTAGTTTAGTTTTGAGCTAAACTACCAGTACTCAGACTGATTATATATCTATACATATTAAACTATTAATTGAGCATATATCACATTAATCATTTGTAATTTTGATCAAAATGGATAAATTAAATACAAAAAATCTGCTATACATCCAAATCTATTAAGTAGTGCTTTCTTGTGTATATAAGTAATCTGGTGAGCCACAACAAGATCCACCACATAAAAGTAGTTTGACATTGATTACTCAAGTATTGATCAAAACATCATATTTTTTCACTCATAAAAAACCATTTACTAATAAAAATGGCTATTTGCACCAAAAAGTTCATTTTTAATACCCACTTTTTCCTCAGAGCAGCATTTGAAAAAAAAATTAAATGTTTTGTTTTTGTTCTATTAAGTAAAGTTGTGCAAAAATTAACACAATTTTGGTCAGTGCTTGTTTAACTAGCAACAGACCAATATTCATGGAGATATCGATGGATGTAAAGATACTAATATCGATATTTACACCATCAAAAGATGTTATTTAAGTGTCCGACATCAAAAGTGTGTGTGCACTAAAAATTGATCTTACTTTTTGTTGATGTTCGCGCTCTGCAGCTATTTAGCGCAAGGTATTATAAATACGATATTGGTATTTATGTTTTTCCCAAAAAAAAAGAGGATAAGAGTATGGTAATATTCCGTAAGGTATATATATAAATATAAAGCATAATTTTTAGTATGATGCTTCAAAAAATGAAAAACAAGCATCCAAGCACCTAAAAAATAGTTCACCACTGGATGTCGTGACTTGGCCAAAATTTTGTAGATTTTGTACTTTATGTAAAATTGATGGCAAAGTTTATAGAAAAGCAAAGTCAAGGATAAAACATAATCAATCTATGTAAGAGTGGCTATATTAATACAAAGTTATAGAAGTCTAATTTACTTGTAGGGAGTTTGGTCAGGTGCACTATATTTTATGGGTACTCTAATCAAGCATATTGTACATATGAATTTTGAAGCATATGAGAGAAAACATACCAACCAAGAGACATTAATGGTACTCGATAGTTTTTTTTTGATGTTGGTTATTGTTGGATAATGCTTAAACTACCGCTACATCCAACAGTCAAGCATCCAGAGCTGGTGAAACCCCCTAATATAAACACGCCTTTCTATTTCTGAAAGATATTCTATAAATATGTTACCAAAGATGTACACAGTATACCCACTACAGGAAATGCGACATTATAATATATTAATATAAAGTCGAAGGAAAAGGGAATTTTGTGGACAATAGAAACATGGAAAATGTAAACTTTTAAAGTGGGACTTTCTTTTACACAATATTCACCACACAATCCTTGTTTCGAAGTATACAACGCCTTTACTGACCTAAGCTCTAAGGTTAAGGTAGTTGATTTTACGATATGTAGTTTGACTGCCAACATTGGCTAAATATTAATCAGAGCTCTAAATATACAAGGAGAATCGCGGAAAATCGTTTCTCATTGTCCCAACAGTAAAAATTAGTCATAGTAGTGTCAAAGCAAAACAGGTGTACGTTCTTTGATAAAAGCAATGAATTAATATATATACATAAATTTCGTAAATTGGGTATTGTTTAACAGGTGCTCTATTTTAGATACAAAAAATACAAATTCGCCTCAACCTCAAGTAAAAACATTATAGTATTCCACATAGTAAATGTTACACGATTTATATGTTATGTCATGGAATAAATGAGCATTATGCAGATCAAGGTTTTATGGCTCTCCGACGAGAAGAGTGTCACTTGCTGAGCAACATTTATAACAGACTGTCGACCACCATGAGGTCTCATAATGACTCATTTGATCTACAGCATTTCGCCAGCTTGGTCAGCTAAGTTCAAGTGAAATTAATGATCATTTTGTTTTAATCAAATCATAAATTGTTTTCTACTTATGCATTTGTATTTTATTAGTAGTTAAACACGAACATTATAGCTATTATATATATATATATATAAAAGCTATTGGTTTATCAGTGTTATTCTTCACTTAAAGTGTAACTCTATCCAAAGTATAGAAATAGACAACTACAAAGAAACGAATGAAGTGGTTGCACCAGCCGCAGTAAACTTCTTTGTACTACATTTATGCAGTAAATTAAAGTATATAAAGTTAATAAAATTAAGTCATGTTTTATTTATCTCTTACTTTGCATAGAAATTTAACAATGGAAACTCTTGTTGTAGCTCCTCTTCATTCAGTTGATACCATCGATACCACCGAAGATCATTCTAGAATCCAAGCATTTTATCAATTAAAACAAACCTTAAAAAAGAATCAGAGAGTTGTAAATTATACCACGCGAGATCAGACGATATGGACCTCCTGGAGAATTGAAGAGAAGATATACAAATCTCATCGAGATCCATTGCCTTCTAAAGCACGAGGGCTCTTTACTGTCCATGAAGATGGAGTGCATCGGGTTGTAGTTAGAGGCTATGATAAATTTTTCAATGTTGGCGAGACCGATGATACACAGGTAAGCTATTAAAAACTTAATGAGTACATGTCTCATAGCTGTGTTTCTTAGTGGGATGCTTTTCGCGAAGGAACAGAGGGACCTTATGATGTGACACTTAAAGAAAATGGATGCATTATTCTCATTTCAGCCCTTTCAGAATCCAGTCTTGCTGTCACATCGAAGCATGCACTCCCTAAAGTTCAAGATGATGAATATTCCCATGCAGGAGTTGGATACAAGTGGTTGTGTAAACATCTTGCTTCTGTACATATGACAGAACGAGATTTAGCAGAGTGGATATATCATAAAGATATAACATTAGTAGCAGAGGTATACAAAAAAGGCAATACGAAAATCAAGTATATTTACTTTTATTTTATTTTGAAACAGCTATGTGACGACGAGTTTGAAGAACATGTGTTGGAGTATGAACCGGCGAATCGAGGTCTCTACTTACATGGAATTAATTACAACACTATGGAGTATCACACTGTTCCTATGGATGCAGTCCGACAGGTTGCAGTAGTTTTTGGTTTCTTTCCCCCGGAATACATTTCGCTACAAAATATACAGGGTGTCGAAGATATGAGCCAGGAAATGCAGCGCACCCACAAGTTCCTGGGAAGAGAGGTGGAAGGAGTTGTTGTGCGTTGCAAGAAAGGCGGAAAGGACTTTCAATTCAAGATCAAAGACAGACAATATCTACAGTACCGCGAATACAGAGAAGTGACAAATATTATCCTCAGCGCAAAGGATAAAAAGAAGGATGCCAAAAATGTTTGGAAAAGATATGAAAAAACAAGTGATTATATTGATTGGCTGGAAAGTTTGATACAAACCGATCCTGACCGATTAAAAGATTATCGAAAGAAAAAAGGGATTATTTCAATGAGAAAAGATTTCGAAAAAGAGATTAAATCGAGATAGCTCTCGGTTCACATACAATAAATTTTATACTCATTCATACTCGTCTGTATCTGCATACTCATCCTTCATATAAAATGTTGGCATTACCAGTGAAGCACGATCAAGATACCACTGTCCACAATCCAGTTTTAGCAGAGTGGCAGTCATGACCATGTTTGTCAATAGCTCTTTCACAATGCTGTTTTCCAATTTTACTTCAAATATATCGTTCTCGTTGTCATAGTCCTGTAGAATAACTGAGATAAAATCTTCATCCTTGGCCTCTTCGGGAATTGGTGCGATACTTTTTATTTTGACAAGGATTTGGTACCGGCGATCAACGACATGAGCTTTACTGATGTTCTTTATAAACGGGTGGACATGAGCGCGTGCTTCCACAGAGGACATTCCAACAGAGTCTGCTAAAAAGTCGTCGATTAATCCCTGTGTTTTGGAGTTTCCTACAGCCCATGACATGTCCATAGAAGCAGCTGCCTTGAGTTCGCCCTCAAATAGCATACTACAAGCCTTGTTGAAATTTCCGGGCAACAGATTGGAGACACGCTTGCATTTGGGTAACTCTACTTTGGCTTGGGCACATATCAAGCGTGCTTTTTCAATATCCTCACTGTATTCTGGGCATACGTTACGGATTTGTAGGTATCTGAGAAATGCGTCAATCAGGAGCGGGGCATCATTGAAATCCTGGAGAGCAATAAATCTACTCTGACGCACAAAGGTATTACCAAGATAGACCTGAACAACTTCTGTGAAATCGACTACCATATCCATATCTTCTTCTTCAATATCAGGAACCTGGTCTGTAGAAATCTTGGCAGCTTCGAAATCTTGTTCTGCATCAGGATCATTAGGTGTATCTGCACTGGTTGAACGGCCTTGGAATGCATTGGGACCAGTCTCAATCCCACCAAAGCGTAAATAGTTATCGAAAATGGCTTTTTTCTCTTCAGAAAACTTATGGTTCTTGCGGTACTTCCACAGCGCGTTTCCGACGCGTTCTGAGATAGATAGCGCACTTGGGTTGAAAATATTTTAAGTAAAAAACGGCTTACTTTTGGATACACAGGTACTTACGGGTCAAATGGATCGTCTACAGGATCCTCTGTGTACTTTTCCTGGTAGTCATCCTTGAGTTCTGTACCAGCCTCAGGAAGGTTTGCAGTCTTGGACTTCTTCTTCTTCTTCTTCTTTTTCTTCTCGGTTGCTTCTCCCTGTCGGAGACTTACAGGGGTTGACAGGTTTGTGGGCATGTTGTCTGCGTTGCTCTGTTCAGTAGTAACCTCCTCAACAATTTCCTGATCATCCTCAGATCCTTCATTGGATGCTGTCAAGATGTCTTCACTACGTTCAACATTATTAAACGAGCAGGTGGTTTTTGAGATCTTACTTACACAAATTTCACCCTCTCGTTGAGGTTTTTGCTACCAAGGTCTGTCATTTGTTCAGGAGATGAGTAAGAGAGGGTTCCGGAGGTCAATATGCTGTATATAAGCATTGAAAGCACGACATAAGCCACACTCTGCATTATGTTTGTAGCTATTGGTTCCCCGAAAAGACTTTCATTGTATACTATTTCCTCATCGAGTCATTATGGTATGGATGTACACCTTACAATCGTTGTGGGATCATTACTCACAAAAATCTACTGTATAGTCGCGTGTTGAACTGTTAACACCTGAAGGTACGGTTTGAATTACTCTAAAAATTAACATGAACTAATATTTTTTGACAGGTCTGCGTGTCGATGGTCGTCGCGCTAACGAATTAAGAAAGATCACAGCCAAGACCTCCGTCTTTAGTCAATCGGATGGATCTGCGTACATTGAACAGGGAAATACAAAGTGTTTAGCTGCTGTATATGGCCCACGAGAGGTAATCATCGAGACTTCCGATAACGATTGTTACTAATACCTTTTCTCTAGGTGCGTCATCGTATGCAAGCACTTGCTGATCGTGCAATCATCAATGTTGAATTCAACGTCGCCCCTTTTAGTACAAGCGAACGAAAGAAACGCTCAAAGAATGATAAGTAAGTAATTCATCTCTCAGTAATCATATCTGTATATCTTACTAATATGATCGATTAGACGCTCTCTTGAAGTAGCCACTTTTATTAGACAAACATTTGAGCCTGTAATCCTTACTAGTCAATTCCCTCGCTCCCAAATTGATATATATCTTCAGATCTTCCAACACGATGGTGGTAAGTTAATTAATTTATTTTCCGGGCATTAATTTTGAGACTAATGGGACCTCGACTACGGGATTAGGACTACTTCAGAGCTGTATTAATGCAGCTACATTGGCATTGATCGATGCTGGTATCCCAATGTTGGATTATGTCTGTGCATGCTCTGCGGGATGTATTGATAAAGTTCCTGTATTGGGTATGTATATGTAACGTGGAACTATTAGTCTGGTTAAAGCGTCTCTAACCGAGATTATACTTTAGATTTGAATAATCTTGAAGAGTCTGCAGATACACCAGAACTGACAGTAGCAATACTCCCAAGAACAGGCAAAGTCAATCTATTAGAGGTAAATCAACAGGAGAATTATTATAGCTCTTTATTACAAACTTCTTATTTACTTATTTAAACGCTTGTATATATCATATAGATGGAATCTCGCTTACATATAGAGAAGCTAGCAAGTGTGACTGAATTGGCGACAGAAGGATGTATGCAGATCCACAAGATACTGGATGATGTTGTCAGAAAGAATACGCAGCATCTTAAAGACAGACTGACATCATAGATAACTCAATTGCCCTCACAGGGACCATTTGCATTGCGTGACTGATTTGTCATGGTAATATGGATCCTCCTCAAATATATTTTTAAAAAATCGTCAGCTCTCTACTTTCAATAAAACGCGCTCTTTCGTGATAATATTTATTGACATACAATGGCGTGTCCCCACATTAAAAACACTTCATTTAAAGTACCATCTGCCTATACTCAAGTTCATAAAGAAGAATGCACCCAGTGCTTTGAGTCTCAAGTAAGGCAGTAAAACACAATAAAAAGAGTTTTTGTTGATTCCCCATGCTAGGATGGCTTGGGTGGCATTGATGTTTGTCTCACATGTTTCAATGGAGGCTGTGCAGAAACTGAACAATGTCATGCCAAAACTCATTACAACACAAGTCACCATCCCCTAGCCGTGAATATTCGTCGCAGAATTGTGTCTGAAAAGCCAAAGAGGGTAATTATCAGATTCGCCCTGAAAGATCTCTCATCATTATGTGTCATTTTAGACTGAGGATGAATCCCCTCCTCCTCAGAAGATTAGCAAACTTGCGATTGTCCCAGACAGCGAGACAATCAAATACGAGTTCTTCACAAAAGTCCGCTGTCGTGCTTGCCCAGGAGTAGAAGTATCCAAGGATACCACTCCAGAGGTAGAAAATATATAGATAAGCTAAATATAATGAATATCTGTGTTAATTAAATATTTAGTTGAACGCAATTGTTGAAGCTATCCTGGCAACTTTGTCATCAGCTAAACAATCAGAGGTTAAAGCATGGGAAGAGGAGATATACCCATGCGAGCATACACTTTGCCTTACACAAGATTCTCCCAAGAAACTGGAAACGCAGGATCTTGCTCACTGTACAGAGTGTGATCTTAAAGAGAATCTTTGGCTTTGCTTAACTTGTGGCACCCTTCACTGCGGCAGAAAACATTACGACGGATCAGGTGGAAACAATCATGGCATTGAGCATTTCGAGAAGACTTGGCATGTAGTTTCGTGCAAGCTTGGAACAATCACACCTGAAGGAACAGCGGGTATTACTTTTTTTTACCTTCCAGATTAAAGATGTATATATGGCTTTTATTCTTACAAAATACTTTTTAATAGATATCTACTGCTACAAATGTAATGACGCCAAACTGGATAATGAGCTTGCTGTACATTTAGCCAACTGGGGAATAAATATATCTCAGCAATTGAAGACAGAGAAAAATATGACTGAACTTGTAAGAGGTTATAATATTCCATATGTACGCTTCTAATGATTTCAATTAGCAATTGGAGCAAAACATGAAATTTGACTTTAGTATGACAACTGAAGATGGAAAACAATTGGAGCCCAAGTTTGGTCCCGGATATACTGGATTAAAAAATCTTGGAAACAGGTGCTTTAACATCAAAACTCTTATAAAAATTATATTCTTATTCCTTAAAAATTAATAGTTGCTATATGGCTTCTATCATCCAAGCTGTATTTGATATCAACACCTTCCAAGACCGTTACTTTATTCAACTTCAAGACCACGCTTCTGTCTGTCAAAACGATCCCGCAAACTGCTGGGATTGTCAACTTCACAAATTAGCCGATGGACTTTTGTCTGGAAACTACTCTCTTCCAATTCCTTCTACCACAGACAATGATACACTGAGTCAGGAAGGAATTGCTCCTGGAATGTTCAAGACACTCTTTGGAAAAGGTCACGAAGAGTTTGCATCCATGCGCCAGCAGGATGCTTATGAATTCTTCCAACTTTTCTGTAAAACAGTATCTCAGAAAGAACATACTAATAAAGACCAGGATCCTACCCAGACGTTCGAGTTTTCCTTGGAGCAACGCTTGCAGTGTGGAAAATGCAGAAAGATTCGTTATCAAGTTGATCCAAGTAGCAGTCTTTCAATTAATGTTCCAGCAAAGAGAATTGGAGAGGAGGACTCAAAGACACTTTATGAGCCAGTTGGCTTTTATGAATGCTTGGACAATTTTGTACAGGAGGACACAGTGGAAGGTTACAACTGTCCTCATTGTAAGGAAAAGACTACTGCATTTAAGTAAGATATAAATATGCATGAGAAGTTACAAAAAAAATCGACCACTACTAAACCACTAAATAGGTCTGTCAAGTTTAACACTTTCCCTGATGTCTTGGTTATTCATGCCCGCAGATTTGCCTTTGTTGACTGGGTGCCAAGAAAGCTGGGTTAGTATTGATGATTATATAACTAATAAAACTAATAAATATGCAATACAGATGTAAAAATTACTTTTCCAAAGGAGCCTATTAACCTGGATAAATATCTTGGTACTGGCCAGCAACCGGGAGAAGATGTTCTCCCAGAAGATGAAGTGCTTGCTGAAGGTATAAATATACTGTGATATAAAAACTTTAAAATCAGTGATCTAATTCTAACAAACATATAACTATTAGCACCTTCGTTTGATCAGTCTGCAGTCGAACAGCTCATGGGCATGGGCTTCCCTGAGATTCGTTGCCAAAAAGCGCTGATCAACACTGGCAACAATGGTGCCGAAGTAGCAATGAACTGGCTATTTGAACACATGGATGATCCTGGTAAGAATAAAGAAAACCTAAAAAACTAAAAATGACCTAACGATATATTATTTATCTATCTTATAGACATTGATGCCCCTCTTGCTACAGCGCCACCTTCTTCTGGTCCAACTGATGACCAGATAACAACATTGTGCGATATGGGTTTCACCCCTGCTCAGGCCAAGAAAGCATTAAGAGAAACTGTAAGCTTATACTCGTATTTGAGATTATATACACTTGATGTTGTTGTCTAATACATTCTGTCATAGAATAACTCTACAGAGCGTGCTTTGGACTGGCTCTTTAATCACCCCGGAGATTTGGGTGAAGCTGGGTCGTCTGATCCTTCAAGTGGTCCTTCTATTCCAGGAGGTATTGTACTGAACCATAGCACGAAATTGCTTTCTCAACGCGTTATTTGAATTCTTGATTTAGATGCCACACCGCCTTTTGATTATAGAGTCAAATCTTTTGTCTCTCACAAAGGTACATCTGTACACTGTGGACATTATGTAGCTCATGTTCGCAAAGAGGGTGAGTGGGTACTGTTCAATGACAACAAGGTTGCTATTGCACCGAACCCTCCTATTGGTGAGGCATATGTCTATTTCCTTCAAAGATTTCATTCTGGGAAAAGTTACACCGAATAAGTCTTGATGATGCATGTATATATATTGATTGCAGAACCTTCTAATTAAAATGAAGCGGACAATATTTAAGCGACTACAGCTGTATTCATATCATTTAACATGCTTAAATCAATTTAAATATATCTGTTTTATTTTGTATACATAAATTTGTGCTTGGTGTGTTTTGTACGGATCTTTGTAGGTATATACATAAATATACATCAAGCTTACAGCACAAAATAGCATGTCTAACTGCGCATTGTGCCCATAACCAAAGCCAAGAGAGCCATGCGTACGTAAAGACCATAACGCATCTGGCGGAAATAAGCGGCTCTTTGGTCAAAGTCAACTTCAGGTTCAATCTCATTTACACGGGGCAATGGATGTAATACAATCATGTGGGACTGTGCCTTGCTCAAGACATCATTGTTAATAATAAAGGAATCCTTGACGCTGTTGTATTCTCCTTCGGTTGAGAATCTTTCCTTCTGAACTCTCGTCATGTACAGTACATCAGTGGAACCAATAACTTCATCTAATGAGCGATAAGTATTCTGGGTAACACCTGCTTCCTTTACTTCCTCGATAAGATCTGCTGGCATCGAAAGTGATTCGGGCGACACATAATTGATTGTAACCTGATAATAAGTCAAAAGCTTGACAAGACTGTGTACTGTACGGCCATTCTTGAGATCACCAACCAGGGTAATACTTAAACCATTGACTGTTCCAAGCTCTTCGCGGATGGTAAATATATCCAAAAATGCCTGAGTAGGATGCTCACCGATACCATCTCCTGCGTTAATTATGGGGACTTTTGAGTACTTTGCAGCTATCTGAGCACTGCCTGGCTGTGGGTGACGAAGAACAATAGCATCGGAATAACAACCGAGGGTACGGACAGTATCGGCAAGTGATTCTCCTTTTTGTACTGAAGATGTTGCTGCACTCACAGAGACTACTTTTCCACCCAGGCGATACATTGCGGCTTCAAAGGAGGAAGATGTACGAGTTGAAGGCTCAAAGAACATAGTGGTAATAACACGGCTTTGCAATAAGTTGACACATCCATAACGTTCTACCAAGGCACGCATTTCTTGCGCGACACTAAAGAGCAAGTGCAAATCATTTCTATCAAATTGTTTTGCGCGCAAAATATGCTTTTTATAAAAGGGAGATCGACCCAAAACTCGAGAAAGAGAAGCGGAGAGTTCAAACGAAGGAGCTTCGTACAAAACCAACTGCCCATCTGGGGTGGCTCCAAACTTGGCATGCTTTTCTGGGTTAGGTCGGCGGATATTTTCATCAGATGCTGTATCAGAAGACATTGGCTTTTCGACGATTTTCTTCACAGCAGATTTGACAGCTAAGGCTTGTGTGGACATGTTACGACCCAGAGTACCATCTGACTTGCAGACGCCTTCCATAAATACAGTAGTTTCGTTTACTACAACTCTGTGTATTAAACCTGAGAGGGTTCGGCCTTCAAGGGGAGACCATGACCCATCGCTCTTAGCACAAACGTGTTTTCGATCCAGCTCAACTTCTATATAAGTCTCTGGCTGAGGAAGCAAACCGAATATCTTTCGAGGATTTTCGTGAAGACGATCAGAAATATCTTTGAGACTCAGGCGGCCTTTAGATACGGCATCCAGAAGTAACGGTAGTGTTTCTTGAATACCATCAGTCGGAGACACCGGTTTCCCAAGTTCCTTGCATAGCTTGGTTGGAATTGATCCGATAGAGAAACAGTCCACAATATCAAGCCGCTTCCATAAGTCAGCTTGTTCCTTTTTGGTAGGCAAAAGCTTGGTGTTGTCAAATTCTTCTGATGTGAAGAATAAGGAATAAACTGCTATGTCACAAGTAACTTCCAATCCCTTCTTTTTACTCATAGCAATCAAATCTAAATCACTTTTCCCTGTCACATTTGATATATGAAGTACACTATTATGAAAGGACGCCAGTAAGAGAATTGTTGCGAGATCTGTGCCTTTAGCTTCGGCTACAATCAAATGGGAGCTTGGCCACGATGAAAATACGGAATCAAAAACGGAGACTTCTCCGCTGCCAATTTTGTCAGTATTGATATAAACAAATGCGGCGTCTTCAGAAAGTTCCCCTAGCCTTGAAGCGTTATCAACAGTAGAAATAGCATTGAGAATGTAATCTGTGTGAGCGTATTTTCGAGCAATCGCATTGGCTGCTTCGAGAGACGCAGCATCACGAATGTCAGAAGCGTGGACTGAAAGAGTTGTGAATCCGGCAGATAATGAGGTCTCTGATATTGCTCCAAAGCTCTGGCTACATCCCATATATGCATTAATATTGAAAAGACCAGGAAGGGTGGCAGATGTGTGCCCAGTCTTGTAATCTATGCCAAGAATATCATAATCTCCAGTAGGATTACGAGCAAGAGCCTCAACAAAGACTTTGGCACATTTGACATTTGTGAGAAGAGGAATATCATAGTCAACTGCCATTCTACGAGAGCGATAGCCCTTAGACATGTACGAGGCAGGACGACGATAACGGTTACGAGAAGGCAAATTGATGTATAGATCTATCAGGTTTTTGGCCAAGTGCTGTTGAAGAGAATATTCCGCCTTAAGAACATCACTTCCGCCATCCAAAACCTCCAGATACTTAACAGGAATATTGTGCTCCTGAATAAAGTCGGCTGTACCAGCGGTGGCAAAAAGGATATACCCAAGATTATGAAGCTTCCGTACGGATGGTAACATCTCCATTTTCTCTTTATATGAGCCGATTGATAATAGGATGTTCTTTTTGGGGATTGTAAATCCAGTTGCCAATAATGCCTTTAGATAAGCAGAATATTTATCCCTTCCAAAGCAAGCGACTTCACCGGTTGATGCCATCTCAACTCCTAACACTGGATCAGCACCGGAAAGACGGCTGAAGGAAAATTGAGGGACCTTAACACCCACATAATCCTTAGGAATTACAACCTTTGGGTAAGGAACTACTGGCAATCCAAGCATGGCATTTGTTGCCATTTCAATCAAGTCAACTCCAAGAACTTTGGAGACAAATGGGAATGAACGAGAAGCACGGACATTACACTCAATAACCTTAATTTCGTTGTCTTTTGCAATAAACTGAATGTTGTATGGCCCAGTGACATTCAGAGCACGACCAATTTTGGCTGTTGCAATTTCAATTTTACGCACTGTTTCTGGATCCAGATCCTGAGGGGGTAATACAAGTGTGGCATCGCCAGAATGAACACCTGCATTTTCTACATGTTCCGAAATGACGTGCATTATCATTTTTCCGTCCAAAGCAACAGCATCCATTTCAATCTCTTTGGCTTCTTCGATATACTTGGAAATAACAACTGGGTGATCGCGAGATACAGCAGCAGCTTCATTGAGATAAGAAGCTAGATCGTCCTTTGAGAATACAACGTTCATAGCAGCACCAGATAAAACATACGAAGGACGGACAAGTACAGGATATCCGACCTTGTTACAGAAATCGTCAGCCTCATCGTAGCTGGTCAACTCTTTCCATAATGGCTGGTCGACACCGATCTGATCACACATACGAGAGAATTTGTATCTATTTTCGGCATTATCGATCATCTCTGGTGAAGTACCAAGAACCTTGACATTCTGGCGGAACAGAGGTAGAGCTATGTTGTTAGGGGTTTGGCCACCCATAGCCATCAGAACACCAGAAGAATGTTCGATTTCATAAATATCAAGAACACGTTCCATGTTTATGTTTTCAAAGTAAAGGCGATCGGCCTCATCGTAGTCAGTAGATACAGTTTCGGGATTGTAGTTGACCATTACAGTCTTTATATGATTTTCGCGAAGGGTTCGTATAGCTCGAACAGCACACCAATCGAACTCAACAGAAGAACCGATGCGGTATACACCAGATCCTAGAACCATAACCCCGTTATCCTTGAATGCAATATCATGGTCACTTGCATTGTAAGTCATGTACAGGTAATTGGTGAATGCAGGGAATTCGGCGGCAACTATAAAAAATATGTTAAGGACTCTTCTTTGTTTTATCTTACTCTTTTTTCTTACCTGTATCAATTTGTTTAACAAATGGTGTGACACCATACTCTTGTCGAAGTTTTCTGACAGATAGTTCGTTGCTGTTGATCTTGTTAGCAATCTGGCGATCAGAGAATCCCAGCTGTTTGGCTGACAGTATCAAATTTCCCGGTATATTGGCTTTTGTAAATTCTTCGAGGCGCTTGTCAAAATTGACAATACGCATTAATTTGTTCAAAAACCATTTGTCGATGTTTGTCAGCTCCCATATACGATCCACGGTATATCCTTTGTTCATTGCATTTGCTATAGCAAACAAACGTTGATCCGAAGGATTTCTGAGATCATCATCAAGATTCTCCATATCCACAACATCGGGAATCTGTAGAATAAAAGTTGTGGGTTACTTTCAACCCCACTCTATCACTCTTACTCAAATAACTTACTGCAGAAAACCCGACCAGATTGTAGTCGATTGCACGAATGGCCTTTTGGATAGTTTCTTCAAATGTTCTACCAATTGCCATAACCTCTCCCACAGACTTCATAGAAGAACTAAGAGCGGTGCTGACACGATTAAACTTCTTAAGATCCCATCTAGGAATCTTAACGACGATGTAATCCAGGGAAGGCTCGAAACAGGCACAGGTCACCTTTGTAACACTGTTAGAAATTTCATTTAAAGGGATACCAAGTCCCAGCTTTGCGGCTACAAAGGCTAGAGGATATCCTGTCGCTTTGGATGCTAATGCAGAAGAGCGAGAGAGGCGAGCATTGACTTCAATAATACAATATTCTTTGGAAAACGGGTTAAGTGCATATTGAATATTGCACTCGCCAACCACGCCAAGATGTCGGATTACATTCACAGCAGTTGTACGGAGCATATTGTAATCATCATCGGAAAGTGTCTGAGAAGGGGCTACGACAATAGAATCGCCGGTGTGTATACCAAGAGGGTCAAAGTTTTCCATGTTGCAGACTGTAATGCAATTGTCCTGACAGTCCCGAACAACTTCGTATTCAATTTCCTTCCATCCTTTCATTGACTTTTCAACCAAAACTTGTGGAGAAGTTGCAAAAGCTTTGTTGCAAAGTGCAATTAGTTCATTTTCATTATTAGCAAACCCAGAGCCAAGTCCACCCAGAGCATATGCAGCACGACAGATGACAGGATATCCAATATCTTCGGCGGCCTTTAATGCTTCGTCAATTGATATGGCTGAGGCGGATGGTGCGCACTTTTCGTTGATCTCAAACAACGCTTGGGCAAATAAATCTCGATCTTCAGTGGTGATGACAGTGTCTATCTGAGTACCAAGTACTTTGACACCCAAATCTTCGAATTCATCCTTGAGCTTAATACCCACATTGAGTGCAGTCTGCCCACCAAATGTAACATAGATACCATCTGGTTTCTCGAATTCAATCACCTTGCGCACAAAGTCCGGGGTCACAGGGAGGAAGTAAACTTTATCAGCGAGACCTTTCGAGGTTTGAATAGTGGCAATGTTAGGGTTGATCAGGATAGTGTATATTCCTTCTTCTTTCAAGGCCTTGATAGCCTGAGAGCCAGAATAATCAAATTCTCCCGCTTGACCAATAGATAGTCCGCCGGAACCTAAGACAAGCACCTTATTGACCGATACTCTTGGATTTTTTATCATGTTTTCGGCCTTAGTTCCACCTGGCATTGCTATTGGTGCTAATGTGCCCAAATCAGCACATTCTTTTACGCTATCAATGAAAACATCGAATAAGAACTCGGTATCACGAGGCCCGGCTGCAGATTCGGGATGGAACTGGACAGAGAATACAGGGAGTGTCTTGTGGATGATACCCTCATTTGAGCCATCGTTTGCATTGACAAATAGCTCTTGAAAATCCGGTGGAAGTGTGGTAGAATCGACTGCATAGCCATGGTTCTGTGTTGTAATATAGCAACGACCAGAAATTTTGTCTGTGCAAGGAATATTTTGGCCGCGGTTACCGTACTTCATTTTGACTGTCTTAGCATTTGCAGCAAGAGCAAGGATTTGGTGGCCAAGACAGATACCAAAGATAGGTTTCCTGACGTTTTTAAGCACAGTTTTGAGGTGATTGATCGTGGCTTTTACCATAGTCGGATCACCGGGGCCGTTTGAGATAAAGAGACCATCATAGGTATCAGTCGGCTCAGATGAAAAATCATAATCCCATGGAACAACCTTAAGCTCGATACCGCGATACACGAAGCAGCGAATCTGATTATATTTCATACCCACGTCAACAGCAATGATTCGGAGAGTGCGCCCATGTGAAGACTTGATGGCTTTTGAAGCCTGGGGTTTATAAATCTTCGGCTCTTTTATCGAAACATCGGCCACTAAGTTTCGCTTGTTTGGGTCCACCCATTCAATATCGTTAAAGTCATTTAGCCACTTTCCGGGATCATTGCCTTTGGAGAGTCCAAGTGCAGAAGCCGCGGAATCAATGAAAGAAACGTCTGCCTTTCTGAACAAGATCTTTCCCAATAGAACACCTTGCTTTCTAATCTTCTTGGTCATAGCACGGGTATCTATACCATAGAGTGCTGGCACATTATTCTCCTTGAGCCAATCCGACAGAGACGATTTGGCCAAGTAGTGAGAATAGTCTTGTGAATAATTGCCGACTATCAAACCAGCCACATGTATTTCTGATGATTCAAAATATTTTGGTATGCCTTCGAGATATTCTTCCATAGCCTCGCGTGATGGCACACCATAGTTGCCGATGAGTGGGAATGTCAATACAAGGATCTGTCCACGGTAGGATGGATCTGTCAGTGATTCAGGGTAGCCTACCATACCTGTTCATTAAACAAAGTTAGTGCCTGTTTTGGTGACTATTACTGTATATTATTCACACACCGGTTTGGAACACACACTCTCCAGAGATGCTTTTTCCTTCCGCACCAAACGATACGCCTTGAAAACTTGCTCCATCTTGAAGAATGAAAGCAGCTGTCGTTACATCTTTTGGATTTTCGATTGCAGTTGCGGCAGGTTGAGGGCCAGAATGTGAGCGGAGAGAGAATGGCAGTGGTGTTGAATTTGCAGCTGGAACAGGAATACGTGAGTTTGTACCTGTTGAAGGTGCTGTACCAGCATCTGCAACGGAAGGTATTGGAAATCCAGAAGCCATAGGCAAAGAGAATATAGAAGAGATGAAGAAAGAGGTATGTTTGTCTACAAAAATATCCTTTATTATTTCTGGACAGGTAAATAAAAACTTTTTTTTATAAAAAAAAAAGAAATTAGTCTACGCGTTGAATAACGAATATATTTGCTATTCCGATATAATTTTACATTTCTGTCCGTACTTCTTTATCTGAAAGACTTTTATTAAAGAAGCCTGATGTTTTTCTTGTTAAAACTTAAAGAAGTGTCTATTAAGGTAATTACTTTTATTTCAACAGGAAATACCAAAAGAGAAGAGATTGAAACAATCTAATTCTTGTTGGCTTTTATACATAAGAGAAAAAAAAACGATCTAAAATATAGTAAACAGACTGTGACAACTCGTTTGTTTCTTATTCATTAATGAACCTTTCCAAATTAAGCTGCGATCAAGTCTTATACTTTGGGGGGAGGTCGTTGAGGCTGGAACATTTTGTAATCAGCTAATAAGAATCACAACTAGATTCTTTTTCCTCCCCCTTAATATCAATAGAGCCAATTTACACTAATATGCTACACACATATCGAGGCTTATAAGAATAAGCTTCTTTAATCGTTCAATATTATTCGTTATTTTACGCTAATATTCACAGACTTACAGATTTATAAATTCATAAATTCATATCGCAGATTATGAATTAATAAAAATCTGCGTAAAAAGGACTACGTTGACTGTCTTTCTTACCTCTTCGAGGTATCTCGTGACCTAAATGTGGACGATCATAATTCACTCTCCGTACCAAGGAAGGAGTACTTGAGCCTCATGTCTGTTCCCGGCCATCGTCAAGAAGGAATATTTTCAGCGTATGGATCAACACGATCGTCGAACAATCCATACCGAGATCTAGAACCCAATGATCAGGACCTTCCTCAACCTGACATTCTAAATCATGTTCCTGAGAATGCCCCAACCTTTTTATCTTTCCCAGCCAAGGATATCGCCCCAGAGACTCATCTCAGACGAACCTTTACTCGAAGTAAGCCTGTCGATCAGAGCGACTTCAAAGCTGCATTTGAGGATGGTCAGGTACCACCTGCTACTACAGAAGAACGGCAAGAACCAGAACAACCTACCAAACCACGGAGAGCAAAACGCAATCGTTACAGACGTCCTTCACTAGCAGAGTCCCTGAGCACCACTGCACTTATGTCTGAGCAGTCATATATACGCACCTACGATGCCACAGATGATGTGGACTATTCGGATACAGCCAAACTAACTGCCAATGCCTCAGGGTCCGGCAGAGATCCTTCTCCTCCTTCTATCCGACCCTACGATTCGACTCCTGTCGCTCCCACTCAAGATATGCAGCGACAACAGTCTCAGCACAACTCTTTGGTCAGCAAGCGCCAGTCTCTTATCAAAGTGGGTACGGTAATTCGCCGTATGTCAAGGCGTGTGGTTAATGTTCAAAACCGAGGCCCACTACCAAAACCATTAAATATACCAAAATCTACTTACGACACTATGAGACAAGCCGCTAGACTTGAAGAAGAAATACCAGTTGTGGAAGAAGCCATTCCTCTCACACCAGCTACACCTTATAGGCAACCTGTAGACATAGAGTCGAGTCAACGACAAGCCGGGGAGCTTGATCGTGATAGTTTTGCGCAAACTTTGCAAATGCAAAATGGATCACACATATATTTGGTAGACCAGAGCTGTGGGATATTTTCTCCCACAAATCGGTTAAGAGTAGCATTGGCCAATGTACTGTGTTGGAAGTAAGTATAACAAGCCCACAAAAATTAGGTCATAAGACTCCATAGGCTTTAGGATGTTAATTGACCTCATTAGATGGACAGAAACCTTGATTATGATGCTGATTGCACTTCATGGATCGGTACTACTTGCAGTTGGGTGGGGAACTGATCCTAATCCTAAGCCGCCTTCACAATGGGGAGTGCAGTGGAATCAATTCGTTCTACTTGGTATATTCTGCTGTTACACGTAAGTCCTGTCCCCACGTCCCCCCTTTCTACCCCCTTTCAGTCTGTTTGTCAAACGATACTCATGTAATCCACAGAGTGGCTATTATCGTGCGCGTAATTGTCTATGGTCTTATCAGTAATCCTATCAAGAAAGAGGGTGATATAGTTCCACCACTAGCGTTTCTTCGGCACAGCTGGAATCGCATTGATTTTCTATCTGTAATTGCCTATTGGATTGATCTTATTCTCCTGTTGACAGGCCAAGAGATAATTGGAGAAACGAGACGTATTATGGTTTTCAAAATGCTTTCTACGCTTATCCTTTTACGCCTTCTCAATATCACAAACGGAAACAAGGTTATCCTCCAAAGTTTGAAAAAGGCAGCGCCACTATTAAGAAATGTCTTATTTTTCGTCTTATTTTTCTTCATTATCTTTGCGTAAGTCGTGTTTATGAGAGTTTAAGGAACACAAGAACGATTAACTTTCGTCATATAATCGAATGTAACAAAAACATAACCCCTTGTTTTGCTGTTGTTTGCCGTTGTTGTTGTTTTAGTATTGTTGGTGTCCAGTCTTTCAAAGGATCTTACCTTCGTCGTTGTGTGTGGACAAGTATGGAAATTTAATATTTAACAAATAGAACACAAAGTTATAAAACAACAACAACAACAACAAATTGACGGTCTTATAATAGATCCCGAGGATTCCGAGGATGTTCAAATACTTCAGCAGTATTGTGGAGGATACTATGTTGAAGAAGAAGAAAAGCCATTCTTACTAAAAAATGGAAATGAAGGACCATGGTCAAAGGGGTTCATATGTCCAAACGGCTTAGTTTGTAAGGTAAAAGGACACCATCAAAATATATTTTATACACAATTTACTAAAGACAAAATTTATATATATATTTTAATAGGAAACAGAAAATCCTTTTGGAAACACCATTAGCTTTGATAATATATTTGCTTCCATGCTTATTGTCATGATCATCGCAGGCGGTATGTAATCTGTTTTTTTTTGTTGGACTCTACTGACGTGACATCTATAGACCAATCATGGACAGACCGAATGTACGATATGATGGATGCCGAATACTACTTTGCGTGTCTCTACTTCATTGTCCTTGTTATCGTAATGAATTTCTGGCTTATTAACCTTTTCGTTGCTGTTATCAATGAGATGTTCGCCAAGGTGCGCGAAGATTCTCAGCACTCGGCGTTCACCACTTCAAAGTAAGTAAATAAATAAACAAATAAGATCTGTATGCAACCCCGTTTTTAAGCTTACTTTTTTTGGGGGTTTGTTTGTTTGGCTGTTCGGTTGGCTGGTTGTTTTCTTTTTCTTTAAAGGGCAACGCCTGTGTTAGCAGATGCAGATGAAGGGTGGTCATTTGGAGAAAATATGAATGGTTTAGCAAAGGTCAAGAAGTCAGCGCTTAGTGGCATTGTTACCGTCACACGACCTTTTTGGATTATACTCGTTGTTGTTGATTTGGTTGTAATGGGAGCCAAAAACAACAGCATGACATCCGAGCAGCTGGCTGCACTAGGTAACCCCGGGTTTTATTTTACAAAACTTAAAATTGGTCCAATGAAAAATTAATGCTTTGTATTGCAGATTATGCTGAATTGGGTTTCACACTCGCCTTTTTGGTAGAGATTTTACTGCGTCTGGCGAGTCAAAGACGTCAACTGAAAAAATTCTTTCATGAAAAAATGAACAGAGTGGATTTTTTTGTAGCCATAATTACTTGTATTATCTGGATCCCACCTATTCATAACAACAGGGTTGCCTATGCATGGTTAACAGGCTTTCAGGTGTTACGAATTTATCGTGTTGTTGTTGCTGTTCCGCGTTTGAGGGTGTTGATGGTAAGGTGCTATAAGTTATCCGTTTATACTGTGTTCTTTATTGTTAATATCCTTCTATAGTCTCGTGTACTTGGTAGTGTATATGGTCTTATTAACTTAGTATTCTTTATCGTCCTGGCTACATTTCTGTGTGCTATTGTGGTAAGATTAACATGCAAAATGTACATCCGGAAATAAAATACTAAACATTCTACTCTATCTTTTAAATATCTGGGATATATAGGCATTTCAGCTATTTGAAGGCGATCTTAACGATACTGGAGAAGAAATGCGATTTTTCTCCATCTATAATTCGTTCGTTGCACTTTATCAGGTAAGAAAGAAAGAAAGAGAGAGAGAGAGGAGTGTTTTCCTGAGAAACGGACGAGTTGATAGCTCTCTTACTTGATATAGTTATTTTCTGGCGAAGATTGGACAACGGTTCTTTACACAGCCATGGAAGCTGGATCAAAATCAAAAAATAGTGCAATCTATGCCCTTTTCCTTGTATTCTGGTTTGCATTCTCAAATTGTAAGTTTGTAGATGGCTGTAGATGTCCGTGGCTTTTAACGCTTTATTATGTGTAGTTGTACTTGTAAATATGTTCATTGCCGTTCTTATGGAGAATTTTGAGACTGCAGAAGAAGAAAAGAAGAAGCGACAGATCCAATATTATGTCGAAAAGACTGAGAATGCATTTGTCACTGACGATCCAATTGTCAGTCGTTGGAATATTTACCGCTACATGAAGGCCAAACCCAAAGAATTAGAGATCAAGAATATGCCTACAACCTTACTTTTACCTGTTCAGAAGAATGCAGTGCGCGAATTCATGAATGAGGCAGCAGAGACTTCATTTGCGAAAGATAAAAAGGTTTGACTCTATACATAATCACTAAATCCAAAAAGAAAAAGAAACAATGAAGATTTGGGAAAGCTTACATTTGTTCTGCTTAATTTTTGGAAGATCAACAAAAGGGTAACTCAGATGGATCGATCGGTGGAAAAGGATTTTTTGTCAAAGACAAAAAATTTTCTTGGCGACCTTCTGGTATCCAAGAAAAATGCAGCACCCCACCTTTTGGTCAATAACCCACGCAAGAGCTTAAACATCGATGCTTTTAATTTTGAGCAGTTTTCTACATTTTACGATCACAACAAGCAAGGAAACTCGAACGATCCTCAATCTATGCGCTATTTATTCGATAGTACATCCAAGGAGACAGCTGCGTCTAGAGTTGCTGAAGCTGTTAGTCACAACCTAGAAGAAAGAAAAGCGAACCAACAAGAATTCATTACGGCACATCCAACCTACGACAAAGCATTGTATATTTTCTCTCAAAGCAATTTTATTAGACGAGCATGTCAAGCGCTTGTTCCTCCAAGTCGTGGTGAACGTACATTTGGAAGAACACCTTCATACTGGCACAGCCTTTTGTTCTCATTTTTCATCGTATCATGTGTAATTACCAATGTTGTATTAACAATCTACAACTCGCCAGTTTACGCTGCGGAAAACCGGAATGAGGAACCCAAGATTCTTATCCTCAAGTATGTCGATTGGGCATTTACAATAATTTTCTCTGCCGAGTTTGTTATTAAGGTCGTTGCCGATGGATTCTTTATGACACCAAATGCATACTTGTTGAATGGATGGAACGTTCTCGATCTGTTTGTCCTGATTACACTCTACATGTCCAACTTTGGAAACTTTGCTGCCTCTACTGGTTTGGAGCGTGTGTTTCGAGCATTTAAAGCTCTTCGTGCTCTACGATTGATTAATCTACTCGAACCTGCCAAAGAAACTTTTACTTCAATCTTGGTTACCGGTCTTCCGCACATTTTAGATGCAGCCTTTCTTGGTCTTTCCCTTATTGTACCTTTTGCGCTTTATGGTCAGAATATTTTCCAGGGTCTCATGTTCATTTGCAATGACGATGGTGACACTATTACTGATAAGAACAGTTGTATGTACGAAGCAATGCTTGGGACAGCAGAACCTATGGCAGCAGAAACACAGATATACCAGCCACGAGTCTGGGATAATCCTTACGTCTATAGCTTTGACTCTTTCTGGAAATCACTTTTGATTCTTTTTGAAATCTCTAGCGGTGAAGGTTGGATTGATGTGCTCTCTTCTAGTATGGCGGTGACAAGTAAAGACCAGAATCCACAGCAAGACAACAGTCAATTGTGGGGTATATTCTTTATGGTGTACAACTTGGCAGGATCAGTTTTTGTCATATCGCTATTCCTTGGCGTTGTTTTGGAAAACTTTGCAAAGAGAAACGGCACACTTTACTTAACTGCGGACCAACGACGATGGTTGGATCTGAAGAAACTGCTGAGTCAAATGAGGCCAGCTAAACGACCAAAGACTGTACCATCAGGTCGAATTCGTAGAAGATGCTTTGAATTGGTAGTAGAGAAGCGTGGCCGCTTCTATAAGTTTATGACAATTGTTATCTGTATGAATATTCTTTTTTTGTGCACCGATTCCGACCATGATGAGAACGTTCCTGGATTAACTATAGCAAAAGGTATAATAAAACTAAACTAAACTGCAAAATTAGGGGGTTTTACTGACGCATATTGATCTGTTTAATAGGATATGTCTATCTGACATTTATTTTTACTTATTGGCTTGAAATTGCTATTAAACTATTGGGGCTTGGGTGGAGCTCTTATAGACGCAATCTCTGGAACGTCTATGATCTGCTGGTAGTTATTGGTAGTGCAATTGCAGTTATTGCTACCTTGGGCTCAAGCAGTCATCAGATCAATGTGGAATCACAAAAGTTGTTTATGACCGCGCTTTGTTTCAAACTTGTGCAAAGAAGTGACAGTTTGAACCAGCTGTTTACTACCATGGCGTAAGTATCATAATATTTATAATTTCATAAAGGCTCTTGTAGATGACATTATATTTATCGATAAATTTACTGACAACTCAATTAGTGCATCTGCTTATCAAATTCTTAACGTTTTTGCGGTGTGGTTTGTTGTCATGACAACCTATGCAATTATGTTCATGGAAATCTTTGGATTAACCAAGTACGGAAATCAGGCCAGCACAGAACACATTAACTTTAGATCCTATGCTAACACAATGACATCCCTTGTGCGATACTCGACTGGGTAAATATAAACACATTAATATTCATATATATATGCAATATATGCGATATATGTTTCTGTAATATGATTGTTCTGATATTAGTATTTCTACTTTATTGTTTTTTTAGAGAAGGATGGAATGCAGTGATGCACAACTTTGCTGTTGAAAGTCCTAATTGTGTGGAGGCGGTCAATTACTTGGACTCGGATTGCGGGTCAACCGGCTGGGCTTTGGCATTATTTCTTACATTCAATGTCATTTCAATGTATATCTTCCAGGCTATCTTTGTAGCTGTAGTATCCGACAACTTCTCCTACGTATATCAGATCGCAGCAAATTTCTCTCTGGTCAACAGAGACGAGATTAGAAAATATCCTTTATATATACATGTGTGCGTGTGTGTACCAGGCCATACTCAGACTAACCTATCAATCGATATATTACCTTAACTTTTTTTTCTTTCACGTTCAAGAAAATATGGGCTGAATTTGATGTAGAACGCACTGGATATATTACATCGAAAGATTATATGTCGTTTTGGAGAGTAAGTGATTGTATCTCATGGGATAATAACACGTTTCATGTAACCGTTTGCCATGTAGAAATTGGATGGCATGTTCAATGTTAGAATATATGACAGAGAGCTTTCATACAAGACTTTGGTCAAACAGTGCTCCATAGACGGTCCTGTCGTAAATGCTAGAGACGATCCCTATAGATTAAATGTCGATATTGACGCTTTAAACAGAAAACTTGATATCATTGACAAGCCAGTGGTTCACGGGCGAAAACATGACTTGGATATGCTCTACTGGGTCAGTAAATAGTGTACACATAGTTGTACTATATTAACCAATCTACCTATAATAGGAAGCGGCAATGGTAGAATCTCCAAAGGGCGTTTCTTTTAACCAAATGCTCCTCATGCTTGCTCATAGAAAACTTATCGTTCCAGAACACGCTCTTTTGTAAGTTTATTGTGTAAAATTATACATAAGATTGTACTATATCAATTATATGTGTAGGCTCGATGAACTTTTGGCAAACCGAAGGAAAGAAGAAGGAATCCAGACTCTAATCAATATTGACCGCGTCAAAGGATTAATTGAAACCATTGTACTGAGAAAGAAATTCTTGGCCCATCTTCAAGCTAAAAAGGATGCCAGTCGTCAAAAACACGATCGTGAGTAAAAGTTAATTAATTGTGTGAATTTAGGGCGTGTGCGTGTACTTTCGCTTATTATTATCGCTTTATAGTGCCTTCAATTGTGGTTGATTATGATGATGTTAGTTTATTGAGGGTAAAGACGATACCTGAAGGATCTCCTGTGTCTTCCTCTCCTGGAACACCAGCATCTGTGACGGGTGATACGAATCCATTTGATACACATATTGAAGAGCATTCACCACGTTCCTCGCACTCTCCGTATGTTTATAATTATATATATATATTATATTATATATTATATATCTTAAGAAACCTTTTTTTTGCGCTCTTGGCATATTCACTTCTTCCATTTAAACTAGAAGCTCAATATCAGAACAAAACCAGGGAGATACAGAAGGAGATACTACTCCATCGAGTTCAAGGAATACAATTGATCATTCACCAGAACAAGATATCTGGCTTGGTATGTTTAAAATTACCGACTATTACTTTAAACTAACCATTGTTCATCTAGAAATGCTCCAAGAAGAAATGCGCAAATAGAATTAGTCTACCATTTATTCAATAAAGTTATTGTTTATCTCATCCTCTCTACAAGGCTGTCGCAGAGTAATAGAATATTCATAATATTATACGAACTATAAATTTGCTTAAGAATATATCTGCACACCTTTGCTTTTATTTTTACAGCGAATACAACGTGTGTTTCTACTACAAGTGACATTCTTGGCACTGGCCATTAATACATGGATACTTAGAGTTCAATGGCTGACTACAAAACAAAGCTGAACACAAGAAACGTTTGTACATAGTCCGAATTGACAATGTGTTAGTTGCACTAAAATTTCCAGAAAGTGAAATGACACTGATGAACTATTAGCTTTTTTATGACAAGGACACCGCGGTATCGGCTTTAAGGATTATGTTGATTTTAACTCCACGATAGACTTTTTTTTTGGCTTATATTTTACTTTGCTATTTCTGAAAAACATAAAGGACATTCTTTTTTATTTTAATAATGGTTGATGAAATGATTCTGATTTGAGAGGAACTTCTTTTAAGCTGGTTATATGAAGAAATAACCCGAGCGATCGGCCACTTGTTAACCTCTTTCTTTTCTGTCTTAATTATCTTCTCTTTCAATCTCTTTAACATTTTTTTCAGCTCAGCTTGTTTGTTGCTACACTGTTTTTGCTACAGATCTGATACTCTATTTAGCCGATGATACACAATTGTAAAAATAAATAAAACTTTATATATATACATTGTTATTTCAGCACTAAAAAGTATAATGTACACATTCAATCAAATGAATTATTTTATGAATTTGGATATATTGTTTATTATTTAGAGGTAGTGTATTATGAAACTACTGAGAGTACAATCGCAAATAAGCTTCTTGTGAATTTAGTACTCGCATTTGGTAAAGGCCTATGCTTATTTTAGTTCGAATATGTTATTTGTTATAGCGCACGGTATGAGCTTATTGGTATAATACAATTCGATTAAAAAAAAAAAGTAAGCTAAAATATAAGATATATGTCTAAATTATATGTCTACATCTCGCAGTTTTAAAAGATGTTCAAGGTGCCCTTGCGGAAAAATGTTTAGCATGATGACTCGTAAGCTTTATTTTTTCATCTTTTTAGTTGAGTAATATAGAGGTGAAGGCCGATGAGGGCATGTCCATTGTCAATTTGTTAAATATCCGCCAAGCAGATTCAATCCTTCATTTTCATATTTATCCCAATTGTAACTGATTAAGCCCTGTAACTTTCAAAAGCTTTAACAAAAGCTCTTACAGCCTTTTACCCCAAGATAACGGAAGCACATAAGCTGTCTTAATTGTATCCATTTAAGCTTTAATAAAATGTATTTATGTGTACAAAATTTTAGAAGTCATTTGTTAAGAATGAAAGAGAAAAATAAGGTGCACTGCAGTAAAAGTACTAGATCTTGCTGACTGTGTATACAGATGAATTTATATGTATATATATAAGAACTGCATTTTGGATATTTTCTGTCAGTTTTACTATTATTACAACTACTATTTCTTTGGCCTGTTTTCAATAAATAAAAAATATAAATATAAATAAAAAATAAAAACAATACAATACAATTACGGGCTCTGGATTTTTAGTTTTATAAAGCTTTTTATTGGAGTGTTATTAATTTAAAGGAGCACTTCGGCTTGCTAACCAAGTGTACTCGGCTGTTATGTGGGTTCTACAAATGACTATAACATCGGCAATATTCCTTTTACTGCAACTGTATTATATAATGTGAAAAATAATCACCTGAAGCATTCTTTACTAAAGACCCAACCGACCCCAAGGTCGGTATAATCGGAACTGGTCTTCACTGATTCACCCCACTTCTTAAATGCTTGATCTTATAAAATCATGTGGTAAAGCTCTCTTTGACCTGGGATTGAATGGAAATGGGATCTGAAATGCTATAAACTATTAGCTATAGACACATGTAAGCAAGTGTTAATTAGTATACAGCTTGATTATTTCTAAGAAAAACAAAGCCGATAGAGCAAATGTTTAATTGGCTGCTTTAGCAGACACATCTATCTATATCTAGTCTTTTGATCTTATCTTACCTCTCTTGCTATGGTCCCCTATGAATAGTCGGTTACTGTGTTATTGCCTTCAAAGGTCTGACATCCAGCTAAAAGTACCTTTTCTCATTTTGGATAGCGACCTTCTTAATAAAGACAAGTTCGACTCATTCAATGTTTAGGGTTACACTGTTATATAACTATTCGATTGGACAAACAGCTGCCAGCAAACAGAAAAATCTAACCCCTACCGGGATACCTCCCAGCACCAATGGTGAATGACCCACATCTTGTAAGCAACGAATAGATTAGGTGCTTAAGATTCTTGACAAGGGAACACAATAAAAAGTACGCGTGCCATTAAAGATTCTGCTAGACTACTACACAGATCAACTTGTGACAGGAACAAGGGTATTGAGATGCTTTGGAAGCGTCATGTCTGTGTTATACAGTCGAGTAGTACAGTAATATAGGATGTTTTGTAAAAACTTGGAAGGAAGACTTCCTCCAGGAATGCCTTCAAAGGGAGAGCAGAGTCGCCATGAGTTGGGGATTAGAGCAGATTGAACACATAACATACATAAATGAATATTAATAGGAGAATTAAAAGGAACTGATAGTAAGCCAGTAAGCTTTTGAGCTAAGCTTGATCGATACACACATGCTAGAGCTCTTTGGGAATTTATGTTTATGTTTTTTTTTCTTGGTTCTTGTCTGCTGTTTATTCAAATATACTTTTGTCATTCCTTACGGTTTATTACCGAAATTACTTGAGCATATTTTAAAGCTTGATTCTTATCGTTTATAATCATAGCACAAAGTCAGGTACGTTTCTTTTATAGCTGGTTTATGTACTCTTGTTGAATACAAATATACAAGGTATGTATTTATAGCATTGCCTACGAGTTACTCATTTGGAATATATATTCCTGTTCCTCTTTAAGTATAAATCACAGAAAAAAAATCCCCAAATACTGATTTGTCAGACCTTTGTGAAATACATACTAAGCCCAGTTACTAACCACGCTCAGGGCAAATGAAATTTAATAAGGCATCAAGGATTTATATCCGGAAAAAAAAGGGGCAGAGCCAAAATACACATATACTCAAAAAAAAACCAACACTTCTTTACTTGGTGGCATTTCTAAGTACAATGCAAAACATATAATCTTTTTTTTTTAAAAAAAAAGGCACCACTGGCCCAAATTTTCCTTCAAAACCAAATAAACACAAAAGAAAGTCCGTTCTTCTATAGCACAATGATATATGTACTCTCGTATGACTCTTGCACTTAGACATACACAAGTTACACATATACATGGCATATTGCTCCCATGATTTAAGGGTAATTCTCTCTAAGAATGGATATGAAAACAGATTTTGCTGTACAACAAACCATCGGCGTTTAGAATAGGATTCGAGGTGGCTGGTTTCCATCAAAAAGGATACGCAGTCATACATCCTGCTCTTTGAGGACGAAAAAGAGGGACACTGAATTTTTTTCCAGTGTGCAGATACAATTTGACAACCATGGCACCACCAGACCAGAAAGACAAGTATAAGAAGGGCAATCCTTCTGCCGGCGAAAAACCCCAATTTGCCAGACGCGATAGCCAGAATGATCGTCGTGGTGGACAGAACGATCGCCGTGGTGGACAAAATGATCGCCGTGGAGGACCCAACGATCGCCGTGGAGGACCCAACGATCGCCGTGGAGGACCTAACGATCGCCGTGGACCTAATGACAGAAACAGTGGAAAAAACGATAGACGAAATGGTCCAAGCGATCGCCGTGGACCCAATGATAGAAATAATGGACAAAACGATCGTCGCGGCGGAAAGTTTGACAACAACAACAAGCCTGACAGAGGTTTTAAGAGCGCACCACCTCAGAAATCAAACGAATCTGGAAAACCAGAAGAGAATGCAGAAGCTAAGCCTGTCAGAACTGCAGCAAGTGAAGCCGAGAAAAAGGTTTTGCATGAACAAATTTTGGCTCTCGGTGGTACCAAAGGTGATTTGAAATTCCTGGAGGATGTTGATGTGGACGCCGAAGAGATTCTTGAGGACAAGGAAGTTGAAGAGCGGATGGACAGTAAAGTTCTGGTGAGCTATATAAAAATAAGCATATATGCACACATATGCAGGTGTATATGAAAATATTAATATTGGGACGGTATGGGGATCCGAAAAAAAAACGTTAATATTTATGTATTTCTTGTTTCTTTTGGTATTATTTGAATCAATTGGCTTGATTTTTTTAGAACACTCTCCAGCATGAATTGAAGAGTTTCATAACCAACATTGGATTGACCGCCGACTTAAATGAAGATCTCGAAGATGATGAAGTTGAAGCTGAAGAGGATTCCGAGGAAGAAGAGGATGAAGGGGAAGAAGAGGAAGAAGAGGAAGAGAAGCCCAAGTTCAACAAAAACGCCAAGTTGGTAAATTATATACAGTGAATCAAAGAAAGAATACGTTATATAATGACTAAATGTGTGTGCATTATCTTATATACCTATATAGCTTATTGAACCTACTCCTTTGTGGCATCAGTTGACTCTTCCTCCAGTCAACGCAAAAGCCGATCGTCTCACTAACACCGAGATGGCAGAAAAGTACAGCTATGCACGCGAGCTGTTATTGCAGGAAAACGAACGTGGTGAAAAACACAGCGTCCTTTCTTCATCTGATCGCAACTTCATGTCCAACATCTTGACTTCCGGTACTCTTAACGATAAAGTTTCAGCTCTTACATTGTTGATCCAAGAGTCTCCTTTGCATGGTGTTAAGACTCTTGATGCAATGATGGCTATGACAAAGAAAAAGGGAAGGAAGGAGGCTGTTATGGCAGTCCAGAGTCTTAAGGATTTGTTTGTTGGTTCAGTACTTCCAGACCGCAAGCTTATCTACTTTAATGATCGCCCCCTCGGTGCAGAGAATGTTCAAGACGAGCACCTATTGTTGTGGGCCTTTGAAGATCATTTGAAAAAGACTTACTTTGAGTTTGTCCAACAGATTGAGGTAGGTTGTGTACAACTGGATTAGGGATGAGAAACTCACATGCAATCTACATACACAAAAAAAAACAAAAAACAGCTGCTCGCTCATGATACACTTATGCATGTCCGTTACAGCATGATCAAGTGTATTCAGGACCTCTTGTCTGGAAAGCCTGAACAGGAACAGAATTTGTTGAAACTTTTGGTCAACAAACTTGGTGATGCTGAAAACAAGGTTGCTGCCAAGACTGCACAGATGTTGACTGATCTGATGGTCGCACATCCAGGCATGAAAATGTATGTTGTTAGAGAAATCGAACAACTTTTGCTGCGTCCCAACGTTTCTGAGCGTGCACAATACTACTCTATCATCACCCTCAACCAGACCATCTTGACCGGCAAAGATACTACTGTAGCCAACAAGCTTATCGACCTTTATTTCATTTTCTTCCGTCGCCTTTTAAAGATCACCGAAGAAGAAGAGAAGGCTGAAAAGGCCAATAAAAAGACTGCAGAAGAAATCCAGAAAGAAGAGGATGAAAAGAAAAAGAACAAGAAGAATAAGCAACCTGAGTTTGAGCTGGAAGATCAGCAATCAAAGACAATCGCTGCTATTCTGACCGGTGTTAACCGCGCATTCCATTTCTCTAATATCACTGAAGAAGTGTGAGTAATGAATAGTTGTAGCTGTAGTTGCACAAAAGATATGTTTATTGACATCTCTTTTTTTTAAGGTTTGAGAAGCATATGGAGGTCCTATTCAAGATCACTCACTCTGGTACTTTTAACACTGCTATCCAAGCACTCTCCCTCATTTTTTCCATCTCCCTCGCCAAGCACACCGCTACCGACCGTTTCTACCGCACACTTTACGAATCTATGCTCGATCCCAGACTTATTACTAGCTCAAAGCAAGCCATGTACCTCAACTTGTTGTTCAAGGCCATTCGTGCTGACTCTGACAACAGACGTGTAAAGGCATTCGTTAAGCGTATGGTTCAAATCGCTGGTCATCACCAACCTCCTTTTATTTGCGGTCTGTTTTACATTCTCAGTCAGGTAATATACGTTAAACAATGATAGTATCAATGTACTTGACTCAACAAATAGCTTTGTTTGTTGGTTTGTTTATTTGCTTTGTGTATTTGTGTATCTGTGTATCTGTGTCTTTGTTTGTTTACTTATTTATTTTCTAAATAGCTCATGTCTGCACAACCTGGTCTGCACTCTATGTTGACTTCACCTGAAGATGATGATGAAGAAGAACACTTTGTGGATATGCCAGATGAGGATGAGGAAGAAGGTGAAAATGAAGAGAAGAAATCTGAAACAAAGACAGAGACAAAGGAAACCACATTAGACATGAGCGCACAATACGACGGCAGAAAAAGAGATCCTCGTTTCAGCAATGCCGAGAAAAGTTGCTTGTGGGAGCTTGTAAGTTATTTGGGGACAAGATGTTGCGTTGCACCAAAAGGCTAATGAATCTACTCTTTTTCTTTTTTACTTTACTTTACTTTACTTTATTGTACTTTATAAATAAAATAGGTGCCTTTCCAGGAACACTACCATCCATCTGTAGCCAGATATGCAGAGAGCCTCTTCAAGGGTGAGCCTATTCAAGACCAGCCAGATTTGCACCACCACACCTTGATGCATTTCTTGGACAGATTTGTGTACCGCAATGCCAAGAAACAAATCACTACCAAGGGTAGCTCTATCATGCAACCTCTTGGAAGCAGGCGAGATGGCGGTGTTCTTTTCACGCGCGGAGGTGGTGTTGGCCTTGATAGCGTACCACTAAACTCTGAAGCATTCTGGCGCAAGCAAGTAGAGCAAGTACCGGTTGACGAGGTAACGTTGTCATGCGGCGGAGTAAAAATGTGCTGTGCTAATTTAGTAAATATGTCTGATTTTGTGTCCCTAGGTCTTCTTCCACAAGTACTTTACACAAAAGGCAGCAACGTCCACAGACAAGCCAAAGACAAAGCCGGCTGAAGGAGACGATGAGGAAGATGAAGTCTGGAGAGCAATGATGTCCTCTATACCCGGAGGTCTCGATGACGATGATGATAATGATGATCCTGACTTGGGCGATGATGATGAGGAAGATGATGAAGAACTGCAGGCATTGTTAATGGATAGTGATGACGACGATGCTGATTTGATGGATGCTGAGGCTGAAGACGAAGAGCTCGGGTCGGAGCTAGACGAAGACGAAGAAGATATAGATGACTTTGAATTGATGAACGCGTCCAGTATGGATGAAGACGAGCAAGAAGAAGTCGGTGAGAAGCGAAAGGCACAGGATGACGATGAAGAGGATATAGACGAGGATCAGTCAAATAAGAAGAAGAAGAAGAGCAAGAAGCCACGGTTACCAACATTTGCTTCTTATGAAGATTATGCAAAACTTATTGACAGCACAGAATAAGGCTACTATTCATAAAACAACCCTATCACAAAGTAATAAAAAATATAATAAAATAATAAAAAATAAAATCAGCCTTTGGACATTCATTTCTATTTCGGCCATTGACGGGACCAGGTTAGATCGTTGCAGACATGGCCAATGGCAGACAAAAGGTCGCGGATAAAATCAGGGGACACAGAATCCTAACCTCACCAGTAGCCTATTGTCGCTTACGGACCGATCAGTGATCCCAGAGGCTGTGTCAAATTAAATACCCGTCCAAAGGTCTACCCACTCGTATACTGGCGCTGTTTAACACATATATAAGTGGTGGTACGACGTTGGACAATGTGAGGCAAACCCTTTTTCCGGACTTCTTGCTTGATTGAATACTTAGGCTTCTTACCTTGATGATGTTGAGAAGAAAAAAAAAGGCACCGCATCCCAATATGATGAACAAGGTTAGGGTTGAGGATCAAATGATGCCAGCATTTGTTGCTAGGCAACACAAGTGTTCTGGTGTACCGGAGTAAAGGTCGCGACTTTAATTGTATTGGCATCCAGAGTACAGACTTGTGTAACAGTGTAACAGTCCAGGTAATATAAAATCCATTTACTTTTCTTTTCTTCTTCCTTACCCTTAAAGCGTCCTGCATCTTGATTCATACCCTTGATCCCATACATCTTCCCCTACTCTAATCATTATGCCTGCCCCCATTGAATACACCTGCATCCGCCGCATGAGCACAATTACTGTGCCCAAGCAAGATATTAACTTTGAGTAAGTATCTTGTGCTCAATCAATCGAGCAAGCATCTTCTTTTGTCAGCAAAAGATATACATATACCATATCGACAAGTTGCTTATAAATCTTTTTTTTTCTTGTATTTTCTTTAGTGCTTACGACTTCCAGGTCTGCAAGCCTCAGAACGATGTTAAGAATGCATTCGAGTCTAGGGAGCTTGAAGCTTCTTTCTGCCGCGACTTTGCCTGCTGTGGTTTGGTCCTCAACGACCTTCATGATCTTCTTCAACATTATGAAGAATGCCACGTCCGCTTCGAGGATGAAGAAGGCAGTCTTTATGACGAGTCAGAGTCCAACTATTGGTCTCCTGTATCATCCCCTACCTCATGTTCATTTGCATCCTCTGAACCCAGCAGTCCTACTCTCACTCACGATGAGCCTGAAAGCATCAGCATCTTAAAAAAGAAGGCTGCTTCTTACCTGTCTGACCTTTACAACGCCAACGCTGCCACAGCATCTCCTGCTTCTCTTTCTGGTTCGAGCTCCTTGTCGACTCCCTCTTCGCCTCTTTCTGTAGCTGACGATCTTTCGATCGACCAGTCTGAATGTCTCGCAGATGATGATTCTTCTCTTCCCAGCAAAAAATCACAGGGAAAGAAGCGCTCATATACTCAATTCTCTACCTCCCACCCAAATGCCCTCGACCTTTTGACTCAGTCTGCCGCAAAAAAGCTCGCACTTGCCACAGGTGACCTTCCTACACCCATTCTCACTGATGAAGATTTCCTTGCCCAAGCTGGTGCTCTTCTTGCTTCTGCCAACACAAGTAAGTATTGTTATTAATAATATTATTAATATTATTTAAAAAACTTTATAATAAACAAAATAAACTAAACATCATTCTTTTTCGTTCAGATGCTAATGCTGACAAGCCTTACAAATGCCCTGTTCCTGGCTGTGACAAGGCTTACAAGAACCCCAACGGGCTCAAATACCACAACCAGCATGGTCACTGCAATTTGGTTTCAGATGAAAATGAAAACGTTGCTTCCAAACCTTACCAGTGCACTATCGGCGAGTGTGGCAAGCGTTACAAGAACCTAAACGGACTTAAATACCATATTGAGCATTCCCATATGGCCGCTCTCAATCACACCCTTGCCACATTTGGCTCATCTCTGTTTGCTGGCCTACCCGGAGGAAATGCAACTGCTCTTAACGCCATTGCTCAACTTGAGCAGGCTGCCGCTGCTGCTGCTGCCGCTGCTGGTAGTGTTGGTGCTTCTGCCTTCATCTCCCCCGAGGCATCTCCCATTCTCTCTTCCGCCTCGCTTCCCTCCCTCTTCTAAAAAGTCAAAAGTAGTATTATTATCAAAAAAGTACCCAACAAAAAGTTCTCCCTTCCCCTCCCATTCCTCTTTCATATTTCATTTTAGTTCATTTTATTTCATCTCACCCATCTCCAAAAAAAAAGTATTCCTCTTTACTACCCATCTTACTAGTTTTATAGCTTTTCCTTATTATTTTCTTATACTCTTTCTCTAATCTCCTGTATATATCTTCGTCTCTATTGTTTCAAAACGTAACTTCTATATCTATCGATCTCTGTTTAATTGTTTAATTGCTTATAAAAGTTTATCATTTAATTCTTTACTCAAAAATATAAAATATCATGGTTTCCTTTTTTTTTTCTCCTAATTCCTATTTCCTTTTTCCTTTTGACATGGGCTTCATTCAAATGTTATTTTGTTACACGATCATTCATTACACTGCGTGTGCGACTATCTTTTGTCTGTTTTTGTTTTTTGTTTTTTTTGTTGTTTGACTGGGTTTTCCTATAAAGGCAGTTGAACATAAAGTAACCTTTTTTTTATATTATATATTTATATATAATATTTGTGTCTATGTGTATATATATATATATATATATTTCTTTTTTGCTGTTACGTCTGTAGAAAAAAAGACATATTTAGTAAATAGGGACCAATCGACAAATAGAACCCATGGAGGTACCAGAGAACCCATGATCTTGACGGCAGAACCATCAAGCCAAAGTAGTAATCATTTTTTGAACGATGAATAGAAATCCATCGACAAGGACACACCTGCTCACACATCCTCACACACACACAGAGAGAGGGAGAAAAATAGTGCTAATAAACTCCACATGGAAATCAAGTCTATACAAAAGGAGGTTTAATGGTTACACTAGAAACCATCAAATGAGGAACTCTACCCTATTCAGTTTCTCATTTTACTTTACTTTATCTTACTTTACTTCCTTCTGTTATTTTATATATTATGTATCCTGTTCATTCTTTCTGTCAGTTTCATTAGTTCCTTCAATTTGTGTCTTCATACGTTGCAAATTCCCGATTTGAAGGCGAACATGTATTCTGAAACTAATGAATGTCAGGGACTCTGAATCATATTGATAATATTGATAAGCATGGACCCTTGGTTAATTAATACAGATCAATTCAAAGTAATATTATTATTTTTCTATTTGAGGTCAGAAACAAAGCCCAAACCCTGAAGATGAAAATAAACCGAGGGTAAGCTTTCTGAAGTGAACTATTATTAGTGGCTACAATGTCTTCTGGGTTTCCATCTTTTGGCTAAATAGGTGAGGCCCATTCAGAAGGGCAGGAAAGCGTATTTTTTTTTTCTTTTTCTTTTTCTTTTTGGTGAAGCCAGTAAAGAGGCTGCTATAATAATCGAATCCCCAAATCTGTTGAACCTCCGCGGGTTTAGTGTACCATCTCTAAAGGCAATTGGACAAAAGCTTATTCAATTTCTATTTTACTTTTTTTTTTATTTATTTTTGATCGATAAAAGACACAGTCCCCGCCATGTCTCCGCAGTTAGGTAGGCGACCACACAATATATATTGTATTATAAAAGGAAAACTAACAAGTTAGTTGGTTACTAGGGTACAAATTGCTATTTATTTATATGTTTCATTATTTCTTCATTCTTATTCTTATTCTTAGACTATTGGGTTGATCGACTTGTACAAGCCTTGCAGTACTAAAGAAGATGAAGAAGAATAGAAACAGAATTTTAGAACTTCTTGAACACAAATGCTTCATATAATACACAAACTTAACGTAAAATGAGAAACCTAGTTTTGTAATCCGCGCAAAATGTTTGGTCATGCTATTTAATTAGTTACACTAATCATAGGGCCTGAGGATAGTGTCGGCTTTGGGGTGGTTTTTTTTATATTTTTTTGAATTGAATTCAATTGAATTCAATTGATAGTTGTATTTTATTGTATTTTTTTTTATTTTTGGCCGGAGCTCATCACGGCCAAAAAGGCAAAAGATACTTTGTTTTCTTATTAACTGCCACGTTAGCTGTTAAAATGAAAATGAGAATTAAAAAATAGAACAAAAAAAAAAGGGCAAATGAAGACTAACAAGACAACTTCATTTCCAATAGTTCGTGACTGCTCTAACTCCTCTCTATGAGGATCACTTTCTCATAAGATCAAAAAATCAAAAAAAAGGGTAACCAATCCCTAAAAGGTACGTTGCATTAACCTTCTTTAATTTGTTATAAAACACCAATACTACATTAATATTTTCTGCCAAGGTTATCTATCTATCCATATATATATATATATATATATAGGTATGTATGCTTTGGTATAAAATGGAATTCTTTATTAAAGCATAAAAATAATAATAATTATAGCTTATAGAAAGATCATCTAAATCAAGGCAAATGAAGCAAATGGAGAACACTTTGAGCAGGTGGTTCAAAGCAGCTAGACCGATTGTTCCCGCCATGACTGCACTCCTTTCATCGTCATGCTGTATTATTCAACTTGCCCTCAATTTCTTCTCATTCTCTTGTGCCGGCTTTGCTGTCCTGACACCCTTCCGGCCTATACTGACGGCGATCACCATTATTCTCCTCACATATTCCTTCTACGCACGTGGGTGGAAGGATAAGAAGATGGCCGGAACCACTCTAGTCTCTATAGTATTGTTGGTGAGCCCAGAGATTGTTGAATGGATCAATCAGAACCAAACTCAGTCCCAGTTCTTGGCCGTCACGACAACCTACTTGGTGCAACTTCAAGGCTTAGGATGTATTGCCTGTGCCAACCGTATCAAGAGCGCGCTTTTAGCTGTGGATGTCATTGAGTCTGCAACAGTGTTTTTTGATAATAGTTCTGCTGTAGTACGTGCCTCACAGGCTAATGTAGCTCATATAGTCTTGGACACCATAAAGGGCATAGATCTGAAATACGATGCAAATATTCTCGAATCATGGTGAATAATAAAACGAAAAAAAAGAAGGATAGAGAGAGAGAAAATGATGAGTATAACCAACATGTATTTTTGACGATCTTGGCTATAAAAGGTTCGTGGGAATACAGAAGGATGGTTGGTTCATCGAAATCGCATTCCCACAACTATGCCTTCTACAAGTTACTCAAGTGCCTTTAACCTTTGATGGTAAGAAAATGAATTCTATCATTCATTTGATAACAGCTAAAGACGTTAGTTGGTTGGTTGGTTGGTTGGTCGGTTGGTTTGTCCACCCTATTTTGGAATCTTTGGAATACCAAGTTTGGGGCTACGAGATATACTTACTCTACCTGTTATATCTTACTACATCTACTATACCCACTATACATAGATACTTTTAAACCTTTTTATTTTTAAGGTTAAAAGGAAATATACTATCAATTTTTTAAAGAAAAAATAACCAAAAAAAATCTAGCAATCATGTAAAAAAAAAAAAAAAAAAAAAAAAAAACCAGCAATATCAGTATCCTTGTAATCAATTCATTTTGTTTTTTTTTGGCAGGGTCCTTTATCTGTCCTGCTAAAAGGATATAATTCAAACACAAATATAAAAAAAAAATTAAAAAACATATATGGGGGATTTCAAACTGCTCTTGATTTTATTTTATGTTCACAAACATTTGTTTTATGTATGTGTAGATTCATATATTTATATTCATATATCCTTTCGGAATAGGCTACCATTGACAATCTATTCCTTTCAAATGATTATTGAGCATAGCCTGGATTTCATTAGCCAAGTAAGAAGAAGAAGAAAACCCACAATGGTTATTTAAAGGTTCAAATGACAGCAAAGTTGTACAAGAATCCATATAATTACTTGTTGGTGATTGATAGGCTACTTATGTTTCACTAAAAGAACAAACACAAAAAAAAAAGACAAGAGCTAAGGAAATAGAATAGGACAGTTCTTGCAAATACTTCCGCTGTTAATAGCTGTATCTAATAAGAGTCACATATATCTAATTCCCAGACTGTTTGTCCAATGTATATATCAAATATTAAACATACAGAATAACATCAAAAGACTTGGGGGTAAACTTCAAAGGAGAGGGACGAAGGGAGGAGCTATTATTATTATTTAAATTACCGGGATTTAGTAGAAAAGAAAAAAAACCCCCCAAATGCTATCAATCCCGACATCTCAGACTTGATACTACAGAATTCTTATATTTGAAGCTTTAATATCTTCTTGAATGCCAAGGTTCATAAACTACCGTAAATTAATATTACTATTCTTGTTTCGTTTTTTTTTATAAAAAGAAAACCTTCTTCAATTCCTCCTCCTATCTACACAAGACAAATATGCAATCAATGCTTATTGTTTCGTATTACTCTTGTCATAATAATAAAAGCAATTATATGAGCAATTGGTATGGTCTGAATATAAAAGGCCAGGCAACAAAGAAGTGAAACCCTCTAGGAATTCTGCCTTTTTTTTGGTGCTCAGCTGTAGACAGGTCTTTATGGAAGATGAAGTACCCATGTAAAGTATAATGAAAATGAAACTAAGAAATCAAAGATAAAATCTATAACCTTAAATTATCGTTGACTACCAAATAAAAACCATTTTTAGGTAGATTTGTTAAGAAAGGCTGTGTAGTTTTGGGTTTAGATACTACTTTAAAGATCTTTCACGAGTAAAAATAATTCATAAATGTTGATGGCTTGATAGATACTATTTTGAATATAATATCTCGTGGTACATGACCATTTAAGCTATCTCAGCATACGCACACACACACACATATATATATATATATTATATATTTACATTTATATTGCTTTTCATGCCAAATAGACACAAGTGGTAGGATGTCAGGTATTTATTTTTTTAAAAAAAAAGGCAAAGGTCTTAATAAAGACAAGGATCATGAATGTGTAATATTTTATATAACAACAAAAGCCATATTCTTTGTATGTTACTTTCCCCACTAAAGCCATGGAAAGTAAGCCTATATTGATATTGATATTGATATTGGTATTAAAACTGCTACCTATAGCAATAATATGTGTATAAATTTATTAGAGTACAAAAATACAGTAATTAAAAGTAAATAGCAAGAACAATCTTGCCGTGGCTAGCTTAATGTATGTAATATATATATATCTTTGAGTCATCGTAGCTAGAGTAACATAGGTATATAATTCTATGCATAGAAGAAGAGGAAAAAGAAAGGAGGCTTTTCAGGGCATTATCTTACTAAATAGTTGTACAGTACTTTTACTTTCACTTTCACTTTCACTTTCTCATCTATCTTTTTATTTATTTATTTTCTTGGGTTTTTTAAGCCGGCCCAACAATTAAGCTATAAAGCATATTATTGGGATCCAACCTACTCAATGGTTACTCAGATCGTGGTTCTGTTTCGCTCTTTGATATATATATATACATATATGTATATGTGTATATATCAATTGCTATAAAAACTAAAATCCAAAAACCAAAAGAACACCGAATAAGTAAGTAAGCTTGAGCTTCAATTGCACACAGACATATACAAGAGGTATAGAGGGTGAAGATTAAGAGGAAGAAGAAAAAGATGCCAAGATACTAGGCTCTGGCTTTATTTGAGTAGCTTTTCTTTTTTTTATATAATTTTTTTTAAAATATATATATATATATATAAAGACTTCTTTGATAGTCAGTTACTGCTGCTGCTATTATTTTGAAAATACATGTTGTTATGAGAAAGTTTTTACAACATAAATCCCCATTGGCAGCAAATTGTTGCTTTGTACTCCATTGTCAATTTTTTTTTGTGTCTCTGTCTTTTTTGATTCTTAAGGGTCCGAAAGCTAAACTTGTACATACGTTATTAAACTTTACACAGAGTAACACGATATCTTATGGGATATAGCCGTGAGAATATTCCATTGGAATTGCTGCCTATCAAAATAGACATAAACCAAAGTGGCATTATATATATGTAATTTGACAAAAATAATATTAAAAAATGAAAAATGGAATTTGTAGATTATTTTGAATTCAAGGTACAATGCATAGTATTGTGAATATACTATATCTTATATAACACAACAGTAAAGCCCAAAAAATATAAGCTTTCTCAAAGTGTAGAGAAAATTGAGTGTGTGCTATATAGATATTCAAAGAAAAGATGTCAAATAAAAGTTTAATAAAATAATTAGTGATAGGAATCGATTGACTTACTTATACTAAAATAACACCTTGAACCAACTTTGCTTGTATATTATCCATTTCTAATATCAGCATTTTGATTGTTAGTTTGTATCATAATGCAAAGGTCAAGACAAAGGATTCAAACTTACCGCAGATAAACTATGAGTGGCAATGTCTCCCTTGTGAAATAAATAAATTGGGCAATTTGTTTGGTTGAATTAGGGCTCAAATAGATATAGCTTTATTAGCTTTATGATATACGACTTCTCAAAATAGTTATGCGAGCAGCTTGAAGCAAACATATGCCAAGCAAAGTTATATTATTCAAGTCTAAAACATAAGCTTTCTTTTCTTGTTCTTCTATTAAAAGCCTCAATCACCTGTCATTGTTTTACTTGGATTTAGCTGTAAATACTATTACTATTATTTGATTGTTTTGAACTGGTAATTATTTTGGGGTTGTAGTCATCCATAATCTTGTACTTATTTTTGGCCATGTTGGTGCCTCTGAACTAATACAGAACGCCGTATTTGTGCGATAAATAGTTGATAGAAAATAAATATATACGTTAAACTCGCCTGCTTTGGCTTTTTATATGCATGTACAAGACATAGATGTCAGGATCGTCTGTATACTCAACATGATGATCATATCTTTGGTTCTATAACCAGTTTATTTCCTTCTTCTATTGACACGAGAGCCAAAGAGATTCAGTTGCAAAGTCCTGCTTGCTGTTATCACTCATATCGATTATCTATTTTTATTTTTAGAAGAAGAAAAGAAAAGGATATCTCAAAAGAGCTTAGTGAATCAAGCAGCTTGATTTTTTTTTGGCTGTCAAGACCAACTGTTTACTAAAGTAATAGAGAATCGTGACCCAAAAGAAAGTCCATTTGTATTCAGTGATCGTGTCATTTTGTTAGACTGAATAATCCATATATCAAGGAACCCAGCAAGATTTAGGCTTTCCAATAGGTATTTCAATTTACCCGAATGTTAACTGCCTGTTTCTTGCTTCTCGTCCTGTTCTTTCTTTTTATAAAAAAAAACATGTAAAAGAGTAATAGACTTGTGGAGCACAGTTTTGTTGTACTACATTTTATTTTTTCTTTAAATAATTATTTTATTTTATTGTATAGATAGATAGATAACTAGATAATTAGATTATGAACGTCTTAATCATCATCAATATAAATTTGCCAAAGAGCTAAAAGCTAGTTAATTAGAAACCGTTTGAAAATTGCTTTAAATAAGTATAGGACAAATCCTTTAAATTGATCACTAATTTTTTGTTTGTTTGTTTGTTTTGTTAAATCAAAAACAATTATATTATACCATATCATCTGTCCACACCTATTTTTTTTTATTCTTCTTTTATTATCTGTTGCGGATAACCATTTAGCCTGAGTGAGTTGATCAAATTCTTAGTTATTTTTTTTTAAAAAAAATAAATAAATAAGGTTTCTTTTATGGTGGTTTGAATAATATGGCATTTACAAGTGGGTTATTTGGTTGTATGGTATGGCTGTATAGCTGTATGACTGTATGTATTATACAAATATACGGTCGTGTAGCACTTATCCTAATATTATGATTATTTTTGATGTTTTCTAATAGAATATATCTCAAAAAGTGCCCTTTTACATATTGCCACGCCAAATACACTTTATGTTACATGGCTGATGGTTTTCTTTTTATAGATAATTTCTTTTTGAGAGAGATGTTTAAGCCGGTATTTAAATGTTTGATGCCTTTGGAGGTATATGTGCTTATGTACTTGTGTATGTGTCTAATTAATTTTGTCAGCCCTATTCTTTAATCCACGCGAGTCAATATTAAACCAATGGCTATCAAAGTACTATTTACCAAAACCAAAATAAGATCTTGGTTAGCAAGGTCTTTTATGAAATAACGAGTCATTACCTTTGACATACGGAATTAAAATCAATAACCACAAACCTAATATAGACAATAAGCCGAATATATGATTTCATTTGGCTCATTTTGTTCACTTGGCTCATTTGGTTTATATGCTATTTTGCTTTGCTCTACTCAATGCTTCTTAAACGTATTGCTGTGAGTTATATGTATTTCTGAGCCAGATATCCAGTATCAAATACATAACGACATTATCGCTGTCACAAAGCATAGTCTATTTGCCAATCTGCATTATCTTGCAAATCTTTAAAGGTATACTATATAAATAAAATAACTAAATTAACTTTACGATCGTATATAGTGTATTTTAGGATAGCGCTCTTAAAACTAGCAAATGACATGTAAATGATGTAAAAAAAAAAATATGCTTATAATTTTAATTAAAAAAATAAAATAAAATTTAATAATAATAATAGTAATTATTTCAGGATTTCATTCAATCATCTATATTTTCCTTTTTCTTCTTCTTCTTCTTCCTACTCTTAATTTACCTTTTATACTACGATGGAATACATCAAAAGCCTTTTCCTAGAGAACCCTGAACCAGCAACTGTTTTGGTCGATAAAGAGAACCACATTTACAGAAACCGACATGGTGTAGAAGAACTAATCTCAAGTCCACTTTTCCCTCGGCTCGATTCCTCTGAGCGCACAATTTCCAAGATTTGGGAAAGTGTGACGGATACAAACTCGTCCAAGAAAGGATTTGGTCACAGAAACGTCGTTAAAATTCACAACAACGAAGTAGCAGCAGATCCCAACAATCCGGAATCAAAGCCAAAAAAGTGGATGTCGTATGAGCTCGAAGATTATACATGGCTCACTTACGGTGAAGCAAAGAAGAGAACCGAGAAGATTGCTGGATGTTTAAAAAAGAGAGGCTTAAAATCTGGAGATTTGATCCTTTTGTTTGCAAAGACAAGGTAAAGTAAACAGAGGCACTTCTTTGGACGATAATACTACTATCACCAGGACTAATATAACTACTCCTTTCTTTTGTTTTTATTCTTACTCTTATCAGAGAGGAATGGATATTGATGGCTATGGGTAAATATCTGCTACATTTCTTTTCAATATATGGTTTCTAACAATATTATTGGGGACAAATCAGCCTGCTTTTCTTTGGGAATTGTCGTAGCCACTGCTTATGATAGTATGCCTGCCGACGCCATATCCCACATTTTGGATGAAACCGAACCTAAAGCAGTATTTTGTGAGGTAAACTTCTTAGCCAATGCCATTCCTCAATTATTATCCTTCTCTTTCAGCTCGTAACAAACCTAATTATGCCTTATTTATATCACCTGAATTGCACAGACTTCATTATTGAATGTGCTAAGCAAGGGACTTGGAATGCTTACCGAAGAAAAAAGATCCAAGCTTGTACTCTATGTTGGACTCGAAGAGGAATCACCAGGAGCCGTAGAAAACTTTAGAGAATCTCATTCAAATGACGCCGAATTGATCCATTTTGATACAATTTACGAATCTGATAATCTGACTGCTACCGACAGTACGGTCAGACCCGATGATCTGGCTGTAGTCATGTATACGTAAGTATATGTTTCATATAGTTATACTACCTTTTTATTAATATTATCATTCAATTAAATTCAATTCAAAGTTATAATATTAATATATTCTATCCAATAGCTCGGGTACATCTGGTGCGCCAAAGGGTGTTGAGCTGACACACGGAAATATTGTTGCTGCTATGGGTGCAGCCGAGTATTTGGTGGTCGACTTTTTAAAGGAGGAGGATAATCACTGCTATGTCGGATTCCTGCCGTTGGCACATGTTCTCGAATTCCTTTTGGAGTTCCTCTTTATAACCATGGGCATCCCAATTGGTTATGCTACCATCCGTACCTTGATGGATGACGGTGTATGTGGTCCTGGAGGCAAAGGAAAGGGTACCGGCGATCTCAAGGCTTTGAAACCAACTATCCTTGTTGGTGTTCCAGCTGTATGGGAGCGTATCACAAAGGGTGTGTCCAGTCAACTGGATAAGAAGCATTGGGCACTACAGAACATTTTTAAAGGTAGGTTTCCTGCTTTATTCTATATCTGCATATATGGTGCTCTAAACGCATGTAACCCTGTTAAATAGCTGCGGTCGAGGTTAAGTGGCAGATGCTCAAATTCTTTGGGAAGGAAAACAATATCACTAGAGCATTAGATACCACCATATTTGCGTCTGTCAGAGAGGCAACTGGAGGACGCCTCAAGTATGGTCTTTCAGGAGGAGCACCCATATCATACGACACCCAAAAATTCCTCTGGTCTTCTCTTTGTTACTTTTTGCAAGGTTACGGGTAAATAAAAATATACATATAGGGATATGCTATATCATGCTTGTAAACAGTTTTATTGTTTTGGGTTTTTAAAGCTAATGATTGTATAATTATTATTACGTTTAAAATTTTTCTAGGTTGACAGAATGTTGTGGTTTAGCTGCTGTCACACTGCCTACGTTAGGTATTGTTACAGGTTTAGTCGGTCCTCCTTCGCCTTCTATTGAGTGCAAGCTTGTTGATGTACCCGACACGGATTACAAGGCCGAAAATGGTATTGGTGAAGTCTGGCTTCGTGGACCTTCAGTAATGCGTGGATACTACAAGCGTCCCGATCTCACAAAGGAGGCACTGACAGAAGATGGCTGGTTTAAGACTGGCGACGTGGCTCATTTCACAGAAAATGGCTCTATTGCTATTACTGATCGTATCAAGAACCTTGTCAAGCTTTCCCATGGTGAATATATTGCGCTCGAAAGCCTCGAGTCAAAATACAGAAACAGCACAGAAATCAAGAATATTTGTCTTATCGCCAACAGCGAAAGATCTTATATCATTGGTGTAGTTGAGCCTAAAGATGATAGCGTCGATAAAGACACTCTCCTCCAAGAGCTTCAATCGACAGCAAAGAAGAGTGGATGTAGTCGTGTGGAGATCATCAAAGACATCTTAGTAACAAGAGACGAAGATTGGGTTAAGCATTATTTGACCACCAGCGGAAAACTGAAGCGTAGAGATATATACAAGTCTAACAAGGATGAAATCGAAAAAATTTACACCTAGACGAATGCGCTGATATATTTAATAAAAATCTTAAATAATCATAACCATAACCATAATATAATACAATTTATTTTTGTGTTGGTTCTTTATTTCATATAAAATCAGCTCACTTTATACCAGAGTAGTGTAACAAAACACTTGCCTTTTTATTTCTTGAAATGATGTCAAGGTAAAGAGCTTTTAGAAAAGAGTTCTTTACCATTTGTTGATTTTCTTCTTCTTCTGGTGCTCAGCACCACCGGGTTTTTATATATAAGTTATACCTTACCTATTGTATTCTAAACCCACTAGTTCCTCTAAGCATTTTGACAACCAGTGTCTATACCGAACCTCTCCATTGAAAACAAGATCACATTTAGACTAATAGATTATGATATTCTCCTATCAATATTTTCAGACATTATATAATGTACTAATATTATTGTTGGAATAATAACAAGACTTACTTACTTGGTTACTTTTTATTATTAAGAAACAAAACCATGTAAAAATCGCTAGTTTTACAGATAGAGTGCAAAGCTAGAGAAATTGGTCAAGTCTAAACATGATTTGTAAATTCAAAAGGCACACACAATTGAATGTCATATCAGAGCAAGACTCACGCTCGCACTTTATCTATATCTCTTTATGCATAAATATTTTCTCATAAAAAAACACAAAAAGCAAGATTACGCCAGAAGCTTGTTTCTTACCCCTATCACTCACTTTAGTACTAGACTACATACATTCTGACAAATTATGGAACTGCTAGTTGGGCTAGAAAGAGCAATAAATAAACTGTTGTTTTTGTTTAAAATAATAATAAGAAAACATTAACGCACAGTGCACAAATGTTGCATACAAATTAGCTTTAGACCAAAGAAATATAGAATACAGACACATAATAAATGTTACTCAAAAATACATGTATGCACATCTTGACCAAAAGATATAATTATCATTATAATAACAATAATTTGCTTATCAGAAACATTCACATCAAGTAACTAAGCCCCATTTTTAAATACAGGTTATCATAAAAAGGAATCGTGTTTTAGAGCTGAGCTTAGCAGTAGCGTGTCTAGCCCTTTCCAAAGGATTGTATTGCTGCACAATAGAATTCTTATTATTATTATTTTGAGCGCATTACTCATTTCAAAATTCACACGTGAAGTGTTATTTTGATAGAATGTGGATCACCCCATTCAACCAACAAGATAGACTATGTATTCTCGGACTCAGTAACCAATTTTTTCTTCTTCTTTTTCTTTATTTCAATTTCATCATTAGTAACACCCAAAGAGCGTATTCTTGTACGGGTTCCGGATGAGTGGGCGAGTACCCATGTACATATGGTGTTCGTTGACGAGGTACATCAACCGCAATTAAGCTTTACTGTGTTCAAGCTGTATCATCTAAGCTATCTCACCTTATATAATATCAAATAAAATAAAATAAATCAATGGTAATTCCTAGGGAATACAAAAAAAAAGGTATTTTTAGGACAGGAGTAAGCGGTCTATGGCTGATCGCAGATCCGAAACTACATCTTACAAAGAAACAATGAGCTTCTTGACGGATATTACCCTTAGCCCAATTCTACCAAAACAAAATTTAAGTTACCAACAAAAACACAAAAACACAAAAATATTACTTTTTACAGCATTAATTCCATACACACATACACAATACAATACAAAAATACTGGTTGTGTATAGGAAGAACTGCTTATGTGTATGAATATTTTAGTATATAGAAATGAAAATTATTAATGTAACAATATTATAGTAGTAAACTGAAAATAAAAGCCCAGAATTTGGAAGTTAATAATAATAATAATAATAATAATAATAATAGCAGTAGTAATAGTAATAAGCATAGGAATAGGAATAGGAATAGAAATAAGAATAATAGCAATCGTACAGTGTTTGGTTATGGATTACTCAGAATACGCGATCGTCCATGAGTTGATGATAATGGCACGTCAAAGTGCTCTGTAAATCGACTAGCTTGTATTGGTTGCGGAAACAGCTCCGGTACATGCATACTTCCAAACGAAGTACTTGCATGGAGTTGTCCAGGTTCCACAGAAGCATTACTTGTTTGTGTTATGTTTGAAAGAGTATCATGAAGCCGAGAGGCCCATTCAGATGTATCGTTTTCTGTAGGCTGAGGTATGAATCTAGGTGATAGTGATGGTGATGCTAATGGTGGGTCTTGACCAATGTTTGAAGATATGTCTCTAGATGGCGTTTGTACTTTTTGTTTGTGTCTCCTGTACAGGCAAAATACTACAAGACCGACAAATATAGCAAATCCTACAAAGCCAAGCACACTACCCAAAATGATCGCTAGACGACGGTTGTTGTTTGAATTTCTTTTTGACTTCTCGGCCTCATCTTCATCGAGTGCACGTTTAGGAAAAAAATAAGCCTTTGTCGGTGTTTGACCAAATGAAGCTGAGGTCTGAGATGTCCACCAAAAAGGTATTTCGAGAAAGTTTTGATTAGCGGTGTCCAATACTCGCACATTTCCAAAACCAAAGACGTGTCCGCCGTACAGTGTTAGATGATAATTTTTGGTTCCTCGGACAACTTGACCACCATCAAGTTTTGTATTTTGACTGAGTAAGGGGAGCCAAGTCAGAGTTCCACGAGGTGATTCTGTTGACATATCATATTTCCACACTCCTTTTGGCATATCACAATCTTCTTGGTTGGTTGGTTCGGGTAGATGGGTTTTAGTTGGACAATTCTTCCAGACAGGTGTAATGATAAGTGTGTCCAGATTGTTTTTGGATAAGGACACCAGTCTGACTTGATCTGATGTGCTGGTAAATTCAACCACTTTCCCCACCCACTCCAATGATATTAAATCAAAGCAATACACCGTGACAGTGTAGCCTGCAGTAAAAGATGAAGCATCGAATGGTCCGTGTTTAGGAGTGACGGAAAAATGTAGAATCCAACGCGTTGTCGCAATCATTTGAGCTCCATGGGTTGGAGTTGGTGTTGGAGTTAGTGTAAGTGTAGATGTGTTGGAAGATAAAGAGCTCGGGGTGCGATTCCATTTCCAAGGGGGAGGTGCCTGCATATCAAGGATGTACATATCCCGGGTAGTGAGCACGGAGACACTATTTTCTTTGTTCTCAGTATATCCACCATACGCATACATCTTATTGTTCGCGACCGTCATTGTGGATTCTTTGAGTGCCTTGCGTATCATTGAAGGCTTTAGAGGCATAGAGTGCCATTTCAAGGTCTTGAGATCCAGTGTCTTGGTGGGATTATCTGACAATGGAAAGATAACCTTTCCATATGTTAAGATGCACGCATTATGTTTGACATTAAAAGACCGTTTGACATCCCCAAACTCTGTTCCAAAAGGACTCTTTGGACCGAGTGATGAAAATATTAGCTTGAGATCTGGTTGTATTTTAGAGATTTTCGAAAGGCCATAGACAGATCCTTCAGAAAACACTACGCAGTAGTGGTTGAGAAGGGTCGTGTGGGAAATATTGAGTGAACGAGTGGGGGTTATCGACAATGAAAATGAAGAGGGTAGAAGCAAGAGGATCCAAAAAGTCCATGTCTGGGAAGACTTGACTCCATTCAAGACCGATAAAATGAATGGTGTGGATCGCATCAAGCGGGAAAAGGAGCATCAAAAGAGGATAAGGGAAAAGCAATTGCTTTATAAAGGCTCGTTTCCTTCCATGACTATAAACAGATGGGTTTGTAGAACGAAGAAATCCTGTGAGATCTTTCTTTTTTTCTTTTCTAGGTGATTTAACTGAATTTTATTATTTCTTTCTATAAAATTAAAATACAACAGGCTTGACATTGGCTGATATGAATTTAACCAGCCTTGTGGCTATAAACAACAAATAATAATAGATAAACGTTTAGTTACAAATTCTTTATATATGGACATCATATTTCTGCACGTCATTTTCTCTCTCTCTCTATTATACTTACAATTGCCAGGCAGCAGCTATATATATATATAGTATAGATATCATACACAAATCGTAACGTCATAAAGTTAATTCAAGCACTAAATAAATACCGCCCTATACACGCCCACATTTTCTGTTACACATACCGATGAAGGGAGCACCGAAACCAAGACCAAGATAGAGGGTCATCTTGACAGCAAGAGCGGCTCTGTTCTTGGTATCGAAAGGAATGTTCTAACATTGCCAAATCATGTCATTAAGATCTAGTCATAACAACAACAACAAAAAAACTCCCGCACGATTCTTACCTGACCGTTGCTGTTGGAGAAGTGGTACAAGTCAGAACGCATGACCTGACGAGAGGCGACGCGGGAACGGAGGGCAGAGCGAGCAAAGACGTTGGCGACCATGTTGATAGAGAGTAGGGTGGAAGAAGTTACTTGAAAGTTCACAACAAAAAAAAATACTGTACCGGGGTTTCGAGATAGTGCTATTTACACTCAATAAGTACCTTTTTTGATGACATCAGTTCGCCTTTACATTTCTACTATAAAAAAAACAACCATTTTGATTTATTCCATACTGCCTTTAAATACTACATATATATATAAACACACACAAGTAACTGTGTAGTAGATATCAGTAATAGTCTTTCTATGAATTTCTTTATCCAAAAAAAAAATCCACAAAATCTATAAATTTCAATAGCAAGATTATTTTGTATGGAAACATGTACAAAAACTAATGTTTTTTTTGGCAGTCTTTAGTGGTAAATCCATAGCATGTAACACCCGGCCTTTGAAAACTATTGACTATACACAGGCATGTACGCAAGAAGAAAGAAAAGAAGAAAAAAGCGACAGAAGAAGAAGGAGAAGAAGCAAAATAGGGATGACTAAATACCAACTAGCTTTCGAATAGAAATATTCGATTATCATGGCTAGCACAGTAGTTACAGATGTAAAAACTGTAGTAAGAACATTTCTCCTTCTCAGAAATAATACCATAGTGAGTAAATTAGAGAGAATTAGGCGTGATATACGTAACATGGATGTGTATATCAAGTGTAAATAAAAATGTAAGCATAATGTGCAAAAATAAAACAAAATAATGATATACAAGTCCCATTGCGAGCAAGGTTAGCATTGGTTAATATTTTACATGTACTAATCACACAGTGCAAAAGGACAAGAGAATGATAATAGAAAATTGGTGATTATTGTTGGGTAAATAAATAAATAGTCAATTTGACGAGAATAGGACAGGATAATAAACTTTAGGTAGCTGGTAGCTAGCAGATTCTATCCAGAGTCGGTAAAATTCTCATAATTAGGAATACATTGACTAGACAAGGAATGTAGAGCTGTGTTTTTCGAATTTTAAGCAGGTATTAAATGAAGAAAGAAAGAAGGAAAGAAAAAGACATGTACAAATATATAGAAAAATATCTCATAAAGTAAAATCAAGTAATACCTCAAACACTAAGTCTGAAGAGAAGGACAGAGAGACGATCATGTTTTTATTGTCCATAATTTTGTAAAAAATAAGAAAGAATACAACAAATATAAGTAAAGTATCCACACGCCGGAGCCCTTCTTTTCTTCTTCTTTTCGTTGTGGTAAAATAATAATAGGCACATCCTGGTGCTTAATAACTATGAAAAACTTAATAGCTGGGGGAATTCACTAGTCGCTGTGAGCTTTGGGCTGCAAGACTTTTAATTATCGACCCATACTAGGAAGGCTTGATTAGATGAATGCTATAATAATCAAGCTTTGTAGCTAGAAGTTTGATGCCTATATTATAACCGTGACTCGAGCGATGTTGAACACCAAACCATTAGGTATGCTTGTGGAGCTTACCCAGTATTGAAAGGAGAAAGATAAATAAAATATCGGGATTGGGTTTAACCAGAAATACAGAGAAACCCTATGTAAAATATCTCGGTAAGCTGTTCCACCAAAACCGCAGCATCTTGTTCCACAAAACGATGAAAGGAGAATTGATTCTATAGAGGAATATGTGAGAGATCATCTCAACCCTCATTTAGAGTTTCTAGGTGTAGGTTTTAGAAGGCTATATGCTTTGTATGGAGCAAGCTTGGTGGGAAACAAATAATATCATCAAAACATATAATGAGTATGCAAGGCTAGGGACCTTATAAGTAAGTGACTCGCCAGGTCCAAGCTCACTGTATTCTATAGTGTAAGACTTGGAAAACTAGCGGGTGAAGTGACTGATGTCAAATCCCAAACGGAACAAAAAGATTGATGATCGACAAATAAGATGGTGAGATCTATGACGATTACTATAAAAGGAATAAGCATCTCCGAAGTCAAGACAAGCAGTACTTAAGATCCTTTTTCTCACCCTATCCATCTCTAATTCTCTTTCTACTCTTGACTTTATTATCATCAAGAATATAATGGTTGACAAGTAAGATAAAAACTTCTGCGTCACAACGCACACAGAGAGACAGTGTAGCTGACCTCTCTGCTTTATGACAACAGGAAAATCTTATTGCTTGGATCGGGCTTTGTTGCTGCTCCCTGTGTCGAGTATATCCTGCGTAGACCAGAAAACAAGTTGACCATCGGTAAGGAAATTTAAAGATGTGTATTCACAATTATCTGTAGCTTACTTACTATGACGCGTCAATATTCCAACTATAGCCAGCAGAAGACTCGAGAATGCTAAGGAGTTGGCCGGTCAGTTCAAGAACACTACTGCTGTCTCTTGCGATATCACCAATGACAAGGCTATTGACGAGATCGTTGCCCAGCACGATGTGATTATCAGGTAATATTGATAGGACTGAACTTGTGGAAAGAGAGCTAGATATATATACATATATGCGTGTGTGATATAACTAAACATATATATCTAGTTTGATTCCTTATATCTACCACGCCAAGGTTATCGCTGCCGCTGTTAAGCACAAGAAGCACGTTGTCACAACCTCATACGTCTCTCCCGCTATGATGGAATATGACCAGGCGTAAGTTTAATAGACACGTGTATTTCTACCAGAACCCAATAATTAACAACATTCATGCCTAATTAGTGCTAAGGATGCTGGCATCACTGTCATGAACGAGATTGGTCTTGATCCCGGAATTGATCACTTGTATGCTGTCCGCACTATCGACACAGTCCACAAGGAGGGTGGCAAGGTAATTATTCAAATATTAATAGCCTGTGGTTTTTGGGGTTTTGTATTAAAACATTATTTCTAGCTCAACGAGTTCATCTCTTTCTGCGGTGGTCTTCCTGCTCCTGAGGATTCCAACAACCCCTTCGGTTATAAGTTCTCTTGGTCTGCTCGCGGTGTCTTGTTGGCTTTGAAGAATACTGCCAAGTATCTCGAGAACGGAAAGGTTGTCGAAGTCAGCGGTACTGCCCTCATGGACTCTGCCAAGGTTCTCAACACTGGCTACCCCGGTTTTGCTTTCGTTGGTTACGGTAACCGTGACTCTACTATCTACGACAAGCGTTACAACATCCCCGAGGCCACCACCATTATCCGTGGTACCATTCGTTATGATGGCTTCCCTCAATTTGTCAAAGCTCTCGTTGTTCTTGGTTTCCTGAGTGAGGATGAGCAGCCCCATTTGTCTGCTGCCTCTAGCGAAATTGCATGGAACGAGGTTATTGGCAAGGTTGTTGGTTCCTCAGACTTGTCTGAGAACGCTCTCAAGGCCGCCATTATTGCCAAGTGCGACCTCGAGAACAACCCTCGTAAGGATCACATTCTTGATGGAATGAAGTGGGTTGGTTTCTTCTCTGACAACAAGGTTCACCGTCGTGGTAACTTGTTGGACACTTTCTGTGCCACCCTTGAGGAGAAGATGCAGTACGAGGAAGGTGAACGTGACTTGGTTTTCTTGCAGCATCGTTTTGAGATTGAACTCAAGGACGGATCCAAGCAGACTCGTACGTCCACTTTGGTTGAATTTGGTGTTCCTGGTGGATTCAGTGCTATGGCCAAGACTGTAGGTGTTCCTTGCGGTATTGCTGTTCAATTAATATTGGACGGTAAGCTCACAAAGACTGGTGTGATTGCCCCTATGTCTGCTGAAATCAATGATCCTATTATTGAGCTTTTGGAGAAGGAGGGTATGGGTATGGTTGAAGCCATCCTTTAAAACTGTAAATTATGTGCCATGAATTTTTATATAATAAAATAAAATAAAATAAAATAAAATTAAAAAAAATTAAAAAATTAAAAAAATAATTGATCACATTTTTAATAATTTTGAATTTAATTAATGCCTTTTTGTCAATGGATTAATATTTATCCGGGTATCACAATAAGACAATGGGTTTCCGTGGGACCGTATATTTCCTACGATTTCGGAGTTATAATGTCTGCCATTTATTACAGCGAAATCCTACCTTTCTTATGCCACACACACTCTGTGTGGGTCGGTGACGTAGCATTTAAGTTCTTTAAGTGTAATTTTCCTTGCCCCTGCCAGAATATGAGGAATAATTTTATGACATAACAAATTTTTTTTTAAAGTTCCTTTCTACCCATATTCACCCTTTTTATCCCGATTTTTTTTTGTTTACCTTTTCTTCCCCTTTTTTAAAAAGATGTTCTTGTCCCGTACTACCGTCGCCCCTCTCAAGGCCAGTGCCTTGTCCTTTGCCAAGGTAAAAACCTAGCCTTCGGTTAAAGCCAAACCCATACAACCAAAAAACCAAAACCAACAATTTATCAATAGGTCAATGCTGTCCGTGCTATCACCACCGCCACTCCCAGCATTACCCAGGCCTTCAGCGCCCAGAAGAACGCCAACGTAAGCCCATTAACATCAATTACCCAGCACGGTCGTTAATTGTATAGATATTTCCGCAAATAATAATAGGGTAACTACTTGGTCACCATGATCCCCGGTGATGGTATCGGTCCCGAAATCTCTCGTTCCGTCAAGGAGATTTTCGCTGCCGCTAAGGCACCTATTGAGTGGGAAGAAGTAGATGTTACCCCTATCGTCAAGGATGGCAAGACTGCTATCCCTGATGAGGCCATTGTCAGTGTACGCAAGAGCACCGTTGCTCTCAAGGGTCCCCTCGCCACTCCCATCGGTAAGGGTCACGTTTCCCTCAACTTGACTCTCCGTCGTACATTCAACCTTTACGCCAACGTCCGTCCTTGCCGTTCCGTTGTCGGTTTCAAGACCCCTTACGACGATGTCAACACTGTCCTTATCCGTGAGAACACCGAGGGTGAATACTCTGGTATTGAGCACGAGGTAATAAAGCGAGGAACAACTGGATGGGATTAAGGCATATAAAATATACACCGCACACATATACCCTCTCTCTCTGTATGTGCATGTGCATGTGTATGTGTGGGTGTATATGTGTGTATTTGAGTGTGAAAAATGTTTATTTATTTAATTAATTTGTGGAATTCAAGGTCGTCGATGGTGTAGTCCAGTCCATTAAGTTGATCACCAAGGATGCCTCCGAGCGCGTTGCCCGTTACGCTTTCACATACGCCCAGTCCATTGGTCGTGACCGTGTCACCGCCGTCCACAAGGCTAACATCATGTAAGAATTAAGGATATAAAAGGGAACAAAACACAAGAAAACCAAAAAAAAAGAAATTCAATCTAATCTGTTTTACGACAGGAAATTGGCTGATGGTCTTTTCTTGGATGTCTGCCGTCAGGTCTCCAAGGACTTCCCCGACATCAAGTTCAACGATATCCTCTTGGATCGTGCCTGCCTTAACGTAAATATACTTTTACTTTATGTGATTTTTGGTTTATTCACACCATTTCCGAATATCTAGATCACCTCCGACCCCTCTTTGTACGCTGATACCGTCATGGTCATGCCTAACCTTTACGGTGATATCTTGTCCGACATGTGCGCCGGTTTGATTGGTGGTCTTGGTTTGACTCCCTCTGGTAACATTGGTCGTGATGCCTCCATCTTCGAGGCCGTCCACGGTACTGCCCCCGATATTGCTGTAAGTTTTAATTAAAAAATTAGGCGTGTCGTAAAGTATTATAGATAGATTTTTTAATATTAAAAAACAAAACTGAGCAAATTTATTAATGGGAATGCAATATCTATTTTTTCCTTTGTTTTACAGGGTCAGGACAAGGCTAACCCCACCGCCTTGTTGTTGTCTGGTATCATGATGCTGAGACACATGCGCTTGAACGAGCAGGCTGCTAACGTCGAGCAGGCTGTCTTCAAGACCATTGCCGAGAGCAAGTTCTTGACTGCCGATTTGGGCGGTCGCTCCACCAACAGCGAGTTCACCAAGGCTGTTATTGGCGTAAGTAAAAAAAATATTAGCACTATAATATTTACAGCTCCTAACATACTTTGTGGTTTATAGAACTTGAAGGCTTAGATATCCTATCCTACCCCAACCTTTCCCAGAGTCCTTGTCTCTTTAAAAGAAGACTAAAACATTGTTTTCATCATGTCCATATAGAAGCTACTTCATCAATAATAAAAAAGCAGGAATGCAACTCTTTGTACTCCTGTAAAAATCAATTCCCAGCGCGTACTTTTTTCTTTTTTGTAATTTATTATTTATTAATTGAAAAATATAAAGCATGGCTGGGATTTTGTTCAGAGACCAGACTTTTTGACCTTCTTGACCTTCTTGCCACCCTTCTTCTGAAAATCGCGCCAGCTGTTCACGCGCGTGTCACGCGAGGCCTCCCATTGTTTAGCTTCCTCTGCTTTTCGCTTCCTATCGACCACTGCCTCTTCGGCCTTTCGTGCCACCACACCTAGCACAACTTAAGCACGCAAAGCAAAACTATCTTTTTAATTACCTTCAGCTTCCAACTCCTTCTTCAGCATCCTCCGGCGACGAAGCTCCATTTCAATCAAAATTTCTTTAACTTTCTCACGAACTGCCGTCTGTCCATCGCGTGTCTGTAGGAATGGATAATTCTGATCGTCAACCACTGTAGCAGACTCTACTGTAACTTTATTTCTGCCATCCTCTTCCTTTTCCTCGGTGTTGACCTGTGTCTTGACTTTGTGTCCATTCGCTCTTAAAGCTTCAACTTTAGCCTCTTCTATTACTGTCAACAAAAACTTCATCCGAGTTTCGTCATTCAATTCGGACTCGGCTTTCTTCAGCATTCCAAATGCCTCCTCTGCACGCTCATGCTTCACTTTGTCAGGATGAATCATCAAACTCTTTTTGCGGTACGATGCCTTGATGGCTTTGATCTCTGGACGATTGTAAGGCAATTCGAGGATGGCAAAGGGGTCGAGTTTAAAGCATTGAAGTACACGTTCAATCTCGAGTTGTTTTTCTGCTTGTGAAAAGTATCGATCGAGATCGAGATCTGTTTCCAAAGGAGCCGTATTAAGTTTAGAGGTTGCTGGTGTGGGATCTGCCATGTTCGAAAGTTTTTTAAAAAAAAGTCTACCAACGGAGAGAGTAAGAGAGCAGGTGTAGAAGGGGGAAGAAAGGCAAACGCATTTTTATGTGACTGCTTAGAGCGTAATTCTTTATCGCAAAATAGGGAAAGGGAGCAAGAGATTGAAATGAAAAGTTGTAGTTGTTTAAACCTTTAATAAATATGTAGATCGACAAAAGGGTTTATTTGAAATACTCACCAAATTGCACAAGCTCCAAAAATATCAACTCACTATAAAGCAGGCACACTCTCTCTTTGTGAAAACATCAAAAAGCTATTTTATTATATAGTGCTTTATATAAGAGATGTTTGTAATTTTCTATCATTGTGTTAAATAGTATATTTATATATACACTTTTTTTTTGTTCCCTTTCTTAATAGGCAAAAGAACAAAAGAAAACGGAGGTTTCTACGGCTGAATACATTAGCGGCCATTATCCGAAACTGTACCGCTTGTTATGGTATTTTGCAATACATAAAGCTGGTAAATTGCGGAAAATACCCATCTATCCAGTTTGCTGAAAAAAGCACAATGAATGATGAAAATTGCAAATTCAAGTTTTTTTAAATTTTATTGTGTTTTGTAAATTGAATTTTAATATGAGAAATTACACCTTTTGATGTACACGAATATTCTAATCAAACGAAAATTATAATCTACTTGACCCATGTGCAGGGCATCATCATCTTAATACGTTCTACACATATTTATAAATACTTTAAAAATATTTTTTGTTTTGACATTGTAAAAGCAGAATTTTCAAAATATAAAAGGTTTACAAAATGAAAATTCCAGCTCGAGAATTACAACGGGAAGAGTCCTGAGATTAATATTCAAAATTCTTGTAAACTATATGCGTGCTTCTTACACATTATTCAAAAATCCTCTCAGTACATCGGCGGCTAAATAAGGTTATCCTAAATATATCTCCGACAATTACCAGGTGAATCAACCTCTTGCCACAAGTGGCTTGCAGAGCTTACTCCGCAGCCGGCGGCCGCCCCTTTCAACTTTATTGAATCACGTGAGTTAGATTTGCAGTATTTTCAGCCTGAGCATTCAATTATACACCATCCATTGCTTTCCTGTCAACATGTACAGACCTCCATCCGCATCATTTCCACCTGGGGCTGTAAGTTCTCTCTCCAATCTTCGCCAAAAAATGCTTACACTTTTTAAATTCATAGTATGGTGGTCCCCAATCGCCAGTTGTAGGAGGTCCTCATCCTCCTGGAGGTGGATCGCCCTGGCCAAGACCGCCACCTCATCAATCCGGTCCTCCTACCACAGGCGTGAGTTTATATATTAAAATCATACTAAACATTTATACATGAATGAAACAATAACAAAAAAAAACGCTTACATACATATCTATCTATTTTGTAGCCGATTTGGAAAGAACATCACACACCAGAGGGAAAAAAATATTGGTTTAATACAACTACACGACAGAGTACGTGGGAAAAACCTGAAGAACTGTTGACTCCAGAAGAGAAGGCATTGATGAGTTGTCCTTGGAAGGAATATACCACACCCGAAGGGAAAAAGTACTACAGCAATTCTCAAACTAAGGAAACTACATGGCAGATCCCACCTGAATACAAAGGTAAAATAAACATAAAAATAAAAAGGAAAATTTGCTTTGTCGTATTGATTATTATTATTTTCATTAAAAAAATAAACAAATTGATATTTTTGTAGAACAATTAGAAAAGGCCCAACAGGCAAAGGAGAAGGCAGAGGCAGAAGCGTAAGTAAATTATAAATACTATTTTATATGTATAAATATGTATTTAAAAGAAGCTTATTTAAAATTAAGCAGAAGGCTGTATTGTTATAATTATGATTTTTTTATTCTTACATTTAATAACCTTTGTATGTATTTTGTGAATATAGTAAGACCAATCCTGCTACTAACAGCTCTGCAACCCCAGCTGTAGCTTCAACCACGACTAACACTCAACCAGAAGTTGAAAAAACATATCGAGTCCGTCAACCACTTCCTAGCGCAGCTCTTATGGCACAAACACCAGCTGTCGAATTTGCTACACGTGAAGAAGCTGAAAAGGCATTCTTTAAACTTTTAAAGGAAACTGTAAGTTTAATAACCCTTCCTTTTTTGTTTGGAAACAACTGTCTTGATATTTATCTACATATATATATGCTTACTTTAGAATGTAAAATCTGATTGGACATGGGAACAAGCAATGAGAGCAATTATTACAAATCCTCTCTACAGATCTCTTAAAACAGTTGCTGAACGAAAGGCCGCTTTCCATGCTTATGCAGAAAGAGAAGCTAGACGTGAGCGCGTAAGTTTTTTTTTTAAAAAAGTTTACTTGATGATATTTAGATTTCAAATCAAATATAAACGTGATTTTGCATATTTATATAAAAACAGGAATTGAGGGAAGAGCGCGAACAAAAACATAGATCAGCATTCATTCACATGCTGGAAAATAACAAAGCCATCAAACCATATACTCGCTTCAAGAGTGCTTTAAAAATTCTCGCCAACCAACCAGCATTTCAACAAATCAAATCTGACCAACAACGTGAACAATACTTTAATGAGTATGTAGAAGGGTTGCAACGTCGTGAGAAAGACAGAATGAGAGATCTTCGCAAGAGTAGCATGGATAGATTTGCTGAACTGCTAAGAGACACTCCAGAAATTACCTACGAGACCGAGTGGAGAAATGCTCAAAAGATTTATATGAAATTACCCGCTTTGGAAGACCCAAAGACATTTGAAGGCATGGATATTTTGGATTTCCTTTCTGTATATGAGGAGCACAGTCGTCTTCTTTGGGAACCTGTTTTAGCAGATTTGAGCAAAAGAGCACGCGATAAGAAGCGAAAAGAGAGAAAAGCTAGAGATGGATTTAAGGTAAGCTCTACATATTTATATGGGGACACATCAAAAGGATTGGGTTGTCAGTCTGGCTTTAACGGGTTTTGTAGGCCTTGTTGAAGGAACAATTAGATCAGAGCCACATAAATGCTCTTACTTTGTGGAAGGAACTTTATCCTCATATTAAAGACGACCCACGTTACACTGGACTTCTTGGTTTACCCCAGTCTACACCAATTGATCTTTTCTGGGACCTTATATACGACCTCGAAGAGCATTTACATTATCAAAAGAAGGTGGTTTATGACGTATTAAAGGTAATGTACTGTATAAAAATTTAGCGTGTACTGTACCATTGAAGCTCATGTGAATTACAGCGACGTGAATTTGAGGTGACTCTGGAGACACCTTTTGAAACATTCCGCGATCTCGTAGCACAGGACGAAAGTGGACATAGTATCCCAGAAAATAACTTGATGATAATATATGAACATGTAAGCTCCAAAATTACTCCGAATGAAGGCTTGCTATTTATCTGTTATTTTGTATATACTCTTTAGCTAAAAAATAAGGCAGTTATTAAGCAAAAGGAAGAAAGACGTCGACAGGAGAGAAAGCTGCGACGAAAGATGGACAATTTGCGACATGTTATGAAATATATTGAGACACCGATTGGAGTTGAGGAGACCTGGGAGTCTGTCCGACCACGGCTCCAGGATCTTCCAGAGTATAAGGATATTGATGATGAACAGATATGCATAGAAGTATTTGATAAGTTTATCAAACGTCTCAAGGTAATTCTTTTTTTTTTATAATAATATAGGAATTTGGCGTATCAACTTGTGTGCATTATTTAGGAGAAGCAAAGCGGACAAGATGAAGAAGAAGACGAAGAAGGTATTATTAGAGAAGAAGAAGAAGTGATGCACAACAGATATCGCAGATCGCACAGTCGTGGGCCTGGTAGGCACAACCGACACGGTGAACGGGAAAGTGATCACGGTATGAGTGATGATGAGCGCCTGAGAAAGAGAAAGAGGGCGAGACACACAGGAAGACCAACCGAATACGATCAACCTATGGACTCTGGTCGTGTAAGTGCTGAAGAAGGAGATGCACTGGATCAATACGAAAATGATCCTCGTCGCCAACATTAAAAAAAAGAATATTGAGTATAGTAATAATAATAAAAAAAAGAATAATTTACAAACCTTACAAGGAAAATGACGATTGATAATTCAAATCTTGTAATTCATTAACTATTAAAAACGCATATTTCATATACACAGTAAAATATAAGTAATATATATATATATTCATAAAAGTTCATTCAATCCAAAAGAAATACTCATTTGTTTATTCGCCAATGAATTTAAACAAATATCATCCAATCAAATCTGATAATTAAAGTCGTACAATAATACAATTGGCAAACACGAAACTTTATTTTGCACAACTAAAAATTACCCGATAGAAAAAAAAGGCGATTTGTGTACTTTGTTCTAAAATACTGACTCCGATATGAACTAATTGTCCTTTTTTTTCTCTTTCACTTTTTTTTTGCTTACGTCACAATAAAAATGTGGTGCAAACAGCGAAAATTGTGCTCGTCAAGGTCACTATAAAAGGATAATGAAGCTCATTGCTTCTTTTCTCATTTGGACATAGCTTACCTTTTAATAAAAGGTCGTCGTCTTTATTTGTAAGAGGATCGAGCCTTTAAGTAGTTCGGTTACATTATCTTCGTTTTTTCCTCATTTCTGCTAACTGCTGTGCTTGTGATTCAAAGAGCATTAACATGTCCACAAGCTGCAATGGTAAGATAGCTTACATCCTTGTTTCCCACACCTCCTATAGACATCAGCCTTTTTTTCTGTTTTTTTTTCTCTCCTCCAATTATACTTTATTATTATTTTTACATGTTAATATTCAGAGCACTAGTTAGTACTTTTACACATTCGGACGAGAAATCAATGATTGGATGAACCATCCAGAATTGAAAAAAAAAGAAGAAAGTGAAAATATATAGCCTCTATATCGTTATTAGCCAAGTTTTCGGGCTGGGGATGCCTTTGTTTTATTATGGACCAAACTGAGAAACCAAAAACTCGGATATATATATATATATATGTGTATATATGTATATATATCCTTTCTTCTTATTCTCTGTGTGTAAATATGTATATATGTTTCTATACATCTCTATCTCTGTATATATACATGTATATATACATACACATATAAATATACACGCATACACACACATATATATATATATGTGTGTGTGTGTATACATACCTCTATATCTTCAAGCGTTTTGTTAGTTTGGCACTGATTGACGTTGCCTTTCACAATCACGCGTTCTTGTTATTAACCACTCTTTCTTTCTGCTTGTCTGCAGATTCAAACGGATCTCTCACCCAAAAACAACAAGAACTCTTGGATATTTACTGTCAAGGTGCAACAGAAGCAACCGAAGATCAGGTAAAAAGCAAGAATTTAATTGATACTTACAGATTTGATGAAATAGTATCAAGAAATATTTATCATCATAATATATTTACAATTAATGGATTATACAATGCTATCGATTCATTATTCACAAAACATACACGCACTTATACATACATACATAAATACATATATATGTGGACACATATAGATTACTTATTTTTCATACCTCTTGATCTGCCCTCGTTCTCTGGTACATTACCCAAATTTTTGGCATATTCTTCAATAATATATTAATATCTTTTAAAGATTTCCGATTGGTTTTACAAAAGATTTTCCAACCTAGAAAACAAGTCCAAAAATAAAAGCAAAACTCAAGATGGTAAAAGAGAAGAATATTGGAATTGTACATCACAGGGTTTCATGTGGAGCAATTCAAAGATGTGCTATATAAATATTAATATTATCTTTATGTGAAAAAAAAACAAACAAACAAAAACCAACAGATTCAACCGAGCAGTCTCAAGAACAACAACTGAACATAATATCCTGTGGATTACAGGAAGGATTGATGACCACTATGCGTAAATCCAGAGATTTTAGCCAAAAGATTTCCCAGGGCTTGCCAAATAAGGATTCTGATGATCTATCTCCTGGACTCAACTCAACTAAAGATAAATCCGATCTTTGTAAAAAGTATTTTAACTCTGTATTAGCCATTGTGCTGAACGCGGCCAAATATTCTATCAAAGGACCAGTTATTGAACTTGTCCAGTCATTAAGGGACGGGATAATGACACAGACCCAGTTGACACAATTTATGGATACAATCCCATTTGCAAATGACACAATTCAACGTATGGGGATCCTCGGTGTGATGGGATCCACTGACATACCAGAAATACTCAATGGGTAAGGCAACAGGATCAACATTCTTTTTTTTTTTTTTTTGACAAAACTCATTCAATTGTAATTAATATGTTACTATCTTCGATTTCTATTGTAGATTGGCAGATTACTCTATTGTTAGTGAGACAATAGCACGTTGGTTGGTTGAGGCATCAAATGTTTGGTACATTAGCACCATTGTTCCAATGTTGCATGTAAGTATTAATTATACATATGCATATATATATATATATGTGTGTGTATGTGTGGATATAACTGAACATTTGGATATAACTAATCAAGCTGATTTCCAATCTAGATTCTCGATCATATTCCATTCAAATGGACTAGTATTAATAATGCCAACCTAAAATCTATAATATTGGATATATCCAAAAAAGCCTCTCGAATTTCAGAAGTACTCCAAAAGATGCCCGGAAATACCGAAACTATTATGGAGGACAACAAAGGCAATTTTTATACAACATAATCGAAACGAATGCAAGAGTTTAATTATATATATATATGTGTGTGTAAATTGAAATTATCTAGATAACAAATTTGTTCTGCAAGAGACCCTCAGATTTCTCTGCAAATATTCAATTATGGAGAAAGGTAAGATTTTGAACTCGTTTAGATTCAAAGATTTTTTTGGCTATTGTTTTTACGGGAGCAAAAAAAAAAAAGAAAGAATCAAAACGGAACAAATTCAATAAAATTCAGACACATAAAAAATAATCCTATTTCATCTGTCTATCATGTTCATCTTATATATATTTATATATATATATTCTCTAATCACACAAAAAAGACTATAAAAAAAGCATTGAAAGGCAAGTTCCTTTTTTTTACAAGGCAGACTTTATGCATGCTAATAACATATAAATCTCCGATTAAACAGCAAGAATATTTCCAAAATCCAGGCCAAACCACCTACACCTAAACCAACATCTGCAATAGTTCCACCAAAAAGCCCTTTATTAAACCAACCTATTGAAAATAATTCAAAAAATTTAACTGAAACTTCCCCGATAACACCTTTAGTTACATCGGCCACACCCACAGCACCTGCAGCAATGCTTTCTAGTGCCCAATTATCAGTTCCAGTCCCAGTACAAACTCCGATTCCCACTCAAACTCAGGCTCAGGCTCAAGCTCAGGCTCAAGCTCAGGCTCAGGCTCAGGCTCAGGCTCAAGCTCAGGCTCAGGCTCAGGCTCAGGCTCAGGCTCAGGCTCAAGCTCAAGCTCAAGCTCAAGCTCAGGCTCAGGCTCAGGCTCAGGCTCAGGCTCAGGCTCAGGCTCAAGCTCAAGCTCAAGCTCAGGCTCAGGCTCAGGCTCAGGCTCAGGCTCAGGCTCAGGCTCAAGCTCAGGCTCAAGCTCAGGCTCAGGCTCAGGCTCAGGCACAACCACAACCACAACCACAACCACAACCACAACCACAACCACAGGCACAGGCACATCAACCGACACAGCAGCAGCAGCAGCAGCAGCAACAATCACAGCCACAAGCTCAGGTTCAGCAGCAAGCTCAGGTTCAGGCTCTAGCTCAAGCTCAAGCTCAACAAATCCAATCTCCTCCAGCTACCGCAAACCCTCAGACACAAGTGGGTCAAACGATTACAAGAGGTAAGTTGACAGTGATTTTTTTATTTAGAATATTTAATTTTAGAAGGATAATTAAACTTCAATAGCTCTAACGTAAATCTATCTACATATTTACTTTTTTTTTTCTACTACAGGAGACAATCCACCCAAAGTAATAATCATTGGAAAATACAGTGCTGTTTTACTTACTATTACTATTATTTACCTAGGATACAGTAAGAAAAACAGCTCGCCTTGCTTTGTCTAGTGAACCTCCTCAGAAACCTCAAGCCCAGGCCATCATAGATACCGACTTTTTTAAATCTATTTCTGGTCCTCCAAAGCCAAAGAAGATACCTGTTCCAAGGCAAGTATATAATATATACACACATGCATATATATATATATTTATATGCAAAATACTAGCATATATTAATACGTTTATATCTTGTAAATATTATTTGTATTACAGAGTCATGTCAATCGGATCAACTGGAGCTAGGAATTCGGCCCAATTTAATCTAGATGACATCTTGGGACCTGACCCAGGGGCTGGAAGTGTTCGAAGTGCGATTGAATCCACCCAAACTCCTTCTACACGTCCTCGCAAAAGAGTTCGTTTTGCTGAAGATTACCGCTTGGTTGAAATACGCGAATACGAGAAGAATCCTGCTGAATGGCTTTGGGTATGTTTGCCCGAATATTGTCGATATTAAAGCAGGAATAGTGATATTAAATCGATATTCTTTACTTTCTATAGAACGGACTTCATGAAGGATCTCAGGTAAACTCGATGACCGATTGTTATGGCAACCAATATTCCGCCGCAACTATTGCCTGGTACAGCCCTCGCCCTGTGGAATTACCTGAAGATTATCAAATACCTATCAAAAAAGAATCCCCGGAAGCGGCTATTGAGATGCAGAGAGAGGAAGGATGCTTGGCTGCAATCTACATTAGTGACCGACACATCCCGCCTTCTCCAGCAGAACATATAGATATGACTCCTTATAATCCAGCAACTCCTGTTTCTATTATCCCACTTACCGATTGCTATTCTGATGTGGTTAACGGTGATTTCTCATAGTCAGCAGTAAAACTCACTCATATATATATATATATACATATACATATACACACACCTACACCTAAACCTACACCTAAACCTACACGCGCTCACACAAAATCACAAACATATGCATCCAATTTATCTGAAAATCCCATAAAAAAAGAAGACATAAAAATGAATAATACGTGTGCTTAAAATGTACACAGATATGTATGTAATTCAGTTTCGACATTATATTTTATTTTTACAGTAAAAAGATTTTTTTTTCTACTTTTCTACTTACAACCAGTCTTGACTTTCAGAGGGGGACGGAGTTTTTCATGGTTATGTTTCATGGTATAAATAAATTAGAAATAAAGTATATTTAATACAATTTCAACATGTTTTGAATTTACAAAAAAAAAGAAAGAAATACTTTGATATTAATTGCTGATTATATATGTATATACGAGTGTTGAAAGCAATAGCGTGAGGACGTTTATTATACAATGGTGAAGTGGGAATTTTTTTTTAAAAAAAGAAAGAAAGCAACAAAGAAAGAGGGGTGAACAGAGAAATATATATGCAGGGAGATAGTATATCATATGAAATACATGCATATGTCAAAATAATTGACATCCTAGGCGTATTTCTCCCCAAATGGTTTTGGCGAAACACTCTCAGTTGTGTCTTTTGCTTGTTCTGTTTCATGTTCTCTCGTCCGTCGGTCTCTTTCTTCCCAGACATTTGGAACCTTGACCTTGACAAAGGTTGGATAAACCAACCTGTCGATATAAAGACTGCGCAGTTTTGATGTTATAAGGTCTGTTAGTTTCGGGATGTCTTCAAGTTTTGTTCGTGATCCGATCAGTGACCGGACGTTGAGATCGAGTACAAAATCTGAGTAGGATGAGATAGCAATATATCGTTCCAAAGGGCGTTCTGGTTTTGTAGTGGTTTCCGGTGGGTTGATCAATTCAATAGTCAACTAAAAAAAACATATGTATATACATAATCTCAATGATCAGACCAATGTTCAATTTGCCATTCCTCAAATTTACAAAACCCAAATCTTCTCTTTTTAATGTAATTTAATGTTTATAGGCATATGCTTTATATTTAAAGGCTGTTATTTTCTTGAATATGCTTACCGTCCCAGAGAATTTAACAACGGATAAAACAAGTGAAACTGGAAGAGCAGCAAATGCTTGTCTTGGCCAATTGAGAATAAGTTGGGTTTCAATACCCAAAGTAATCTGGTCATTATATTCAAAATCAATCTCTGCTCTCTATTAATTTTTTTTTAGAAAAAGAGATTAATAAAATTATTAAGCTTTAATGTATTCTGACTATCTCCACTGGTTACCATTGATCCAATATCATCTGAAGGTCGAATACGAGCGCTACTAAATATCGGAAACTCTTCTCCAAGGTTCAATTCGGTTACATGAATAGGGCCCTTTATATAATTATATAGAAACATACGGCCAAATTTAAGTATCTAGCCATTATACCAATGTATAGTATTGAAAAGAAGAAAATAAACTCACCAGAAAACTAGGACGAACTCCTCCATTTAATACTTCATCAACTGCTAAAATCAATCGATGATTGATCTTCGCATCATCACGATATTGCATAATCGCCTGTGCAATCAAAACATTGACCCAATCTGTACTTTCTGGAGGGTGATGAACCACATCGTAATATGTTTTTTGTGTAATGTAAGCAGCTGGCAATTGGGAGGCAGCAGTAGCATTGACTCGAGAAGGTGGTGAAGCAGAAAGTCTCGAAGGGATATAGCGCTAACAAGATAATATTGATATTACTATACTATATTATTATTATTATAATATAAAAAAAAGAATTGTAATAAACAGGTAAAGTAAAATAAAGTAAAATATATAATTAAGGTCATAAACTCAATCGCACCTTTTTCACACCCTTGACATCTTCCATAAGCAAGTATCGCAAGGCTAGTATAACAATAGTAATTACGCTCAGCTGACCGAGAACAAACCCCTGAAAGAACGAGATTGCACTATTATGCGAGCAAGCATGGTCATGAAGTGTTTCTCTAATGTAGTCCAACACCTGAGGCGTTATGCCAGAGTGGGTTGTTTCCATGAGGGTTACTTGATGAGGAAACTCAAAATGGAAAAAAAAATAGTAAAAAAAAAGGTTCTTGTAAAAGAAAAGGGAGGGGTAGGCGATGAAAATGTTGTGACTAGTTAATTGATACACCGCCACAAGCATTAGAGAGCTTCTTTATGCAATTGTTAAAGTTGTTGAAAATATAAGGGTGATTAAAGGTATATGCTATTCATTAGGTAACAAGTTATTCATATTATCAGTCATAAATAAATATAAAGTGTTTCAAAACCGAATTGTGCAAGTACAAAATTTTTCAATAATAAATCAAAATTTAGACGGGATTGCCAGCAACAAATTTAACTTCATATCGTACACCTGTGTAATTAATAGTGTTTAATTAATGATAGACAGAATAAAAGCGTACTGATTACAAGAGATTGTATATATAGCATTAAAACAAAAGATAATAATAATAATAATAATAATAGTTATTAATAGTAGCTGTCCATGGTATAAAACAACTAACATCAGGACGTATGAAGTAATTAATAAATGGTATTTGGTACTTTTAAACCATCAAAATAAAATACTTCTTTATATACTCAGAAGTACCCGAAGCTTATCCAATTGACCAACCAACCGAGTATCAAGAAGATGAAATGAAAGGGGTGTTTATACAAGAAAAGCATGATAGTAACTTGTGTATATCTACCTATACAGACATACATTAATGGATCAATAGAGACAGAAGGAAATAGAGAGATATAGAGAACAGTAATAAAGAGATAAAGAGCGGCTATTATTCAACAGTTAGTATCAGGTAGAATTGGAATTAATGCAGGCTATAATAATTGCCTTTTCTCTTCAGAAAAATATATAGAAAATGTTGAACCACAAATCAGGCATAGGTAAATTGTTTATTTCTTAGTGGCATGCTATCTTACTAGTCAATAATACTATTCAAAATAAGAATTTAAAATAAATATGACTTTATTGACTTCAAGAGGCTACTACTGCTCAAGGATATAACAGAAAGGAAATAAGGTCATTGAAATGGTTTATTTTTTAAAGGAAAAAATAAAAAAAGTTGCTGTCAGGATGGAAGAATGGCAACGTGGTTATATTCCCAACATCCTTTGGAATGGAGTTAGCAATGAAACGATAACTGTGTTTGTCAATTATATCGGGCTTACCACAAAAGAATGTTATCCACAGTCCTCTTTAGATCCTGTCTATGACTACAAGGCATATTTATCAATAGGCCACTATCAGACTATCCTCCATACCTGTCCTTGTTGATCTTATAGAGAAAAATAAAACATATTCTCTCTATAAATCCTACACTCTTTCTCTTTATTTCTTTACAGCTTATTTCTTTTTACCCGTTGCCCCCTTTTTTTATATACACGAGAATGAAAATCTATCAAGTCCTTGCCGCTTCGGCTGCCTTGGCATCTCTGGCTCACGGTAAAAATTAAATTAAATTATATCGAATAAAGTAAAATAAAGCATACAATACAATACAATACAATACAATAAAATACAATACAATAAATAAATAAAGACAGAACATCAAAACATGAACTATAAAAATGGAAACAACAACAACAGCAATATCAATATACACCTCTTCAATTTTACGAAAAACAATCTACAGTTACATCTTTTGTCGGATATAATTCGAATTACATCGCAAATTTATTAACTTTTTGAATATATGTGTAGGCTACAAAGGACATGATGATGTAGAGTACGTTACCGTTCCCATTGGCCCCAATACACACGAGGTTCCTCCATATCCTGATAACAACCACGGAAAGCCCTTCCCAATCATACCTGGAATGCAAGTTGAATATAAACCACCTGTAGTAGTTGTCGAGTACGTTTCCGCCACAACAGTCATCCCAGTTTTCCCCGAAGAGCATAATGGCTGGTATGATGAGGAAGATTGCGAGGAGGAAGACGAGCAGAATAACTTCAGACCACATGGAAGACCACAGCACGGTGGACCTGGTGGATCTGGTGGATTTGGTGGACACGGAGGCAAACCCCAGCACAGCGGCTCTGGTGGCCACGGAGGACCTGGAGGCAAACCACAACACGGTGGCTCTGGTAGCCATAGAGGACCTGGAGGCAAATCACAGCACGGAAGTTCTGGTGGTCACAGAGGACCTGGTGGAAAACCACAGCACGGTGGTTCCAGTGGCCATGGAGGACATGGTGACAAGCCCGAGCACAATGGTTCCGGTGGTAACGGAGGACACGGAGGCAAACCTGAGCACGGTGGATCTGGTGGATCTGGTGGATCTGGTGGATCTGGTGGATCCGATAAACCAAGCGTACCAGCTGTACCGATCGTACCAATTGTACCAGTTGTACCAGTTGTACCAGGCGAGCCCGATGGATCATTCGGACCTTCAACTGACTCAGTATCGATGAATAATGATCCTAATGTTGATTTTGCTGCTGCTGCCGCCGTATCTGATGTGAATAATGCAGGCGTAGGTTCCGCCATCGAATCAGCATTCTCATCTGCAACAAACAAGGCTATCTCAAGCGCAAAATCTAGCGTTACTTCAAGATCTTCATCTACATCCTCTTCCTCTCAAACTACTACAACATCTGGTGCTGTCAGCGTTCGCATTGGCGGAACTATGATTGTTGGTCTCGCTGGCTTTGTAGCCTACCTTTTGATCTAACTCTAGATACCATCACTCACCCTCTACATACCCGTGAGCGTGTTTTGAATGCGTTTACGTTTGATCTCTGTTGCCATAAGCTTCTTTCTATTACTTCTCCACAATGTTTCTTATTAGACAATTCGTTCATGAATACCCCATGCACATTTATCCTTAACATTGCTATTAATGAGCAAACAATAAAATACAAAAAAAGCTAGCAATTAAAATAATAATAAATATAACATACAATTACCTGTATTTATCTACCTCTTTAGTAAACTCTTTTATATTCTTCTTTCTTTCAAGACAATTGAATCAATTGTTCCACCAACAAAAAGGAGACTATCCTTTTATGTGATTGTGCAACAATGTAGTATAACAATTATCTCGTCTGCAAGTAATCGAAAATTGTTTAAACCCAATCTTGTTTGGTTCAAGCTCCAGAAATAACAATTGATTGTAAGCTTTTCTATATACAAGATATGAAAGAGACAATACTAATAGCAATAGTAATGGTAGTAAAAGCAGTAACAAGAGCAATATTTTATATGTAATTGAATTTATTTAAAGCAATGGTGAGTTTTTCACCCTTTTTTGGGTCAGTGTGAGTGTGTGTGAGGGTGTGTGAGGGTGTGTGAGGAGGGATTTTTTTTTACGTATTCTGTATATATATACATTGAGATAAAAGGGAGAAAAATAAAAGTAAAAATAAAATAGAAAGGGGAAAGGAAAAAAGTTATGTAGCTCATCTATTCTATTTTCATGAATGGGAGCACACTTTTATGCCTCGCCATTCTCAGCAGCCTGCTTGAACTTTTGTGCGTTCTGAACAAGAGCTGCGAAACGGTTACCATGAAGGTTGTTCTGAGGTTCCTGGCTAGTTGTACCACTGTTTTCAGACTCGCGGGGTTGAGAGTGCATACTGCGGGTAGCACCATAGTTTGGTGCACTCGAAGCCATGCTGCGATGACTATCCTTGGAAGTAGAGCGAACAGGTCGGTTTCGGGAACGACGGAGGAATGAATAGAGACGGAGTTCTTTGCGGACATCACCAATGGCACCTTCCCAGCTCATACGGGAGTAAGTGGCAAGAGGCTTGGCCTCTTCGCTGAACTTGCGCTCACCACCACAATCGGGCAAAAGACGGATAATAGTACCAACGGGAAGCGAGAGAGATCCGATAGCAACCGTCACAAGCCACTGTATTGGAGTCAAAGGCACGGTCTTGAAAGCAATGCCACCAAAAGTTACGATAAGGAATTGTCCAAGAATGACAAGAACTTGAATAGCCAAGAAAATCCAGTTGTTGAAGATATCCTTGAAAACATTGAGGGTATTGTCGATACGTCTGCAGTTGATCTCATTGAAAACCTGGAGGAAGACAAAGACATTGAAAACCATGGTGCGAAGAGTAGCCTGACCCTGGGCATCATTATCAAGATGGAAGATGGCAAGACCGAGGTACATGATAACCAAGTTGACAGCAATCTGGAAAATAGCCTGGCCAATAATCATCTTGCCCATTCGGAAATTAATCAAGTGAGCATATTTGGAAATAGGCTTGCGCTGCAAGAGATCCTGAGTTGGAGGTTCGGTGGCCAACGCAAGTGCGGCAAGGGTGTCCATAATCAAGTTAACCCACAAAAGCTGAACGGCACTCAAGATACTTTCCGAGTTGTCAGAACCAATGGCACTGATAAAGGACAGGACAACAGCGGCAATGTTGACAGTAAGCTGGAAAGTCAAGAACTTGCGCACACCATCATTGACAGCACGACCCCAAAGAAGGGCCTTGAGAATAGAGTTAAAGTTGTCATCCATCAAAATAATATCAGAAGCTTCCTTGGCAACCTCAGTACCAGCAATACCCATAGAGAAACCAACATCGGCAAGCTTGAGGGCTGGTCCATCGTTGGTACCATCACCAGTCATACCGACTACCTGATCCTGTTCTTGGAGACGAGTGACAACAACGGTCTTATCAGTGGGGGAAGAGCGAGCGAGAACCTGGAGACGGGGAATGACCTTGCGCTGTTCTTCTACAGACATTTCACGGAACTCTGGACCAGTCAAGGCAATACCACCCTTGGTCAGAATACCAGCATTGCGAGCGATGGCCTTGGCAGTGTTAATGTTATCACCGGTAATCATGCGTACAAAAACACCAGCTTCTCTAAAGGCAGCTACAGACTCGACAACACCAGGGCGCAGGGGGTCCATGATACCAACGATACCAATGAGTACGAGATCCTTGAGGGTGGGTTCATCATCAGACATGTCCTCGTACTTGCTGGAGCTGAGGTCACGATAGGCGAGGGCAATGGTACGGAGAGCCTTGTCAGCATAAGCACTGATAAGTCCACCGACCTTCACGTTGGTCTCCTTGTCCAATTTCTTAACATGGCCATCCGAAGTGAGGAAGGAGGTACAGGACTCAAGGACAATCTCTGAGGCACCCTTGGTGTACATGCGGTACTCCTTTTGATTATGGGAGGTAGCAGAGTTCTCCTGAATCTTCATAATGGTTGTCATGGTCTTGCGCTTGGAAGCAAAGGGATAAACTTTGGCAACATTGGTTTCATGGCGAATTGCGTCGTAGTCGGAACCGAGGATCTTGGAGAAACCAAGCAGGGCACATTCGGTTTTGGATCCAACGAAATCAACACGGTTGTTCTCATCCTTGCCCTCGAAAGCGGTGGAATTTACAGCAATGCTCTCGGTCAGGAGTTGGACAACACTAGAGTCAACACGGCCAGCCCAGCCCTTGACATGCTCGGGCTTGTCGAATGCCTCTTCGGCAAGTGTACCTTCGGCAACAGTCATCTTGTTCTGGGTGAGAGTTCCGGTCTTGTCGGAGCAGATGGCAGTAGCGTTACCCATGGTCTCGCAGGCGGCCAAAACTCTGACGAGGTTGTTGTCCTTGAGCATCTGGGTTGTAGCAAAGGCAAGGGCCATGGTTACGGCCATAGGAAGACCTTCAGGCACAGCGACGACAATGATAGTGATGGCCTGGATGATGATGCTGATCATAGCAGCGGCGATTTCCTGGCCTGGAGGGAAATGAGGCTGCATGGCAGCGACAATGAAGTATTTGATGACCAATGCAAACAGCATGATGATAGCAGCGGCGAAACCAAGCTTGGCAATTTGTTCGGCGAGAGTGTCGAGCTTCATCTGGAGGGGTGTGCCTTCAGCCTCGGTACCACGCATGGCCATCATAGTCTTTCCAAAGTACGACTGCTCTCCAACAGCAATAGCAACCATCTTACCGACACCTTCAAGGACCTTTGAACCAGAGAGGATAAAGCAATCCCCTTGATCATCGGTAAGTTTCTTCATAGTGTCCGATTCACCAGTGGCAGAGGATTCATCGCAGGCAAGGTTGTGGCCACCGAGATAAAGACCATCGGCAGGAATGATGTCTCCAGGCTCGAGCATAAGAATGTCGCCGACGTTGAGGTCATAGACGCTGATCTGCAGTTCTTTTCCGTCACGGATGACCTTGACAACACGGTCCTCTTTCTTTGCATTGAGTTTCTTGAACTGGCGCTCTTTTTGGTAATCGTTGATGGCGTTAGTTAGTACGACGGCAAGAACAGCCACGAGGATCGCCGTGCCTTCGACCCTACAGCGGAGAAATTAATTAAAACAGTTCTACAATAACGGAGATTCCAGCCACAGCAGTGCATTTAAATTCATCCAGACTTTCTCGTGAACACAAAATATGAAATGCACTACAGCCAAAAAGAAATGTTTATTGGGAAGGTTGACTTACCATCCGACGCGAGGTTCATCTTCAGGGTGGTTAGGAGAATAGTCTTCCCAGATTCCAATGGCCAGAGATACCAATGAGGCGATGGTCAAGAGAATGAGGGTTTTGTCGTTGTATGCAGCCCAGAGAAGCTGAAGAAAAGACTTTGAGATGGTTTCAGGGAGAATGTTGCGGCCAAAGACGCTTTGACGGTCAGAAAATGCCTTGTCAGAGGAAGATTCGACACCTTCATCAGAAGATAGACCGGATTTAGGGTCTACACGAAGTTTCTTGAGTACAGCCTGTGTACCGCCGAGTTTCTTGAGAAGTTCGGGGCTTTTTGGGTCAACAAGGTCTGTGAGTTGTGAGGGAGAGACTCCAAAAGGATTGTGCTGCTGATCGCTGCCCAACAGGGGGCGATGATCGTGCGGCGACATTGGGGTGGGGGAATAGGGAAGCAAAGAGTAAGAGAAATGGTGGTTTAGTAAAAAAGGTGTTTAAATAGCCCACAGGAGTTCTTGCCAAGACTCAGTTAGACGCTTATTATCCAGTATTATTATATAATACCTGATATTAATACTAACAGTAAAAATAAAATAAAATAAAATAAAATAAAATATTTATCAAGTTCAAATTGGCCTAATAATATAAACCCCCAAGCGGACAGGGTTTCAGTTCTGTTTCCGTCACTAATGACTCGTGTTTTTTTTTTCTTTTTCTTTGCACCACGGAAAGTTCTTATTTCGATTCTTAATTTTTATTTATTTTTATTTCTTTAAGTTTTTTTTTTTCTTTTTTTTTTTATTAATCGATTTCGTCATCAAGTTCACCTGCCAAATCATCAAGAAAAGAGGATGATGAATCAGACTCATTTGATGGAGACTCTGAGCCATCAGAACTATTGGCAGTTGTGACTTTGGATAGATGGGACCTTCCGCGTTGTGCTGTCTCTGCGCGTCTGGCTGACAATGGAGAACGCGACCGGGATGGCCGACGAATGCGTATGCGTGGCTGGTCGCTGTCCTCGTCAGATTCTTCATCTTCACCATCTCCGCTTGCGTAACGCTTTCGCTTTCCTTTGAAAGGTGGGCCCAAAGGACTATGACGATGAGTACGATCACTGGTCTTAGTTGACTCTCTTACCTTTCCACTGTATCTGAATCTGTGTCGATCACATCTGTTCCACTCTCATTCATACAATCCTCAACTTCGCGGTCTGCTTCATCCCAATCGATATTTTCAACCAGTGAATTATCGGCATCCTCAAACGCATCTTCAAAGTCAAGAGGAGTTGATTCGGGGTTCTCTATCTCCTGGGGGGTTGATGGTTGTGCAAGGCCATACAGCGCCTCATCTTGTATAGCCCACCGCGACGTACTGTCCACTAGCCATGCTGGTGTGACAATCGAAATACGTTTACCATACTTTAGCGCTGCTTTGACTTTTGAGGTTCCTGGCTATATAAATTATAAGCATCAATTATTATTTTTTTACACTATAGAGCTGTAAAAAAAAGTAATGATAATTACCTTGGCAGCAATAAGATGAGTAACTTTTCCAGTCAGCTCAAGTTCACAATTTGCACCAAATGATATTGCCAGCTGCCACAGCCAAGATTGAGACGGCTCTTGGTGGAGAGGGATTACACCAGAGAATACAAGATGAAGTCCCTTGAGAATCCGACTCTTCATGGACGGAATAATCTCCTTAACATCAGGTGCGGTTGTGTTCGACGTCTGTGAGTCTGCGGCCTTGTAATATCGGCTGTGAACCTCGGATAGTATCTGAGCCAAGGTTTATTAGTTTTGAGCTTAATGCAAGGTTTACCCAATATAAGAAGAACAATGAAAATGGCATTTACCTTGAGCATGGTATACAATTCCCGATCGTCGTCTACCAGCAAAGGACGTTCCTGGCGTGCATTAAGCTCAGTTTGTTTCTGGGCTAGGGGTCTTTGCTGTGTTTGTTCCTCTACCATGGCCTCCTGCTCGCGTGTTTGGGCAGCAAGAGTTGGGGGATCGTCTGGCTTGGGAACCTCGGGGTCTGCTTTGGGTTCTTCCGTCTTTTCTGTCTTGAGCTTAGCAACAATGGGATGAGTTTGGAAGTGTGGCGTCGTGGAGCTTACCTGTTTGGGACCAAAAGGGGAGTTTATGTCGCCTGTACCAACAAAGAACTCATCTGGTACAAGAATGTGTTACTATCCTTATTAAATTTATCTCGCTATATCGACTCTTTATATATTTCCTTTTTATTTTCTTTACATCATTTTATCTTATTTTTATTTTGGCTTTACTTTTACCAGCCTATTACTTATTCTTACATGGTTTAATTTTGATCAAATTAGGTGAAAAACTCCAGACGTCAGAACGATCATCTAGTACAACCACCATTGAGGTATCGCAAGGGAATAGACGCTGAAGAGTCTTTTGGGTGACACCTATAATATATAGCAACACCAACAATAGTAATTGCAATAGTTGTAAGTAAATGCAAGTGGTCATCTTATCCAATAGATCTTACTTCCACTTTCATCACGCGATAGAATTCGTTCTCGAAACATGGTGCCTCGAGGATCAATTTCACGCGCCACTGCTTCAGCGTAATGTCTTGTACCCATTGTATAAATGTGTAATTCATAAAGTTGGCTGACCTTTTCAAGGAATTCTGATAATCCTGGACTAGATGAATATTAATTATTATCAATATCAATATCAATATCAATATCAATTCTTATTAGTTAAATGTAATGCTTATTTATTTATTTATCTTCTTCCTTTGGTCTCTTTATTCTCTATTCTTTACCCGCTTATTAGCTTCTTCTTACCGCAATTTAATGTAATAAACCAATGGACTTCCAGCAAGTGTGAATTTACGAATATCTTCAGTTGCAGAATGATTGGCATTCTTTTCATCGTCCATCCACTCCCCAACTGTCGGGTCCCAAGTGGCATGAACAATAGTCTGATCAAGATCAAGAATCAATGACAACTTCTTGTCTTTTCTCAGCCTTTCTGCTGTCTCTTTCTCCAATCTCTCGGCTTCCTATTGTTCATATTAATATACAAAAAAGAAGCAAGATCAATAGAAAACATCAAAATTGAATTGGTATCTGACCTTTCGGCTAACTGTCAGACCCTTTAAATCGTGGCTCATATTGATACCGGCTTCCGTTATCTCTGAACTATAAGCCAGAATGAGTACCTCATTTTTATTCATTATTTTTTATTTTATTTTTATTTTGTTTGTATGTTTGTATGTATGTGAATGTATGTATGTGTGCGTGTGCAATTTTTGATTTACCTTTCAAGAATAGCACCACAAATAGCACACAGCCCATTAAACTGGACTTCATGTTTGCAGTCCATCTATAGAGTATTTAAATATAAGAATATATAAGAATATATATATATATTTGTATACACATATATATATGTCCACTGTGTACTGTGTACTGTGTACTGTGTACTGTGTGCTGTGTACTGTATGCTGCGTATGTTGTATATATATATATATATATATATATATATATGTATGTGTGTTGTATGTTGTATTTGTATTTTGCTTGCATTTGATTTTACCGTCGTTTCTTTTTCTTTTTATAAAAATAATTTTCAATATGTTTGGTGGGCAGATTGGTTCAACCAGGAGGTATCTAATAGGAGTCCAAGAATGTGTGTTTATCTTTTCATCCAAGTCAGTAAAGATCAGATCAGTCCTATTGATGACCCACAATAGTGGACCTTGTTCCTGTGCGCGTTATACCTGGAATGTAAAAAGCGGGATGGTGGTCACAAACTCATGTCAGCATCTCAAGTGCATTATAAATTCATCCTATTGCTCGATCATCTCTCTTCACCTCTTTACACTTGTCTCTCTGTTCGATACACTTTAGCAGAAGGAAAAGAAAAAGCAAAAAGAAAAAAAAAGCGAAGCGTTCGGTATAAGTCACGTGATGTATTTGTGCCTTCAAGGCAGGTTGTTGACATGTTGAATTTGTGTAACATTATGCATGGGGGAGTGCTATGATTTTTATGCGTGGTAAAGAAAATAATAGAAAGTGATAATATGAAAGCGAGACTAGTGGTATAATAAGAGTAATAAGAATAATAGAACGACTATGTACAGAAGATTATGCTGATTTTTTTGTATGGGTATTATCGAGTATTATTATGTATCCGAGCAAAAGTCCAGGGGATCCTCTTCTTGTTCTGGCCAGAGTAAAGCCAGGAGAGCTGCCTCTAGCTCAGTCCGTTGAGCCTCTTCTTCAAATGGCCAGGTATCTTCGAGTTCAAGAAATACAGTATCATCTTTGGCCTCTTGTTCTTCTTCCTCTTCAATCTCCTGTAAGAATGCCTCCAAATCAAACGATAGTCCAAATGCATTGTCTTCTGCCTGTTCTTTGCGCGCATACTCCTTGAGGGCCTCATCTGGATCACCATCGCACGGAGATGTTTTACGCTGGGTATCCTTGAGTACTATCTGGCCAGTGGTAATCGGAGCAGCAAGTGCAACCATAGTGCACGACCAAAAGCAGATCAGGGCACAGATGAGTTTGAGCATTTTTGAAGAGAAACAGATGATGAAATAAAATACGTCGGTTGGACCAGGTCGATTTATATAACGTATGGATCCAATGAAGGGGTCTGTTTTGCAGTGATCTACCGCAAAAAAATAAAAAAAAAAATAACCCACACCCCTTTATTTATTATTTTTGCTTTCTTAGTAAGAGACCCTTGCTGCATTGTCTCTTTCCTCCTGAATCTGCCAGAACTTTTCTTCTTCCTCTTCACTGGCTCGTCAGCGGATCTTCAACCCATCATACTTAATACGCCTTTATGTTTCTGTTTTGCTTTGGTGATCCTCATGTCAAAGGAGTTGAATGAAGATGGATAATAGTGCTATCAATGAACCATACCTTTTAATCTGATTTTATATTTTTTTGATCTGTTGATCGTTTGATTTAGAATCATCAATCAGTATCGTGACATTCGTGCTCAAGGCAAGAACAAGCAAGAATAACCTTTTTGTTAAAGTATAAACACAGAACAAACAAGTATATATATATACAGCTATATGTGTATGTGTATGTGGAAGAGTAAGCTTTAGTACATATAAAATTCATAGCTGTAATCAAGGAGTCTAAACTAAACATCAAGTAGCTTTAAATATATATATATATATATACTTTATGGTCTCCTTTCAACAAAGCAACTTCACTTTCCAAAGAAACACTAAGAGAAAGAAAATCAACTGAGCACACCAAAGCACATCAAGGCAGATCAATGCAATCGAATGCAAAATATCACAAGAATACATCCTTTGATGTTCCCCACACACAAACACACATATATATATATATATATATTACATATCTGTATTAATACAAACATCTTTAACATTAATTACTGCTGTTAAAGAAGTCAATACTCATAACCCTTGTTTCTTTTTTATCATTTCATGAGGCAAAAGCGTTATCTCCATGACTTAATCCTCCTTTTCTCTATACCCCTTTTTTTCGCTCTTCTTCTTCTTCTTTTCTTCTATAACCCTAAAAGATGAGAAAACTATTGTCTAGAGTGCCGAAAGGAAACTACAGACAAAATTAATAGCCTCATAAAAAAAGCATAATTTTTAGTTTATCAGATACTGGTATGGGTATAGCCTGTCTAAAGTCAAAAGCATCCTCCTCAGTGTTCCTCTAGTCCCTCCATCTCCTCCTTTGGCTTGTCTAGGTTGGTCCCAATGATTTTACTTGAGGAAAATAGATAAAGTAGGGATCAAATGTGCTTTTACTTTTGTACTTCTTTTTAGTATTTATGTTTGAATAAGATGAATTTTAATCAACTGTATTTGGCGCGTTGCACTGAGAGCTTAGTTTAATAATACTATTGACACATAGTGGCAAAACATTGCTTGATACACGACAATTGTCTGTCTTTTTGTTATATTATTGATTGTAACAAGCTCAAAGTTCTATATGCACATATGAAGAAAATACTCTTTTTATACACACATCATATTTTAGGGACCAAAGCCTGCACATTTGCATTATCACTACAGTATATATATATATATATATATATATTAGACATTTAACGAATAGTAAAAAGAAGATAAAACTGGCTCACGTCTTGGATCTATTAGAAGCAAGAGATTGTTGTCAATGGATATTATACAACTTCAATCATGTGTATCAACTGTGACTAGATTCTTCACCCTTCTCAGATATATAAACGGAACTATAGTATTTCATATCGTCAATGCTAGAACAAAAAACTTGTAACCCTACAGGTCTTATCAGCTACGACATCAGGCTGAAAAGATGTATTGTCGAAAATGAAGCCTCAATTGGTATACTAGATCTCTTGTGTTGTGATTTCCACCACAAGCAAACATAGATAAAGATACTGGTCTTGAGCGAACAGGATAAACTAGCTAAACATTGTCATCACACCGGTAGCTGTTCATGTGGGAAGCTACCAAGAAAGAGTAGCACTGCACACCTCACGTTTCCGGAAGCACTCGAAGAAATGAAGTTTATCTTCCACAGGGGCAGGGCAAAAAAAAGGCAGGAGGGAGAAGGGGAGTTAGGGTCGGGATGATATAGCTGAAGCGACCTTGCGTCGGCATGGTTACCCCATAGAGCTTTCCACCAGACCGTACGGCACTTGTGGGAAATTTTAAGCCGCCAGATTTGACACCAAACAGGACTTGAATAAACAAGTCATTCTTATGTACTTACTCTAAATACTTGATCTATCTTGTCTTGAAAGAAAGTTTGCGCTTCATTTTTCTTCTTTGTAAAAATGATTGTATTTTTTACAATACAGTATATACATTGATCATTGTCTTTCAATAATTTTTTTTACAAAATGATTGTATCTTACAATACAGTATATGAGTTAATGGCTGTCTTTCAATTTACAAAACATATTCCCATTTGGACTTTCCATTTTGAAAAATATATATTTATATTTATATAGATATATAAACTGTATTCATAAATCACTGTCAAACTACGATTTTCAAATAAAACAAAAAAATAAAGGAATCCAATCATTCAATGCGTGTCAAACTCACTACAACTAGTCCATTTCCCCAAAAAAATCGCTGGTACATTGTCGACAGGAGTCTCGAATCCGGGACAATTGCCAACTTGGCTAATAGAGTTGCCAATGATCTATCATTACCAACACAATCCGATCTCATACTTGAGATTGACGGCTTTGAACTGTTCCCCACAGATACAGTAGCTGACCTAGTTAGAGAAAATGATCTCATAAAGTAAGCACGCGCACACACATAAATATATACAAATGCTATATTTGGCCCTGAACTAATAATTTATTTATAAAGTGTTCGTCAAATACGCCCTGAAGAAGACTTGCTTAAAAAGCGGAAGCGAGGTAATACATCATATACTTTATGCACCTTAAATACTCAGCAAAAAAATGCTGTTGTTATGATTATTGTGATCATATAGATCTTGAAGAAAATGTAGCTGAGCCATCCAAGCCTGAGAAAAAGCACAAATCAACCAAGAAAGTTTCTCGTGCAGATGCACAAGAAACTCTAGCTTCCAAACTATCCAAAAAAGATCATTCTGGAACTATGCCAGCATCTTCTTTAGCAGAAAAAAAACGTAGCCTTGCTACTGAAAATACTCTGAAACAAAAAGGAAAATCGGCGGAACAAAAACAGGATAATTTTCAACAATCTCGCCAGGAAAAGAAAGCAGCCAAGAAAGCAGCCAAGAAAGCAGCCGAAAAGGCAGATAAAAAGGCAGATAAAAAAGCAGCCGAAAAGGCAGCCAAGGAGAAATCTGAAAAAGTAACAGACAATCATAAAATATCTATTGATCACACAAATCACGAAAAGACTTGTACAAAACCTACACAAAAGGAGCGTCCTAAAAAGCCAGAGCAAGCAAAAGGCGGTGGTGTGGCTACCTCAAAAAATGAATCTTCTATGCATGCTCAGTCGGGCGTAACTCAGCCGAAGCCATCTACTGATAAACCCACCGAAAGCCCACAACACAAAAAAGTGTCTTTCAATTTGCCAGCCGAGAAGACTCAACCTGTACGTCCTACTGGACTTCCATATGAAGGCCGACCTACTACAAAGAGAAGAAACGCTCGTAGGGCAGCCCATAAACAGCTAATGAAAGAGAATAAGGAAAAAGAAGCCGAAAAAGAAACTGATCCTACTACAGTTCAACAATCGAGCCAGAAGGATGCCAATAAAGACAATCAGACAATTTCGAGTGACCAGACACCTGCTGGCTTGACAATACATCCACACGGTCTGGTCAAACACAACAAGAACAAAAAAAAGAATTTTCTCAAAGAAATGGATAGCAGACCACGCCTTCATACGCATTTTGAAGAAGTATCGCAGAACAAAACAAATACATGTGAAGACTCGTCTAAAGCTGGATTAAAACTCAACACGGCAAAGGAACACACAGAAGAACTAAACGCAAAAGATTCTTCCTCAAAGCAAGATTCCACCTCAGAATCATCCTCAGAAGAAGAATCATCCTCAGAAGAAGAATCATCCTCAGAAGAAGAAGAAGAATCATCTTCAGAAGAAGAATCATCCTCAGAAGAATCATCTTCATCTTCAGAATCTGAGGAAGAATCTGAAGAAAAAGGATCCACGGTAGAAGAACAAGAGAATGAATCCAACTTATTTAAAGCTTTGAAAGATTTTAGCCGTGTACTTGTATCAACATGTGAGGCTGATGAATACTATGTTCCAAACCAAAAGCAAAGCAATTGGGGAGCAGATTATCCTATTCAACAAAAGGAATCCCAATTCTATGTCAAAATAGCCGACGGAAAGAAACAACAGGCTGAACACAAAGAATCGACCGTAGACAAGAAGGTTTCAAACAAAAATGCAATTGCAAATGCAAAAGAAAAAGAAAAAGAAAAAGAAAAAGAAAAGGAGGCCCCAATTGAAAACGTTGACTACAATAGCCTTGAAGCTGTTACACTTGAAAGTGCTGATCTCTCTGTAGGAGACATACTCGCCATCAAGGTAAGGGATGTTTATAAAGAAACACACTGTCGATATGCTCAACTGTGCATCTATGTTTATTATCCTAAAAAAATAAAAATAAAATAAAAATGACCGCAATTACGTAGACATTGGAATTGTCCCCAACCTACACTCCTGAGATATCTGATTGGATGGTAGGAAATCAAGATTTAAAATACAATGCCTAAGCAGATGATTCTTACAAAGATTGTACTTTATTGGTAGCAAACAAAACTGGTTGATATGGATAGAGTTCGTATGACACTCACTCTCAAGTTCCTCCCAGGGTTTTCTCCCAAAGTCATCAAAGGAGGTAGATTCGAGCTGACAAAGTCTAAACATGACTACAATGATGAAGAATACTATGATGAATACTATGAAGAGTACAATGGTGAAGAGCCATACACGGAAGAAGAAGAAGAAATTATTGAGACGTATCAGGCCAGTTCACTTTTTGAAATTCGAAGAGTCAAATCTGTTGAACAATAAAAGGGTGAATCACCAAGTAATTGATACTAAAATATGTAGCATCTATTTTATATGGATCAAAAATCATTATTTATTTTTTGCGTTTATTAAAAGCAAATAAAGAAACAAATACACATTTTGCAAAGAACAGAGAAAAACCTGCCATTTCTGTTTTTCACTTTTATTAATATTAATATTATTACCATTACCATTACTACTCATATACATAAACGCATAAACGCATAAACGCATATTGTATATATATTTGTATATTTGAATTATTTTTGAGATGCAAGCTGCTGGTATTGCATCTGTAGTTCGCCAATCTAAAGTACACAATGCATTATAAGAAAATCAATACTTTATTGATTTCTTTTGACTCTCTCATATCTTAAACTTACTGTGTTCTTCTTCATCTCAGACTTCTCGGTCAATTCCTTAAGCTGGTTCTCGACGCGTTTACTTTTAAATATAATATATAAGCACAAAAAAACATAATAATATACTTGATAGTTTTAGAGTTGCAAAAATTACACCTACATTTCACTGCCAATAAGATCCAAACGGTTCTTGACATTGGTAGTGGCCTCTGACTTATCCTGCTTGACAAGCACTGGGCCAATTAACTTATAAATATTGGCATCTGATTTCAACAATCCAAATTCCTATTCCAATCCAACGTCAGTCTCTTTATGTACCGTTATATAAGTCCAAGTATACCCTTTCTACACTTATATTTCTCTCTCTCTTTATCTATTTACTTTGTATGTTCTTACCTTGTTCACCAACTCATTCTCCTGCTGTTGAGAATCCAGTCTCTGTCTGGACTCAATGACCTTTTGAAGTTCTGTTGGACAGATTTATTTGAGATGATGTGTGCTTAACTTGTTTAGATCTCTACAATCCTGTCATTCACTCGACTATTACCCTTCTGCAATTGCTGGAATGCTTTTGATTCTGACTCAAGCTTAGCTTCGATAACTGACAAGGAGCTCATTTGATGTTGATATAGATGTAGATGTAGATGTATTGGTTTCCAGTCTTCTTTTTCTCGCGTTGTCCAGGAGCGGAGTTGTGGCTTACGGCAAGTCACCTTGAATGAAGGTTGAAGCAACGTATTTGGCACCTTGTAACGAGATCCATTAACTCGTGGATGTGCTTATCACAGCTATATACACAATATTTCTCAAAGCAAAATAAATCATTATATATAAACAGCATACTTTTATAAGCCGGGAGTACATTATGAGTTTATTTATTTCTCTTAAAGATATTGTCTTTATTTAATTTCTTTAGAAGCTTTCTTTTCTTTTTTCGTCTTCTTCTTCTTGATAATATGTATGTTCACGTTGAATATGGATAGAGTAATTAAGGACCTCTTTTTTGTTTAGTTTTTTGTTTGTTTAGTTTTTTCTTTATCTACTTGATATCTTTGTTAAAGATAGCAGAGCTGCTGCTGTTGGTATTAAAATAACCCATTTTGGACTTTTCCTTGTGCTTCAGGCCCAGTCGCTCGATATCAGCAACTACCTTCTCTATATTCTCCTCTGTAATCTTTCTTCTCATCTCTGTAGGGCGCAATGAAGCAGATTTTCCTAAAGGAGAACTCGCATCTGTCTTCCATGACTTTGAAGCCACCTCTCTCGGTTTCTGAAACGCCGCATGGTTCTTGTGAACTATAATCCCATTCACCAAATCAATATCTTTTCTCAACCCCTTTACATAAAAGAAACCGAAAAAATAGCTTACTCTTGAAATAGAACGATTGAATCTCTGCTGGTTTCATAAGACTTGCCAACTGGTTCTGCACTTCCACATCCTGTGCAGAGTTATGCCCATTTGCTGTCCAAATCTGATAGCTGTCACATTGTTGCCGAGAAGATACAGACACACCACACACAGTGTCATCTATACATCCTTCAACTCTTTCACCAATCAATAGCACAAGAAGATCTCTCCAGGCTAGGGGAGATTGTGCCTTAGGAATCTTAAAATTAAATGATCCTCCATATTCATTGCGTGGATCTTCCCTAATGGTTGAATCGATAAATATCTTCCTTAGTATCTTTATCCTAGTCCTTTCTCTGTCACACGCAAACACACACAGCTAAAAAAATTGAGCTACTTACCAGATAGGCTTGATACCTTTACGCATAAAATGTAAGTTGCTCCTAAAACCGAGTTTTTCTGGTCCGTCTATATTGTTGTACACAGACCAGAATTTCTATTAAAAGGATTTTATAAATATTTGTGTGCATTCTGGGACTTTGATAATTCAAAGTTATGGCACACTGTAGCACACAGTATCACAACTGAGCCAAGCCAGGTGAAACCAGAAAGTGCTAATAATACAATAGATAATGAACGAACTGGCCTACCTGTACAGATCCAACTGTGGAAATGACTTGAAGATTGGCTTCATATTCTGTAGGTGGCAAATTAGGGACATATCTATTGTTAAGTATGAAGCCAATTTAGTTCCATTATATCTATACATATATGTATATATATATATATATATATATATCTTCTAATCTCTTTTCTTATAAATCTGTACTTTATGTAAATTTCTTGTTTGATTCACTGGCTTGTGAATATAAGAAACCACGGTATCCGCACTTTACCTATCATACCAAAATGTCCACTCTGTCTGAAGGGTAATCTCTCCTACATTAAGAAGCTCTTCTTTCTTTTGCTGGTCGAGTATCACAATCTCATCCTTGTAAACATAACCGTCCTTGATGACTGGACTTGATGGTGAGATGATTTCGGGTCCTGGTGACTGCAGTCCGCCATTTGAGAGAGAGCGTCGAAGGTCCTGAGTGTCTTGGACTACTGATGATGAGACAAGTCCACCTTCTGAGCTGATCGAGCGTGCTCCTAGTTCTAGAGAGCGGATGGTAGGAGATAACGATGACGGTTGGTGATGGAATGAAGGTGTAGAGCTTCCCATTGCAGCTGATTTAAATTGGAACGCAGACACGGCTGGTGACAATGCCATGTTTGTTTTCACACCAGGACGAAGCACTTTTGCTGCCGCATGGTTCAGAGGCTGCTGGTTCGCAAGATGAACACTGTCATTAGATTTGGAGTCGGTCATCAGGTTTAGAAACTGTAAAGGATTGAGGAGACAGAAAACAGATAAAAGGAAGGTGGGGTTTGAATATCAGGTTGGATGTTCGGCCATGCATTGGCTTTTTGATCCCCGCGTTGTCAAGGGGTAGTGGTGTTAAGAAAAAAGCTTACGATAGATACTTTATCTGTATTTATACACTTCAAGACAAGCTATGTTTTGACAGTGTGCGTTTTTTGTTTGAAGATTACTTCTTGTGGTAGTAAGAATAGTATAGTAATACAAAATAAATAAGTAAATAAATAAATAAATAAATATGCACATTAAAGTCATCAACGCTTTATAAATAGTAGCCCCCATAAATCAAAAAAAAAAAAGTATATAAGTAGCAGGTTATCCTAAACTTCAGGAACCAGGTTCTTTTCATTTTCTAAACTGCTCAAAATGACACTCCTCAACAACCAGGTCTATGAGTATCTTTTGAACATACAAGTCAAGGCTCTAAATTCCGATATCCTGATCGTCCTATTAGCAAGTTTCTTCTGGACTCAAAAGTCAATAGTGATTACTTACGATTTTATGTATTTATTTATTATTGCAGTGTTCAGGGCTTGTATCAAAGCCTGACCACAAGAAAGATTTTCAGTTTTTAGCAAGTAGACATCTTGAATCATTTGCGACAAATGAAGAAAAGTCAAAGTGGGCAAAAATTATGCGCTCAGCTATCACGAAATCTCTTATTTTTCAAGGCTTTCCGACTGTAAGTATATAGCTCTATTATGTATAAACAGCCTTGTTTTAGTTTTATTTTTTATATTAAATAAAGTGCATTCACAAGATTATCAACGCATCTAGTGATCTTTACGAGATTTTGACACCCGAAGTCAAAGCTATACTCAAAACTGAAGTCGACATGTATGTATACATACGAGTGGCAATTCTTCTCTTCTGTACAGACTATAATGTGTAAAATTATTTAGATACTATCGTAACGATACAACTATGGAAGAATTATATGAAAAAGGCTACGGTGTATTCAAAAATGTTTACAAGGAACGCAGTAATAGTGTGGCTACCTACATGACAGAACAGAACCATGATTTATTTAATCACTGCCTCTACATGTACGCGGTAGTTATTGGCAACTACACCCACTTGTCTGTGCTCGAAACCCATTATGTAATGGTACTCAATTTATTACTCAAAGAAACAAATGTACAGGCAAGTTTAACTTCCATTTTCTTTTTGAGATTTGGGCTACTAAAGTTATTTTACTTACAGCTAGAAAACCATTTGAAAAATTTTATTGATCTTGGAGGCACTGAAGAAGAATTAAAAGATATCAATACTATTGTTGAAGCTATTAAAGCACTTTAAAGTATCAACATACAAATGTGTATATCTAGACAATTTACTAAGCTAGGATTACGGGTGACATATTTTAATATCACTCTCTCATTCTCAAAAAATAGATAATAAATAAATATATGCTATTGGAAAAAAAATAATCAACTCTAGCCTGCGAACTATAGTGTTTGGTCTTAAGCAGACTCTTGTGAGAAAATGTATTTCTCGAGGTACTCTCTAGTCTTAACCGGATCGTTGGAGTCCATACTATTAGGTACACATTAATTAACATTATATTCTCCAGTTTGAGTAATTTACGTATCTAAAGAAATAATCCACTCACTGTGCAAGTCCCTTGAATATGTATTCATCATGCTCTATGTCGAAGAATCGAGGTTTCCAAGGAATACCATGCTCTTCGCGCTCTTTTGTAGCTTGTCTCTGCTCATCTTCTATAAACGTTTTTTCTTCTGTGGCCTTATCCATATCACGACTTTGGATTGCTGCTGTCAAAGCACTCCAGAGACTAAAGCACAGTCCATATTAAAAGCCTGTGATTTTACCTCTATTTCACCAATAAACTCACCGTCTGGATTCAAGCCTCTCCTGGTCAGTTTCTGGTGGAACAGATTTGGGAAATAATGTCGCGGTTTTTACATCAAAGAACGGCTTCTTGACATTGGTCTAAGTGAATTTCCTTATTAGTCTAATACATCTATTAAGCTTTTTCTTTTGTTTAGGTGGTCAAAACTCACTTTGCAGTACTTGATCATAGTTTCATTTGACCATTGACCTGTGATTTCGCATAATAACTCTTGGGTGCTTTCCTTCTTGATCTTTCCTACAACTGAATTCCATTGGCCCGAGAAAAACCCCTATTTTTTTTTTCATATGAAGATATAAATATTTTTCTCCGTATCATTCATTATTTATATATATAAATATATAAATATATACTCCAGCTACAAATTTCTCTTACTTTGGTCTTGAATTCTAATTCGCAGATCAGATCGCTCGTGATACACCGAACTGTTGAGGTGTCACCCAGTTCCATTGTCATTGTTCCAAATCTGGTCGAAACAGAGCCATGAACTCAAACTTCTCCTATCTGCCTTTATGTAATGACCCGGAACTTACAAGATTCCTCGTGCGTAGACATTAGGCATCCTTATATCATATCTCTCGTTAAAACGCTTCTCAAGAATCAACTGAGTATCTCCTTGCATAAGTGTAGCCACACTGTTGCCAAGAAATCTAGATTTAGGCTTAATATCACCAGTAACTGTGATGTGGTGCTCGGGACAGGTGTAAAAATAAGAAGAAACCGGAGGATGATGAGAAACCTGCTCGGAAAGGTAAAAACCTTCTGTACCGTCCTCGTAAGAGTAACGACAACGGAAGAATTCTCCCAATACGGGGTTGTAAGGCTTCTTCACACCCTATATATACACAACATATCATACCATACCATATTAACCCTTTAAAGATACAACCAAAACCAAAAAAATATCTTGATTAAATACTAACCCTTGGTCTGATATGCCATCCAGAGAGAAAATAACGAACGACAGCAATAAAGCGCTCGAGTGGATCGTCAATTTCATTGGCACTGACAAAGAAGAAGTGTTAATAAACAGCCCTATAAAACTGGTTCATACAGTAAAGATAAACTTACTTTAGAATAAGATTGGGATGGGACATGAAATCTGTTATGCGCTCTACCATACTACGCGATTCCAGCACAAATGTAGGTAAAGTAACCCGATGCTTTTTATGGATTACCGTAGATCAGAAAAATACATTTCAAACTGATTAAGGGTTCTTACAAGATCCATGCCTTTCGTCAATTGTGAGGCAATTCCGAGGAGGATGTTGCGAGAACCATCGTCAACATCTTCACTGCAGACCGAATAGTTGATGGGCTGGGATGACATTAGAGTTTGTATATGGTAAAGAACGTGAAGGCAAGAGTACTGGCCATAAAAGGGTTATAGTCGCACACGTCATCATTCTCTTTCAGTGCAGATCCAAACCCCAACGCAGACCCAACCAAGATGTTCTTCCTCTTTCTCACTTTCTTTATATATAAAAAGAAATTTCCCGAGACAGTATAGAGTATAGCTTGATCAAGCAATATATTATAGTCAATATATCCAATTGCAAGGCTGCGAGCTAGAAAAATAAGGTCTCCATTCTATTAGGATATGTATGCCATAGCCCCACGGTAAGAGACCGATTTACTGTTCCCACAGGCGCCTTGAATTTGTTTAAACACATCGTCAGTGAGATAGGTATGTAGCTCAAGTGTCACAATGAAATTTTCTCAACCAAAAATGTCCGCACAAGGTGAATAGATATAGACGAAAAATAAAAATCCAAAGCAAAGAATATAATTCAAAAAATGCACAAAAAGAGAATATAAAGCAATGTAACAAATATTAAATACCATCTAAAGACAGGTGCATTTGGTTATGTTTTGTTATATAAAAGTTATTCAAATTCCAAAGGTAACACAAGAGTTAAAAACATCTCTTAACCCGGTAAAGAGAGAAAGAGAGTTATTTTTGATCCGACTTAAATCGAATGCGGTGTATTTATTTCCGCCTCCAGGACTTTGTTTAATACAAGATATGCGTTATAAACCATTCACAAGCTTTACTATCGATTCAATTTTGCTTAAAGCCTAAAGCTCACAAAAAAAAAGAATGTACGACAGTAAATCGAATACACATCATAATCATTCTGGTAGTACAGATCTCTTAATGCACCAAAACAAGCGAGTATTAAAATACCTGGCTTTTATAAGGATATGAAGACAAATTTGGCATAAAATTCGATATTTCTCAAACTCACTTTAGACTTCAATATTTTTTTCAGAACGACTACCGATTGGTTATTCTCTAAATAATATATATACTTACCAGAGTCTTTTCTATTTTAGCTACAAGCTCAAATTTTATTAGCTTATATAGTGCAAGAATTATAGATATTTGAGAAATACCAAACAACTTTGATAGTTATCTCTTGCTACCCAATATATACATTTATTTCCAAATTTAAAGCGAAAATATTTAAAAGTAAAAAGAGTATAACGAAAAGACGATATATTTTGTCTACTACGCTTGTAGAAATTGGGATTTCGAAATGATATATACTTATATTATGAGTTTTCAAATACAATCGAGTAATTTGATATTTTTTGAGTGTATAGTGCAACTACCTAAAATCTTATTCTTTTAGTATCCCTGTAAAAGTATTATTATTATTTTTGGATTGTTGTGAGTATGTTGGCTGTGAAGTATGTGGCTAAGAATAATTATATATTACTGATTATCACTTTTGAGCAATTCTATTTATGTATTGATTTTTTGGTATATTCGTCTGCTCTATACGGCTCAATATTGTTTCAAAATAAAGATTTATTCTAATAATTCCAACTATTCTTTATAACTTCAATAAATACTCTCTGACAATTCACGCCTACCTATTATGTATTTGAGGTTTTATTAAAAAAATAATAATTCGCCCAGTACCCCTTACCAGATCATTTTCTAATATTTCCTCTCAATATTTTCCTTTTGCCTACTTGGGTACCCACAAACATAATACATTCGGATATTACACAATACTTATAACAGCAACATTAGAAAATACTCAAACGTGTGGTGTTTGTAAACTTGCTCATCAACAATAAGAGGCTTCAATTCAGCCACACTCCAGTTCATATAAATTTATTTGCGTCCAGATGTTTGTTAAGTGTTCTTTAAAAGTAGCTTTACTCATCTCTCTATGAACTCAATTTAATCTCTTTCTTTTACCAAAGCCCAGATATTGATTTTATAATAAAATCTACAACCTTGACATGCCAGAATACCTTTTATAATCATGAAGAGTTCTAGGCTTTTTATTCCTCAATAATACGGCAGATAATGTAACTTATAGGCTCTTCAAATTAGTCGTTGCATAATTAATCACTCTACCATCAAGGATTCTAATCTATACACAGTTTCCTAAAATATAAAGCTTTCAGTAGTATATATAACTATAAATATTGTTGTCTGAGCATACTCTTAAAATTACCCTTGATATTAATTATTAGCAAGTAATAAAATAAAAAAATACTGGTGCATTGCGAAAAGCAAAAATATCAAATGCTATTGAATGTTGCATGTACATTATATTGTTCTGATGATGAGCTATGTTTTGGCTTAGAATTCCTACACCTCTCACTTTAATTTATACACAAGTATTTGGATATCTTTCAAAACGACTTTCTCATGGCAATCATTCTTGAGCTTATTAAAAACTCTAATTTGTGTATCAAAATACATAGGCTTGTGTAGGTTATTATTCTTCAGCCTTTAAATAGTCAGTATATGTTTAAATAAGTTTTCTGAGTCATTCAAGAGCCGTTTTTTGTAGTATTTATAATATACTTTTGGTTAAATCCTTTCAATATTTCAATAAAGCAAAAGCAAAAGCAAAAGCAAAAGCAAAAACAATGTTGTTGTATTATAACTATATTTTATTTTCTGTCGTCTTTCAAAATAATATTGGGCACACTTTGAATCGATGAGCATCTTTATTTTTAAAATTCAAAGCCTTTACATTTCATCTCAAGCCCATTGGAATAGTATATAAGCATTGGTGCTGTTAACTAATCCCAAGCTCCCTCCAGTAAGAGTAGTAAATATATCTCTCTTTTTATCCTTCACCCCCTTCAATCTCTCTTTATCTCAACGTACATCTTCTACGGCTATTCACGTTTATATAATGTCTCAAAAAAAATTACAGTTTATTCTATGTATTGTATTATTGATCAGTGTACCTAAATGCTGTGCTCCACCAATTCAGCAAGACAACGATTTTCTCACCAGTAAATTACCTATAACATCGATATTGCGGACCGTCCTACTCGGCTATTTGACTCACATCGTAACGATTCGACCTAGAACAGGAATTACTGATATTCCTACCTTTTATCGACGTATTCTGGCTTTAATATGGCCTTGCGGTGGAATAGGGCTAGCAACAGGATCTATATATAAGTCATTGTTTGGAGATAGAATACTCGGAATCCGCGAATACAAGCCCTTTTTTAAAAGCTACGAAAAAGGAAAAATAGACAAGGAAGATAATAAAAAAGAAAATAGCGACGTCGAGACAAGGGACAAAGGAAATGATGACGAAAATACAAACGAGGCTGATAGAATTTCTCAAACTCAGGTGGATTCAGCTTCAGTGGGCTTGTTAACTGTGCCCAGCATATCTACATCAGAGTGCGAGAAAGATAATAAAGAAGCCATCAAGACTTCTGAATTAAACGAGCTTCATTCGGAGGCCTCCAAGCTAAGAGATCAATTAGTCGAATATTTTAAGAAAGAAAAGTATTCACTTAAAGAAAACGACAATACACCATACCTTGCAGCCTTTCTACATATACTTGGTCCTAAAAATGCAAAAAAAATAAAGCACTGTATTCTGAACGACTCTTTAGTTATCGGTTTCAACAGTAGTGATAGGTTGATAGGCAGTGATGCATCCTGTGAGACTGAGGAAATTACTGTTATTGGCCCGGGTGCAGCTTGTAAATACCAAAGAGCAGTTAAGCCCAAAGATGCCCGTTACATGACTGTCGATATGATAAATCAACTTGAAACCGCATATAATATGGATGACACCTCATACGTTGAAATATTTGTTACAGCCGGACAGCTATTTTATACCACAATTGAATGCATGGATCTAGACGGAGACAGATGGGCCAAGGTTATCATTATTATATACACTACAATGTCAATTCTCCAGACCCTTTCTCTCATAATGTTGCATAAACAAATGTCAGCCTTTAGTATCAAGGAAGATGAAGATGAAAAAATCCGGAATGATGACGGCGACTCTACTTCAACTGAAGGCGAAGATGAAAAAACACTGCCTAATCATGAAGACTCTGTTTCAACCGAAGACGAGGATAAAAAAACTCAACCTAATGACGGCGACTCCACCTCAGTTGAAGACGGTAGAAAACACTTTGAGCTATCTACTGATATTCTTGATCATGAAGATGTTTCCATTTCTTCTATGTTTATTGGATCAGCGGCATCCCTTTTAATTGGTATATGGGCCGATTATAATAGTCATAGTGTAACGGAATGGCTTGTACTATCCTGGATTATTAGTCCTTTTATTATTACTCTTATTATTTTTACTGCGGTTATTATTGATAACGATATATTAGGTATACTATTAATTATTATAACTGTTATAGCTAGTGTTTGCGTCATTGGATGTCTTATTGGAGCCACAATTATCGGATATTTACCAAAATAATATTATACTTCATCTTGCATTTTTTAATATCATAATTTGTACTTTTGCTATTAATTATTATCATTTTGTTATAAAAAGGCAAATACATGCATACATACGTTATTGCAAGATATTATAATGAATTAATGTACATTGGAGCCTAGGAAAGTAAGATTTCCTATGTGAAGATATAGATAGGCCACTAATCAATTATAGTAATGGCAGCCTGTAATATACATGTATGAGAAAAGAAGATTCAAGCCAAAAAAATCCAAGGTTTATTGGGCTAAATTTTGACACTTTAAATTTTGAGAAACTTGTTAAAAAGATATCAGGGAGGTTTGTGCAATTTTGTTTTACCAATCTCTTTTCCAATGTACTAAGAGCATCCACAATCGTTTGTGTAAATTGGCCAAAAAATTTAGATTTCTTCATCTCCAGCGGTTTGTCCAGATAAATGTTTTAACGAGAAATTTTAGACAATTATTTAACAGATATCTAAATTTGGCGCTTCATTAAAAAACATTTGAGCAATAAAAAAGATGCGACTTCAGATTTAGATAAACCGCTGTGGGTGGTCTAAATTATCCCATTTAAATGTGTGTTTTTGGTTCGACTTGAATATTTTAATTACACAAACCGCCGTGGATGCTCTTATTAATTGCAGAATCTGTAATGGAGTGCATAATACACTCTTTCCGGAAATTATTGGTGCAAAAAGGGAATGCACCAAAAAAGATGAATTAAGCAGAGAAATGGTAGAAAATTGGACCAGATTGATTTTTATTTTTGCACCAATAATTTCCGGAAAGAGTATATATATATAATTCAAATAATTAAATTTTAAAGAATGTCATAAAAGAAGTCATGTTAATATAATATTTACATCTTTAAAAGTATATTTTTAGCATATTTTATTTCTACATCTTCCTTTAAATATGTCGTTATCTTAGCAGTTTAAAATAATGGAAGCTTATTAGCTAAAAGTGCTTTGGAAAACCCAAATTGGGCTTCCAAGATTTTTGGAAAAGGTGCCCTTTTTACAATTTTTTTTGGAAGTATGAAACAAACTATTCCTTTTTAGGCGGGCAATTTATTTTTTAATTTTGTTACAGAATTTGCACAAACCTCCCTTTTAGTCTTTTCCTTGGACTTTTCTTTAGACTTAGTCTTGGGTGTAAGCTTCTTATCCAAATGCTTCTCGATATCGCGCTTCTTTGCCTTTTCGAATCTCTTGAATCGTCGATGATCCTTATTACGAGCTTCGTCTGTACGATATCTATATCGTACCCAAAATAAAAATATAGAAATCAATAAAAAGAATTATTCCAATAAACAACAACAAAGAAAATATCGCTTACGGTGCAAGTGCCTTTAGGCCAACATATTTGTTGAGTTCCGCATCATCAGCCAGCAGGATCTCTTCTGCTGTGAGACCAAAGTCCTCGGGCTCGGTATGTGTGTATTTGAAGCGAGTGGGCAAGTCACCACCAATGACATCCTCAAAACCAAGTGATTCATATTCTTCCATAAGGCGTTTGTATTCTTCCTGGGCCTGTCTCTTGCGAGCAGGTAAGCTTTCTTCTTCTTCTTCAGCGGCGCCATCACGCTTTCGCTTCTTGCTATCTTTTTTGTAAGAAGGACCGTCAGGTAAATAATCCGCATCCATCATAAGATCATCATCATCATTGTTGTTATTTGATCCTCTCCCACTTGTTGCTGCTGCTTCTTGTTCGGCATTAAACTCTTCTCCAAGATCATCATCCCAGACTGGTTTTTCGTTGTCTTCACCCTCGTAGTAATCTTCATTGAAGACATTGTTCATCTGAGCATCCCAAGCATCGGGGTCAAAGTCACCTTCCATATCAATCTTTTCAAGATCAAGATCTAAGAGTCCAAATATTTATAATTAATTAATACAAAGAAAAGTATGTATTTTTTTTTTAAAAAAACTATTTAGATACTTGCCATCATTTCCAGTGATTTTTCTGATTTCTTCAAGACGTGCTTGAATTTCCTTGATCTTTTGGTTCTTGAGCTGTTTCAATTCGTTGACCTTGTTCAACTTTTCGGCTTCCTTCTTGGCCTTCTTTCTCTCTCTTTCTCTCTTACGCTTGCTCTCTTTGCGACGCAAAGTGCCCTCTACATTACGGGAGTGACCAATGATCTGAAGAGCACCTTCTTCTTCGAAGCGGAAGTTATACTTGCTCTCGAATCGATCTACTTGATCCAAATATTCCTCGTCAGCTTCATTATCGTCGAGTTCGGGAATAGGGTCTTCTTCATAAGTAGGTTGGTTGCCATGTTTTTTCTCTACCCATCCTCTGTTTAGTACATAACTAAAAAAAATGATAATATCATTAGTAAATATAAAGTGTGGCATTTATACGTTAATTTCAATTTATAGGTACATAATACGTATACGGCCTATGTTTATATATAGGTACTACACTTACTCGATCAAAAATGCATCATCTTTGTTCATGTTGGGGTTGTTCTTGTAGTTTTTCCACTCCTTGAATACTTCTGAAGAAGCTTCATCGCTCTAAAAGCAAAAACAAAACAAAAACAATCAATCGGTAAATAGCCAGTCAAACAATTATTTACCTTTATGAAATATCTACACAACACTTACAGCCATGTTTTGCAACAAAAAGTTCTTGTACTCTTCCTCTTCCGCTTCTTGTTCTTCTTTAGATTTTTCCTTCTTCATCAAGAACCCACCCTTGTCTTCCTCATCATCATTGTCGTCGTCGTCATCGTCGTCAACAGCAGCCATCTTGAATTCCTCTTTGATCTTTGCCTGTTCTTCGTTGTGTGTCAGATGCTTCGGTGCGTCTTCATCGTCAATGCGTTCTTCTTCGTCATAGTAACCGCCGTGTTTCAACAGAGTTTCACGTTCGTAATCTTTGAGGGTCACTTTCTTGCCAGAATTTTTCAATTCCTTCTGCTGCTTTTCCCACTCCTTGTTGGCTTTGTCGATTTGTTCCTGCTCAAAGAACTTTGCAGAGGAGTCGTAGACACGAGGATCCTTTTTCTGGATCGCAGCAATTGTGCGGAAGATTTGAGAATCCAGGGCAGGTGTCAATAGTGCGGCATGTTCGTCTTCTTCTTCGTCGCTTTCGTCACTTTCGTCGCTTTCCTCTTCTTCTTTGTCAGATCCCGATGGACTAGCTTCAGATTCTATTGAATGTAGATGTGTAAATCTCTATTTCTATAATCTCGAATCAAATTAACTGGATTTTTTTTTCTTTCTTCTTCTTCGTTGGTTTTTGTACCTTGTTTATCTTTCTCGGCCTCACGCACTAGTTTATGGAAAAGATGTGATATTTAGATGAGTAAAAAGGAGGAACAAAAAAAAGTATAAATAAAAGCTGAATATTTTTTGCGAGTATATAATTTATTGTTCTGCTTCTTCGTTTATTATATTTTTATCAAAGTTTATATAGATGGTAAATGAATTAAAGAAGGAATCCAATTTACAGATAGCAGGAAGTTCGTATTCGTCTTTGTCCTGGTCTCTTTCGCGAATCAGAACAGGGAACTTTTCGTCACTCATTGTGGTTGATGAAATCTGATTTTTACACAAATATTAAAGAAAAATAAAAAAATAAAAAAATAAAAATCCAAAAGTCATGCAAAAAAAAAGAAATGAAATGGTCACCTATAATGTGACTGCTTACTTCAAATTAACTTGACCGAGCCACATACTTGGAACATATAAGCATATACATATGTTTGTATATACGAACGTTATAAAATAATCATTTGGGTAACAATCAAGATAGTATATATACACAGGGCTTTTATTATTTTCTTCCTCCTATCCTTTATGTTTTTTTTTAGTGTGCTTTTCGTTTGTAATGTTCAAGCTTAATTAAACTTTCATTAAATAATGATTATTATTGGCTAATGATTTAAATACAGTTAATATCAATTTAAATGTAAGATAAAATGAAATAAATTAAAAATCTGAAACTATTGAAACACCCTTTTAAGAAAAAAATAATAATAATTTTTACCTATTATTATTTTTGAAACAAAGGAATGTACCAAACACCAAAATCTATGCAATTTGATGAAACAAAGGCTCTGCATAATTTCTGCTATGTATATATTCTCCACTAATTAATTAATACTTTTTATATATAAAATAAATAAATAAATAAACATATGAATCCAAACACTATATATACTCATAATCATACAAAAGTTAAAATGTTATATGAGATCAAAAAGGAATTAAACTACATAAAAGACAAAATGGATATTAAAGATATTATCTAGACAGCTGACAAGCAGTATGTTCTTATCCATTATTTCTGTTATCGATTGTTTCAAAAAAAAATATGAAATGTATGGTGCAAATGACGATAAGTATTAATTATTATTACCATTATTTCTTTTACAAAAAATTGAAAAAAAAATAGTGATGATAATTCAAACGATTTTGAGTTTTTTTTTTCAAGTTTCTGTGAATAGCAATTGTACAAATTACATATCTACCCAAATGAGTAATGCTTATGTTGTGCAAAGAGAAGAAAAATAAGTAGAGAAAGAAAGGAACAAAACAAAACAAAACATATTTTACTCTAATCATTTTGTCAAGATGCTTCACACACCCTCTTTCCTCTCCCCCTTTAGCTTCATCCTCAGCTTAACTAAGTTTAGTTATGCTTGGTTGGAAGAATTGCTATTTCCACCTGTTTGCTTTTCCTTTTGGTTAAATAAATAGATAGACGATGTTTTTAAATCGTTGAAAATAATAAGATTGCAATTACAAAATCAAGATTGTAATCATCGCATGGCCTTTGATTGTTAATATTATTATTAATATTTTGTATTCTTTTTTAACGTTATTTGTTTGTAACATCTGAACTTTATTGGAGTGAAATGGTTTGAGATCAGTGATCTCAACCCTTTACAAAATTCTCCCACAAAAGCTTTTTATTCTGTGTCAGCCAGTACAGGAACCATCTTGGGTTAGACATGAGCTGTCTTTAATATTATATAATTTTATTCTTAATATTTCTCTTTCTTTCTTTTTATAAAAAGGATAGAGAGAGTAAGCTTCGAAGCACAAGCTATTTGAATATGATCCAGTATTAGACGCTTGGTGGACATGGATCTATTGTACTAATGATGTCAATTACAAGAAGCAAAGAGAATAAGAAGAGTCAAAAGAAGATAAACACGTCATGTACATGTGCCTTTACGTGTGTGTGTGTGTGTGTGTGTGTGTATTTGTGGGGAGAGGTCGTTGTCTTATTCTTTTTCTATTCTTTCTTTTTTTGGTTAAGTGAAGAGCCGAAGCGTGTGAAAAATTATGTCAAAAATAAAAGGACAGAAAAAGAGAGTAAGAAATAAAGAAAAGGAAAGAAGGTAATGTAGACTTGGATATCTTCATGATTTAAAGCTTGGAAATGGTATAAATTTCTTATATAGCCATAGATAAACATGTATACACATATACATACACGCGGCACACGTACGCGTAATAATGTATACTTCTTCTAGTTATTTGTTGTTCGATTTCTTTAAAGAGGTATGTAACAACAAAAACCAAAAAGGAAAATGTAGGTAGATATGTAGATAGATAGAAAGATGGAAACATAGATAGATATATAGAATGATGTGTGTAGAGTACAAGTCACAAAAAATATCTTTCTAGAAAGTGTTTGATTCAAGCTGTTTCAAAAAAAAAGAAAGAAATTTCAATTCATTAATAATTTTTATTTATTTATTTAGTTTCTTTTTGATTTCATTACAGCAGTAATTATTGCATTCATCAAGAATTTAGTTATTAGGGGTTGATTCCAGTAGGTGGCTCCTTTTGTCAAGAGGTGGTATATAAATATAGACTGATGCCAACATCTCTTGATGCCTTTGGAGACAATTGACAAACAATTCTCCAGATTCTATGTAGGAGTAAAGCATAAAAAGGTTAATTGTCAAGGAGAGATAGATAAATAGGCTGGAATGCAAACTGACTAAGCAGACCAACAGTTAAATGTAGGTTTCTATGTTAATATACATATATTAACATTCATACTTAATAAGACTAGGGAGTATGGATTTCTTTGTTTCTTTGAACTTAAAAATTTATTCCTGCCATGCAATAGACTCTTTTATTATTTTAAGAAGAGCAGAGCAGAACAGAATATAATATAATATAATGACTGACCACTATTGTTATTATTCTTATTGCTATAAAAATATCAAAACAATTGGGTTGTCAAGATTGAATGATTGGAATAAACATGGTCTGTATTTAAAGAAGAAGAAGAAGACGAAGACGAAGATGGGTTTAAAGAGGTTTCATTCTATTCAGCAACATTAGAATATAACTACTTTTGTTTCTTAGTTTATAAACAAGTTTTGCCGAACTAAACCATGTCATTTTACAGATATTCTTGTTAGATATATGTGTCTATGTATGCAGATGTGTTTGGGTGTTTGAATTCATATTAAGTACATTCTAATATAATGTTCTTCTATGAAATAAAATACAAGCAAACCAAAGAAAAATATAATGCAAGAAATGTTCTGAAATGAAATAGGGTTTGTGGTTCATCCAGTACCAGCAATTACTAAAAGAAGAAAAGAAAATAAAGTCTTACATCTACATAAATACATACATACATGTACGTCTTGTGGCATCGACCACATATGCTATGAATGGAATGAACATTCTACTTCACCGAGACTCTAGACATTATCCAGCCTTTAAAGACATCTATTATACCTTTCTTCAAAATAATAACCATTAGTCAATAGTCAAGCTACACATCAAATTTCTCTCTCTATATCTCTCTGTAATACAAAGTCGAAACGTAAATAAATAAATAAACGAGTAAATAGAATACACATATAATATTCTTCTTTATGAGTATTTCATAAAATGTGACTTTCACTCTATTGTTTTTGACATGACTTTTTTTTTTTTGGTTTTTGGTTTTCTTTCTTTCGTTCTTTCTACATCGTTATATCTCTATCTATCAATACACCGAATCAAATCAATAGTAATAGGAACAATATGATAGCTCAACTGGCAAGTACCGATCAAAGCTTTATTGAAGCCTGGCTGTCCGTTCTAGTCTCTTCTGGGGCATGTATTGTGGGTGGTATGAAGATAAATACATACATACATACACACCTTTCTATATCTTGATCTATCTTGATCTATGTCTATTTCTCGTTCTCGTTCTCTGTTTGTGCGGCGGGTGAGTGCCTGCACAAAGAGTGAGTTAGAGAGATGGCTAGATAGAGAAAGAGAAAATGAATAGAGGAACAGAGGGGAAAATGAAGTGTTTTCTTTATATTAGACTTTTCTCTTACTCTTACACACACACACACATATATATATATATAAATGAATGTATGAATTGAATGAACATGTTCAATGTAATCATGCCAATGTCAATTCATTATACGTCTATTACAATTTCTACCTCTCACACCGTATGCATATTTGTGCTCTGAACCAATCTATCTATCTATTGGTCTTGTAGCTTCGATTGTATTTGTGGACAACTTTTGGCCGGCCTCGCACCCATCTGTTCTTAATAACCCCAGTTTTCTGTCGGCTGCTTTGGCATTAGCCTCGGGTGTTCTCTTGTTTTCTTCTCTGTCAACCTTACTGCCGGCCTCTCGTGCTCATCTCAAGAATGATTTTTTTGTGTACGCGAGTTATTTCCTAGGTGTCTGCCTGACCTTGACACTTACGTACGTCATTCAGTTTATTGCACCGGATGCAATTCATTCTTGCCATGGTGAGACAGACAGCAAGGCTAATGAGGAAACTGGTCTGAATGGATCGCATTCGAACACAAGAACTAAGAGCCAAAAGATAAAGTCAGGTGGCACTTATGGAATAATGACGACTGAGATTATATCACAGCAACAAGAGCGAGAAGAAGAAGAAGAAGAAGAAGAAGAAGAAGAAGAAGAAGAAGATGAACAAAAGATGGCGCGTGAATATTTTACAACTGGGATACAAACAGCTACGGCTATTGTGGTGCACAAGTTTCCAGAGGGGTTGATTATGTTTGTATCTAGTCAAGCATCTCCTCAACTGGGGTTGAATGTTGCGATTGCGGTCTGTATTCATAATCTGATCGAGGGGTTTATGATTGCCTTGCCTCTCTATCTTGCCACCCAATCTCGCCGGTCTGCATTCGGATATGCAGCACTCTTGGGTGGACTATCACAACCGATCGGAGCACTGGTGGGAATGATGGCCATCCATGGTGTGAATGAGGAAAAGGAAGATTGTGTTTTTGGGATAATTTTTGGGGTTGTGAGTGGGATGATGTCGTTTATTGCAGTTCAAGTAAGTAAATTAAATTAAGGTAAATTAAAGTAAATTAAATTATATAAAAATAAAAATAAAGTAGAACACACCCTATTCATACATTTTGTTACTTGATTTTATTTTATTTTATTTTTTTTGAAATACATAAAAATTATAATAATAATAATAATAGTAAGAATTTTTATTCAATAATTCAATCAGACAAATCATTCATAAAACTAATATACAACTCACATGTATATTAAGAATATTACTGTTACTGTTACTGTTATTTATCTACAATTTACCTACAATTTCCTTTTTAATATATTTAGAGTATGCTGCCACAGGCTATCAAACTAGACACAGATCACCGTTTTGTTGCGCCTTTTTTCTTTATCGGTATCTTTTTGATCGGTTTAGCTTCGTTGCTCAAGACAGCATCAACACCAGCAGCGGGATGACCCTTATTTTTTGTGGTCCTGCATTGGTCATTATTATAAATTGGATTGTTATTTTCTTACATATTTTGTTGTTGTTGTTGTTATCACTGTAGATTCTTACACCAATACATACACACAATTACATAGTTACATAATTAGATAGATAATAGTCATCATAGTAAAATTACAGCCTTATTTACTTATTCACTATTATTGTTATTTGGTAATAAAATAAGAATATACTTCATGTAAAATATGAAAGAAAAAGTGCAATATTTTCTGTTGTTGTTTTTTGTTGTTTTTTCTTTTGATTGAAACAAGTAAATAGTAGCACTAGTCCAATATTAGACTCAAAAGCAGTAGTGGTTAGTCGTACTAACAGTAAAAGTATATAGTAGAGTTAAAAGATCAAGAAACGCCCCTCACCCTCTTTTTTTATATATAAATAAATAAAGAATATTTATATAATATACTATATAAATAAAAAAAAAATATTTATTTATTTAATTATTTAAAAAACGTCTCTGGAAAACAAAAAAAATCAAAAAAATCAAATCTCTCCTTCTTCTTTCACTTTTTTTTTTATTAATTTAACTTGCACTGGTACAACAACCTATAAAAGGATTATATCTTCTTTCATTTGTTATTGTTATCTTACCAGCCAATAAATATCTATAATATATATATATATTCTTGATTCCTTATGCTTTGATTCATTCGACCTACCTACAAAATATAAACATATTTATATATATATATATATATATATCTATCTATCTATCTATCTATCTATATATAAAATGCCGTCTAGAAACGATACATCCACAACATCGAAACAACAACGACCTTTCATAGGCGATTACTGGCTCGGCAAGACTATCGGACGTGGAGCATCAGGTAAAGCAAAACCCAAGTTAAGCTAAGCTAAGCAAAAGATTAAAATAAATAAATAAAAGAAGAGGGCACGTGATATCACCCACAGAAGAAGTAGTTTGGCATATTATTCTTTGTCGTCGTCGTCTTCTTCTTCTTCTTCTTGCTGGTATTATTTAAGGAGTAAAAAAAAATTATCAGCCAGTAGAATTTTATCCTATGCTATGCTATTATAAATTGAATCAAATTCACTTTTATTTATATATATATATATATATATGCTGTGTATTAAAAATACATGTTGGATTTGTAGGTCGTGTCAAGCTTGGTATTCATCGGCGCACGGGTGAACTAGTGGCTGTAAAGATGATTGCACGTAGCCAACTTGTTTCATCATCATCCACTTCACGCTCCGTTCAACGTGAGTTAGCTGTCCTACAGCTGCTTTACCATCCGAATCTCGTCGAGCTCCGACAAGTCCTTCAAGACACATTTTACGTCTATTTCGTTATGGAATATGTTCAGGGCGGAGAGCTCTTTCAGGTCCTATCAGATCGAGGACGACTTCCGGAAACAGAAGTCCGAGCATTGTTCAGTCAGCTGATGACTGGCTTGAGCTGGTGCCATTCACATCACATCTGGTAGACTTTGGGTTGGCCTTTTTATTCTTTTGTCTCCCCCCTCACCACCATCTTTTGCTTCCATTTTCTAACCTTAATTCATATTTTATTTATTTTTATTTTATGATACAAAAAAGTCACCGCGATCTCAAGCCAGAAAATATTCTATTGGACAAAGATAAGAAGAATATAAAGATAGCAGATTTTGGAATGTCTTCAATAATCTCTCCTGGTGATCTATTGAGAACGAGTTGCGGGTAAAGCACACACACACACATACGAAATCGTCTTTAATTTACATTCATTTATTTACTTATTTATTTTGACAACCTTTATAGATCACCACACTATGCTAGTCCAGAAATCATAAAGGTAAATACTTTTATTTATATATATAAATATCTAAATTTCTAAATATATATTTGTACAGGGAACGCCCTATGATGGTCGAGCAACAGACATTTGGTCAACAGGTGTCATTCTCTATGTATTGTTGACTGGTCATCTTCCATTTGACGATCCCAACATGGGTCGACTGTTATCCAAGATTAAGACCGGACGATACCGGAGATTACCGAAATATCTATCTGATGAAGCAAGAGATTTATTACAACGTTTATTAGTAGTCGATCCAAAAGAACGTATGACGGTAAGCTCAAACATCAAGTAACCATAGTGATAATCACAATAGCAGTAATGACAGTATTAGTAGTCAGAAAATCACATTTTGTATATAGTTTTGTAACAAAGTAATGTTAAAAAATATATATATATTTTGCAATTTTCCAAGTCTTCTATATCTACAAATATTCCTGATTAGGCTTATCACTCTTTTATATGTCTTTTGTGCTTTATTTGGAAACTAATCATTTCCTTTATATATTTATATTCATTTAATGCACTATACATAATATTATATTACACCATATTGGCTAACCCATAAAGGCTAAAGACGTCTTACAGCATTCATGGTTACAACCCATCGCACAACTCGAACAAAATCAATGCATTACTCCAACATCAATAATGGCTCCTATGCTCACTAATGATCATTCTGACCTTGACGGTCGAACATGGGAAACCCTAAAGATCCTTTGGAATCAATTACCTCTAGACGTCATTGAGACCAAACTAGCTGAGGAAGGGTAAGCAAACAAACAGAAAAAAAAAGAGAGGGAATCGATATATGATATTCTTTGTTTAAATATTTGCTGCGACAAGGATTTTTTTTTTGAATTCTATTATCTTTTCACACTTTAAATTTTATTAATCTTAATCTTTATTAGATATAATGCTCAGAAATTGACCTGTCAATTATTGCTACAAAGATCAAAACGGAAACAAGCCCAACAATCCAATAGTAAGTCACAACCAACGAAAACAAAAACAAAAACAAAAAAAGTATATATAATTAAATAATGATTATATTATTTAGATTATGATCATACTGGCTGGCAAGAAATGCCGGCACCTTTGGTGAGCCCTACTCTGCAGCCAGTCTGGAAAGACAAGGAGAAGGAGCCAATTTGCTCTAACCACAATCCGGTTGGGTGTTCAGACAGCGACCCTGCTCTGTGTGTAGAATTACCCCACACCCCCAACAGTATACCCCTCATCACATCAAGATCATGTAAAATAGAAACCATTGAACAAGTCCGCCAAATATTGTGGGAATCATAGTAAAGTATCTCTTCTTTGTTTTGCTCTTCAATATAAACAACCTGGACACAGACAAAAGAAAATAAAAGCAAAAGAGTTATTAACTTTATCTTGTTTTATCTTATTTTGGTATTTCAAGTGATCCAACCACCTGTGCATTGTACAACCCTAGACCTCAATGCATGCCACGGACACTTATTCATTGGATACCAGGCAATCCTTATCCCAGCCCTTCGACTCTTAAAGGAACCAAAGCCGCTCTCACACAAGCTGTACCAACCTACACAAATGTTCATGTGGCTCCTCCAACAAAACCAACGCCTGCACAGAAATGGTGGTGGGGGTGGTCATCTTCACCATCAACATCAACAGCAACATCAATATCAACATCAATATCGTCGTGGCCATGGAAACCTTGGCAAATGTTTACAAAGGAACGTGCACAAAAAAACGCGCCATTGGATTTAGTTTTCGACTGCCGTGCGACGTCTGAACACGAAGCAGCAAACAAGATTAACCAGATACTTAATGAAGTAAGCTTATTCTTACTTTGTATTTTATTATCAGTCTAACGTCTTCTTTCTTCTTTTTGTGGTAGCAATGTCATGGTAAATTACGTTCCCGTTCTTACCATGGTAAGACTGTCTGGAGTGGTTCGATGCGGAGAACTAGCCCAGGTAAGATACAAAAATCCTTAATCTTTAATGCTTAAATTTATTCTTATTACCACAATTGAAACAATTTCCGTTTATTTGCCTTTGCATTTGCCTTTACCTTTGTCTTTTCTTCTTTAACTAAAAAAAACTAAAACTAAAACTAAAACTAAAACTAAATAGATACTCCTTACATGCCACATCGCCTTCGATTTATGTGTGACATCAAGCTTCTGCAAGACACCCCAACTGCACGTGTCCACTGGATACATCTGCAGGGAGATATAGCCAATCTCTCTACTGCTCTTGTCTGCGTGCGAGAACGACTGGAGATCTGTGAACAAGAAGCGATGCAGCTAGCCAAAGACAATCGATGGGTCTTGCGACCAAACTAACCTGCATATAAATATCTTTATTATATATTCACCGTTGTTATTATTTCTATCATCATCATCACCATCACCATCATTTTTTATATATATACCTCTTTAACATCATCACCAGCATCATCACTGTCTTTATCACCATACTCATCACAATCTTCTTTATTTATTTATTTATTTATTTGCTTATCTATATATCGATTTCTTTATCTACCTAAATATCTATCTAAATATTTAAATATCTGTTCATCATTTATCATTTATTATATTTTGTGTTATTATAAATTCTATCAAATTATTTTGATACAATTTGTAACACTTTTTTTTTCTTAAAAAAATAATAAGATGGCATCATCCTTTACAGACATTTCTTTCTTCTTTACTTCTTTAGATTTGTACCATTATTTATATTCTGTATTTTGTACTTATATTTGAAGCAAAATACACCAAAATTGTAACATATCTTTTATTCTATTTATTTATTTATTTAAATTTGTAACTTTTTCTACTTCTTGTAACCTGAATGATGATTATGGTTATTTAAAGAGCACAATAAACAAATATCTCATTTTCTTTATTTCTTTATTTCTTTGTGTTTGACACAAGAATATCCAAAAAAAAAAAAAAGATTCAAAGGGGGTGAATAAGATTCTTTGGTTTTGATTCTCGGGAAACCTACAATTAGAAAAAAAAATAGCAAATTAAAATTATATATATATATATGGATAAATAGATATATTAAGGATTCAGGTACAAAACTAACCTTTTAATTGTAGCAAAACTCTATCCAATTCTTATTTTATTGATTTATTTAGGGTACATTTATATAATGGTACATTTGCTATGTAGTGTTACAATTACATGGCTCTAAACAAAATAAGGATATACTAAGTTTGGGTCTTTATGTAAAGTAGCATTTACACAATATGCAACCCACCACAAAAGTACTATATCTATTTAACACATTTGAATATATTATATTATAATTCATTATACTATTGTACTATGCTATAATAGGCTCGTGAGAAAGGAGACAAGATGTATGGCGAGGGAGGGGAAATGGTACACAATTTAATAGATAAAAAAAAAAGGGAGAAAAAGAATACAGAAAAATTTTACCTACAATTTAGACTATTACTTGTTAAACAGTTTTGAACAAATTCTGCGAGAAAAGCCATAGATGATCAACTATTAATTTCTTACCATTTTCCAGCCAAATCTCTCTCTCTCTATATATATATATATATATATATATATATTAGTATCAGAAATTAGCAATTAGCAATTAGCAATTAGCAATTAGTCTTTAGCGTTTAGCGTTTAGCGTTTAGTGTTTAGTTTTGGTGCTATTCTTTTATACACAGACAAAAGACACTAGAAGATTCCTTGGGAAAAAAAAAGGATAAACAAAATTTATTATATCAGATATTCATCATCTTTCGTCAGTTATTCAGGTAGTTAACCAGCCACTCAACCAACCATAGAAAGAAAGAAAAGGTATTATTATATATTGGGGGGTTATTTTGTGTTAAAGAAAGAAAACTCGGAAGACTAAGCTGATTTGTAAGGCTTATGTTAATTAATTATCCAATATTTTTCTTCTTATGCTAGTATTGTCTTTAAGCACAAATAAAGCTAAAGATGTATAGATTTGTGTATAAGATTTAAATGGACCAAATGCTGGTAACAGTAAGAATCTTATATGGTCTTTTATAAGAGTACAATGTGCCAATTAATCAATGGATAGCATAGAATGGGTCTATCTTTGTATTACTATTAACAAGTTGCACTCAATTAAATAACAATTAATAAACCCTCACTTGAACTTGAGCTCAAACTCAAAATACTTCCACAAAACAAAGAAACAAGTCAATAATGTATTGTACTTTGTGAATTTCATACTTCATTTTCCAAAAAAAAAAAAACCCCCCAATATTTAGAATAAAAACAATTTGATAATAAAGCACAGTTTAAACGTTCATTATTTTTTGAAACAGAAAGAAAAACAGAGAATTATGCATATATTGTATTTCAACCCAAAGTCCAAAAGTCTACCCTAAAGACACACCAAGATTGGCAAGATACTATCATATTTTTTGTGAACATGCGTGTTCTTTAATATTATATTTCTTTAAAGAATATGTCTTTTTTTTTATATATATCTAATTATATTAATCTATCTATTTACATATCTAATTAACCACAGCTTGTTTCCAAGTCATTTATCCCCCTCCCCTCAATCTTTAGCTTGAAAAAAAAATCGGGTTTTTACAACTTACCACTACAATGGTCTGATCATCGCCATATACCCTCAGCTTCTCCTGTAAGAATCTTCTGCCTTGCTTTTCCATCGATGACAAACTATCCATCTGCTCATCCTCGGATTGCAAAGACCGTCGGCTACAACTTCTCACTCGCCTCATGTCCTCTTCAACTTCATCACTGCTACTATCATCAGACGAACTTTGGGAGTCCAATACTACCGTTTGATGCTCACTGCTCTTTATCTGTTGTTTTTGTTTATCTTGCTGCTGCTGCTGTGGTTGCTGTGGTTGCTGTGATTGCTGTGATTGCTGACTAGTTTCAGCAGCAGACCCTTCACTGCATGCATCACTTGGCCTCCGTCTTGGTTTTGCAGGACTGAAAGGAAACCAGTTCATGTCAGCTATAGTTAATGGTCTAGACTGTTGTTGATGTTGATGTTGTTGCTGTTGCTGTTGCTGCTGCTGCTGCTGTTGTTGTTGATGTTGATGATTATGATATTGTTGCTGATTATAGTGCTGTTCATATTGAAAGGTGTGGGGTGTGATTGTAATCTCATTTTCATCCGAAAACGACTTTTCCTCTTCTTCTTCCTCTTCTTCATCGTCGTCTTCAGTTCCTTCTCCTCCCTCTTCTGTGCCCGGAAACTGATTAAGGATGTGCCGATGTAAAGATGAAAATGTCGGGTGTGTAAATTCTGACTGACTTTCTCGTTGCTCTATCCGGTTGAGATAGTTCATTATTCGCCTCACACTCCACTTTCTCCCGAGCTCATTCTCAGAGTCGGACGGCATGTCCTCTTTAGAGTGTGGTGTAGTTGGTTCAGACGTCAGAGGGCTCTGAGGATCGTCGTCTGTCATTCCACGACCATTTACAAACATATGATGGTACACATATGCCTTGAGTCCAATGCTTATAAACACAGTGTGGAGATAAGCCAAATAAGCTCCATCTGACTACCAAATGAAATGGTTTTGTAAGATGTGTGTACACCAATATCAATATCTTATCAGTAATGTTATGTCTGTGTTTGTAGATTTCACTTACAGAATAGAACGGAAGTTGCTCCAGTAGCTGATTGATCCACCGACCATCAAGGTAAAGTGGACTGGTTACAAGATTTCCTTGTTGATGTTGAGATACGGCATCTATATCCAGGCAGCTTATATCGAGCCGATAAACACTGGCATCTAGATTATCTCGATCTGTACCAACTAGCTTTATAGACCCTAGATTTTCATCTGTCAAACGTGTGCTAACAAACCAACTGTCCACTCGATGATGCTGTCTCGAATGCCCAGGAACAAATACGGAGAGGGCCTCGACCACTTCCTTCACTTGACTATGCACAAAGAAAATTAGCAATTAACACTAATAAGTTCATCTAAATATCTTTCAAAAGAAAAGACAGAAACATGTTGTACACGCAAAACTCACCTCTTGCTTTCCAAATGACCAATAATCACAACAGGCCTGCCCGTCATGAGAGAAAAAATCACATGGTGAATGGCATGCCCAAAGGTCCTGCAGACATCCAGTAGTCGCTGTTCACCAAGTCCTCCCTTTCCGCCTTCCCAAAGGCGGGCCGTCTCTAGCTGGATGGGGAAGAAGTCCGAGTTGGGCTCCGAAGCTACCCTCTGTCGTTTCTCACGATGGTTTTGCGGGACTTGGTCTGCACTAGCGGATCGACTGGCAAACGAAGTATCACCAAAGTAAGAGTCTACAACCCATTTTTGATTAGCCGGAGATTTTTCCAAGCTGATAATAATAAAATCATAATTACATATATCAAAGTTAATATTCTTTCTTCAACCATACACACACACACACATATATATATATATATATATTTGTAATGGTGTTGCCATAATTTACATTCTTGGACTTGGGTTGTTTAGATTCAGGACAAAAAGTCTGCCGACTGAAATTGCAGATTCCAATGGATCTACACAATCTGCTTCTTCTTCTTCTACATCCAAGACTACACTGCTGCGACCCATATCATTCACTATCGAAGTGGTATAAGCAATTGCCTCCGAGTACATATCGTGCGCAATTGCGCTCGCAAACGACCGTTGTTGTTTAGAAGACGTTGTAAATTGAGGTGTTATAATTGAGACAAGTGGTATAACAGTCGTCTGTGGTAAGCTATGTTTCTTCTTGCCCTTTTGGCGTGGTTGGAATATCGGGTCAGGCTCTTGGCACAGCTGAGCTAGTGATCTGAGTTTGCGTTCAAAGTGAGGTACTGGATACAGTGTATCAATGCACCGTGGCTAACAGAACAGATCTTATCACTTGCTGTTGCTCCCACAACAATCACCCTCTTTTCTTTCTTTCTTTCTCTTTCTTTATCACAAAACAAGTACATTTTTCTTCTTCTTTCCTTTTTTGCTTTGGTACTTGTAACTTGCCTCATAGTTATCGGTCTCGGTGTCAGTCTCTGAAAAATAAGACTCTATCCGACTTGATCGCTTTGTACCCACACTACTGTTTTCAGTATCATCAGCAGCCTCCGAGTCTTCAGTTTCTACATCCGATGTATCCATCGGACTAGTACTGCTACCACCATCCGTGGACTTTAGTGACAATTGGATTTCGGCCGATTGAGCCAATGAGGCCTCTTGGTTTTGTGCCGTTTCTCCTTCATCGCGTGCCAATTGTGCCGCGTATGATTCAACTGTGTCCATCATCAGGCGTGTGCTAGTTATAGCTTGTTGGACAGCCTTTATAGAAAGACATGGTTTGTGATTCTCACATGGAGAATCGGCCTGTTGTGATTTTGATGGTGATTGTTGCTGTTGCTGTTGTTGTTGCTGTTGTTGCAGTATATGATTTCCATCATTTTCAAGGTTTTGCTTGGTGTGTTCAAGATCCAAAAAACGATGCTTCAAGTCTAGTGCAAAGTTTGAAAAATTTCCAATCTTCATCAATCGGGATACCTAATTGTCATATACACCAATTGTTACAATATTTGAGATCCATTATATTCTTGTTGCTTTCTTTATAATAATGTATTTGCCATTGATCTACAAATTTATCAAAAAAAAAAAAGAAAAATAAATAAAAAACAAACAAACAAATACCTCATTGAATCTATCCATAAATTCTTCAAAGCGTAACACAATTTTGTCTGGATCACGACTGATGTATGAAAGGGCAACGGGGTGAACATATCCTCGTGCATGAATATCAAATAGTGTCAAATGGTGTGTCTAAAGCAGTTTTAGAAATTTATATATAAATAGGTAAAAAAAAAAATCAAGCTTACAAAGGCATAGAATCTTTGGTCGACATCTGTTGAATATACTTGAGTATCGTCTGGTATAGAGAACATACAACCAGTGTCGGTGGATTCAGAATCAAATAAGAATGCGGCTTCGTCTTGACTATGTAATAAGATCATAGTAATAGTGTTATTGTTGTTGTCTTTGTCGTTATTATAGTTTGTTTTTTTTTTCTACATCACATGGTGACCCTTACATGTCATCCACACCTCGGTCGATTGATACTACTCGGAGTGCAAATGCATGGAAATCGAAATGGGAAAGTCCAAGAGCACTGAGATGGTCATTCAGACCTGGTGAGATTGCTTCATTAGATGTTGTCTTTGCATAGCCATGCTTCAAATCGAGGTATGTAGACTCTGCTACAACTGCAAGCGGAAGAGGACCTTCAAGCTCCGAAAACTCACTAATCAAGACAAAGTCTCGATAGTCATGAGAGGAATCTGAGAGAACTTGATTACTCCACCAGCAATTGAGGTTTGCGTCTGGACTAGAAGGAGGTCTATAATGCCAATAAGAAGTATTGTTAATAATGGTAAATAGTTAAATACACTGTATAGTATAGGTTGGAAAGAAGCTAGTCTACAAACAGACAGGCAGGTAAAGAGACTGATATTTGTATGTGTATGTGTATTTGTATGTGTATTTGTATATTTGTATATTTGTATGTATGTATGTATGTATGTATGTATGTATGTGTATAAATAATAAAATACAATAAGAAAGAAACTGCATTTACGGTAAAGCCTGTGCACGGTCTTCCTTCTCCTGTGCCATCATGTACAAGTTGAGAACGGAGGACAGAGGAAACAAACAAGTGCTAAACAATAGACTAGGTAACGCTTAAATACCAGTGTTCAATTCAAATAAGCCACTGATGCCTGTCCGTTCTTGATTCAATGAGACTATAACTTTAGCTTTCCAAACTATTTTTACCCCCCCCCCCCCCTCTCTCTCTCTCTCTTTCTCTCTCTCTTTCTCCCTCTCTTTCTCCCTCCATCTCTCTAAATGCTATGATTATTCAACTCAACAATTCAACTCAACCCAAATCTACTTGTTCATTCTTAGCCGACAATTATTATTAAGAAGAAAAAGAAGTCAAAGGCCTTTGCACATAAATATATTAGCCTCTTCTTGTACTTTATCACAGCCTCTTTATTACCATTATTATAATGATACTGTTAATGATAATTTTGATATATGATATATGATTTGGGGTAGCACAAACAGGTCGATACAATGCATAGTAAAAGTTGATTATTTTGGATTTTTTTTGTTATTTTGATTTTTGGGCTGACGCATGACTCTTTGTATGCAATAATTGATGGGCAACATTAGTAGCTGCATGGCCTAGTTGTTGACGTAGTACCTCAGCTCGCTCGTCCACATCCTTTTCCGCCCAGACTAGCCACGGCCGAACAATTTGTCCATACAATAATTCAGCTCCCTTTAATATAATATGAAATATTATGGTAAGTTTAATGCAACTTAGCTATGAATATGATTTTGATCAGTTAATAAAAGAATAACAGAAACTTACTCCAAACCATGGCATTGTTAGCCAAATAAAGAACACAAGTTTGAGTAATGAATAGAACGGAACCCAAAACAGAATCTGGTCGACTATTGACACACCAGTGTGAATAAATGCAGTTACGGTCCAATAGATCAGCCAGCGTTTGTCATCTTTTCTGGATGGTGCCTCGAGAGCCTTAAATGAAGCATAGGCTGTACCACACACAACAACAACAACAATCCAAATATCCCCAAATACACAAAATGTATATTCAGCTTCGTGTTTATGTATTTTATTATTATCACTATTATTATTACCTGGGTATACCCATGAAAGTAAACCGATGAGAATAGACCCCGCAAAATGAGCAACGGCAAGACTCACAAGGAGACCAAGCGTTCCAATCCTCCAGTATTTTCGGTTGATCCCCGTGAGATTCTCAAGGGACTCCCAACACGAAAAGCCCTCTAGGAGACTAGTAAGATTCACAGGCACGGAGGTTGGATCCAGTACAGTCATGATAAATAAAATAAAAATTCAAATAAAGATATATATATATAAAAAGATGGAGTGAAAGAAGAAAGAGAAGAGAAAAAATTTAAGGACGTGCAGTTATTCCAAGTGCGTGAGAGTGTAAGTAGGTAAGTGGGTAAGTAGGTGGGTAGATGGGTAGGTAGGTAGATACGTCCGTGGCTGACATTCCAAGCCCTGTAACACCATGAATAAAGATAACGTGCAGGTCAAAACAAAGGGGGGGGGGGATAGAAGAGGGAAAAATATGAAAATGATACTGGTACTAATAATAAAGATGATAGTTTAATGCAGGAGATTGAAGCAGAATAGGTGGGAAAATATAAATGAGATGAAGAGGGAGGCGGGAGAGGGATGTAGACTTCCAACATTGGTTCTTTGTTTTATTATTTATTTTTGTCTTATTTATTTATTTATTTATTTATTGAAAGTACATACACGCACAAACACACGAACACACAGAACCATAAACAACTACACGCATAAGAAGGAAAGAAGGAAAGAAGGAAATAGAAATGGAACCTATGCGCGAGGTGGAACATGCGCCTTAATAAGCTCATTGTACCGTGCACTGTCGAGATGTATTCCGTGCTTACCCAGGACCTCATCAAAAAATAAGTCCTGCTCTCCCTCCGTGATATTGCCACTCACCGCAAGAGCAGCCTTGACCTCCTCTCCCCTCTCTTCTCCCACAAATCCCATATTTAGAACCTTGACCGTCTCACCAAAGCTGCCACCCCACAACAAAGGTTCCAGGTACTTGAGGACTGCCAGGCCGGTCTTGAACAGGATCACATCACCTTGTAACAGAAAAATATCCCACAGTCTGCTCGAGAGTTCTAACGGCATTATCGAGGCAAACAAGGTCATGAACCAGTCCGGTAAGTAGTTGTCAGGTGTGAGCGATAGATTTTGAAAGTGCAGGTAAAGCTTGTACATATTCTCGGCAAAGATCACATTAAAGATCTTGAAGTATCCCTTCACGCGCTGCTCATCGGACGAGTACAAGGCAGACAAGAGGTCACTTTTGTGGATCAAATTCGTCAGAGACACAAAGGTATCTTGCGCCCCCATGTTCAGTAGCAGCATTCCAGCAAGAAATGAGGCTCCACGAGGCTAAAATAAATAAATAAATAGATAGATATTTGATTAATATTCACACAAATCTCGGCTGCGCTGGCATTTTATTTTTATTTATTTATTTATTTACAAGCATATACACACACACACATATTATATATCATATATTCACAACTTACATAGTCTGACGTGTCTCTGTAACCAACATAGGCGTGAAGAACCTTTTGAAGATAACCAAATAGGGGACCATCTGGCTTTAGTGCTCCCACCCCCACAAAGAATAAATCAAAAAAGAAAAAACTAATAAGTACGTCTCTTCCAACAACAGCATATAAGATCAAAAATCAATGGCCTTACCTGAAATACACAAAGACTGGGCAATGTACGAAGAATATCTTCATCAATTGTCTTGTTGAGATAATTCATTGCTCCTCTATCGTCTTCGACTTCTTCATCTCCAGTCTCACTGTCCTCCTCACTGTCTTCATCCTCGGCTTGTTGTTGCTGCTGCTGCTGCTGCTGTTGCTGTTGCCGTGAATCCTCTCCGGGTCTCACATCAGAGTCACTGTCATTGGCATCATATCTGGAGGCCGAAGAACCCTCCGAGAGATCAATTGCCTGCCTTCCCTCTGTGTATTCTTCTTCTCCTCCGTCTCTACCTCTTTCTCTCTCTACTTCCCAATCCCGATCCCGATCCCGTTCCCGTTCTGCTTCTTGTCTGTACTCCCGGGTGTCTGGCTCATCCTCCTCTGTACTCGCCATCCCATTACTTCGATCCTCCTCCTCTTGACTTTCGGCCGGAACCGAAGACTGATGACTATGGAAGCTTTCTCTGGAGGCCTGCCTTCCATCTTCATCTTCGTGTAGTACATTCAAGCTGCTGGTCCGTCTCCTTCCCAGTCTGTAGATCGGCGTTTCGGTCGAGTGGTCGTCTTTTTCATAGTCGTCTGTCCGGCTTTCATAAGACGCGCTGGCGATTCGTTTCCGTATCGTGGCCGGGGATTCGGGGTTTTTCTTCTTGTCTTTGTGCCATGGCCGAGACGCCAAAGGAACACGTCTCAAGGACTGAACGAATGTATCTTGATCGACCAGTAAGATTAGTAAAATATAAAATATAAAACAGATTTATATCTTGACTCTCACATACACATACACACCTTTTGAAAGATTAAGATTGTTTCCAATCGAGAGAAGCCAAACCTTCCGCCTACAACGTGGTGGAACACCCTGAATCCAGAGCTCTTGGGTCTTTCGTTCTTTGATTCTTATAGAATGTTAATAATAGTGGAGATACATCAATAAATATCAACCCCCTCCTCTCTCTCTCTCTATGTATATGTATATATATGTATATATATATCCCTTTTGCTTCATTCTTACTTTGAAGACCAATGAGGGAATATATCTGCTTCCCAGGTCTGAACTGCCAGAGACATCTTTTTGTCTTTTTCTTCCCTTCTACGATCATTCTCCTTTTGCTTCTTTGCCTCTGGAAATTATATATATATATATATAAACATATACAAATATACCGACACACAGGCACAGATATATATGTGGTCATAATCACAACAGACGCAAACAAGAACAGTAAAAGAATAGATCAGTTTTTTTTGTTTGTTTGGTAATTTTTTTTATTATGATTATGATTATGATTATTACGATTATAAACGTCGTTACGATCATTCTTATGATTACTGCTATTGTTATGGCTATTATTGCGCTATATATATATATATTTATACTATATAGTTTATGATCTATAATAGCTATAATATAATATATTTGTGTGCCTACAAAACTCACCCAACTTTCGTGCTTTTTTCATCATTGCTTCATGTTCTTGCAGGTGCTTTTTCTCTTCAGTCTTATTCTTGGGTGGAAGCATTCTAAATAGTTTTTTTTTTAAAAATATTGTATTGAGTTAAAATAAGAAGAAGAAAAGTTGCGTTTTGTAGATAGATAAAAACAGGAATATATGATTTTTTTAAAATAATATATATATAATTACCTTGGACGGGTCTTTGATATTACTGTATCCAAAGGAGATGGTTTTGTATTTGCACTCTTGCGACCAAAAATGCTTGTACTAAAAATCCATACCCAAATCAACACACATAATACAACATATACCATATAAAATTACATCGCCATTAATGCCATTAATACCATTATTATTATCGTTTTATTAAACAATAATAATAGTTATAATTATAATAGTACATAAATTAATAACGGACTCGCAACCGCGCTTACCTTGTACGCCGTTGCAATCCCTGCCCCGAAGATCCACCAGACTTAACCACTACTTCAGCCTCATACACGTTTCGTCTTGCACCTCTTTGTGCCTGTCCGGGTTCATTATGAGCAAGTGTTTCGGTTTTGTTGGACATTGAATGACCATTAGATGATTGAGCAGAGGTGTCATCCAAAACATCAGAGATTGAATAAAACGGCCCAACGATATCTGACGGTGTTATAGCACTCCCGGATCTTCCCATGCGAGATTCCGAGAAGGTACCTGTACGTCGTGGGATAAATTTGAGAAGCTTAGAGCCACCACTACTTGAGGGCTGGATCGATTGCTGTGAACTATCACGTGGGAGGTCGAGCGAGACCTCTTCAAAGAATTGGTCGTAACGAGATATCTGTCTTGCATCTGCATTGTTGGTGGTGGTACTATTGATGTTGCTGTTGCTATTGGTGTTGCTATTTATATTGATGTTGTTTGTGGAGGTAGAGGTAGAGGAGGATGAGATTGTGTTTGTGTTTGTGGTGTTGGATGTGATTGTTGAACCGGTGTATTTGGGATGAGGGGATCGAAGCGGAAGAGAGGTAGCAAGATGATTATTGCCAGTAGGTTCCGATAACTCATCTAACATCCGGTCAGCAGTCAGAGGTGCCAGATCGTGTTCTGGGTTTATATGTGGACTAGGTAGTGGCGGGAGAGTTCTTTTGGTATGGTCGGCTAAGGTAGGTGACAACGAGACATTGCTGAATGTTTGGGTGAGATTAACTGTGGCCGGCGCAGTGTCAGAAGCATCAATGTCAAGGTCAACGAAGCTTGTGTCATCACCAAGGCTTATCATTATTTGCCTAGTAATAATAATAATAATAGTATTCTTCTTTCGTTTTGGTAATAAAATAAAATAATAAAAAAAGTCAAACAAGTATATAGGTATGGGTGGTATTCATGGAGTTTTCTTTCTATCGTTATTCTTCTTATTATTGTTACTATTATTGCTTATATAAATAAAATAAAAGGGGGGGAATAATAGATGGACAGAGAAGGAGAGAGGGGATAAAGAGAGCGAAAGAAAAGAAAAGACAGGAAGAAATAGAGAGGAGTAACCGTTACTTAATTTCAATATGGTACGATGGACTCACACAGTCACAGGAGCATATTGTATTTTTAACAAAAAATATATATATATATATATGGATTTTGCTATATTTCTCTCTTATTCTTATTTTATTGCTTTTACTTCAAGAGTGCGTACACAATACACACTCAATAACTTGCTTATTCAGCTACTCAATTAAAAGATATATTGAGATAAAGAGAGAAATTAGCAAAGAATTGTACCTGAATTTTCCAATGTCTATTAGAATAATATCCAAACAAAATTAGCCCAAAATAAAGGAATAAAAGAAAATATGGGTTGATACTTAGCTAAAAGCTAAATGGAAATGTATGCGGGAAATGGTGCTAGTATGCGTCACACTAGACAGAAAGTTGAAGAAGAAATCACGTAAAATAAGAATAATTTTAATAGTGAAGTAGAGAAAATAAAGGGGGTGGGATTCAGATTATTTCCAAGATTTATTTGTGGACCAATGCAAAATAAGAAGAAAGAGATAGATAGAGAGGGATGGACAAGATGGATATTGTTGTTGTTATCAGTAATATAGTGTATATATACCTAAATTGATAATACAAATAGTAATAGCTGATAATCGATTATCAATAATTAATAATTAATAATAGTGTTTCTACTTGAGATTGAGATGAATTAGGAAATATTTTAGGCGAATCAAAATGTAACTTTAGACGATATGATTACCTTTTGTGGACGGAACGAGAATGAAATTTAGACAAAGAGAAATTAATTTTTAGATAAATGTCGTCTCCCTAGGATTAGCGTTTTATTTTATTTTCCTTTCATGACAATGCTTATTTATTTATTTACTAGTGAACAAGGAAGAAAAACGGAAAAGAAAACGATCGTTCGACAAAGCTGTTCTTTTTGCCTTACAAGAACAACATCTACCCAAGAAAAAAGCTTTTCTCATAACTGATTTGTATGATGTTGCTTCGGTTGCGCTGACTGATCCCCGTAGTATGGAAACCGGTTTTCTCATATCACCAACTTTACCAAATCAACTTCGAGAATCGTGGAACACCCTCCATTTAAAGTTTCCTTACCGACAAAATAATTACCAACAACACCACCAGCCATGGCAAAGGATATCAACGATCTTGCATCAAATGGGGTGATCAAAAAACTTATCAGCAAATGACAATACAATTTAATTATTGAAGAAATCTCAGAACAATTGAATTATGATTAGTAAGTTTGTCCGCATTATCGATACGTTGCAGAAAAAGCTTTGAGCGGTTTCGTGATTTTGAATCCCATTAAGAAGCAAGGTTTGTAGATCAATTCTATGGAGGTATATTGGCGCATCCTTGATGTTGAATCTTATCCTAAACCCAGAAATCTTCTTGCGCGTTTGTCATCTTTGCCTTCTATACACGGTACAGAACACAGTGGCATTTGGGCGAAAACGTTCTATCAAGCTAATAAAAACCATACTTCTTGTAAACTTCTAATTGCTATGAATACTTTCAATTCTCTTGTTACCTCTTCAACGTGCATTGATATTAACACCCAACCGGGATGTGGGCACAACACCCACCACTTTATGTTGAAAGTCACAGCTGAAAATTCCCGTATTCTTTTGGATAAAAAATCATTCGACGAGGCGCTGCGAATTGCTGACAAACCTGAAGCCAAAAATATTGATCCTTATTATGAAATTGGACAACTGCGACAGATCAGGACCAAATTTGACGCGCTTCTCACCTATTCAGCTTCAAGGGCATCGCTTCTTTTCCGCTATCGATTATGGCTTTGGAAGTGATCAAATACAAAGATCAAGCTACATTGAACAGAGAAGAAATCGACCGACTACATGATGCCATCCAAAACTGCAAAGTTAAAGATGAATTGAAAAAAAAAACATTCTAAAACTTTACCCAAAACATTATTCCAACATTCAAATCATAGAAAATATTGACTTAGGCAGTAATGCAGGAAACTTGGCTGGAATACCGTCTTTTGATCTTCCAAAACATAACAAGAAAACAATCGTACCTGACATCCTAGATTACCTTCAGATAGCATGATTTTAAAAAAATCTTCCTCTTGTAAGTATTGCTTTGTCTTACTACTCATCCAGATGATCTATCTGACTTACACTTATTCGTGTTGTTCATTTGATTTACCTGATATTCTTTATATAGTTGCTTTATTGTCTCACAATATTTTCCTCCCTGCGTATATTAATAAATTCACTCAACTTCTTAATATCAATTTGTCATATTTTATCAAATAAATGCATGCAACAATCCAGTGTTTGTCTTATAAAATTTTAGTAAAATTGTGAAATTGTGAAATGAAGAAAGCAACTATCGTGAACCCAATTTTTTTCCTTGAGTTAATATTATTTTCTTAAGATGGTCATTTTGATTCCTGTAACAGTGATGAAATGGTAGAGATCCACTAAATGAAAACTCGATTGCCACGTTCGAAAATAAATAAAAAGTAGAACAAAATAAAGTAAAATAAAGTAGCAAAGCCAAATAAACTTCTTTCTTGTTTTACCTATGTCCAACACGAGTCAACAGTATTGTTCAAATAATATGAATGATCAATGTATGTATTTGCCAAGTATTACCCTTCTTTGATAAGAGAAATGATGCCATATACGGCTTTAAAATCAGGCGATGAAGGTTCTAAAGGAAATATGGCTGTGGGGTCTTGGTAAAATGCCGGTTTTTTTTTCTTTTTTTTTTCTTTAGATTTTACAGTCTCTCCTTGTTGAGACACTAACCAAAGCATTTGGCAGAATGAGAAACAAAACCTTTGAAATTACTTATATATAAGCTATCACACGCCTCACTGATTCTAGTCATTAGTGTTTCTTTTTCCAGAAACTTATGCCGCTTCAATTTACTCTTGACAATAGACCAAAACTACTCAATTGGGTTCAATTCAGGAGAATACGGAGGAAGATACACATATTGATATCCTCGTGACTGGGTATACTTTCCTATATCAGCTGAGTTATGGATAGGAGCACTATCCATGACAAGATAATTTCCATTCATTTCTGGGTACTTGTCCATTTCATCAAGAGTAGCCTTTAAAAAGTTCGAGTAATGACCTCTAACTGTTCCTGTGTTATAACCAACAGTTTGACGTCCAAGTTTTCTTTTTTTATACGCTTTGGAACTCTTAAACTAACATTAATCAAGCCAGTAACTGATATTGCACTTAAAATCGATGTTGTGTTAGCTTTCATTGTAGGCACTGTAACTATTGCAGGAGTTCCCTTTTTTGACCAAGCCATACCTCGTTTCAAATTGATGTGAAAGACTGACTTGTCAAGAAAAACGCAGTTTGTTGTGAAATTAAGGTCAGTCTCTTGCCACTTTTGAACCCAATCGTACCTTTGCTGAATCTTTTCTTTGATGTTTCTTTACACAGGTTGGGGCTGTGCCTGTTTAATAGATAGATTGCACTGAATTGTCATGAAGTTATAAACAGTACAACAAGAAACATTGATATATCCAAAGTTTTGTAATAAACATTCAACTACTTCAGTTAAAACAGCAGAAGGATTCTCATCAATGTAACGCAAAAGAAAAATCATTATGCTCATCTCCAAGAATACGACGTCGCCCTGACTTTTTCTTTTTCTTTTTTCTTCAAAAATGCTTTCGGGATCTTCATAATAGCCTTTGATCCATCTCTGATCTACACGAATATGAATACCTCATTTTCTTGCGGTAGCAAAAGCACTTAAGCGTTTGCTAAGAAAAATAAGTGAAAAAATCACGTTTTCTTATCAGAGTAAAATTTATAATGTCTCCGGTTACATAACTCCACATCAACATTGTTCGTTTCATCCAAAACTGGATGCATTACGTGATTGGAATCTCTTTCCGGATGTTTAATCATCAGGAATTGAGTACGAGAACTTATTGTTTGGATAGCGAATAGCTACTCATCAACGACCAGATCCATTGGCTCAAATCCATGCTCATCAACAGCATGTCCTTGTCCATCTTCATAAATAAATCTTAGACTCATTTTGAATGTATGTAAAATAAGCTGTAATTAAGAAAGATCAACGGGCCGAAAAATACAGAAGCTCCCCTTTTCATAAAAATAAAATACCAACAAATTTTTATTGGACAATTCCTAAGCGACAAGCAAAAATAAACGAAGCCCATATCATGGATCACGACTTCATCGCTGGATCAACTGACATCATTTGTTGGACAGAAAAATTTTTGCACGACATCCAATTCTGAAGCAACGATTTTACTTTCTGAAATGACTATACACTCTTTCTGGACATTAGTGGCGCAAAAATAAAAATAAATTTTGGTGCAATTTTCTTCAATTTCTCTGCTTAATTCATCTTTTTTTAGTGCATTTGGTGCATTCCATTTTTGCACCAATAATTTCCGGAAAAAGTGTATATCATATATATATATATGTATGTATTTTCTTTATTGAATAACTATAGCTATATCCATAGCTGTAGCTGTAGTAATAGTAATAGTAATAGAATAAAGTCAATTAGATTCAATTCAACCGAGTACTAAAATAATAGAACTAATAACTAAAATGGCTTTTTGTTTTGTTTTTGTTTTTACTATATGAAATAAGAATATTGCTAATAACAATTCGAGCCTTTCTTATGTTATACTATACTATATTGTACAGTAGATTTTATTTTATATTTTTATTTTATTCCTAATGAAGCCCAATCCATGACATAAAGTATATTAATTACAGGTCAAATCTCTTTAATATAATCTTTTGAGTCTATTTTGACAAATGCCTCGAATGCCTTTTTACTTGACAATCAATGTATGACTTTTTCCTCTTCGATGAACCCATGTCCTTGAAGGCAAAAAGAGCAATAGACATATAACTACTTTGAAAGAAGTACAAAGAAAACTAAAGCCCATTAATCAAAATCATAATCGCTTTATATTATATTACATACATTTTCCTTTAAAAGATAAAGAAAATAGTATCAAAAATAGATTATATTTTGCATTTTGAATTTTTATATAGATATACATTACATTACATTACATTACATTAAATACACATTTATAGATATTATAATAGGGCATTCCACAATATCGTCCTTTGTAACCCTCATACCAAGTCATCATGGCTGGCATTCTTTTGGCTAATTGCTTATATCTCTATATGTACCATGTATCATTATTGCACTCCAATTAAGCACCCACTCTAAATATATATATATATATAAATTATAAGATACTCTATAATTATAAGTTCTATTTCTATATCCTTCTTTGGTTGTTGCTGATGATGATGATAATAGTGCCTTTGTTGATTATATCAATTGTCAGATCTTCTCCTTTTTAATCTCTTCCCCTTCCTCTCGAGCCCTCTGCCTAGTGTTTTCCTAAGCACTAAAAGAAGAAACATTCGTTGTACAGCCACTTGAACATCCCCTCTCTCTCTCTCTCCCTCTTTTTGATATATAATATATAGAAGGAGTTAGAGTAATATTACATACATAATTGACAGATAATATAATCAAAATTATACTCGTCAGTCAATACAAAAGAGATATAAAAAAATATAAAGTATAGTAAAAAAAAATAAGCTGCTCATCAAGATTTCCGGAAGCTTTAAATTCAAACAAATTTATTACATGTGAAGGTAGGACACCGGAGTCTAATTTTACTTTGGCTGGAACAATCTCGCAATGATCACCCCTATTCACATTTCATATTCGACCCACAGACAAGATATTTACACACACTTGCACACAAACACTTACACACACATTTACACTTTGCTCCCTTTTCTTTCTTTCTTTCTCTCTTTTCTCTTTATCCACTCTCTTTCACTCTTACCTCTTACTCTTCTTACCCTTTTCTACCCTACCCTTTATCTTTTCTGTACGGGTTCTAACGGTCCTTGACTCTCATTCCGATCAAGCTTTACCTTCTCACTCTCCATTCCACTTTCATCCTAACCTCATCATCTTCCCCAGACAATCCTCCTGAGCACATCTAGACCCCTTGATTCCAAGGAACTCGCCCGACTCAATATAATAATAATACACAAAAAGAAAGAACAAAACAAAACAAAACAAAACAAAACAAGAAAGAAAGAAAGAAAGAAAGAAAGAAAATTTATATCCATACACATATAAAAAGAAAAGAAAAGAAAAAAAAGATACCCTTTTTTTCTTTTTTTTATAATCCTTTTGGACATCACGCCCAATTAAGTGTCAGTAACGACAAAGAGATTTTGCTGCCTAGTTCAGCAACATTACATTACACATCCAGACGAGGCTCATGCCATCGTCCACCTTGACTGACTCCCATACCTCAGAGTCCTGGCTCCACATGCAACAGCAGAGCCATGGAATGCCACATACAACAACCGATCGCACCACTCGTCTTCTAGCCGCCAGACGAGCTAGTCGGGCCACGGCCGAACAAGACACTCGTTTTGCCCGCTCCACCGCCAGCAGTCGTTCTCGTCTCACGGCCGAAGACGAAATAAAACTCGAGTCAAAGACGACTCGCAAGGAAGATGCCGGTATGAGCCGAGCCGGAATTTTCGAAGCCTTTGCAGAAGCCGAAAAGAACCTTAGTGGCGGTGAACCACAGTGGCCAGATAAACGACAATCGGCTCCACAACCACAACCGACAACTCGTGCCACTGCTACTGCTACTGCTACTGCTATTACTACCGCTAATGCTAATACCAATACCAATCTCAATAGTAATAGCTACCATCAACGAAAGATGTCGCTGGCCGACAATGAGAATCGCACAAGTGTACCTATCACACTTCGACGTAAAAGTACCATCGAACCCAAGTCGTCCACTCGCCGATCCCAATTGACAGCAGACAACAGTACACCCGAAACAAGAATAAATGGCAGGGTTAGCTCAATGAATGCCATGGCCATGCGTCGCAAAAGCACAGCAGTGACGAATGATGATTCGCCTGCACAATCCCCACGGGTCCGTGCACTTAATACCAAAAAGTCAAGCGAAAGTCTGCCATCCAGACCAAGTCCGATAAAGTCTGTAATCACTCGCCGACGATCTACAGTTGTAGCTGCCATGGCCAACGAACAGCAAAAAGTAGCCGATCTTAATGCAACCACAGACTATGAAAGGCAACAACAACGACGAGCAGCAGCATCAGCAGAAAATAATAACAACAGTGCTGTTGACGTTATGTCTCCCCGACAACGCCCACAAACAACGCGTATGTCTCTAACTGAACGTAATTCCCAAGGCACACCCTCAGGGTCACTTGCCAATGCCTTCAAGGACACAATTACTATCAAACGTACAACTGCTAAACACGACCCAGGATTATATCCAGATACCCATCGTCGCAAGTCGTACGTAACTAATACCAACCAATCCGATCTCTTGTCTGTTGACACGGCTCGTTCAGGATTACGCGATCTCGATGATCGTCGCAAGAGTGTGGCATGCCGGCAAGATCTTACCACAGCCGAGCGTCTCGGAATCGACAAGCGACGGATGAGCCTGGGAAACCGCAAGATCAAAGAGGTTGAGGCTGCAGCAGCGGGGTCAGGAGCAGCAGCAACGGCAGCAGCAGCAGGAGCTTCTGCTGCACGCGAACCCCGTCGTCGTACACTCTCCACAAATACATCTCCTGCTGGTACAGAGGCTGAAAACAATCGCCGCAAATCTGTCATCAGTTCTCGTGCAACTCCTAATCCCAATAACAACAACAACAACAACAACAACAACAACAACAACAATACTAATGCTAATACCAACAGTAACGGTAATTTACTGCATGGCCGTGCGTCTACTCTTGCAAATCGCCGGCGGTCTGTTGTGCGGTCACGAAAAAGCAGTGCTGGATCTTCAACAGCAGAAGACGACCATGAACCTTCAGCTTCGCGTTCGTCTCGCCCAAGAGCAGTATTGGAGTGCAAGGCTCAGCGAAGTAGAGCAAGTTCTTCTAGTTCAGGAGGACCACTTGGAGGATCAGGCGACGAAGAAGCCAAGAAGACTCTGAGTACCAGAACAAGCAAGGCCTCACTTAATCTTAACAACAGCACTAATAACAGTAACGGCGGTAGTGGAGGAGCGGGTTCAAAGGTTTCAAATGTTGAAAATTACCATCAATCTTCCTTGAATGAAACGACAACCATAGCAATAGCAGCAGCCGCAGCATCAACAACAGCAGCAGCAGCCTATCTCCGCACAAGAAAAAAGTCGATTGTTCCTTCGGACGAGCCTGGTTATCCTAATCGTCGTATGCAACGCACCGAGAGTCTCAAGGAGGGTATTCCGACCGACTCTTCCATCAATGCTGCAATGATGGTGCGTGAGAAAAGTCAGGCCAGTCATGATGTTTTCGCCAGACGCATGTCCAGAAATGCAAAGACTCCTGTGGCTGCTACCTCTACTTACAACACAGAAGATGTCGAAGTCAAAAAGACAACTCGTGTAGTTCGAAAGCGAGGAACGGTAAGAGAATGATAAAGAAAATTTAGAATAAAAGCTTGCACCAACTACACACACACACACATGCATATATGCATACACATACTAATTTATTTTATTATTTTATTATTTTTAAAACAGACACTGCCAGGAAGTCTGGCAAAACCTCCACAGCTGCCAAGTGTGCAGTTGCCACCCATGAATGTTCAACCCATTAAGATCAACATGCCCAAGCCAGCACCAGAAAAGAAGACCAAGTCTCCTATGGTCCGACCAGTAAATACTGCTACTCCAAAGGCTCGCAAGTACTCTATGTCTCGTCCAATCACTCAAGAAGACGTGAACAACAACAACAACAATAGCAATAATGGAAACAGTAGTGAGGAAGAGGCTACGATTGCTGCAAATATTGCTGCAAGAACGCGTCGTTCCAAGGGACAAAGTTCGCTTGGATTACCGTCCGAACGCCGCGGGTCGATCAAGACCCCGCGTGTTACTCCAGGATCGCCCAAGGCCCAGCCCCTTGCGACCCGCAGACAGAGTACGGCCAATGTGTCCAACGTCGACATGGTTCGGCTCACCCAGCGCAAGTCTTCTGTTTCCCTGGCCTCCAAGTCCACGGACGACAGTCTGCTGTTGAATTCAGGATACAAATCTGCTGCCGGAACTGCTTCTGCTACAACCGAGTCTACTTACACACCCAACCTTGGTCCAGCCGTGACAACAGGTTCATCCCGGCCACGCAAGCAAAGCGTCGGCACATCTGTGCGCAGTGGATCTATCCACGTCATCAGCCGCAAGAACTCTATGGCTGACGATAGCTTTGTAGATAGCAATACTAACATCAATAGCAATATCAACAAGTCGATCGCGGCCGTAGCAGACCAGAATCGTAACTTTAGTCTAAAAGAGAAGTTGGAAGATATGGTTGCCCAGCACGCAATCCGGGATGATCTTCCTACGACTAGCTACATGGACGAGAGCCACTATCTTGCAGCTCGCCAGACCCGCCGTTCAATTCCTTATGATGTCGAAGCCGAACTTAGCCATCGCAAGATGTTTGGAGATCCAGTAAAAAACAACGCTGGTGCTACTACAATAATTACTGCAGCTCAGACCACAACAACGACCACAAATGGAACTGGAACTCCAACATCAACATCACCTACGGCATTGACAAATAACAATATGAATACTAATGCAACAAATGCAATGGGCTTCAAGATTGCCCTTGACTTTTATGGAAAGTATCTCACGCCATTTGAACGCAGTGAGATACGTGACTTCCCTACCGTGTACTTTGTCGGACCTCACGCCGAAAAGGTTCAGGCCAGCCCGGAGCAGTCTAACTTTAACTATGGCTATGACGATGAACGTGGTGACTACAAGATTACTATGAAGGACCATCTATCATATCGCTATGAGGTTCTTCAGGAACTGGGTCGTGGTTCGTTTGGCCAGGTCGTTAAATGTTTTGATCACAAGACCGGTCTCACTGTGGCCATCAAATTGATTCGCAACAAGAAACGATTCCATGCACAGGCCCTGACTGAGGTCAAAATTCTGAAGAATTTGGTTGATTGGGTAAAGTATATATTTTGTGCTGTGTAGTGCGTATTGTGTAGTGCGTAATTTATTTTCTTTTTTGAAATAATGATAAGCATGGCTCTATAAAACATACTCATTACTTTATTTTTATTTGAAAAAAAGGATCCTGAAGACAAGCATCACAATGTTCGGATGACAGACTCATTTTACTTTCGAGGACATTTGTGTATTGCTACCGAGTGTCTCAATATCAATTTGTACGAGTTTATCAAGTCCCACAACTTCAAGGGATTCAAGGTACCGCTCATCAGAAGGTAAAGCTTATTTATTTATTTATTTATTAGTACAGTGCTCTTTGTTATTACTGTTAACTTATCTGTGTATTGCTTAGATTTACTATTCAGATTTTGCAATCTCTTAGTCTATTGTCTCAACACGGTGTTGTGCATTGTGATCTCAAACCAGAAGTAAGAAATTGATTTTATTAAAGTATTTATTTATTTATTAACTAACCAAACCAAACCAAACCAAACCAATGATTTAATTTAATATGAAAATCATTCTATTCATTGTACAGAATATTCTACTGAAGCACCCCCAAAAGAGCACCATTAAAGTCATTGATTTTGGTAGCAGTTGCCTCGAAAATGAACGGGGTAAGTTAAATTTTCTTTAAATATAAAAATTAGACGATCTTGTGTACCAAGAAAGAACGAAGGAAAGATAGAAAATGAATTGAACGATTGAGCACAAAGACTCATATACAGAATGTACATGTGTAATATACGTATTCTCATATTTTCGCTTTCTCTACCTCTCCTTTTGTGTACGTGTGCGTCTTTAGTGTACACTTACATTCAGAGTCGCTTCTATCGTTCACCTGAGATTATTCTAGGTAAGAAAATAAATGAAAATGAAAATGAAAATGAAAACTTTTACTTTACTTTTGCATGTCTTGGCATTCAAGGCTTGTAACTATAATCATAAGTATAATCATAATAATAATCGTATTGTTTGTATTTATTTTTTTAATGCATGACCACTACTTATTATAGGAATGAACTACAATATGGCAATTGATATGTGGAGTGTAGGATGTATTTTGGCTGAACTCTTTACAGGTAAATTGAATTATAAGAATAATCCAATAATTTAATTACTATATTCATTATAACTCACAAATACCAACACCAACAACACCAACACAAAGGTCAACCTCTTTTCCCCGGTGAGAACGAACAAGAACAACTTGCTTGTATTATGGAAATCCTCGGTACCCCCAGTCGCTACCTTATTGAGCAAAGCGCACGCAGAAAACTCTTTTTTGGTAAGCAAAACTAAAATACACACACACAAAGTATAGCTTTATTTTATAATCATCAGCATCAGCATCAACATCATCAAAACATTATCCATAAAGTCAAAATGAGCTTTCAATTCCTTTCTTTTCCTTCTCTATGTATGTATGTGTGTGTATGTGTTTATTGGTGTTAAAAGAGAGGTGGAAATGGAGAACTGGGTGGCTAGCTGAAATGAGCCAAACCTCTATTTTACTCTCTTTTCCTCTTATTTTATTGTCTCACAAGGCACTTATTGATGACACACACAAGCACACACACACACACACACACGATATACACATTTTCTCTTTTAATTCCTTATATGAAGCTTTGTATTCTAAACAAGTGTGTATATTCTTATTTTTTTTAATAGATTCAACTGGAGCCCCACGCATTGTACCTAACTCAAGAGGACGGAAGCGTCAACCGAGCGCACTTTCCTTACACAAGGTGTTGCGTTGCAATGATCCTGCGTTCCTTGATTTTGTTGAGAGATGCCTCGAATGGGATCCCCAGAAACGCCCCACACCAGATGAAGCACTCTTGCATGAATGGATCGTTCCAAAGGTTACTCCCAAACCACCGCCGGTTGTAGCCAGCTCCAGAGGCTTTTCTGCAGAAGAATACAACTCTATTGCCATGCGAACCATGTCTCCACCAGCCGGAATCCCAAAGACAAGCGCAACCGGATATCTGTATACACTGAGGAAAAATTCGTTTATGGTAGATACTGATCGTATACTGTAAAACCAGCCATTTTCTCTCCTTCCTGTCTTTATTATTGTCATCTCCCTTCCTCAGTTCAGTTCAATCGGTCAGTCCTGAGTACGGTTCTACCCTGTCCTGTCTGCCTTGTTTTTATTATTCTCTATTTTAAATGTAAGTTATTATCATTCTCTTCTTCGTATTTTGGTTATATTGTAATTTATATATAGTATATAAAACAACAATAGTTTACTGTGTTAATATGTAATTGTTATACTTGATACTCTTTCTTACTTCTTTGCTTTACATTTATATATATTACATTTTTTTTATCATCCAGATCTTTCCTCCTTATCCTCCCTTATATTTTGCTGTAATCTTTTTCTATTTTGCATCCAAAACTCTCGTCTTCTCAGTTCTATTTTTTTTACAACCATGCTTTGTGTATACGTTCAATGGACCCCATATCTCCTCTTCCTCTACCACTTTTCCTCTTTTCCTTCTCCTTTTCCTTCTTCCGTCTCAGTATTTACAAGTCCCTCTGTACAAAAGAAAAGGCTCGAACCAAATTTAGTTTTGTTTTCTCTCTCTTTATCTATCTCCATCTCTTTCATACAAAACATGAGCTGTTAAAAAAATGTAGCATTAGTTGCCAAGCAACCGTTTCTTTATATATATATATACCAAAGCGATAGGAAGTATAGTGACTCAAAGCAAACAATATATATATATATATACACTCCCAAAACTGAAATCACCGACAAAATCTTTGATTTCTACCCCCGAATAAACCATACATCAACTTCATTATGCTATATCTTCTCAAGAAGTTGACAAAATAAAACCAAACATTGTGTTGTTATAGAGAAATGTATATATATTATAGAATAAAAATAAAAAAATGAGGTTTAATATACGGTATGATCACCACGAGCTTTTATGACTGCTTTAACTCTGTCAGGCATACTTGCCACAAGAGTTTGCAGAACTCCAGGGTCAAGCAACTCCCATTCCTGAAGAATACAGGCCTTCAGCTCTTGTACATTGTTAATAGAGGCCTTTCTCTCTTGAACCTTGGCCTTTAGGGCATGTCAGACATGCTCAATTGGGTTCAAATCTGGACTTTGCGACGGCCAGTAGTCAAATCGTTTAATCTCCCAACGGTTTTTCCACCACGTCGTGTAGGACCCAGTATGACAGCTAGCACCATCTTCTTGGAATGTGAACATGGTGTCATGTTCTTCATTCAATTGTTTGTACCAGGGATTGAAGTCCTTAGACAGACAATTGACGTATGCATCTTGGTCTACAGATCCTTCGATAAACGATAATGGCCCAATGCCACCAGCCCAGAAACAACCCCATACCATCACGGAACCTTTTCCATACTTTTCTGTTGTTAGTGTATGGCGTTCCTGGTGCCTCTCCCCTCGTTTACGAATTACGGATGGGTCAGAATCATTGCCTTTCACCATGAACCTCGACTCATCTGACCACACCACTCTGCTCCAGTCTTCGATGCTAAAACTGGCCCTAGCTCTAGCCCAACGCAACCGATTCTTTTTCTGCTCACGGGTTAACTTTGGTTTAGATACAGGGGTGTAAGAACCGAAGCCTTTTGCTCGTAGGTATTGGATAACTGTCTGTCTACAGACAATAACGCCAGCAGCTCCCAAATTTGCCTGGTGGTATCCATAACTCTCAAAAGGATTACGTCTCACACTCAAACAAAGACTTGTAACGTCTGTTACACTAAGTTTCTTTGGTCTCCCAGGTCTGGTCTTTGTCTTGGCTGTTCCAGTAGTCTCCCAGCGCTTTATTGTATCGAAAACTGTAGTTCTAGGAATGTTCATACGGTTTGCGATGTCAGTTGGAGTATGATCGGCTTTTGAGAGCCAAACAATGCCTCCACGCTCAAAATCTGACAGCTCGCGTCTGGAGGGAGTAGTTTTAATTCTTTTATTACTTTTCGACATTGGTGGTTAAGTTTGAGGTAAAGGTGTGAGGAAGAGAAAGGTAAAGAATGTTATAAAAAAAGCAGCATGAAAAATGTGGTTCATCGATGATTTTTATTGTCGGAGTGTATTACTATTATTATTATTTTGAATGGTTTACAAGGTACGCACTTCTTCTTCTTCGCTGATTCATTAAACGGAAAGACGGCAAGACGGCAAGAGCTTTCCTTTTCTGATAGTTACACGATGTACCTTTTTTATACTTTTTATTTTAACAAGAAAAAATATCAAAAAATATGCTCAGCTGCGCCATTTACAAACATGCAATACACACACACACACACACTTATGCTATGTATGTTTGACCTTGCAGAAACCACAGTGATATTTAAACAAAATAAAGCAAAATGACTTCAAAGTATATAGATATTGACAGGTAACAGGTACAAACATAAGCACAACTGCAAATACAGGGACTATCATTCAATCTTTCTTGCCTATAACCCTTTATACCAAAATGATACACATATGCATATTTGTGTGTAAAATGTTTGATAGATATAAAATATACTTTGCATACATATACACACATATAAATACTACTGTCAAACTCCACTTATGCACCCAATACATTCTATTAAAAGAACTAAAATAGAGGGAAAGAGAAAGAGAGAGAGAATAAGCGGTGTTGGCTTTCTCTTTGGTGAGGGAGTACAACCATTGAATTGTTGATGTCATTTTTTATTTTATTTTATTTTATGTCCAAATTCTTATTATGTTGCTAAGCAACTTGTAATAAGTCTGATTTATTTTGACTGGTCTCGTAAACACTCAACACTCAACACTCAAATACGCGTTCTTTGTTTTTCTTCTTTCTTCTCTCTTTATTTCTTTATTTCTTTCTTTCTTTTTTGCACTTTTTCTCTTTTCTTTTCTTTCGAATCAGTAACAAGAATGGCCAGAATTGAGATTCCACATGACCATCCTCCTGGGCATTATTCCCGTCGATTCTTGAGAAAAATCCGGAAATACCCAGATCAGCTTCGGTAAGTCAAGAGAAGAATAGAAAGAAGAAATGACATGCACAGAATGGTTTGCATTCAAATGACATTTGACGTGATATTTTTCTAATGCTGTATTGTATTGTATTGTATTGTATTATGCTTTATTTTATTAGTATGAAAGGATCTGTAAGAACCTAAAGACTATTTATTATTAAATTTAAAATGCGTTATATTTATATTAAAAATAAAGAAGAGGAAGAGGAAGAAGAGGAAGAAGTATAAAGAAAAATAGATATATATATATATATATATATAAAATTAATTTTAAAAAATAATAATCAAGGATTAAAATTAAAACTATATTATATTATATTATATTATGTTATGTTATATTATATATTCTTGTGTGTTTATTATTATAATGATAATAATATAGGTATTGCCAACTATCCTGCCAACAGTTATTTTGACAGCGGTCTACACACATTTGATCGCAAAGGCCTACCTTGACTGGGGCTATACGAACATTGCCATTAGTAACATTGTTAGTAAGTAATTGTATATAAAAGAGAGAAAGAAAAAGAGTTGATCAACTTCAACCTTAAATATTGATGATTTATGTTTTCTAGTTCCTGTTTTGTCGGTTGTGCTTGGTTTGTTACTTGGTTTCCGTGCCAACACTTCGTATGCTCGGTACTACGAGGGACGACAGTTGTGGCAGGATTTGAACAGCAATGTCCGCAATCTGTCACGTCTGGTGTGGTGCAGTATTCCGGAACGCACCCAAAACGACCACGAGGAGAAGAATCGGTGCATGAAGTTACTTTTGGCCTTCGCGGTTGCAACAAAGCATCATCTGCGCAAGGAGTACGGAATTGACTACTTTGATCTTGATTACCTTCTGCCTCCAAACTGGGTTCCTGCCGCAGCCAATGATATGGAACAATATGGTGATCAGCAGCAACAACAAGAAGGTGGCAGCAGTAATAATAGCAATGCTAGTGGTGAGCCAGGAACACCTTCATCCAGAACAAGAGCAATATTTTCTGACACCGTGGTTGGCACCCCTACATCCGAACGCAACATTGGACCGCTTGAGAGCAGTGGGGGTGATAATCCAAATGATCTGGCCAACAAAAAAGATCACTTTGCAGCCCAGCGCCGCAGATTTGTGTGTGACGAAGATCTGCCAGACGACAGTAGTTCGGAGATGTCCCTTCCATTAGAGATCCTCTTCCGCCTAGGACTTTATATGGCCCAGGCAAAGGAAACCAACCGAATTGACGGCGTGTTTGCCAGTAACATTATATCCCATCTCAATGCTCTCAATGACTGCCTTGCTGCCCTTGAGCGTATTGTCAGTACCCCTATTCCCAAAGCATACACCATCCATCTGTAAGTTAGAGTGGATAAGCTCTATAGACATTGGCAATTGGGGACGAAAGAATGAATGACTGGTGAATAAGGTTAATAACATAAATATATTCTTGTAGTAAACAATCCATTTTCCTTTACATGGTTGCTCTTCCTTTTACCCTTGTGTCAGCTCTGGAGTGGTGGGTGGTTCCTACCATTTTGCTGTCCTCATTCACAATGTACGGTATTGATGCCATTGGTGCCCAGATAGGTAAGATATATATATATATATATTTGTGCGTGTGTGGAATTAATCTTTATTAACCATAAACAATTTTTTTAAAAAAATAATGATAATACAGAAAACCCCTTTGGCTACAATTCCAATGATCTACCCCTAAACCAATTCTGCGACTCTTTGCGCAAAGAAATTGAATTCACAATCTACCATTTACCAAGCGAGGCCGATGAATCAGCAGCAGCAGCAGCAGCAGCAGCAAAGGCTACAGCTACAGCTACAGCTACAGCTACAGAAGAGACAGTCGAAGAGGAAGCATCTGCAGAAGAAGCAGTTACAGCAGAAGGAGAAACAGCAACTGAACATACATAATAACCTTTTCTTCTTTTTCTTGTGTTTCTTTCCTTTGTTATTATATTACATACATAAAAAAAAAGAATTTACATATAACAGGGACAAAGACTTGAGTTGAGTTGATTGACCAATTGAATTGTACGCTCTACTGCTTTCTTTCTTTTGTAACAAACTCACTCATATATCTTTAACACACACACACAAAGTGAGATATTATATACTAATATAAATTTATACAATCAGTAAACATTAGTGCACAGACAGTTGATAATAAAACCAAAAGATATATAGAAATTAATTATTTTAGCTACTACACTAAACTTACAGGCATATTGTATAATTGTACTCTGTAAAGATATAATGTAAATGTAAATTTAAAGGTTATTCTGTTTTATCTGGTTATTTTATTTTGGCTATGGATTTTTTTTTCTTTTAAAAATAAAATAAAGCAAAAGTACTCGTTACACCAAGGCCAATTTATTTATTTTTTATTTTTGATACTTTGTCGCTGTTTCGGCTTTCTTCTTCCTCGGTTCGGACCATGTATGTTACGCGTTATCTCTTGCTCTTCTTTAACATTTTTTTTTATATAATTTTAATTATTTATATCCAATATAATAAAAAGGCGAACGGACCTCAATTGGTTTCTATTGGTCCATTTGACAAGAAAGAAACAAAAAAACACACACACACAAAAAAAAGGTTCTTCTATTAGGAGTTGTGTGAGTGGACAGAGGTCATGTTCATCAAATTCCAATAATAAAAACACACACACACACACACAAAATATATAGAATGCCTTTCATTGCCCCACCCCCCCCCTCTTCTCTCTCTCTTCCATTTCCCCCCACACAGACACAGACATATATATATATATTCCACCCACTCATTTCACTTGATTTTTCATTTTCTCTCTTCCAAAACCAAATCAAGTCAAATGTCTAAAAAGTACAATGTACGCCATGACACAAGAAATTCAAGTGGATTGGTTCGGTTTCCCACTCTTCAGGTTCCCTATTCTTCCGCCTCCATCTCACCCCCCCATTTCCGATGGCGTTTTAAAAAATGTGTGTGGGTGTATTTTCTTCGTTTGTTCTTGGTTGTGCTCATCACAGGGATGTTAATAAGTAAAGTTTTGTATTGGAACTTACCCTGGAATCAAATATTATCTTTTATATATATATATAGAGAGAGAGGCCTCTTTTGGGTTATTATGTTAAACCCTAAAACATAACAAACCAAACCAAACCAAGCCCACAAGTCAGTTTTGTAAGCCCTCCCCACTACCCCCTCCATCTAAAGCCAGTCGAAGTAAACCAGGGTTTGCTATTCAGTCAAGTCACTCGAGTCACTCAAACCATTCAAATCAATTTATTCAATACCTAGATCCCATTTTACATTCAACCAAATCAATCAACCAACCAACCAACCAACCAACCAACCAGCCAACAAATATCACACACGCGCGGACCTTTCTTCTTTTATATGTATGTATTTATATACTAGACTAGACGGTTACGCCACCCGGGCCCGGGATGTTTTCCACCGATCGGTTCTCCCCGTACTTTTAGACCCCTCTTTTTTTTTCTTCCTTTCTTCCTTCGTTCTTTCTTTCTCTTTCTCTTCTTTCATTTTCATTTTCATTCTTCACCCTTCTTCTTCTTCTTCCTCTTCTTCCTCTTCTTCCTCTTTTGTGTTCTATTCATTTCAAGTCAAAATCGAGTTAATTAAATAGCCTTTACTTCAATATCAACAGCACCAACAACATCAATCAAGAGATACAAACAAACAAACAAACAAACACAAACAAAAAAAAACAAATAAATAGAACAAGAAACAAAAATGCCACCAAGTCCGCCTGGTAATAGAAAACTCACCAACCCAAGTGCAAATCGAAACCTGCTTGTCGAACGATGCTCTTCTATCCGTGCATGCGAGTCCTGCAAACGCAAGAGAAGAGTATGTAGCGGACAGCGTCCGTGTAATCACTGCACCGAGTCATCGACCGAGTGCGTCTTTACTGTCGTGTCAGAGCATCCACGGAGTGTGTTCTCGACAACCAACGCTCGTCGGTTAAGCTCCGGATCTGCGTGTGAGACATGCCGGCGCCGAAAGACAAAATGCGACGGCAGCAGCCCCTGCAGCTTCTGCTCAACAAACGGAATCGACTGTGTAAACAATTCTGAGAGGCGAAAGCGTTCCTTGGCTACATCCCAACACCATCATCAACTGCAACAGCAACAACTATTACTACAACAGCTACAACAACAACAACAACAACAACAACAACAGGGAATAAATGCCAATGGAACAGGATCAGGCACAGAAATAGGGACAGGAACAAGCACAAGCACAGGCACAGGCACAGGAGGAACAGAAGGAATAAAAGGAACAGGAGGAGGATTGGAAATTACTGGGGGTGTAGGTGGAAGTGTAGGGGCAGGGGCAGGGGCAGGGGTAGGGGACAATGAAGCCATTGACAGGATCGAGGACAGATTACGACGGATCGAGCGCCTAATGTCAGCTATCCAACCTAGCCCGCTCTCCCAAAGCATAACCTCCTTCAGCAGTGCGGCTGGCCCGACTACTCCTGACAAAGAAACCCAGACTCACGGCACTCTTTCTCTGCGTAAACTGTCTTCACCTCATCCTCCTTCTCCAACTACTACAGTACGCCAACACCGGCACACTGTCCAAGGCATCAGTGCTACCAAAGAACATGCCGAACTTCGAACCGCCTTCATTAAAGCCAAGCGTCAAAACCAAAACCAAAACCAAAATCACATACAATTACAATTACAACAATCATCATCATCTGCTGATCCTTCTTCCACACCCCCACCACTATCTCCTACTCACTCGGGTCACACCTGGTCTACTACCAGCAGCAGCAGCACTACTACTACCACTTCTGTCGCGACTCAACCTTTAACTTCCTCGATGCTCAACCTCACCCTGTCTCCATCATCTTCCACGACCTCATCAACCTCAAACTCATCTACACTCCCGCTCCCACTCCTCCTTCAGTCCATCTCTACCCCTACATCCCCGCCTTTATTTGGCCAACAACAACAACAACAACAACAACAACAACAACAACAACAACTGCAACAACGACAGCAACTGCAACAGCAACAATATCAACAACAACTGCAACAACAACTGCATCAACAGCAACAACATATACAACATAATCAAAATCAAAATCAAAATCAACGTCCCGCTTGGCCTTGTACCACAACACCTTATGGCTCTCCTCCAAGTAGCATTTCAGAATGGAAAACGACGATTCCAAGTCTGATGGGTAAGAATGATTTTTATGAACAATAACATAATAACCAACCTATATTTATTATAGACCAACTCTCCAGACGTACATTTGTCTCGACCAATCTGGATTATTCGGTTCATTATCCCATCTATCCACTCACGCCTCCATCTCACAGTTCTACAGTAGAGCCAGAGTCAACAGTCACTCCATCCTAAGAACCCAAACCCTCGTCTTTCTACTGGATTATTTACACAACTCAAACTCTCTCACTCACAGATACATTTATATAAGTTTATATACAAAATGTACATGTCATCATCATCCAAAAAAAAAATTAAAATAAATCAATTTTTGATATTCAAATTGACATTTTTAAACCACTAACCCACACTACTTGCTTTTACTCTATTATGATTATTGTGATTATTTTTGCTACACAATAAAAATAAATAGAGAAAGAAAGAAATTTAGAGAATATCCGAGCCAGGGTTACACTGTGTATTCCAGATGTGAATTTATCTTATTTTATTTTGTCTTGTCTTGTCTTGCCTTGTCCACATGGCGTAACAATGTAGAGCAAAGGATAAAATAAATAAATAAAAGGTTTAAAAGCGTTTGCTCGGGTGCGATCCATATGACGTAGTATCACCCAATCAAAATCAAATAAAATAAAAAAAAAGGTACAACTTGTAATACAGGATTTTCATATCAAATTCGCCGTATGGGACAAAAATTTAGACGCAACCGCAAAAAAAAAATCGTCACAAATACACTATCAAATTCGTCAAAAATACAGTATCAAATTCGCCACATGCAGTATTGAAATAGCCATGAATGCAAATTTATGATATACAAGTTTGTTAATTTGATTTGATTTACAATTGAAAATTCAAACGAACAAAAAGATGTGTAAAGTATATTATTCTCTTCATGCCTTACGTAATTTACAGTGAATAGTATATGTTTTACTAATATAAAAGACATACAAGAAGCATAAATAAAAATCTGTACAACCTTCATATCTTTTTTCTTTTTATATTCAAAAACCAACTCTACACCTATCCCTCAAAAAGCTTACAATGTCTGATACAGAAAGAACTCCAGTCCTGCATACAAAATCCAGAAAGGGGATGAAATACAGTGATGCCACTCATTCAACTCACATCCGTCATCTGATAATTGAAAAGAGCAAGAACCAGTTGAAAGCTCCATCAGAAATTGCCAAGGAGCTCAACATTCTGCATTCGACCATGAACACAATAATTGGAAGATTTGAGAGAACTGGAAGTGTGGAGTACAAGTCTCTGGGTGGTGATTTTAGAACAATCATCAAAGATCATCACAAACAGTTTATTCTGGATATGATTGATAGCAACAATACTATCACTCTAGCAGAGCTACAGCAAGAGCTAGTAAATCACTTCGATGACCTAGAGAAAATAAGTATCTCACCCTGTGTAATCACCTCTGCTACATTGAGAGAATCACTCTCAAAAGAGCAACACCAATTGAGGAGAAGAGGAACGACGAAGTGACTCTTATAAAAAGACACAACTTTATCTTAAGTCTGTAGCCGGAAGAAATCTTGTACAGCCAAAACTGTATTTTTATCAATGAGGTCGGCTTTAATTTTAACTTGATCAAGGGACGTGCCAGAGCAAAGGCAGGAGAGTGTGCTCTTGTGCCAACAAAGTCCAAAAGAGCCAAAAATGTGACAATTCTTTTTGCTTTGTCATCTGAGGGAGTTGAATCGTGTCATGCAAAGATAGTGGAAGGTGGAACAACTGGTAAAAATTTCTAGCACAAGTATTGCTTTGCTGTATATCTTACATACATGCTTATGAGTACCTACATCATTTTACTAACACTAATTTACAGGCCCAATTTTCAAAGAATTTGTTCAACAGTTGGTTGAAAAGTTGGATGCGGTCAATGCTAGACCATATCATCTTGTTGTGAATAATGCAAGAATCCACTTCAACCCTGGCCTTAGAGAGTGGTTGGAGCAAAGAAACACCCACAAGCTAAAGTTTCTTCCCCCTTATTCTCCTTTCCTTAACCCAGTAGAGGAGTGTTTTTCAAAATTGAAAAATTTTGTTAAAAAGCACCCTCTGGATGGCCAGGAAACGCTTGTAGAAAGAATCAAGGATGGAAGCAACACAATAACCAAACAAGATTGCAAAGGTTGGGTGAGACACAGCATCTCATTCCACAGTAGATGTATCAATATGAAGAAAAATCTATAATAAATGTTTTTTTTTAATTTGCATCCATGGCTATTTCAATACTGCATGTGGCGAATTTGATAGTGTATTTGTGACGATTTTTTTTTGTGGTTGCATCTAAATTTTTGTCCCATATGGCGAATTTGATATGAAAATCCTGTATAAATAAATTAATAGAAACATAAAATCTGCTGTTTATTTCACTTTTTCATTGGTGGATGTGTTAAAAATACATCCACTTTTATGACAATCTGTAAATACTGTTTCTGGTATAAAATGACGCTTAGTATTTCCTTTGTCGTTGTTGTGAAGAGATACAAGCTTTTAAAAAAAAATCTAAGCCTCTATTGATACAAAGTGTAAAGAGAACTTTATGACTTGCTTTTATCTTGCCATTCAAAAGAAAAGAATTTATAGGTGGAGCACAATGAAATAAAATATCCTATAGCCACGTCTTTGTAAAGAAATCAAAAGAAAAAAAAAGATCAAGGGTTTCTTGTCTACCGGGAAAAAAAGGGGAGGGGCCTAAATCCGGGTAAAGAACTAGAGCGGAAGAAAGCAGAGCCGAAAGGAATTAAGCTATGGCTAGTCTTTCCCATGACAACTAAAGATATGAGGGTTGGTTTTGATGTTGGAAGAGAGACAAAGGATCTAATGTGTGTGAACTAGAGCCAGATGGAGTATACATCATACATAGTGGTATGGGCATGGCAACAAAATTATCTAGACAATTGATTGTGTCAATTTGCGTATTTGACTAAAATCAAATTTGCACTTTTAGCAATCTCAAAATGATCTCTTTTCCCCCCTCCCCCTTTTCCCCAGTCAAGGGCGCATACCACATTATTGCTAGGAATGAAAGCGTTGCTGATATTCAACACATTGAGAGTAATAGAAGAATTGTATGACAAGACGCCATCAGATATTCTTGGGCCTTTTTGAACAATCAGGCACTCGCTTGCTGATTTCAAATGCTATATACACCTATTTCAAAAGCCATTCCTCCTCCTCCTCCTCCTCCTCCTCCTCCTCTTCCGCGAGTAGAGAGTACAATTTCATGCTTGTAACAGAAAATACACAGTGCTCATAAAAGATGTAACCATATGGTATCATTATTTGTCTAGATACCATGTTGGCTGCTTTTCTTCTTTTTCTTCTTTCGATTACCAATTATTGATAGATGTGGAATACACATGGAGAAGTACAACCAGGGGGGTCGATTTATAGCACTCAAATAAATCCAAATATGTTTATGCACAGCAAACAGCAGCACAAAATGCTAGCCTCCATATTCACCATGTACAAACAGTCCGTGAGTGACAGTGACAATGTTAATAACGTCAGATAGTACTTATCCAGAATACGTCCTGCTTGGGAAGAAGGCTATTTGGCTATGAGTCCAAGGTCAAATAAACCGATTAATACTACATGTGTTACTATTCGGTCAAAACTTCCAATTGGCTGTTTACTTGAAATATTGGTGATCATCAATAAAACAATCATTATTCTTTCTAGAGAGTCTTGGGAGAGCGAGAAAAGCTTGTAGCATATTAAAATACTACACCCAAGATTTGATATAACCAAAAATCATATTACTATCTCTATATCGAGCGTTATAATGAAGCGCTTTAAATATATATAAAAAGAAAAAGATTATTTTGATCAAAATGGACAAATTAAATACAAAAAATCTGCTATACATCCAAATCTATTAAGTAGTGCTTTCTTGTGTATATAAGTAATCTGGTGAGCCACAACAAGATCCACCACATAAAAGTAGTTTGAAATTGATTACTCAAGTATTGATCAAAACATCATATTTTTTCACTCATAAAAAACCATTTACTAATAAAAATGGCTATTTGCACCAAAAAGTTCATTTTTAATACCCACTTTTTCCTCAGAGCAGCATTTGAAAAAAAAATTAAATGTTTTGTTTTTGTTCTATTAAGTAAAGTTGTGCAAAAATTAACACAATTTTGGTCAGTGCTTGTTTGACTAGCAACAGACCAATATTCATGGAGATATCGATGGATGTAAAAATACTAATATCGATATTTACACCATCAAAAGATGTTATTTAAGTATCCGACATTAAAAGTGTGTGTCCCAAACTAATCTCACTGTTTGCATGGCAGCGTTTTGTAGTCATCTAGCACAGAGACGTTATTACGACAACAACAATAATCCTAAAGATATATATATCTTTTAAGAGATTGTGCTTTTTCAAGAGCCTGCTTGACGCTCATTTTGGCAATCATTGAGAAAATATGAATATTAGTTATTGCTTATTACTATATCATAAGAAGAAATATCACCATATTGAGCTTTGATTGTATCAAGTTTGTTTCAATAGTATTTAGTCTTTGTCTACTAGTAATAATAATAATAATAACAATATAGATATTGCCAATCTTAATACTATTCCTATTATTAATACATATCTTACAATCTTATGAATTTTTAATAAGATATATATATATATATAATAAAGGAGAATATTAAAAATAATTATAATAATAATACCAGTGATAATAAAGGGGAAGACACAAAGGGAGAGAGGAAGAGGGAGAGGAAAAAGAAGTGAGGACCTCGGATAAACTATTAACAATTTATCTAATTTTTTCAAAAAAAAAAAGAAAAAAGAAAAGAGTGAACAAAGATTGGATTGATTCGTGCACTTCTTTTGAATATTCCATTCAACATAATCATGTCAAATACACAAGACAGTCCAAAACTTAATGAAGAGCCAGCCGTGATATTGATTGAGGATCTAGAGGTATCTTTAATAAACATATATAACATTATCTTTTAGACTTTTTTTTTTTGAAAAAGATAAATGAAAATAAAAGCATTCTATATTAATTCTTATAAATATAAATATTCAATGTTGGATGTACAATATAGTGTCCAGGAATACAAGGATCGGACATCAAGAAGCTCAAGGAGGCTGGATTCCATACTATTCAATCTGTTGCTTATTCTACCAAAAGAGCCATCCTGGCTATAAAAGGAATATCGGAAGCAAAAGCAGACAAAATGATAGAACAAGGTAACCTATTATTTTCATGGTCGTTTTCCTTCTCTATATAGATGCCCTGAATTTACAAGTGATTTACATACATACATACATATACTCTTTATATATATATATATATATATAAAAGCTCATAGTATAATCCATATTGGATTCACAACTGCCATGGAAATGCATCTCCGTCGATCTGATCTTATTCCTATAACCACAGGTTCTAAAGATCTTGATAATCTTTTGCATGGTGAGGCTGATGGGAGACTTTCCTAATCTAATATCTATATCTATAAATCTCATTTTGAAAATAAAGGTGGAATCGAGACTGGTTCAATCACAGAGATATTTGGCGAATTTCGCACAGGAAAGACTCAAATGTGCCACACATTGGCTGTCACTTGTCAGGTACAATTCTTTTTCTATAACTAAATTCAATTCAATTCAATTCAATTCAATTAAACAAGCTCAATACTTGTAGCTCCCTATTTCAATGGGCGGTGCAGAGGGTCGATGTCTGTATATTGACACTGAAGGTACCTTTCGACCAGAACGGATCCTTGCTACAGCAGACAGGCAAGCATAACAATATTCATATCATGTTTACATAATTGCTTGATCACAAATTTATATTGTACTTTACTGCTACAGATTTGGTCTTGACGGTGAAGATGTTTTAAATAACATTGCTTATGCAAGAGCTTACAACTCAGACCACCAAACTCATCTGCTAATCCAAGCTTCTGCAATGATGTCCCAGGCCAGATTCTCACTGATGATCGTCGACAGCTTGATATCTCTTTATCGCACCGAATATTCCGGTCGAGGTGAACTCAGTGCACGTCAGATGCACCTTGCTCGATTTATCCGAGGACTTCAAAGACTAGCTGATGAGGTAATTAGCCAGCCAAAAATAAATAAATAAATAAATAATCAAAGCCAATGATTCACACAAACAACTAGTTTGGAGTTGCTGTGATCATGACAAATCATGTGGTAGCACAGGTAGATGGAGGTCAGTCGATGTTCAACCCAGATCCAAAAAAACCTACAGGTGGTCACATCGTAGCCCATTCAGCCTGCACAAGGTAAGCACCCACTCAAACTCAAATATTTATGAATTTCTTTATCATTCTCTGCGTACTGTATGTATCCTTTATATCTATGCTTCTTTAGATTGTATCTACGAAAAGGTAGAGGCGAAAACAGAGTATGTAAAGTGTACGATTCTCCATCTCTTCCTGAAACCGAAGCTCTATTTTCAATTAAAGAAAATGGAATTGGAGATCCATCAGATTAATCATTTTTACGAGACATATCTTTGTTTGCTTGTTTGCTTGTTTGTACATATAATTGTGTATATTCCTTTCATTAACTCATCAATTCATTCGAGGACTCAAAACAATTTGCTCCAGATAACCAACACAATCAATGCAATCAGAATCAAAATAATAGCAGCCGTAATCATCTTATTTGTTGCCATACTATCAAATAAAGAAGCTTCTTTATAAGTCTTTTCTTCTTATCTTTAATCTATCCAGTAAACAAAAAATAACTTACCGGCGGGCCATTCCCTTGAGAGTTCTTGATGCTTTATCAATATAAGAATCTGCTTCGGCAAGCTATACATAACAACAAAATTAACAACCGTGCATTGTTCACAATCGATTGATGTCCTAGACTTTCTTTCTTTGATTGTCGTGTAATCCAGGCGACTTACAGTATCTCTGGCACGAACAATCGTCTCTCTTTGTCCCTTCAATGTACCAAGAATGTTGATTCCAATACCCTCGGTCTCCAATGCAAGTCGATGACTATCTTCCAAACGGCGGCTTGATTGTCCAAGTCGCTCAGTACCACTCAAAAGACGCTGGCGTTGGTCCATAGTCGAGGCATCCAGATCACTTGTACTGTCATTGAGGTCACCAAACAGCTCGTTGCGGTCATTAGATCGTGGTGCAGCAGCAGTAGCCCTACGCTATCATTTTATTGTTGTTCGTAATACACACATATGTATATATTCATAAGTTTAAAGACATTCATTCAAACAGTAACAAATTGCAAAAAGAACATATCTTCTTTTCTTCGTTTGCTTTGTATCTTAGATCTTTACCAAATCGCGTTTCAGCTTCTCTCCTTCAGACTTGTAGAGTCTCAGTTTTGCTTGAAGACGAGTACGGCCTGGGGCTGGGATATTCAATATTTCCATTTCCATTTGCCCAAGCTAACATTATTATCGTTTTAAACAAGACAAGATATAAAACAATACTGAATTTAGAATATGCAAGAGAAAACTCCCCCAACACAGACACACACACGCACACGCATTCTCTCTCTCTCTCTTTCTTTCTTTCTTTTGTTGCTCAGCCAAATTATATGTACTCAAACACATAATTGTTTCTAACTTGAAACAAAATCTTCTTACAATCTCATCAGTCTCATCAATCTCTCTTTCGGCAGCCCGGATAATAGCTTTGCGCTCCTCTTTTGAAATTGAATTCAAACAAATGTCAATGAATGAATGAACATAGCTTGGTCAAAGCGCAACCTATGCTTTCTTTCTTTTGCATTTTATTTTATAATATATATATATATATATATGTATTTATATATTTACCTCCAGACTGACTGGGAATCTGCTTGTCTATCTTGACCTTGATAGACTCCGTGAGGGCATGCAGGTCCTGTTCATAATTTGTAAAGAGCTCGGAGCCTCCTGCGGATGAAGCCATTACGCAAAGAAATTTTTATAAAAAAAGTGAAAGAAGTTTGAAAGAAAAAAAAAACTACCAAAAAAAGACTTGATACCAGAACTTTTTCTCTCTTTCTCTCTCATTTTTTTAGTAATGAAAGTATTAAAGGGAGTTTGTTCAGCAAATCACGTGTCGTATGAACAGAAAACTAATGTCAAAATTAAACCCCGAAACATATTGGGAAAAGCAAACAGTTGTCCCCCTTCTCCTCCTCCTCCTCCTCCTCTCTCAGTCTCAGTCTCAGTCTCTCTCTCTCACACACACTATAACACACGCACACACACATTTTCTCCTTCCACCCCTCTGCACCTTTTATTTTATTTTATTTTATTTTATTTTATTTTTCTTTATCTTTATCTCTCTTTCTCTCTCTTTGGAGTGGATGGCAATAAGAAATTCTAACGATTCAGGTCAATGACAGCAAAGGAAGAATTTGTAGAAGCAGATGTCGATCCTGTACAGGTAAGAAATACACAACACCACTAATATCAATAGTATCAATAGTATCAGTTAAACTGGACTGTACGTTTCTAGCTTCTACTTCTTTAATTTGATTTTTATTTTATAAAGAAAAATAAAATAAAAAGAATTCCAGGAACACTAATTCAATTAACATTATTTTTATTTTATTTTGTAACAATTCTGAATTTATATGCTTAGATTGCGAGCGTGAAAGACCTCGAGGCAGAAACTCTGCCTATGATACAGGCATACAAAGATAAAGAAACAGAATACAACTGGGAAGCCCGAGAAAAATCCGCCTTAAGACTCCGTGGAATCCTTCGAGGTAATGCACCTGAAAGATTCCCGGATTCTCTTCAGGCCCAGATGCGACAGATGGTGGATGGTATCATTAAAGGCGTAAGAACAAACAAGCATACATACATTTTAATCTTTCTTTTTAGAGACTAAGGAAGAGAAAGTCGATGGGGGAATAGATGAATACACGTACAAATGACCAACCAAAAGATAGATAGATATATAGATAGAGAGAAGCGTGTAATACTGGTGGACAACAATACTAACAAAAAATATGTACCTGTCTATCTGTACATGCGGGTGGTTATTCCTACTTTGCTTTTGATTTATTAGATAGAAAGTCTACGGACATCCTTAGTCTTGCAGACCTTGGCCTTGGTGGTAGATATTGGAGTGTACATTGGAAAATCGCTTGACTCATACATATTTGACCACATATTCAACTGCCTATTGAGATGTGCCTCCGTAACAAGAAAGATTGTTGCCCTAAAGGCAAAATCAACCACATTGTCTTTCCTCCGTCACGCTACTTACCACCCAAAAATCATGAATCTTCTATGGCTGACAATGAACGAAAAGAACAATCAAGCAAGATTGTATGGAGCCACATACACAAAGGCTGCTTTGACATCCCTCTTAGGCCGAGATCCTGGCAGAAACTATATCGATAGATCCGGTGCAACAGATCTGGTGGAAAAAATCATCCTCAAAGGAATCGTGGATGCCACCCTTCCGGTCAAAGAAATGTGTCGCGAAATCTACGTAATTTTCGCCGAAAACTGGAAGGACCGTTCTGAAGCGTAAGAAAAGAAAAATGAAAGAGCAAGAAGGAGAGCAGAAGGAAGAGAAAGAGGGTTAAGGGGGTGGTAGGAGCATTAGTATGAGCATGAGCATGAGTATGAGCATGATCATAAGTATAAACATAAGCAGGCGCATGATGAAAGAGGGAGCTTGCAGTAAAGATGATAGTAACCATCTCTGTTGATTCTTTGATCTAGTATGTTGAGAACATTATCACCTACACTTAAGAAAGCATTGGAAAAGGCAAAAGCAGCTGCACCGCCATCACTACCATCACCGCCCCAACCACCAACAACAACTACATCCAGAAAAATAATAGCCACCGAATCCAAACAAATCTACAGTCCTAACAACTCCAGCAGCTCTCTACGCACGTCAAGTTCGATCGGATCTCACCGCAACGTGTCCGATGTACACGATGCTGTGTCTCCGTCCAGCTCAAGCGCATCGACTGGCTCAACAGGTTCACTGGAACCCCCAGACCGGATGCACCATGCTGCTCGGTCAGTTTCACCCTCTCTTCGGTCCACCTCACCACACCTCACAAGAGTCTACAACCCGGCATCGCCCGCACCTTCTCACCTCCAGGTGCTTTACCCACCACCGCCTACACCCACCCTTCGCAAAACACGCGCCCCAGTCCTCACGCGCAAGAAGTCGACTATCGGCCAGACCACAAAGCGAAAACTTAGTCTGCTGTCTATGCTGAACAATGAGGATCTCACTATAAGATGCGATGGTCTTCTTCTCCTGACCAAGAAACTAGCCTCGTTCCCATACAACCCGCGGCCAAACGCTGCATCTATTTTAGTCGAAAGCGGGACGGGTGTCTCTCTGGACGGCGAGCACCTCAAGTCAATTGTCTGGTCCATGCTCGACGAGGACAATGTCAAGCTGCACGAAACCCTTTCGACCTGGTCATCTGTAGCCGGCATTTTCCTCAAACTCGTTCCGTTTGATGAATATCTGCCACGGCTCATTCTTGATGCCTCTGTGGATGAAAACAGCCTCAAGACCGAAGATGACATTGCACACTGGAATTCCACAAAACTTGCTCTCAAGCGGGCCAAGATATATCTCAAAACACAAGATGTCGATCTTGCCGAACATGTGTTTGAGAACTTCTTGACGCACGGTGTGGCCGACACTGGACGGCGTGCGATGGGTGCTCGCAAAGACCCTGCCAAGAACTCTGCCAACCGCCGTAAACTGATGCGTTCATTCTTGGAGTGGATGGACGAACTTGTGATGCCGATAATCGGACTGGATCCAGATGAAGAAGGAGATGGAGACGCAAATGAAGGCCCAGAAACCGAAACCGGGCAGGATGAGTGGGTTGGACCTGAGAATGTTGCTTCCAGATGGTTTGAGTCGGACATTCACGTTCGCCACTGCCTTGACAAACTATTTCCGCTGGTCAGCACGTCCGCACCCGGCAGTATGTGGCATGCTCCCCTGGTGTCCTTTGTCTCCCACCTTCGTCTGGTGAACCAGCGCTTGTTTGAGACTATTGCGTCTACCCTTGACGAACAGACAATAACAAAGATTAGCCGTGTGCTCGGCGTGTACATTCGCCCAATACCTGACTATGTATGCCAGGCTGCTCCAGAAGACCTGACTCCGTTTGAACCTTCATCAGTGCTAGCAGCGGCAGCGGCGGCAACAGCGGCAGCGGCGGCAGCAATAGGAGAAATCCCTGTTGAGCAAGTACAAGTTAGATCTGCCGCATCTACGACTCCCTTACAACCATCCGAAGTTGATCTTCTACAGGCCCTAGAAGACATCAGACTAGATTCCCCCGCTCCTTACGACGGACCAATTCAAACCCCACAAGTTCACAAACCAATCGAACACTATTATACCGCATCTACTGAATCAGTGCGTTCTGCACAGCTGCCTACACAGACTTATGGACCCCCACTCACCCGATATCCCGAGCAAGTTCAAACGACACGCTCTGTAAACCATCCCCCCACACAGACACAGACACAGACACCGGCGCCGATAAGCCACTCTAACGATCCCTACCAACCGATGATACCTCACGCCGAATTTATTTCCCCAGCACGCCATTCCGAGCCAATCCACTCTTCACAGTATCCCGAAAGAATTCAACAGCTACAACTACAAGCCCAAGCCCAAGCCCAAGCACACGCACAAGCCCAATCACAACTACAGGCACAACTAGAAGAACAACTACAACTACAGGCACAAGAACAAGCACAAGCACAAGCATACGCACAAGCACAAGCACAAGCACAAGCACAAGCACAAGCACAAGCACAAGCACAAGCACAAGCACAAGCACAAGCACACGAACAACCCATTGCACTGACCAGAGAAGTTCATTATGTAGAACACGATCAACTTGGTCATAATATTGAGTCAGTACCAGACCCAGACCCAGTACCAGTACCAGTACAAGAACAAGTACAGGAACCAGTACAGGAACCAGAACCAGAACCAAAACTAGAACAAGAGCCTCCTGTAGATCAACACACTGTGATTGGACAGATTGAGTCAATCGAAGAAATTCCTCAAATTGGATCTACTGAACCAGCTGTCCAACCAGAGGAACACTTAATTGAACCAGTGCAGTCTAAAATCCCTAATATTGCAGATGCTCCTGCGCTAGTAGAGAGCACTTTTGGACTAGAAGAGCGCCCTACCGAATCTGTAGAAATCCCACAATCAAATGTTGTAGCAGTAGAACAAGAACAAGAACAAGAAGAAAAAGAAAAGGAACAGGTGATGGCAACAATAGAGCCAGTGCACCAAGTATCAGCAGCAGAAGACGAACAAAAAGAAAAAGTAATAACAGCAGCAGAAGCAGAAGCAGAAGCAGAAGCAGAAGCAGAAACAATAGCAGTAGCAGTAGCAGTAGATATGGTGTCGCCAATCCAGACCATGGAGCCTTTTGAGCCAATGCACCCTCAGGGACTTGGAATCTTTCCTCAGGATCTCCCCAAGATGGTTTCTAAACAGACTGGCTACAACCCAATAGAACATTCTCGGAACACTCCTCTTCCTGTTGAGCAAGCTGTTAAAGAAAGCCAGACGATTGCCTATGTTAATTCGATTGAGGTGCCAAAGAACATCAAAGAAGAGACGAGTGTTGGTGCTTACCAACAGGTTCCTGAGAATGTTGGCATTCCACAGACTTCCTTGACAAATGGCTACACAACTCAGTCCTCTTCTAATCGAGCGTTTGAAGATGAACCACTCAAGTTTGCTTCTCCAATTGAACGCCCAGATTTTCCTGTAAGTATTTACCCTCAACAAAAAAAAGACATATGCATGTACGTATATGTGTATATGTGTATATGTATGTGCGTGTGTATGTACATCACAACCACTGTGAAAACAAATGGTACCCTGTGATAAGAAGTACATCTGATCAAACTGAATCGAATCGAATAAATTAAATTAAATTAAATTGAATTAAATTAAATTGAATTGAATCGAACTAATATTGTTGTTGTTGTTGTATACATTAGCTCCCATCGTTGGCTCCTATTGTCGATCAATCGAGTGGACCAGAGGAAACTGAAATAATATTTGTGCAGCAGACACTGCAAGAGGGACCTTACCTCAACGGCAGACTGGTCAATTATCCACTTCCTGTTTTCAAAGAGAACCCGCGAACTCAACATGCCTCACCGCTGTCGATTGCACGTGGTGGACGAGACAAGACGGTGATATTGTACAGTCTGGTGGACAAGATGTATTCTTCTAATGCGGACTACAATACCTTCCGCCGACTTATCCGTTTGGCGCGAGAGTCGCCTGTGCTCAAGTCATGGGACCAGGGAGGCGCGACCGAATCGGGTAGTGATCTCTGGGGCGGCGGGCTCCAGGACGGTGGTAACTTTGTCGAGGTTGTCCAGGGAGCGTTGGCCTATCTCAAGCCGACATCGGGACTTGTTTTGGGTGCTATGGAACTTGTGCAGCAGCTGGCTGCAACCCAGTCTGGACTGTTTAGGTTCTATGAGCGCAAGAAAGATTCGCGTGGGATGACACTTGAAGGTCGTTTGGCGAGACAACTGTTACTTATCAGGGCATCTCAAGATCCAACGGTAAGTATTTGCTATGAATTCAATTGGTGTTGTTCAATAAGGATAGTAATGATAATCTTGTGGTTAAATAACTGACTAATAATATATATTCTGGGGGGTTGTAGATCTGTGCAGGTGCTGAAGATGCGTTGGAAAGTGTACTTGGAGCCGTGAGTGCTCAGACCGCATTTGAACTATTGCTGTCATACTTGATCCACCACCTGAGCACTTGCCCATACGATCGGGAAATGTGGGTTTCTGTGAGATACCCTCCTGTTGGATCTGGTTTTATGTATCTTTCAAAATGGGTTAAGGAGATCAATGACGGTAGTTTTGTAACTACCTGGCTGAGACGAGGAGGAGCAGAAGTGTTTAGAAAGGTAAGAGACATGAAACAAAATAAAAAATCAAAACAAATTAAACCCAAAATAATACAAATCAAACGAATACATATATAACACACTCATGTAAATATAAATGTGTATTGGTCGATATTAGGGTATGAACGATGGTTTGATCAGTGTACGAAAGTCCTGTGTTGAGGCTATAGTTGCATTCCAGGATATTGTGGGGGATAGTGTGTATGATTTATTGGAAGACTTGAGGGATGACCAATTGAACTTGGTGAGACACTATGTAGCCAAGTCGATAAGAAAGAAAGCTAGTATTCGAAGTATGAGTGTAGCATCTCAGATGAGATAATTCACACACATACAAAAACACACACACATACACACACACTACATACATACTTATATATATATATATTATATATAATTGCTATTATTTTTCTTTTATTTAATTTTATTATTATTATTATTATTATTATTATTATTATTATATCTATATACATATTTCCATATATATACATATACATATATATATATATATATACATTACATACATACATTACATACAAAATACATATATATATATATATATATATGTATATGTATGTATATATATTTTATACCCCCTTCCATCCTTTCACTTTTACTTTGCCTCTTAAAAAGTATATGTATATATATATATATTTACGCGCTCTCTTACTCTCTTACTCTCTCTCTCTCTCTCTCTCTTTCTTGCTGTCTTTCTTGCTCTCAAATTTATTTTTTGTTAATTAATTATTCAATTATATACCAAGTATCACTGTATCTAATTATTTATCTATATTTCTTTACTTATTTATTGCTTTTTATGGGAGGTTATTATTTTGTAAGAGAGAAAAGTATTTGTGTATATGTATGTATGTATGTATGTATATATATATATAATAAGATAATTGTTCTGGATTCTATATTGATTAGTGATAATTAAGAAGAAGAAGAAGAAGAAGAAGCAAATGGTACTATTATACTATAGAGTATCAATTGAATGATTCAATAAAAAAGGACTTGGTTTTTATTGATTGCCACCAAGAAAGACATATATATATATATTGATAATGATAATGATATTGCTATTGATAGTCACCTCCCCCTTCTAATTCTCTCTTTCACATTGTACTGTACAAATTATGTATTATTTTAAATATATAATAAAATAAAAACAAGGACCTATATCTTTCTCTATTTGGATTTGGAGTCCCTGCGTTATACTATCTGTACAAATGACTATGATGAAATTTAATAAGATCTAAAGCTCCTAAATAAATAAATAAATAAATAAATAAATAAATAAATAAATAAAAGCCGCATAAATGGAAAGTTACCAAAGTCGAGATATAAACAAACAAAATCAAGGATGTAATTGGATTGTAGAACGAGCTGGCTTGCTTTTATTTGAGCTTATTGCTTGGGAGGATGCAAATCTGACCTTTTTATGCAAATCTAACTCATTCCACACAAATACACTACACCCAAGAAGATTTTTATATATATAAGAAGAAGAAGAAGAAGAAAAATTATTATTATTATTCCCCTATACCCACCCCTTGATTTTTCTGTAAAGTTTCGCTATCTGTGTGCACCAGCCATCATTGGAATTCTACCTCTTTAACAATATAATGATAATAAAAAGTTCCTCGCCATATCTATTCATTTGTTCATTTGTCCATTTGTTCAATTGATAGCAATAGTTATAGCTATAGCTATATGTCTTTCATTGGTGAGAAAAGAATAGATAAATGCCCTTTTATTCTATGTCACTCTTATATCAATTATATTCCTCTATCTATAATACAATATACATATCTCTTTTCTTTCTTTCAATCTTTTTCTTTTTCTTTTTTTTTTTAATATATAAACAAGCAATGTAACCCCACATCCTCTATTCCTTTTTGCTTTCGTTTTCATTCGACGTAAAATATCTAAAATATAATTACATGAGATTTTATTCTTTCAGTATTGATTACTATCCCTTCATAAACCCCCGTGTCCAAACCGCTTACCTTTTTATTTATTTGATTATTTGACTATTTGACTATTTGACTATTTGATTATTTATTATTTATTTATTTACCTTATAAACGCACACACATTATATACTTATATACTTATATATACTTATATATACATATATACTTTTATACATATATATACATATATATACATATACATATACATATACATACATTTATATTTCTATATTTATATATATATATTTATATATATATTTATATATTTATATATTTATATATATATATATACTCTTGCATACATACTCACATACATATTTATTATTTCTGTTTTTTTTTTCTTAATACTTTTCAAACTTTGGAATCTCATCACCATCTCCTTACTCTTTACAACTAATGCTTACCTGTTCCCAAGATATGTTCTTCAAAAACGAACAAATTCAACAACAATCGCGTGATCAAATGTCATTCCCATCAATCCACAAGTCATCTCCAATGACAGCAATGTCCACCTTCCACTCAGACTGCCAACTCAAGGATAAACGACCCAGACACCCAAAGAAAGACTACATGGTTCCTCACTCAAACCCTGCTCTCGTAAACGGCAAAGACAAAGAAGAGGTCAGTAACACGATAAACAAATTCAAGCATCTTAATAAAAGATACATAAAAAAATTGTACTCAAAATTCAGCACTACATAGCAATAATTATGCTAACATTTTATTTTTACTGGCTTTTTCATTGGCAGCAAGTCTGGCCAGTCGATGTCGAATCTGCCTTTATTGAAGGTAAACTTTCTTTTATATATATATATATATATATATATATAATTATAATTATAGTCTATTATTTGACAAGATCCTTATTCTTATTGTTTTGCTCTCCTTCCTCTTTAGCATTGGAAACCATCCCAAAATTAGGAAGACGAAAAATCCTAGTTAATGGAAAACCGTGTGGTATGTTCAGCAATATATATATTATTCTTATTTTAATTTAATTTAATTTAACAAAACTTCTAATTTAATCATTTCCATTAACCCCACCCCACCCCCTCCTTCAAGGTCGCAATGAACTAATCTCAGACTTCATTTTCCGCAAGACCTCAAAGATTCGAACCCGTAAACAGGTCTCATCACACATCCAAGTCCTCAAAAATACGCGTAAAAGTGACCCTCATTGTAAGTCTTGTAGTTAATACACCAAAAGAATACATTATTAAATAAATAAAAAAAAATGCTATCTTATGCCATGTTTATCACAGTCATGCGTCTCTTGACAGATTCAACAGACACTAAACCAAACGAAAATTATCTTCAAAAGAAACCAACCGGGCTTCATCCAAACGCGTTCCTAAAGAATGCTATCAACAGCCAGCTGGGTGTATCACACGGCAACTCAACCGTTATCTTCCAACCCTCCGAGTCTTCCTCTTCAGACGAATCTTCAATTGGCTCTTCACCTTCACCTGCAGACTATGTATTCGACCTTATGTATGGCGTCGACCCTAACATGTCTCAGAACCCACTTTCTATGCTGGACATCAAAGATATTTATAGCCCACTCCAACAACAGAGCTTGTTTGGAATGGTAGACCCACTCACCACTCAACAATTAATCATTCAACAAAATCATCACAATAATCACAATAATCATAATAGTCATAATAGTCATAATAATCATAATAATCATAATAGTCATAATAGTCATAATAGTCACAATAATCACCATCACCAACAGCAGCAGCAGCAACAGCAAATACAGCAACAGCAGGACATTTCAACCGGAAACAATCCTTTCTTTGGAACAGTAGCAGCCAACTTTGGGATTAATGCATTCCCCTCATCTTCTTGCCTCGCTACAAATACCCCTTACCCCTTTACTGGTTCAGGTGTAGAAGCCATGTCTGTGGACAACATGAGCTCCTCGTGCCTCTTTGACTTTACTAAACCTCCATCTCGCTCAAAGAAAAATTCTAATCAAAATTCTAATCCAAAACAGCAACCTATCGCCGAATCATCCATTTCAACCTTAACATCTTCCTCTTCTTCTTCCTCCGCATCCTCTTCATCCGCATCCGCATCCGCATCTTCGTCCTCTTCTTCTTCATCGGCATCTTCATCGTGTGCACACACCAATCCAAATCAAAAGACAGATAAAAATATTATCACAGATCAAGACAAAGAAAATGATCATCTTGAGTTTGCTCTGTGGCCAAATTACCTTTGTCTCTACCTGGAATATGCTTTACCTTACGACACCTCCATGACCGTATCTCACAACCTTGCCCAATTACCTCATTGTTATCCAAACTGTCTATCAACAGTAGATGCCAGGTCGATCTCACGCGAAAAATGTCCTTTGATTGGAGCCCTGACACAAAGTCACCACAGCCAAAACAGCAACAACAACAACAACAAGAACAGCGACAGCAGCAACAGTAGCCAACAGTCGTCCACAAGCGTTGTACTTCTGGCCAAACTGAAACTCGATCTCAACCTCAACATCTCAGACTTTGTGTTCAACAATACCTTCTTTTTCGAAACCCGTGACAGACGCACAATTGAATGCACGACAACCATCTACTCGTTTGGAAACGTGGTGTTGGAGTCTAAAGAAATCCAACAGGCACTCTGGCTCAACGAAGGAAAATACATGTACAGCTTTGTTTTTGTCAACCAGTTCTTTGATGCCTTCATGAAAGGAATTCGGTCTCTCCAGTCCTGGGAAGAAGTCGATATTGCGATTCACAATCTATGCATTGTACAGGTACGACTCCCTATTCAATCTGTTATTTATTTATTTATTTGTCTGTTTGTTTGTTTGTTTGTTTGTTTGTTTTTGTTTTTGTTTGGATATTGAACTCTTTTGTATAGGTATTTGAGGACATGGAAACCAAATACAACAGTACGGCTCCTGGTACGATGGATCCTTCCCTTGTCGAGACCAACATCTCCCCAGAAAGCTGTGTCGGATCTTCATCCAGAGGCCGCCCTTCCTTACTTTCAATGGTCTATGAATTCGAACGGGGTCATGGTACGATCGACATGTGTGCAGTTGGAGATGCGGCTACAAACGAAAAATTTGGTATCGGTAGAGGACTTGATGTCTTGATAGATACAAAGCCAGAAGCGTAAATAAAAGGAGACAAGGAAGCAAACATACACACGTACATATACACACACACACACACACAAATACATACAAATATCAATGATAATGATAATGAAAATGAAAATGAAAATGAAAATGACAATGACAATGACAATAGCGACGACAACTATACAACAACAGCAACAACAACAGCAACAATAACCAAAACAAATATACATAAAACTTCCAGCCTTACCCTTCGTCCCCTCCATCCCCACCCCTGGTCTCAAGAAGGAGGGGGGTAAAATCATCATATACCAACAAGTTATTTAGTATAATCATTCCTTACCATAGATTTCTTATTTCCATGATCTATGATACGCCATCACTCGTACATAATGCACATTCTTTCCCTTCGTTTATTTTATTTTATTTTATTTTATTTTATTTTATTTTATTCTTTCTTGTTTATTTCCATACGAACATATTGCACAGTCAATTACACACACTTTACACACCACAAACCACAAACCACACACTTCATACTTTACACTTTACACTTTACACTTTACACTTTACACTTTACACTTCACACTACATACTTCACACTACACACTTCACACACATGAACTCTTTTTTATATTTTTTTTTCAAGAAAAAAAAACACAATTTGATCTATGCCAACATGAAGTATGGTTGTAACTTATGAGACCCTTTATATATATATATATATATATATATATATATAATTATAACAAGAAAGGATATATATATATATAAAATTCACATTCATTATATTTTGGATTCTAAATTGATATATTGATTGAATGGTTGATTGATTGGTTGGTCAATTGATAGGTAAATAGGTAGGTAAATAGGTATATAAAGTAAAAAAAAAAAAAAAAGAAGAAGAAGAAAGACATAATATTTACATTAGTAAAGGCCATAACATACGCCTTACTTTGTGCGAATGATAAGACTATAGAAACAAGCATCGCACACACGGCTCCATTCGACACAAGGAGAGTCGTATGAGAAAAGTGGAAGTTGGTTAGCACTGTGTCGCTGGCACACAATCATGCCACATTTACGGCAGTGGTGTTTCCGCTGAAAGAACGAAAACTGGGTATTACACTGGACTTTTAGTGAGCCAGACTGAAACTGACATTGGTCTGTGGTGGTATCGGGGGTCCACTGTTTCCGTGGTAAGAGGACAAAGCGTTCTTTACGGTCTTTGGCTGAAATGTGAAGCATATAATGGTGCCGGCGAAGTTTTGTGTGTTGTATTGTTGGGGACACATGGGTAACCTAAATAATAGTAAGAAGAACAAGAAGTATATTAGCAAAACAGATACACAGATATAGTTCTTGTTTTATATATTCACATTCATATTCATATTCACTTTTATATATAAAAGGGTATAAATTAAGATTAAAACTTGCCTTGGTGGGCATCTTTTCGGTATCCTCGACAACCCCAGAGCCTGCTATCATCATTTCAATACCACGCAAACGGCCTTCAAACGTGTGGATCACATGGCCTGTTCCCACTCCCCCACCCACACACATCCCGACATCCCATCGCATCTTGTGAATCATGTCGTTTTTTTCTTCCAGGTGGAGTAGGTCGGCAATCGTCTTCCTAAAGTCCCAGCGGGTCATCTCGTCGTCTTCGTCCGGACTCTCATCTTCGTCTTGGTTCTGGAGGTTGATTTGCATGTCTAGGTCAGCCATCAATTCGGCAAGACTTTCTATCATGTGGAGCTGCTGTTTGGCCACCTCTTCACATTCCGTAATACGATCCGCATAGGCCTTTTCCCGCTTCTCAAACTGCTCCTCCACTGTGTCATTGATGGCCATCAGCTCTCGTACACGTCCTTCGGCATTCAGTAATTCGGTCGAAAAGGTTTCTAGTTCTTCCGACTGAGTGATACAAGACGTCAGCAATTCGAGAAAACGTGTCCGCCACTCGACTGCTAACAGGTCTGTGTCGTGGGACGCGGAGGACGCTATGGAGGCCGTTTCGGATAGTTCGTCGAGGCGAGAATTGATGAGTGTGTTGGTAGTTAGGAATAGAGAGGTCAGACTTGGACTGGCGGGTATACTGTGTGGACTGCTTTCCTTTGGCTGATGGTAATGCAGCCATGGTGCATATACGTCTCCTTCTAAGGGAGGTCTTTGGGTATCGATGGTTACGGAGCCCTGTGAGCGGATCCGGCGGTGGTATCCACAATCGGCTAAAGCGGCAGATCCGTGAGACGTCTCGTCTGAATAAGATACAAAACGACTGGATGCTGAGCTCAGACGGCGGACCTGTTCAAACGGATCGTCCTGCGTGCGCCGTTCAGCAGTCTCGGTGTCAAAGATCTCCTTGACATGAAAGGCCTGCATGTTCCGTGTGATTCCTGTAATTGTCGCCCGTAGGACCTCGAACGCATCGATGCGTGGATCCCAAAGGGTGTGTGCGGCAGAATACATTGAATCTTGTTGATTGGTCTCTTGGCGGGTCATCATCATCAATGGAGTTTGTTTTCCTCTTCGGTCAATTGCATGAGATGATCTGGTCAGGCGAGGGACGATGGCGATAGCAGAAGAACGTCTTCTGGCCATCACTTCGCCCACACTCTCTCGTCGCTTCTTTGACTCGAGAGCATGTAGAAAACGACTGTTCTCAAGTGAAGCGGGGTCTGAAGAAGGCATGGCATATGGAATCAAAGGGGTTCAGGTTGAGGCCATATCTTTGTTAAAAAAAAAAAAAAAAAAAAGGGCATAGATAGGTCGCGTGACGACAAGGTGTTATGTCCCGCACACAACAAAAAAAAACAAAAAACAAAAAACAAAACAAGGGAAAACTGAAGCTTTGTACAAGGAATGACGCGCTGGTTTCCAGATTTTTCCAAACAGGATCAGCAGCTTACTTTTGTTTTATCAGATTTTACATATAAAACTTTATATCTGTTCAATTTCAATTTTGTTCCTTTTGTTCCTTTTTGTTTCATCCCCCGAGAAAGTCTCAAATATTATTTATTAACAAGAATGGGGCCCAATTCTATTGATCCTACAACATTGAACTTTCGAATGGGCGGGCTGAGGGATGGGTCTGTGCGCAAAATTCCGCCTTTTCATTATTGTTTTAATAATACTAATAATAATAATATATATCTGTATTATTTCCTTTCTTATCTTGGGCCAAATTTGCTTTTTTTTTCGCATTCTCTTTATCAGTATCATTATATATATATTTGTTGTTATGTATTTGATTTCTGTTAATGAGAAATCCACACAGAGAAAAGGATTATATATATATATATGTGTGTGTGACAGGCTTGTCTCACAATGGCAGAGCAAGAATTTTAATTTGTTTACGGTCTCCAGCATCTCTGAATCACCAAAATAAGTAATATGAAAGCTAAAATAAACAAGTCAGTCAGTCAATCAATCAAGGAAGAAACGACGCAGTACAAGACGTCAAATGAATAATCACATACATTATATATATAATATTCAATAAAGTATTGAAAGTTGGATTTTAGATATCCGGTAAAGTTTCGTCATTTTCATACATATTTATGGGCTGGATGATTCGGTACAAAGCTGTTTTAAGAAATATCCAAACCAAACTACACCAAAAAAAGAAAACCGGATTGTTTAAGATTCTTACAACAAGCTTGTGATATTGATATTAAGATTTATATTAATATACATTTTATTTCTTACCGTGCATCTATTGGTGACATCCTAATCAAACACACAAGTAAAAGATAGACCTAGTTCTGATCAGTTGTTGACATCATTATGCTATAGCTATAAAGGTCAAAAGCCCGGAATCGATCTCTGCACTTTATGAATAAAGCAAAACACACAAACTATACCATAATCTTTACCAAAAAAGAAAAGAAACTTGCTTAACATTTGCTTTCATAAATGTCACAAACAAACCCTCAGTCCGTTCCTGAATTCTCCTCCTCTTCTTCTTCTTCTTCTTCTTCTTCTTTTGATATCTCTGCTGCTTCTGCTTCTACTGCTGCTGTGTGTGTATGTGTGTGTGTGGGTGGGTGGGTGGGTGTGTGAAAGCCATTAGAGCTTTAACACACAAACAGACACATAATTCCCCAAAAGGAAATGTATGATATGTAAAAAGGGCCAAACGCATTGATGCAGCTGTTTTTGTTCCTCCTTATGTTGTGCTTTGAGTCCTTTTTTCCCTTATTTTTCTGTTCTTGTTTTTGGTTTATTTCTTATTCTTTTAATCTTTTACATTTTTCATAATCAACAATTCACATCCAATGACCATTCCAGACTTCCAACCTAATCGTTCTTCTGCAAATTCCACTATAGACAACTCTGTTGAAAACAGATCTCAAAAAAAGATCTATCGTCATGATGCTCCTTGGCCAATCTATGCACTCGATTGGAGTAATGTACCAACTGAACAAGAAGCATTTCGATTAGCAATGGGCAGTTTTGTTGAAGACAGCACCAATAAAGTATTATTACTATTATTTGTTTGTAATATACCTGTATTATCATATCTGAATCGTTTACACAAATTTCCTTAGCTACAAATAATTGGTAGGACTGATAAAGTAACATACGACTATGATAAGTTTCGACAGGATTATGGTGAAAAAGACTTTATACCCCTGGCAGAAGCTGACTCACGCTATCCAGTTACTAAAGTACTCTGGGAGCCATGGAAGGTATTGAGCTCAAAGGCACAAATATTCAACACCAAAAACATGAAAATATATTTATATAAACTGATAACCAAAAGAATAATTCAAGGATAACAAAGGGCGACAATCAGATCATATAATGTCTTCTTCAGACAATCTCAGGCTGTGGGAGTTGACCGAAAATATTCTCTACAATCAAAATACGAGCAGTACTATTGGGTCTAGACGAAACCGCCCAGAATCACAAATGAAGCTTGAGCGACGCATGACGTTTGTAAATGTAAGCCAAATACAATGTATCTCCCTAAACATACATATACGTATACATATACATCTACATATACATACATACATGCATGCATGTATGTATGTATCCATGTATATATATATATTATCTTAAAAAAAAATAATGTTAACCGAGTGTAACAAAAGCAGAGTGAATTTAGTGCACCAATCACTTCTTTTGACTGGAATGAATTGGACCCTAACATTATTGTCACCTCCAGTATTGACACTACATGTACCGTGTGGAACGTAGAAACCTGCCAGGCAAAAACCCAACTTATTGCTCATGACAGAGATGTATATGACGTTGCGTTTATGCATGGTTCAGCAGATGTATTTGCTAGTGTAGGTGCAGATGGATCTGTACGACTATTTGACATGCGGTGAGTCAGTATACATATTTTATACCCTAATTAATTTCATTAATTTATTTATTAATTAATTAATTGTTTTTTTTTGTGGTGCATAGAGCATTAAATCATTCAACAATTATCTATGAAGCACCTCTTGTACCGTCCAGTCCATCCAAAAACAACTTTGTGTCGGCGATCAGTGATGGGTCACAGCCTTTGCTTAGGATCCAATTCAATCGAATTAATTCAAACCTTTTGGCCACATTTCACATGGACTCAAATGATGTTCAGATCCTGGACATCCGTTATCCAACCGTACCTATTGCCGAACTCACTCGCAGGCACAAAAGAAGTGTCAATTGTTTTGGGTGGGCACCACACGACGCAAAACACATTTGTACAGGAGGTATTTGGAAGCAAACAAGCAAAACAATCAAGTTCAGTCTGAATAAAGAAAGACGGAAAGAAAGAGGACGAAAAGTCTAGTTAGCTATCTAGTTTCTTTCTTTTTTTTTGGAGAGAGCTGAGCTTTGTTTTCTATACTGTTGTAGGTGATGATTCACAAGTATTGGTATGGGATACTCGATCTACTATCAAAACACCAATTGGCGAAAATAGTAGTATGGAAAGACCCATTCCACATATAATCCAGGACCCTGTTTTGGCATACACCGCAGAGTCGGCAGTTCATTCCCTGAGTTGGAGTCAAAGTATGCCAGCCTGGATTGCGGTTGGATTTGGCCGTACCATTCAGGCTCTTTTGGTATAAACACCACATTTGATTGCGACTGTTGTCATGGGCAGCTCTACCAATAAGCACATACGCCGATTTATTTGTGTACATAAGCAAATACATAAATACATAATATAAAAAGTGGATAAGATAGACCAATAAATAAATATATAAATAAATAAAGATTCGATCCCTTAAAACAAGAGGTTGTTCAAAAGTACAAAGGGTTGGAATTCATACATGCACTGAACGGACTTTTTGCAATTAAGTAATAAATATTGGCAGGTCACAGCTACTGTAAATGGATATATTTTATAGAGCTTTAGTAAACACACAAAGCACTATAAAGAGAAAAGGCTGTATATTTGCTTAACTCTGAAAACTAAAAAGAAAAAGAAAAAGAAAGAAAGAAGCACCCACCTGCATTCATTACTTCCATGTACAGTCAAATATTCAGGGATAATTGCAATATTGATCACAAAGACTTTAATTTGAAGGCTTCTATTATCTCGGTGAGGAAAAGCTTGTATTTAGTCAAACCAACAATATTTTAGGCTTGTGAGTGCAGTCAATTAAGAATTATTAGCTGTTGCTCTAGAAATAACAGTTATTGTACTCTGATGTTGCTTTTGATGTATCTATCCATTTTGTGCAGTTCAGAATAGTCTTTAAACAAATACTCATGCTCAGAAATTGTATTCTTTTTTTTTTGTTGGGTAGCTCTATTAAAAATATATTCGACCACTTGAGCATACATTTTTATTTCATGTTTTTTGCTTAATTGACTTGATAATTCACTGCCACTAAAATACTTTTTTCGTATACAAAACAAACAAAATAATGTTTTCATCTTGTATACTTGGGTACCCACAAACATAATACATTCGGATATTACACAATACTTATAACAGCAACATTAGAAAATACTCAAACGTGTGGTGTTTGTAAACTTGCTCATCAACAATAAGAGGCTTCAATTCAGCCACACTCCAGTTCATATAAATTTATTTGCGTCCAGATGTTTGTTAAGTGTTCTTTAAAAGTAGCTTTACTCATCTCTCTATGAACTCAATTTAATCTCTTTCTTTTACCAAAGCCCAGATATTGATTTTATAATAAAATCTACAACCTTGACATGCCAGAATACCTTTTATAATCATGAAGAGTTCTAGGCTTTTTATTCCTCAATAATACGGCAGATAATGTAACTTATAGGCTCTTCAAATTAGTCGTTGCATAATTAATCACTCTACCATCAAGGATTCTAATCTATACACAGTTTCCTAAAATATAAAGCTTTCAGTAGTATATATAACTATAAATATTGTTGTCTGAGCATACTCTTAAAATTACCCTTGATATTAATTATTAGCAAGTAATAAAATAAAAAATACTGGTGCATTGCGAAAAGCAAAAATATCAAATGCTATTGAATGTTGCATGTACATTATATTGTTCTGATGATGAGCTATGTTTTGGCTTAGAATTCCTACACCTCTCACTTTAATTTATACACAAGTATTTGGATATCTTTCAAAACGACTTTCTCATGGCAATCATTCTTGAGCTTATTAAAAACTCTAATTTGTGTATCAAAATACATAGGCTTGTGTAGGTTATTATTCTTCAGCCTTTAAATAGTCAGTATATGTTTAAATAAGTTTTCTGAGTCATTCAAGAGCCGTTTTTTGTAGTATTTATAATATACTTTTGGTTAAATCCTTTCAATATTTCAATAAAGCAAAAGCAAAAGCAAAAGCAAAAACAATGTTGTTGTATTATAACTATATTTTATTTTCTGTCGTCTTTCAAAATAATATTGGGCACACTTTGAATCGATGAGCATCTTTATTTTTAAAATTCAAAGCCTTTACATTTCATCTCAAGCCCATTGGAATAGTATATAAGCATTGGTGCTGTTAACTAATCCCAAGCTCCCTCCAGTAAGAGTAGTAAATATATCTCTCTTTTTATCCTTCACCCCCTTCAATCTCTCTTTATCTCAACGTACATCTTCTACGGCTATTCACGTTTATATAATGTCTCAAAAAAAATTACAGTTTATTCTATGTATTGTATTATTGATCAGTGTACCTAAATGCTGTGCTCCACCAATTCAGCAAGACAACGATTTTCTCACCAGTAAATTACCTATAACATCGATATTGCGGACCGTCCTACTCGGCTATTTGACTCACATCGTAACGATTCGACCTAGAACAGGAATTACTGATATTCCTACCTTTTATCGACGTATTCTGGCTTTAATATGGCCTTGCGGTGGAATAGGGCTAGCAACAGGATCTATATATAAGTCATTGTTTGGAGATAGAATACTCGGAATCCGCGAATACAAGCCCTTTTTTAAAAGCTACGAAAAAGGAAAAATAGACAAGGAAGATAATAAAAAAGAAAATAGCGACGTCGAGACAAGGGACAAAGGAAATGATGACGAAAATACAAACGAGGCTGATAGAATTTCTCAAACTCAGGTGGATTCAGCTTCAGTGGGCTTGTTAACTGTGCCCAGCATATCTACATCAGAGTGCGAGAAAGATAATAAAGAAGCCATCAAGACTTCTGAATTAAACGAGCTTCATTCGGAGGCCTCCAAGCTAAGAGATCAATTAGTCGGCTATATTAAGAAAGAATGTTATTACCTTAAAAAAAAAACGACAATGCACCATACCTTGCAGCCTTTCTACATTTACTTGGTCCTAAAGATGCAAAGAAAACAAAGCACTGTATTCTGAACGGCTCTTTAGTTATCGGTTTTAATGATAGTAATAAGCAGAAAGCTGATCGTTCAACTTGTAAGACCGAGACAATCACTGTCACTGGACCAGGTGCAGCTTGTAAATACCAAAGAACAGTTGATTTCAAAGATGTCTGTTACATGACAGTCGACATGATAAATCAACTTGAAACCGCATACAATATGGATGACACCTCATATCTTGAAATATTTATTACAATCGGACAACTGCTCTTTACCACATTCGAATGCATGGATCTAGACGGAGACAGATGGGCCAAGCTTATTATTATTATGTACACTATAATGTCAGTTCTTCAGACCCTTTCTCTCCTTATGTTGCATAAACAAATATCAACCTTTAGTATCAAGGAAGACGAAGATGAAGAAACACTGCTTAATGACGACGACTCTATTTCGACTGAAGACGAAGATAAGAAAACACTGGTTAATGGCAAAGACTCTATTTCGACTGAAGACGGTAGAAAACACTTGGCTATATATAGTGACCTAGTCAATGAAAGAAATTTCTCCATTACTTTTATTCTTACAGTATTAGTAATATTCTTTCTGATTGGTATATGGGCTGATTATAATAGTCACAGTGTAACTGAATGGCTTGTAGTGTCCTGGATTCTTAGTCCTTTTATTTGTATTTTATTTCGGTATATTTCTGTATTTTTTGAAGATATATATTCTTTTTGCGATAATTAGAACTATAGAAGTAATGGTTTTTTTTTGTTGCCATTGGATGTCTTATTGGAGCTACAATTATTGGATATTTACCAAAATAATATTATACTTCACCTTATATTTCTAATGTATAAAATTAATATGAGTAGCGACCTTTAGAAACTTGCTCCTTTCTCAAATTTTATCCCTATTCTAAGAATATGTATAATGTTACATAAACCACCTTTTCTACCATTATCCAACTTATCGTATTTCTCATTTTCCTTCCATTTTTCTCCTCTTTAGACTTTTCAAATATCGATCAACTTGACCACCAATTTGGATTTTGGTAATTCTTTATTCACTTTTCTCACTTTTCCTAACTGTGCTTTGGGTGGTTACTGTTTTCTATTTCAAGTAAATCTATTTATCCCAGTAAAGGTTTGTTACTTGATGTTGTCCAAAAACTTGAACAAACATATATTTATTTTTCTGCTTATAAAATCAATTGCATTAGTACCTCTTTACTAATTGACTTTACAAACATTTTATTCTGTCTACGTTTTGTCATGTATAACTGTATAATGTATAAAGCCACAAATTACGCAAGCTGCTTATAAAAACAATTTCAAGAATACAATCATATAAATTGTGATGTTTAAAATTTTCTAATCAATAATCAGAGGCTTCAAGTAAGCCACGATTATTCTTGGGCGTTTTAAATCACCAATTACTATCTGCTTTTTATTTTACAAGTTTAAAGATACTAGCATTGCATGCGTACACATATGTTATGTTAAATTATTACTGTCTTTGCCAAATATACTGCCCTGAAACTCTTGTTTACTTAATAAAGTGCAAGATGTATAAATATCTTTCAAATTTTGATAACTGTCAAAAGGTATAGCCCTCACTTTGACTAAACTTATATCTTTAGTATTCATTTTCTAAGCCTTTGGAGGAGCTTTTTTTCTTAAGCCTCTTCAGATATTATATAGCTTATTTTACTCATTTTATTCCATATTTTACAAGTATAACTTACAAATATTTATCCTTTTTATCTCTCTATCTCTCTCTTTTGCATATTTATGTTATATAATGTGCCTACGAAGATTACAGTTTATTTTCTGTCTTTTACTTTTAGCTATTATACCTAATTGTTATGCTCCACCAATTCAACAAGATACTAAAGCAACTAGTAATTTGCCTGTAGTATCAATCTTTAGAACTATACTCTTGGGATACATGACTCATGTCATAACTATACGACCTAAAAAAGGTGTCGGCAAGTTTGGCACTCTTCATCGCCGTGCTATAGCATTTGCTTACCCTTCCAGCGGAATTGGCTTAGCAATAGGGCCTATATACAAATCACTCTATGGAGATAGAATACTCGGAATTTTCCAATATCAATCCTTGTTAAGATCCTACGAAAAAGAAACCAAATCCAAAGACACAGAGAGAAAGGATGACAAGTCTCAGGATCCAACCGATACAGCTTTAAAAGACTCGCTGCTTTTGACAATTAAGTCCACCATACAATACGATAAAATTAGTGCCGATGATAACAAAAAGCTTTCGTCAGAGAAACTTCATTCAAAATCTGTTCATATACGGGATCGATTAGTCAGTGACTTGAAGGCAAGAAATATTTATATTGGAGAAGACGACAATTCACCCTACCTTGCAGCATTTCTATATTTACTTGGCCCCGAAAAAGCAAAGAAAACAAAGCACTGCATTTTAAATACTTCTTTGATTATTGGTTCCAACAATATTGACCAGACTGAATCCAGTGATTCCTACTGTGCGACGGAAGGGATGATTGTTACTGGCCCAGGTGCAGCTAGTAAATACCAAAAAAAGGTTCTGGCAAGCCAAGTCCGTTACATGACAGTCGATATGATAGACCAACTTGAGACGGCACATAATATGGACGACACCTCGTATGTTGAATCATTTGTTACAATTGGACAACTGTTCTTTACCACAATCGAATGCATGGATCTAGACGGAGACCGTTGGGCCAAGGTTATCATTATCATATACACTACAATGTCAGTCCTTCAAACCGTCTCTCTTGTTATGTTGCACAAGCAAACGATGGCCTTTAGTATTAAGGATGATAAAGACGAAGAAGCATCGCTTAAAAGTGACAGTTTTATCCTAACCAAAGAGGATCGCAAACTCTTGGGAGAATTTAGTGACACCCTCATGTTTGAAGAAGAAGATATTGCCATCATCTCCATGCTTGTGGGAATGATAGTATTCTTGATTTTTGGGGTGTGGGCAAACTATGGAAGTCACGGTACAACAGAATGGCTCGTAATATCCTGGATCCTTAGTCCTATTTCTCTTTGTCTTGTTACCGGTTATCTGGTTGGGTTCGATAAAGACAAAGTGTGGATAATTTTATGGGTTTCTCTTCTATCATTTGGTGCTGTTGGATGTCTTATTGCTGCTACGGTCATTGGATATTTGCCCAAGTAATATCAAAACTTTTGTATTTTAATTTGTAATTTATATCTCGCTTTAGAAACAAACAAGCCCATAAACGCACACAAAGATGTCTTGCTTTACTATAGTAAATAGAACGCTTTTATAGTGATATATTTTACTGCTTCTGTGTGTAATACAGTTGTGGATAGAAGCTACAAGTAATCTATACTATCTTAATACCATTGTAAATGCTACATATCCTTCAATATAGAAAATAATTATTCTAGATTACTACAGCAAATAATGTACTACAATAGAAATTAGTATTCAGAATAACTTGATTTTTCGTAAGCATGCTCAGAGATGCTCAACTTGTATACAAAGGCCTTGCAAAAATCTGACCGACATCTTAGGCTAAGCATATATATCGTTAGCAATAATTTTGATGCAGAATAATATAAATCCAAAACTTCATTTACTATGTTGATTGTTTAGCATGAACACTCTGTGAGACAAAAAAAAAGATGCCTTAAAGTTTTGGGGATCAAATACGGTGAGCAGCTTTCAAGAAATAGTGGACCATGTCAGTATTAATTATATCAACTAGTATTCAAATAGAATAAGATAATATACTTTTATTAAATAATTCTAATATAAAAAAAAAGTAGATATGTTCACCAAAACATTTAGATATAAGAACAAGTTGACCACACAAATTCTGTTTGACAAAACAGCTTATATCAACAATGTACTATAACAAGAGAACGATCTAGACACCTTGGGTTTTTTTATGATATAAGAACAATTGCTTTATTGATAGCATACAAGAAATGATAAATATGAAATACAGTCTCTAAGACATACTAAAGTAGTCCTAGTTTAAAGGGCATTAAGAACGGCCAAAGCACACACATTGACATCCAAGTCAATGCAGGCCTGGACGGCGACATCGAGACAGGCCTTGACCTTGGCGCTGATATCGATAGCAAGAGTGACAGCGATCTGTATAAGACCAATAAGGTTGACTTGGAGGTTGTTGATCAAGACATCGACCTGAGCAGAGACGTAGGCGGAGAGCTTGGCCTTGAGAGTGGGGAGGACAACCTTGACCTTGGCCTGGACTGCAGCTTCAATGTCGACAAGGACGGCGAGGAGCTGTTCCTGGGTGAAGGTCTTGCCAATGAGAAGAGCACGGAGGTCGGCATCCAAAACAGCATACACATCGGCCTCTACTTCAGCATCAACCTCAGCTTGAACCTTGACGTTGAGGTCCTTGATGGAAGCATCAACCTTGGCCTTGACGCGGAGATCATCAATAGAGATCAAACCGCCGAGAATACTAGCCTTGATCTGGAGACCAGCCTTGACATCGGCACAGATGGAAGCAACCAAATCAACAAGAACCTTGACCTTGATCTGAGCCTTGACAGCAGCAACAATCTTCACGTACAAATCGGCATCAACAGTAACGGGGTAGTTGGTACGCTTGACCAATTCAATAGCAGGTGATTCGGCAACCTCAACAACAGTGAGTTCCTTGGGAGTAGGCATGGCAGAAGTGCAGGCAATAAGAGCCATGAGGAAAACGAGGAGAGTGGAGATGCTGAACTTCATTGTTGTTGATAGAAGAGAAAAGAGCTGGATACCGTTTTCTGGGAGACTTTGGTTGCTTCCTTTTATATAGGAATCAAGATCCCGTATAAGTTTTCAAGTATTGTTCTAGAGCGCCAATCTTTTTCCATATTGCACAAGGGGAGGATACTCTTTTTTTTCCAATTGATAAGTAACACGGATGGTCAGTATGGATATCGTTTATCCCCCTTGGTTTTCGTTCTCCATAAATGTAAGTACAAAGAAATAATATGACCGACATGTAGTCTACTTCAGCTCTTCCAAAATATTCAGGAACACAGATAACCTGCGAATGGGAATTAAAGGTGAGAATTATACAGGCACACATATACATTCTTGTAAACGTGGCCTTAAAAATCTTTGTGTAGTGGTTGGCTCCACAAGTTTAAGCTAACTTCTTAAACGACATACATATGCTGTGTGCTGAATGTAAAGTGAAAACTTAAAACAAACAGTATAGATATCTATAATCTACCATGGAGCGGAGGACCAATACAGCAACGATGGGCGCGTACACATCTGGTACAACCCATTTTTTGTACTCCATAGTTTAAGCACGGCATCCCCAAAATATAAAACGCATCAAAGAGATTATGTAACAGAACGTCTTGATCACCAATACATGGCTCGAATAAGTCAAGAAAAAATAAAGGTATATTTACTATAAAGCACCCAAAGTGAACGCAAACACTTTAAGGTATCCTTATTCAAGCGAATAGCGCTCTCCTAGGCTACACTTATTATCGATCCTGCCTATATATTTTATCCTCAATTGTGCCACTTTGTGGTCGGGATGTATGGCTGTTTTGCAGTAGTGAGATATATACATATACTTTATACTTTATACTTTAAAATCTATTAATATGTGAATTATTTTTCCCATTTTTAATGCAAAAAGTCGTCTCTTTTGAATCTCAGCTGTGTTAAATGTTTAAAGAGGCTCAGTGTACAATGCCTGGGCCTACAAAACATAACCGCTTGTAGTCATTCCTTCAAACTTCCCCCCCCCCCCCTATACAACTACAGTTTAAAAGGTCCCGGGAATTTATTTTTGTCTCAAGAATACAGCTAGTATGCGCCTGTTATATTAATATGTATCCCATCACAGCAGAAAAGAGATCAAGGCAACGTGGGTGTGGCAAAAAAAAAAAAAAACAAACCATACCTCCCTAAAATATATAAACAAAATATAGTATATATAACAAATTGTCAATAGACATGTCAATCGCTGTAATAGAATCAGTTTATGGACGAATCAAAGGTCTAATATATTATTAAAGACCTTTATTTTATCTGAAATGGATATTGCTATTGGCATGGTGTAGTAACTTGCTGTACTCAGGTACATACTTCATTAGCAAACAAGTAGATAATTTTAGAAAACGCTTTTTTTGTATCCCACAGACTTCGCTCGGATCTTGATGGTCTACCATTTCTACGGCTTTGATTTGTTAATAGTATATTCCTTCTATGGTTTATTGTACTTTACACAGCATAAAGAAAGCTGAAAATATTCGAGACAAATCCAGTTTTTTCTCCATTTGGTGTTTACACGGACTTAATATTGGGTACACTTCCTTTGTGAATGCCTTAATTTGCGTTTTCTGTAGCTTGGATATTGAAATACAAGAACAAAACCTACTCCATATATATATTTCGGTTCTTCTGAGTGTTTTACAAAATTACATTTCTTCTTCTTATTCTCACGGTAATTCTGGTTACAATGGCTTCTATTTTTAATAGAGGAGCTTTCCCAAAGAATAATAATAAGAAAAACAGTAGTTATTCTAAGCAAGAGTACCACAAATCTAAAAAGGAATACTATAAAAGTTGTTTTTCAAAGCTTGAGAATATACATATATTAAGATCAAAAACTAGGAAGCATTATTATCTATCTCTGTAAGATTACTTTCTTACTAGAATAGAGATCTTTAGTACAGATAGCGACATCTATCACTGCGTTTGTTTATTTAGCTCTGTACTTTCCTCGTTTCGGATTTCTTTGTGAAGAAGAAAGATCTTCTTAATCAGTGTAACCTAAGTAACTTGCTTTATATTATAATTCTCTTATTTTTTATTTATATATTTTTGCTCTCTTGTACTCCTCTAACGCCCAAGCGGAACACAAGAGGGCACGGATATGGAAGATACTAATCTACATTTGCAGCCAGCTTCACCCTCGCGCCACACAAAACGAGGATTGCATGAGCATCTACTTTAAGGATTTATTTTATATATATATAAATAAATATATACACAAGATATTTTGGACTAAATGAAAAGATTAGATAGTAATTGATGTAAAAGAGCTATCCATTAAAAAACAATCCTCAAACAGAAATAAAAATAAAAGTTAAATGCAGTATATAGATCTTACATACATGCGTCTAAAGGAAAAAGATACAATTAGTACTATTATTGTGGAGAGAACGTATTGTATTTTGATAAGCACTATAACCAATCCTGTAATATCCTATTATTCTACTTTATTTTTGGTTTGTTTTCTTTGTGCACAAGTGCTTGTATTGATGTACTTAATTCACACTACATACTATCACAAATGTTCTGTGTCAAGATTGTATATGATAAAACATTGCTTACAGCGTGGTTTGCAATAAAAACTGTTTGTTACAATAGATAAGCCTGTGGTTGGAGTAATTGATAATGACAGGTGTATAGTTTTCATACTATGTGAGTTTTTCAGCTTATTATATTAATCCTCCCAGGATATAACTTCAAGCAAATAAATTTATTTTAGATAATGTTCTCTAACTGGATGGGACAGCTCTTTTTATTTATTTTAGTATCTAGCTGCCTGTAAACTAATAAGACCTCTGCATCCATGAAATAAAAACGTTTTATCTTCTGTTATAAAGGTTAGATCAATTTTAAACCATGCGTTAAAAGCTCGCTGATATCATTTTATGATAATAAGAATAATAAGATATTAATATTATCCGATAGTTCTTTAGTTATTTCTCTTTCTGATAATAGCTGTACGATATTATATTTGGCGTTGCTTTACAGAAAAGACAAGATTATCTAGTACAAAAAAGCTGGATATAAAGACATTTAGCTTCAAGTCAAAACTTGCGTGCTATATATATTTTTTGACATGCTTCAAAGATAAGCCTTACAAAAATCTTTTAAGGCTTGAGGATAAATATATTAAATATATTGCGATGTTTTACATACATGTTTTTGAATCAAAATTAAGTCCAACAATTAACTCCCATTACATGATAGATTGCCTATATACTTTACAGCTATAAGAAAAGTGACAGATAGAATACATATTTTGATGTTAGTATTTGCTACCCAAAATACTATGATAATTGCTTTTGGCTTCCAATCTAAATAACAAATGCTATTGGTATTTCAGAAACGTTAGCTAAACATTAATTATTAATTTTGATAACTTCTCTGTGATAATTATTACAAAACACTGCCATGTGTTCATTATTTTTTTTTGGGTGGTATACACTTTGATTTTGGCAATTTAAATAACATCTTCTAGTGGTGGAAATATCGATATTGATCTGTTGCTGAATAAATAGACACTGACTGACATTGCTTAACGTTTTATACAACTTTACTTGCTAGAAAAAAACACACCGGTTTCCAATTATTTTTTAGTTATATGCCCTGAGGGAAAAGTGAGATCAAAAAATTGACTTTTTGGTGCAAATAGCCTGATTTGTATTAATAAATGGTTTTCTTAGAGTAAAAAAATATGATATTTTGATCAATGTTTGAGCAATCAACATAAACCATTGTTTATATAATGGATCTTAGTGTGCTCCACCAGATTATTTATTTATGTAAAAGCACTCTGCATAATCGATTTAGATATATAGCTGATTTTCTGTATTTGATTTGTCAATTTGATCAAAATGATCCTTTTTATTATACAGTTGCTCATTTCAGCAGTAAATTCAACCATCTTTAGTATATAGTTGTCTGATTAATTAAATATTGTCTAAAGTTTTAATAGCTAAAATACTGAAGCCTCGACCTTCATTCATATTGTATAAATTAACAGAACTAACTTCCAAACGATGTGGGTGGCATTGCAGCCTATAGTTAACATACAGAACATAACAACCTTTAAACTGTCTACATGGCGTTGAAGCCTCCACCTGGCTCACAGGATACACCAACCGCTAATTGATCCACATGAAATCGTGACCTCCAATTGACCCACACAGCACCTTATCAAAGCTCTTCAAAAATAAACTCGTTTATTTTGACCATCGCACACACAAACCATCTTTATATTTAAAATATTTTTAAAGTATTATATTCTGAGGATTGATGAGTGCCATTATTGTATTATCAGATCCCTTCAATGTGTGTATGGTCTCTTGAATTTTTGTGCTTTGACAGGCTGCAAATAATTTATATACTTTAATATAAACCAACGTACCTTCCTGCAAAATATAATAAACCCCGACGTGCAAACAGCTTGAAAGGATCAAGCCTCAAAAATGAAAACAGCTACCAAGCGTGTAAAGCAGACAATCTTGCCATAGTGGTTTCCTTATGAAAGTCTTTATTAAATCCTCTAAGATAAATCAACTTGTTTTAAAAAAAAAGACCTTTCTCTTGTATTTTGCTGTATCCAATATTGATCACTATTAAGAACTATACACAACTTTTGGTATCATATATAAAACTTTACATATTGCTCTTGTAATAGTCAAAACTCTATTACATTTCTAAGAAATCAATCAGACATCGACTGTGCGTATATATACCAAGCACGTTCAAGAGTTTAACAATTTTTAAACGCGTGTTCATTCTGTTTTTTACCCTAAAAACACTTGTTTTCTATCATGATTGGCTGGTAAAAGGAAGCGCGAATCAACATCGGACGTCAGGCTAAATGAGAAAAATAGAAAATTGATCTCTAATGCGCAATGTTTTGACAAACTCATTTCTGCAAGAACATTATGAGAGTTATATATAAGCTAATGAGCTATTCGCATGAGCAGAATTGTAGTTCTTGATGGTAAATAAGGTTTCGCATCGTTGTTGCTCGTCTTTTTCTGTTTTTTGTGTCCTTTTTTGTTTACTTTTTGCTTTTTTTTTCATAGTCTTTAGCTCTAGTAGTCACATGCATATGAAAATAGTCACGCATTTTTCCCTTTAGTTTTTTTGCAGGTGTACACGTCAGCGATGAAAGAATAGAAGAGATGTGTAAAGTAGATGGAAGACTCCATTTACTTTATTCCTCTTCACTAAAAAGGAGCTCGTGAAACTCAACTCCGTTAAAGTAGTTGAAGTGACGATTGACGTTCTTTCAAAAAATAAAGTGTGTGTGTGTGCTAGGTACCACCACACTCGCCTGTGATCTTTTTTGTTTGGAATTAGTGAGTTTAATAAGAAAATGCAGCATGATTGTATTGAAGTTCTGTTGATATTTTATAGAGTTAGGAAGCTCAAAAAAAAAGGTAGACCTTTTAAAATATAACTTGTATGAAACTTAGAATAAATAATTAAGAACGGTATTGGTCAAACTGGCTGTACCAGCAATAATGATACTATACTAGGAACATCTTCAGAGCATCTTTACCTGTCCACTTTGACTTCATTTTTATCTTACATTTAAAATTGATTGTTGAAGGTGCTCTAACAACAACAGAGAAGACAGACTTGATTATTTTCTTTATTAGGTAAATAAAAGCCAGGATATTCCTTTTAAGTCTTTTTTTTTTAGAAAAAAAAAACATTCATGGTCAAGAGCTACTACAGTCTAGGTGGCGTTATTCCCAAGGCAATCAAGTCGTTTCAATCAAGTTTTTTTGCTTTTGTTTTTTTTTGTTTTTGAGTGACCCCAATAAGTATACAAGTATGCATACGAGTCTATATATATATGGTCATTTATTCATTGCACTTCAATTGGACTTGTCTCCATTGAATCAGTAAAGTACAAAATGCCTCTTTCTATATATAATACGATTCATTTTGATTTCTTTTTATCAAGTAACAGAGTACTAAGGTTTGTGTAGATAAGAGCTGTCAGAGTCTAAGAGTCGAGGTGTATATATATATATTGGGTTTCCTGATCTGAATATCATTTTCCTCAGCCAGCCAAGACTCTAAGCTACATTACAGTAATGCAACTTTCATTTAATTTAGAAATAATTGCTTCACAGGTTAATTGTAAACCTCAATAAAGATGTGATAAGCGTCACAAGTTATAAACACACATTTGGGAAAGAGATCCCGTAATAGTGAGGGGTGAAATCCAAGTTGGCTGATTTGATCATTTATTATTTCCAGGCTCAGTTGATCAATATAATCACACAACAATTTGTTCGTGGCCACCACATTATTTATTACTAAAGGTGAAGTTTGAATTTGGTGTGCTTGACCTGTCAAGAGAATTGTTACTAATTGTCATGGTTGATCACTAATACCAAATAACAACAAGATGATGGGCAATAATAAGCTAATAAATTCAGTGCGTTTTGGGGTGACCATCCTTTACTGATCTTATCTGTCTACTTCAGGCGTAATGTTTTCTTTTATATATATAAAAGACCAAGAAAATGAGAAGAGCGAAAAACAGACTTGATATTCTGAAAATTGGAATAGTTCGGTTTCATCTTTGTTGTATATATAATCAAAATTAGAATCATACACACACACAACATTAGAGATAACAATACAAATATATATTATTACCAGCGCATTTTGCTAGAGATTTCCTTGTTTACAAGTAATTATTTATTTAGGAAGGTAGGTTTGTAAATTGTAGGCAAAAGATTGAAGATTATCTTTATATATATATATTAGTTTGGATCTATCTCTTTATTTCTATATATACATATAAGTTGAGGCTGTAGAGCTGCATATAGTGTGCAGATATTAAACATAATACTGGCGTGTGTATTTATGCACAGTAATATTTATTTGTATACATATTTGACATGAATGGATACATATAATATGGAGTTTATTTTATGAGACCAAAGGCTCATTAAAAAGAAAAGAAAATTAGGCTTGAAATTGATGTTTGATTTGATAAAATTTGTTGAATACGTTTCAGTTCCACCTATTTGTTCTTGTTTTTCAATGCTTGAATATACTGGGACCTGTTCAGAACAATAAGATAAAAATTATAAAGAATCATAAAAAAAATGATTTAAATAATCTGCTGTTGTTCATCATTGTAAAGCCTATTTACGTTTGATTGCACCTATCAAGGTACATTTAAGATTACAAAGTCTAAAGCCAAGATTCGAAAAGAAAACAAATGAGGTGTATCTAATTTATCTATTTCCTTTTATTAATCTCCACCGACCAGAGATAGCAAACAAGTACATATTCATAAATAAATAAGAGTATCATTTTGTACCTTGTTTAAATATAATATTATTTTTGAACGCTTGGCCATTAAAGTAACAAACCTGGGTTATAGGCAAGAAATAGCAAATACCTTTTATAATCTTCATCCCTTGTAAATAATAAAAGTATATATACACATACACATACACATACACACAATAAAGTCAATTCACTTGGTGTTACACAGATGCTTTTTAATACATATTTTATTTGGCTGGATATTAACATTGACATCATTATACCGTAAGAGTTAGGCTCTAAAGAAGAACGTTAAAGCTAAATGACAATTGATGATATTAAAGAATTAGACACATTAGAGATAGTGTATATGATTTTTGTTTAATGTGATCTTTTAAATAAGTGAAAGATGTGAGAATTGTGTAGCCTACCGTGCGATTATAGATATATATAGCTGTATATAGGATTAATAGTAGTGATCAAAGTTAGCTGATTATTCAAAAATAAACTTGCTGTTATTTGAGATAACTAACCAACTCGTTTTTTAAACTTTCTTTTTCTTTTTCTTTAATATTAATACCAGTACTGGTGGATCATCGATCTTATTGGCTATAATCAATATAATTGTATTTCTGATTATTATTTTAGCAATAGAATTTTCATCCACTCATTTCTTTTTATATATATATATATACATCTTAACACAAATGAATTTGTAGACTGATTGTAACCCTTTAACCAATCAAATACCAGTTCTCCTAATTAGACTTTTATGTGACCAATCACTTTTACAGTTGATTAACATAATCGTAGAAATAAGAAAGGAATATTATGTTATATTAAAGCAATTCGATCAACAAGGGACACTTCTTGGATTCATTTTCAATTTCAATTTCATTTTCATATTTAATTTCATTAGAAGCAAAATTCAATAAGAGAATATTCCATTGTTAGCAATCAATAATAAGTAATGAACATAAAGGAGTGTCTCATTTAGGCATTTTTAAGCAACTCCCTCGTTTTCTGCCTTTCTCACACAAAATAACAACTCTCTATTTTCTCCGGAATGAATTTATCTCACCATACATCATGCCTTTTTTTTCTTTTTCTTATTGCTTTTATAAACTAGACTCCGATTGAATGTGACGTATCATATATAAATATTTTATTTTATTTTATTTTATTTTTTGGGTTTAAAAACCAAGTGCTCTAAAATAAAGCGTACCTTGATTCTCATTTAATTTTTCATACATCATCCATCTTCAAACTTCTTCGGTAGCTCTCTTTTTTTATATATCTCCTTTTGTTCTTGTTCTTGCTCTTGTTCTATTGATATTTGCTGTCCTTTATTGAACAAAGTTATTCTAATAATGGCAGACTTTATTTGTCTAGCAATGGCTACTCAGTTCTCAGAGCCTCCGGTAGAGACAGCGTTTCATTCAACTTCCTCTTCACCTCCTCATGGATCTCTTCGTCGATCTCTTCACATCCCCCAGGGCGCGACCTCATTGATCTCTCGCCGATTTTCTCGTACTTCAGGTGTCAGACAATCATCTGAACCTGTAGACATCTTTGCTGTTGATGACCACCAACAACCTCCCCAACAAATCCCGCAATTACCTACACTTCATGTTCGCATTGTTCCAAGTATTGAAAATCCAAACCGTTGCATGATATTTGATATTGTAGATCGAGTATTGGAGGCTGGGACAATCATCAAACTTGGTAGATTCGCAGAACGAGCAATGGCAGAAAATCACTTGTCTTTCAAAAGCAAGGTTGTTTCTCGATCTCACTGCGAAATCCGTATGGAACACGATGGCAAGGTACGCTTGATCTATTGAACACAAACTGGTGTTTAAATTAGGTGCCACCAACTTACATATGGGCATGTCATGCCATATTTTTCTTTTTCTTTTTCTTCTTGTTCTTAATAGCTCTATGTTCGCGATACAAGGTCATCTTCTGGAACATTTCTCAACCACGTTCGCCTGTCTCCAGCAAACCAGGAGAGCAAGAATACCGAAATCAAGGATGGCGACATTGTCCAACTAGGCGTAGATTATCAGGGCGGTCTGGACGAAATCTATCGATCTGTAAAAATGCGTTTCGAGGTCAATCACACCCAAAATCAAACAAACTCGTACAGCGTGTCAGCTTTCACAAACCTGCGAAATTTCACTAGCCCTCCCAGGCACATGTGTTCTAGTAATCCAGGCCACGGAACCAGTAACCTTTCGGCTGGTGTTGCTGCTTGTGCTGCTGCCTGTGTTGCTTCTACTGGCGGTAGTGGCTGCACTGATACTGCTGCTTCTGGGTCGGCTGTTTCTTGCACACAACAACAGGTGATGGCTACAACAATGTCAGCAGATGATTTTTACCCAGAAGAATCAGTCGAGGTCGAAGAATGCTGTATTTGTCTATATGCCATCGCACCATTCCAGGCCCTGTTTGTTGCTCCCTGCGCTCACTCCTACCACTACAAGTGCATCAGACCCCTTCTCAAAAGCTATCCAGGCTTCCAATGCCCAATCTGCAGAACTTATTCTGATCTTGAAGCCAGTGTGGCTATTGAAGCCGAAGAGGTCATTGAAAAGTATCACACCAGATCCCCCATGGCCATATCACCTCCTCTTCAGTCCTCTATCCCATTACCACAAGCACAGTCGTTATTACTTTCTACAAATCCTGGACCTGTTTCGCCTTCTCCTGTCATTGCACAGCCCCTAGAAACAGTCAGTGCCGCAAACAGCACCGATAGATCTCTGGATCGACCACACGGACAGCCAATTGAACAGTCAGATGAAGAGCTAGAGTTACCACCTTTTGAAGACACTGTCGAACTCACACCACAGGAAACCATTGCAGTAGCGCATCCAATCGCTGTCACAGAATCTGCTCTCCTTGATCCCCTGTCCACATTTGTTCCTTCTCCTGCTCTCTCCCGCACACAATCAGGTAATTTGTTATATATATTTTTTTTAGTATTTATTTTAGTGTTGTGAAACATCGTCTGACCAAATGAAATAAATATATATACATGGATACAAGAATGAATAAATGAAATGAATGAGTAAAGAAGGCTTACACAACCGTTTTGTACTTTTCTTATAGCACGAGACACAGACGCTGTAGATTTTGAAGGAGCAATAAGACCACCACTTCCTCTGCCAACAGGAACAACAGGAACAGAAGTAGTAAGAGAAGAAGACGAGGAATATGAAGAAGCGTCACAGGGAAATTCTGCCAGACGCGCCACCGAGGCACTGTCACCATCACTGTCACCATCATCATCACCACCTGCCTCATCCTCAATACCCGACCGTCGCACTACAAACCTAATGGAGAAAATACGAATGGCTTTTTCTGAAAAGAGAAAACCAACAGTGTCTGGAAGAAGCGAAGGTCGCAATAGTAGAGCACGGTCAGCAACAGGATATAGCAATGTTAACGAGGACGAAGAGATGATGGACGGTGGTCTCTCGGATGACCCTTACAGCCCCACATCGTCTTCACCATCACCCCCTTCCAGCCCTGGAGGATTCCAGCGCTCTTTGTCTGTCATCACACACACTCTTTCTCGTCAATCCACTACACACAATAATACCCTTGCCAATATTGAAGAAGAAGAAAGACCCGAGGATCGAAACAACCGACAGTGGAATTCTTCTGATCCTTCTGCTTGGATGTATTGTGCATAAAGCAACCACCAAAAAAAACTAACCCTCTCTTACTACTTTCATCTTTATTTCTTTGCAACACTTCTTTATTTTACTTTTTTTGTTTGATTGTTTTTTTTTATCTTTTGCTTGTTTTCTATATATTTATTATATATATATATATATATATTATCATTTATCATTAATTATTTTCAAATTTCTATGTAATTAATATTTTTCTTTTGGTTGTTAAATATCAATCATTTTTTTTTTCACTTTTCTACTACTTCTTCATCTTCTTCATCATCTTTTTCTTCTCCTTTTTGGTCCCTCGAATTTCCTCTCCTATCAAGGATTCCTTATTATATTATATTTCCTTTATATATATTTATATATTTTATAAACTGTATTTCTTTGAGGAAATATTTCAATGTATAATCCACGTTCCTACTCAATATAAAGACTCAACCCTGCCTTTTATATATACATGTAGCAATAGATTGTTTGTCTGTTTGCTTGTTTGCTTGTATGCACGTATGTTTGAGCTTTGTGTTTGTGTTTGTGTTTGAGTTTTTATTTTATTTTACTGTCTTGTTCTGTGGAAATTTTTTCTCCTGTAAAGCATCACAAAATCAGATACAATACGTCGTACAGAAGCCCATTTCTTGGCTTGAATAGCACTACAAATAAACACACGCACACATAAATAAGTAAGAGAACAGAATGAAAATAAAGTATAGATTATCATGAGTTTCCAGGATTTTTATTTTTCTCGATTCCAAAAACGATAAAAAAAAAAGAAACAAACTTAAAATAAAGTAAAATAGCAAATTCACTTACTTTGTGTAGTTTCCCAGGAAATCCCGTTTCTCTGCCACAGTCAGAGATTGTTCCGAAACTCCAGTCACTACTCTGATGGTCCACTGCATACTCTCGATTGGTAGGAGCTGCGAGAGCGACCGTAGTAGAGACGCGACGTCGGGTACGATCTCCCATTGATAGTAATTCAATAGGCCACAAAAAAGAAGCTCAAAGAAACTATTTCCGGATTGCTTGAACAGGCACAAAATGCGTGATCTATCAAGTCCGAAAACAAAAGCGGAGGATTGTAGTGCGTGTGCTTGTGCTGGAGCTGGTGTTAGTGGCAGTAGTAGTGGTAGTGGTGGTGGTAGTGGTGGTGGTTGTTGTTGTACACCTGACACCTGATTTGAGTCCAATTCGTCCACTGATAAGGTGATACCAAGTAACCGTCGATAGAAAATCAGGACAGCTGCAATTGTATTTGATTCTCTCATCCCAAGTCCTGCAAGACCTGCCTGAAAGACTGAAGGAAGAAGATGGCTCTGTACAAGTGGAATCGGTGCACGGTCCAAAAACGCAGCCACAAGTCTAAAGTAATGTTCAATAACTGTAAATAGAAACAGATATATATATATAAAAGAGAATATAGAGAAAATAAAGAGGAAACAATGGTTATTATTGTCATTTGTTATTATTGATATTATTTCAATTGTTGTTGCCATGGTTATTGTTTCCATGGTTATTATTGATGTGTGCATTTTATAAAAATAAAATAAAATAAGAATAAAAAAATTCATATATATATATATATATAAAATAGTTAATAGAGATTTAAAGGTTATTTCTTTTTTTTTCTTTTGGTAATTTGATGTTTTTTTTTTATTATTATTATTATAGTTACAGTTATTATTAGTATTACTATCAGTATTAGTATTTCTATTGTTATTATTACTACCAGTGCTAGCACTTCTACTACTACTATTCTTAGCAATAGTGGTAAAAGTATTAAAATTAATATTAATATTAGTATTAGTATTACCATCAGGAATGTCTCCAAATGAACATTGGTCAAGTCTGAGAAAAAGGGACGAACTTAGTCGTTCGACTAGCCCAAAGCATGGTGGAACACTGTCGGTACCCTCGACTGTGTATTCTTTTATAATCAGGGTGGCTACCCAGAGATAGATACTCAGGCCACTCTTCTCAAACACATGTACGATACGTTCCATTAACTGGGGAAGAAATGGGCAGAAATGAGATTTGTAAGATCGGATGGCATTCTCAAACACTCTGCACAGACTGTCCGCAAAGCTTTTCACGGTTCCTAGATTCCCAAAGCACAAATCAAATACCGGCCAAATATCTCCTAGGAAGTCAACACAAGGGTGGGGTAAGTTATTGGGAATCTGGAGACGCACGATATCAAAGTATATTCCTATTTGCGACAGGAGATCTACAAGTAAGAAATATATAATATTAAAATTAAATTGAGTTCAATTGAATTGAATTAGATTCCATTGAATTAAAAGTGTGTCTATACATATATCATCACGGTCTCAAATTACTCTTTAGATACTTACCTCCTGCCTTGGTGATCTCCTTGTGACACAATATAGCCTTGTCCTTGGAGACAATGTCATGCAAATCTTGAGCCAATGGCAAACAAAACAATTGTAGTGTACTGTACACTTGAGTCGTCGGCAGGACAGCCAGTACATGCGCTACTGCTTTTGTTACCTCGAATGCATCTTCAAGAGACAATGATCGAACTATGGCAAGATAAAATAAATGTAATTGGGCTACATAGTCTACCAACAGCTAAACAGGATAAAAAAAAAGTAAATATATGAATAATATCTTATTAACATAAAGATAACCACAATAATCTTTGATAAAATATTACCTCGCTGCAGTCTTTACAGAGATACTTGAGTGCAAGTGCACTGGCAGCTACAACTTCGTCATTTTGGAAACCAGCCGAAATGAAGTTGAGTTGGTAGATGATATATTCTGGATGAAGACGAGTCCAGAACGAGTAGCGGGAGATGACCAGGGTTGCTGCGTAGCGAGTCTTGGGATGATCGGGGATTATTGACAAGAGTTCCATGATATGAGGCATGACCTGATCTTCATTTGCCGGTACTTCTGAGCCCATGGCCCTCAGAGAGAATATAGGGGCCTCGATCTCTTGCCAACTGACACCACCAGCCTGGTTGTTCTCGAGCATTACCATCACCTTCTTTAATCGGCTGAGCGGCTTACTCAGACACCTTTGTGGAGACAGAATCCGGCAGCAGTCCTTGAGTGTGTCGCCCATCTGGTGTCGAAAGTCTCTAAAGTCGTCTCTGTCCTTGGCAGTCCAGCTCGCCGTAGATTGTGGATAATGTAGGTGGCAGATAAGCGTGTCAGCGAGGGCGTCGTAGTAGCAGTAGAACATCGAGACGTCCTGGTGTTCTCGCCACGACACCAGAGCCGTGGTCAACTCAGACCAGAACTTGAATGTCATCTGGACAACGTCGAGGTCGTCGTGTGCCGTGCACTCTGCCACACCGTCCAGAATGGTGCAAAAGTAGTCTGGATACCTGACCACCAGTGGTAAGTATGCCTCGCCAGCCTCCACAAATATTCGGCAGAATCCACGGATCTTGTCTGTGTTGGCGTCGGACTTGGCGTCCTTTAGGTATCTGAGAATCGTTGCAAAGTAAGGGTGGATCGTCTTGATCATCGATCGGGACTTCACCAGCTCTTTCTTGGTTTCGTGGATCATCTCACACACCACGTCTGCGCACACATCAAACAGGTCCTCGCTCGCAAGCCCTCTGAATGCAACCCCAAGTAATGGGCTTGCTCTCAATAGCTGTGTTTCCACATTACCTGTCCTGAGCCAGCTACAAAGACAGCGCAATAGGCAATCTTGCAAATCGATATTCCCTTCTACAAAAGGTAACATACACAAAAATGTACATGTGTATACAAATAAATTATCAAATAAATGTATATTTTGTCTATCTCTCTTTGTGTGTGTGTGGATAATTGGGTACACAGATACATAGAGAGGAAGGTAGATATATATATATATATATATATATTGTTATTATTAAAGAAAAATAGCTTACCACTAATATCCATATATGATAATAATAATTTTATAACTTGCTTAGAATTCTGCTTTACCAAGACATTACTTCTTTCTTGAAACTCTACATCCTATTACTCTTATCTTTATAAACTTTAACTGTATTTTATATATACATGTGTGTGTGTAATAATAATGATAAAGATATATTATATATATAAAGGTTTCTAAACTCACCGAAAGTGGTAATCTACTATTGCCACTCATTTCTTCTGGCAAGACTTTTAGGAATTCGATCAAGACAATGTGTGACTCTGGAGACTTTCCGAACTTCTGGACAATATCCTGTACAGGATACTTCCAAGAGGTAATTTGGATAGCCAGGTCAGCCACGGCTAGGCAAAGTTGGATCATAATTACTTTGGGCCCTGATATTGAAACCCAAAGTAACTCTACAAGTGAATCTCTAAGATCCATTTGGGTGGGATGATCTAAATCTCTTAGATCATATGTCACCTATAGTGTACATTAGCGAAATGAGAGACAATAAAACAACGATAGCAATAATGATAATGATAACGAGAATAATAGGAAAACAGATAGCGGACCTTTTGTCTAAAAGTCTGTGCGGCAAAATGTTTTGTTTCAATATTTGTGTCTTGGGATCGTAAAAGATAATCAGCAATTGTCCATGCTTCTGGCTTGTTGTAAATTATGTATGCGGATGAGCATGAGAATTATATAATCACAACCAAAATTCTCAATATCTTACTATTACTAAACACTCGCCTTCTCTACCCTTCCTCCCCCCCTTTTTTTTCTCTTTTCTTTCTTACCTGCTTTTGAAAGTCTTCTAACCAATTGTTGGCATCTTGTCTTGATTGCACATTGGTGGCCGAGTACAATAATGAAAGAGCTTCCAATACTTGTGCGACTGATCCAATCGACATTTGCTAGCAAGACAAAGGGAATCTCAGATGAGCTTCTTCGCAGGTTGAAATCAACGTCACAGTCCCAATCCCCCTGGATGAAAGAGGTCCATTTACGGGATATTTTCATCTTTTGTATATATATATATATGTATGTATGTATGTATGCGTGTATGTATACCTATGTGTGTGTACGCTTGCATGTATATATGTATGCATACATATGTAAATATATACATATAATGCATATAATACATACAGTACAAAATGTGATAAAAATCTGTGTAGCTTCAAAGAGATTTTAAGATGTAATCATCTTTCCCTCCCCTTTGCTTATATTTTCTTCTTTACCAAGTATATATATTATATGTGGATATGCGTTTCTCAATTCTCGCACATAACACAATGATATGGATTGCTGACTCTTTCTTAATTTTAAACTCTTGTGATTGAGTAGATCGAGATAGAGAGAGATATACATAATTAAGCTTACACATCCATGTATACGCTTATTAATGGCTGGTCTTTAGATCCTTCACCAAAAGAATTTTAAAAAAAAAAGCGGCGAAAGAGGGATAGATTGAGGATAAAGGAGAATTCGATGGTATTTTCGATGAGAAGTAGGATTTCCCACATTATGCTATTGATCGATTATCCAACTGACAATATTAGACAAAATAAGATAAAATATAAAGTAACCAATAGCCTGGTGTGAATTGTATATACTTACTGTTAATTACTAAGCATATTTGCTTCCTTTTTTTTATCATTATTTTTATTAAAAGAAGGTCTAGTATATATATGTATATTCTTTAAAGGTGTCTATCTAAAGAAAGAAACAGAATGAAGATTGTTTTTTGAAGAAGTAAACGAACAGATATCTTTCTCTTTTTTGTTGTTGTTAATGGTTTTAATTTAGATCTTCTGGTAATATATATTTTATCTACATGGAAACTTCTCTATCTATGATACAGATGAACCAACTCTTCCACAGCGTTCATATGTCTCATCCTGGAGCATGTACGCTGGTTTGAATCCATCTCCTGATTCATTTCGTAGTTGTGGATTGGGGTGTGTGTTTTCCATACTTCCTAAAGAAGTATAACTTGTAGATTTCCCGAATCATATTAGACCCCATGTAAGTTCACGCACTCTCCCACTTGCCCTCTTGCACTCTTGTGCATAGGTGTGTATATCGTATTAAAGATCAAAGGTTCCCCCTCCTTACCCTACTTCACATCCTTCCTTTCCCACACCCCTTCCAAGAAAACAAATAAATAAATAATCCAAAACTCACCCATAATCATAAAGAGAACAATATGGTATCCGCAGCTTCAACAGGAAACCCCAGATATCTTTATAGGTCCAATCGATGATTGGATGGACACGCATGAAATCTGGCCAACCCTTGTCGGTCTTGTTGAAATGAGTCAAGGTTTCTAAGATATATATATACGCACATTGTCAATTATTACTTTTGATCTATTAATAATATGTATGTACATATAAAATTAAATTTACCTGCGTATGGATCATTGCGTCGAATTCCTACAAAGATTGCTTTTGGACTTGGAGAAGAGCAACTGAGAAATTCTTGAAGTGCAGGACGCATAGGTCCAGGAATTGCAATACAATCGAGGTGGTATCGACGAGTACACACATTCACAAACGCATCCACATGAGGAAATGGGTTTGGGCATGTCACAAATACTGTCCTCAGATGCTGTCTGTCCTTGTGTAAGCGAGACAGGACTGCGACAACGAGATGAAGTAAGACAGTACAATCCTTGCCTCCATTAAAAGACAGAGCGGTTGCATCTAGACTTCAAGACATTGAAATGTATATACATGTATATAATGATGATACAGAAAGAAAGAAAGAAACAAAGAGAGAGAGAAAAAAGATACAAAGATTAATACATTATGATTGATTTGCTTAAAAATAAAATAAAGTAAATGTATAAAGGTAATGAAATTAATGGTTAAATTCATTTAATGAATGGTTACTTTTGTCAACTATTTTCTCGTCTTTTTGTGTATATATATATATACATATATTACCCATAAGTTTTGTAGGTTTGTTCAATTACACTCAATGCTTCTTTCACCTGAGGTCCCAAGGTATCGTCTGAGTCAGCAAATTCGTAGACTGTACGTTCAATATAGCCAAAGTCATATTTGTCCTTTGTTTCCAATACGGGATCCACTTGTCGAGTTGTACATCCATCGTTGTTAAGTTTTGTGGTTTGGATAGAATAGTTAGCTGTCATTGCTAAAGGGAGGGAGAAAGAAGAAAGAGAGGGCAAAAAGCTTATAGTAATATAATAGTAGTAATAGTGTGTATATTGATGACAGTAATAATTGTAAAATTGTTAAGAAATATATAAAATAGGGTCAATCCCAATTCAGTTCTCAGTTCAGTTCAGTTCTCAGTTCAGTTCAATTCAGTTCAATTCAGTTCAATTCAGTTCAATTCAGTTCAATTCAATTTTTCTGTTACTTTTTTTTTTTATTTTTATAATATATTTTATGTTGACGGTGTCTCTAATTTTCTGGGGAGAAAGAAAATATGAATTTTCATTGTCCTTTTTGGTCTTTCTATCTATCTCTCTATATCTCTATCACTACCTATATCTCTGTGTCCTTTTAGTGTTTAATGCAAAGAGAATGGTAATGATTATTGGTATTATATTCTTATTATTTAAAGACGTGTATGTAAGCAATAACTTTCTTGATAGTTCAGTAATGATAAACTATATATATATATATATATAAAAGGATTATTGGTAAAAAGGTCGAGTTACATAATTTTAACATGTGAATCTTGTACATTTATTGAATGGGCGGGGTTCTCCTTTGAATTGGGGGAAGTGAGAGGGGTGTCAAAGAAGAAAAAGAAGAAGAAAGGGTTCAATATTTTATTTTTATTTTTGTTCCTTGGTATTTTGTCCTTGATCCTTGGTTTCTGGTCCCTATTTCGGCTAATACAGCCAAAGTTGACAAGAGTAAGTAAAGTCTTTTTGAGCCTAGGTTTTTTTTTATCTCAAAAGGTCTTTAATTAAAATGCAAAATTAATGATAGTAATAATAATAGTAACACTTTGGGAAAGAGAAGAAAGACGAGGGGCTGGAGGGGGTGGTAAAGACTTGAGAAAAATGAAAGAAAGAAGAGAGAGAGAGAGAGAAAGACAGCAATATGTTTGTTTGAATAATTGAATAATTGAATAATTGAATAATTCTGGGTTGTGAGGGCTGGGTATTTTGGGTTACTGTGTATCGAATGGGTCTCGAAAGATGGTCTTTTTTGAAATTCCTGGATACGTATCTATGCTCTTTACATCAAAACGAAAGATAATTATGAATAATAATCCTCTACTACGCAACATGCTGTCTCCCTCTTTATTCTTTTAATTCTAATGATAACATTGTATTGCATTATATTATATTGAATTATATTATATTATATTATATTATATAGACTAAGAAAGCCACCTGAATCCTGATCGTACCAAATTGATAACCCACTCACCTGGTCAGACTGCCTGCTTTAGTAAGATGCTGTCAGTCTAGTGCTGTTATAAACCCACCGCACAAACACACGGTACTCCTGCTTTGTTTATCAAAAAAAGTGTCATTCTTGATTATAGTCACCTTCCTTATTATTGTTAGTATTAGTATTAATAAAGGAAATGATAATAGTAATAATAGTAGTAATAGTAATATATGTTAGGGTCCGCGTCCGTGTGTATATAGTATGCTCTAGTACAATACAGTATAATATAATATAATGTAATATAATACACTATAATATAATAAGGAAGATTAAAAGAAAAAAAAAGGAAAAGATAAAGGAAGACTAGGAGGAGAGGGTTGCCTAGGGGTAGGTGGTCCAAGCGATCACCGAATAAGAGCAACAGACCAGGCAAAACACCAGAAAATTTAATTATCTAAAAGTAACAAAGTTCCACTATACATTACACACCACACACCACATGAAATTTATCGATTTACTTTTTTGCTTACGTCTATGCTTAGGCCTATGCTTATGCTTATGCTTATGCTTATGCTTATGTTTATGCTTATAGTTTTTGTTTTTGATTTTGATTTTGATTTTGATTTTGATTTTGATTTAATTTGATTTCAATTGATCGGATCAATTGTCTGCAGGTACACCGTTTTCTTTCCTTCTTCATCTTCTTCATGTTCTTCTTCTTTACTCCTTGATTGAATGGAATGGCTCCTTTTTGGTGGGGAAACAGTTTTTTATTTTCTTTTCTTTTTGCTTGGCATAATACACGTGGAGTGATTATTTGCCCAACCTCCACCCTTGATAATAATACTATTACTATTGAATATATAGAAAGATAGAAAAATAGGTATATATCAAAAGATCATTGATTATACAATATAGTTAACCAGTACATACATACATACATATATATATATATATATATATATTAGTTGCTCATTACAGCCTAGAACTTGTAACTATAATAATTATTATCAAGTGCTCTTTTTTTTTCTTTTATTAAAAAAGAAAGCAAGAGAGATTTTGATCGTTATCTTGTCAGGTACGACGCTTTGTTCGTTTGGACTGTCTAATTGAATGATACTAATTTATAAGCACAACAATAATCAATAAAGATGTGCAATATTGCTCATTGCATGCTTCAATCAAGGCAAATAATAATAACAATAGTAATTTAGGCTCAATAAAGATAAAGACATACATAAATACATACTTTATATATATATATATATATATATATAAAAGTATATGTACATATATCTATTTATGTATATATATGTATATAATCCTGAATTTGTTTTCAGAAAATAATAATAGAAAATAAATAAGAACAACTAAAATAGGTATTTTTTAATCCTATTTTATTTGGATAGACTTGATATCTTCAAAACCAGAAGCATGTGTTTTGAATAAGTAAGGCAAGGCAGGCTGTATTGATATTTTACACATCTGTGCGTTTTTCTTTTTTTTTTATTATACTTCTTTAGCTATAGTATGTTGGACCACAAGGTACCTTATGAGCCACATGACTTTTACAACCACAAACATATTTTGTAATATTATTAATGCAATAAAGGAATAAAGAGAATTTTGACGAAAGAACAAGACAAAAGAAGACGAAGGTCAAAATAGGTACAAGACTATTAAAGTAAATAGCTAATATCAATGTTCGATGGTATTTGAGTGTATTTTATGATGTATAGTGTGTAGTGTGATCTCGATCGATATCAATGTATTGTTGACAAGTATACTGACAATCTAATTGACTGTATAATTGTGTGTATGTATGTATGTATGTATGTATAGATGTGTAGATGTGTGTATAAATATTTATCTATCTATCTATTTATTTATTTACTTATTTACCTTATGCTTTCCTGGTCAGAATTGTGATAAATCACAAAAAACCCATTTTCTCTATCCTCAAACATATATATGTATGTTTTCTTTTTTCTTATTTTTGGCCAGTTAAAATGAGGTCAATTCTACTGTAGATGTTGATTGGACCACAAAATCGAAAAACTAAAAAAAAAAACTAAAAACAAGGCCAAAGAGAATGAAGGGGAAAAATATATATAGATAGCCAGTTAGCTAGATGGCTAGATAAATATGTCGATTTCATAATAACAACAACAATAATAATAATAATAATAATAATAATAATAATAATCATGATAATGATAATGATAATAAGCTCCTCTATTTGTATTTGTAGTAATATTCTAATTTGTACGTATGATTTTAATAGCTGTATAATAGACCGTTTGAATTAATTAGGCTTGGAACTATTATATTCTCTCTGCAGAAACTCAAGTCGAGCTCTCTGTACATACATCAATAGATATAATACTGACCATTATTCTCATTATTTCTATTACTTGATTACTATTATATCTATAGAGACATTATATTGTCTATATACAAAGACATGAACATGATTTATAATGATGCTTCTAAAACAGCTGCAAAACAAGGACTCATTCCTTGTGCTTTACCGCAGGAATAAAAAATAAAACCCTAATGCACAACCCAGAGTATTCAAATTTTTGTTTTTTTTTTCTATTTGTTTATTTATTTATTTATTTATTTATTTATTTATGTATGTATGTATGTATGTATGTATGTACTTACTTATTTTTACTATTAATTGAAAAAACCCCAATAGTAAGAGTAATAGTAATAGTAATAGTAATAATAGAATCGATCAAAAGCTTTCAATTTCTTTTTTTTTTTTTTTTTTTTTTTTTTTAAAAAATCTTTTATAAAAATATAAACTTTTATAAACTAAAACCTTCCCCCTCTCCTCTCCCTCTTCCATTTCTATTTCTAATTTCTATTGTTAGCTGTTATATTCAGTACACTAATACACTAATACATTAATACATTAATACCTCTTGTCATCTTTCCTACTAAAAACTAAATACCCAAACCCAAATCCTCACCCAAATCCTAACCCAAAATCTCAACAGCCAAAATAGCAAGAGAAAAAAAAATCTTTTTTAACAAAAAAAACAAAAGCCCTCAAATAATAATCAACTATCAATTATCAATTATCAACCATAATGAAGTGTATGCCTACTACCTTCCCACAAACATATTACTCTTACACTGATTACCCTTACGACGAAAGGACTATTCACTCGCAACAAATCCCATGTCTCAACGAATTTGTGGATAATGAGAACCAATTACCAACCCTGGCAGAGTTCCTGACTATCATTGACGATTACCTGAACAACCTGAGTCCCAAGAAGAGAGACAAGGCGCTTGTAGACGAAAACCGATATTTTCTGATCCAGCAGGTCCTCAAGGATCCCAGAAATACTTCAATCTCAACAGCCCAGTTTAGGTTCTGGGTCAAGAAGATGTTTACTGTCAAAAAGGGTACAGCAGACACTGTATGCCATGACAACAAGCCTGTTGCGATCAAAGAAAATATTTACAGTATACTTGTCAAAGCTCATCAGGATGCACACCATGGTGGTCGAGACAAGACTTCAGCATTGGTAAGAATTGAAATGGTCATATGGTCCAGCCCAAAAAAAGAAATATAGATCCAATAAACTAATCTTTCTTTATGTATAAAAGGTGAGAAAACAATATTCCTGGATTCCAAAGGAGTTGGTCGCTAGGTTTGTCCGGCAATGTCCATTCTGTATAATCCGTAGAAACGGTGGCCATAGTCCAGGTACATGCGCTCCAAAGACACCCAGTCCACGCACAGGTTATTCGGCCAGAAACAGCGTTGGGTTCGACCCAATGACCTCAAGTATATTCACACCGTCTATCAGCGACCGGAGCGAGATCTACTCTGGGCAGTCTCCAGTCTGCAAGACCGGATACCCTCCTTCATCAAACTTCCCTACCACACCCAATTCTTCAACCCTATTGCGCCCTTTTTATGAAAATTTTGTCTACCAGAATAATGACGAATATCTACAAACCTATTCATACGGTATACCTGTCCATCATTCCCACCTTACCCCTCCTCCTCCCTCCTCCTCTTCCCACTCTTCAGCACAGACATCTCTCAATTCGACAGACTACACACCCAACCAGAATTACCAGTCTGTTGAAAGCCATCAATCCCCCCAGCCCAGCCAGAAAAAGCAATACCAAATCGATAATTATCTTCAACTTCAACAATCCAAGCACTACTGCCAACAACCTATGCAAGAATGGTACCAATCATAGCTATTCTTTTCTATTTTCTCTCTTTTATATATATATATATATATTATTCTTATTATTTTGTTCTGTTCTACTCTGTTCTGCTCTGTCCTTCTCTGTCCTGCTCTGTTCTTTTCCGTTTTTCTTTTTCTTTTTTTTGTAAACAGTCTTTCTTTTATAATCCTTTTTTTTTGTTATATTTCATTTAATAGGATTCTGTAAATCATTATGCCAATCAGTCATACATAAACATCTTATTTTTTTTTATATCTATCTTTCTTGCCTTTTCCTTTTTCCCTTTATTTATTTATTTATTTTTACTCGAGATAATTTCTTCTGTTCTAAATGCACAGAAAGACAGACACACAGACAGGCAGACAAACACAAACACAAACAAACACAAATACACATACAAATACACACACAAACATACGTATATATGTACATATGTACATAGGCTACATACAGACACATACAGACAAAGTTTGTGATTTGACGAGATATTTCAAGGATTTCAGCAGTGCGTAATAGATTGGATTATGTACTGTGAAGCATATTACAGCAAATTTTACTTTATATATATTTGAAAGATTATTACAAAACCCTCTATCCAACATTATCTCTATTTCTCTATTTCTCTCTTTCTCTCTCTATTTGCATACAGATACATACAGATACATACAGATACATAAATGTATGTATTCCTATCTTTGTCTACCAATCTTACTTATCATATGAAACCTACAAATGATTATTGCTATTATTCTTATTATTTATATCAATAAAAAAACAATACCAATAATAATATCGGTAATCATCGTCAGTATCTCACAAGACACAAAATTAGTAGAGACTATAGGCTGTAAAGTCTCTGCAGTAAGAATACGGTGCTGATCAGATATACAAAATTCAAAATAAAGAAATCAAGAAACAAACAAAGAAGAAAAGTATATGTACATGTTTAAACCTGTGCGGATTGTGTGCTTTTACTTTACTGCGGTCATCTTACATGATCTGCACTAGTCATTGTTATAGAAAGACAGCATTGATTACTTTGTACTATGTACTGTGTGCTGTGTTCATATGGGTATTTGGGTATTTGGGTTTTTTAACCTTTATATTTATTTATTTTCGTTCTCTTTCGACTAGCCAAGATTATATGCAATTCACCGAATTTCTTTATATACATATATCAATGTTAGTGTTAGTAGCGTTATTATTTGGAAAGGCTCAGTACTGATGTGTAATACTGCTTCGATTGATAATAATAATAATAATAATAATAATAATAATAATAAAAGAACTAATAGCAACAGGCCTTGTGATTATGTACTTCTTGGACTTATACGCACAACAGAGTCATAACTTCATATTCCTATTCTTGTTTATCTCTTGATAATTATAGAAAATCTCACACGCCATCGAGTACAATCACATTAAACTAACTTTTTGTTTAATAAACCCTTTATATTTAATGCAATCATAATACTAGAGCAAAAGTGTATATCTACATATACATGCACATATACATATACGTACACATATACATTCATATTCTTCTAATTCATTTAGTTAATATTTGACTTTATTATTAATACAACAAAAGAAAGTATATACTCATGTATAGTCTATAAATTGAATTCTTTATCTCTCTGATTCTTTATCGGTTTTTATCCGAGTATTAGTTAGTATAGCCAAAAGAAAGCTTAATAAATAAATAAAACCAACGACTACGCCTCTGCACAAAATATTGTATACACACACACATAAAGGCATGTGTAGCGTAGGTGTTTTTTTGGACTCAACAAAAGATCACTCGACACAGTGCTTCAACACCAGAAAAAAAGGTAAATAAATAAATAAATAAATAAATCAACTAAAGAAGTTCTACAATAGACAATATGTACAAACAAACACAAGCAGGCACAGGCACAGGCACAGGCACAGGCACAGGCACAGGCACAGGAATAGGCACAGGCACAGGCACACTCATATAAATCTTACCCACACTAACGCACTAAACACACCTACGCACACGCACACATACACAGAAAGAAAGAGAAAGAAAGCGAGAGAAGAATATATGATTTTGTAGAGATAGAAAATAAAGCAAATAAACTTTACGATTGAATGACAGAAACAGATCAACTGAATTATACTAGAATTTATATATATATTTCATATATAAATATAAGGTTGGTTGTTAAGAAAAACTATAGATAAACGATAGAATAAAATAGAATAAAATAGAGTGTAATTGGGGTTTATTGTTTATTATTTGTAGGCTGGAATAGATTGACAATGCGTGAGAAATAAAATAAATGGGTAGATGACTAAAGGGTGTGTGTGTGTATGTGTGACAAAGATTTGCACGGGCTTTAATGTTCCTCAAAGTTCAAGATGGTCAATATTTTTATATACATATATATATATTTACTTATTTAATTGCTAATCCTATTTCTATTAACAGTTAGTCATTGATATGATAACATTTAATGCTAAACAATAGGCTTAGTTTTTTTGTTTCAATATCGATTATATATCAATTATGTAAGTAAGTAAGTACATTTCTCTATGTGGATCAGCAAAGTTTTTTCTTTTTCTTTTTCTTTTTCTTTTTGGTATTGCATTTAATTGTGCCTTACACAGTCCTACATGAAAGAGCAATATATTTATAATACACATCTATCGATCAAATAGAACCTTAACACAACCAATCTCCCAACTATACGCTATACAGTACAACGCTATATACACACAGGTTACTTTCCTAAAAGCACACCATTAATACCACACCAACCGCAACAAATATTATTATCATATTGATTTAAATAATTGACTTGCTCTTATCTATCTATCTATATTTGATATTTTATTATTCACTTGCTTTTGAAAATCACCAGTACTTAAACAACCTATATACAAAATATTCTCACCCATCATATAAACAACATTTGTACCATAAAAAAATTAAGATTCATTGATTGTATTATTACTATACTGATATCGTCACTGACAAACCAAACCAAATTAAAACAAATCAAAACAAAATAAAATTCAAGTGAATTCAAGATCAATATTCTTTAAAGTTGTGCAAGATTGGGTGTCCTTTGTTATTGCCTTCTTGTAACTTTTAGTCGATTATTTCTTATTTCGTATTTCATATTTTATTTTACTTTGTCCCACTAGTGATTTATCTCTGTGTACATCTTCTATATATACATATATATAAATCTAAATGTATCATTGTAGGACTACACAAATTATCTTTTGCGCTCAAGCATTATTTGTTGTGGCTATATCGTTCTTTCCCTACCCCCCAAAAACACACGCACACACACACAAAATACACAAACATGAATACACAGAATCTTGTTTAAATCTCAAACTATTGTATTATTATTGTTCTAGCTTTAAGGTTCTAGACTATACAAATGTATATATATATAAGAAATAATTCTTTTGATTCTTTATTATTGATAATATCTATAGTATTTAATTGTCACTTGAAGTATCTTTAATAAAAGTCTATATCTTCCACACCTTCCATTAATTATACGTATGTATATATATATACGTGTGTGTGTGCATTAAAACGTTTCAGTTTATTATTTCCCCTTTTACACAAGAGCAGAGGGGAGTATAATACGAGATTCGGTGTTTACATCAGTAAAATTATTTGTGCTATATATTAAGCGGCGCATTAATAAATTTAAAGATGCGCATAAAATTTTATATGCATATATTATTTGTCTTATTTATTCAGCGGTGTTTAATATAATGTTTAAGAAAGCGCGAATACTTAAAATACAAAAAATATTTGCGTTTTATAACGATTTTTAAATGATAAAAAAAAATGAAAGGGGTGAAGGAAGGGGATCAAAATATCTGCAACTTGTAAAGTAATGTACCATATTTAGTTACTCTTTTAATTATTCTCTATCTGTTTAAAAAAAGATTGCGAAGAACTGGATATATGAATTATGATACTTCTACAAGGTCAAGTAAGAAATCTATTGGAGGTTTTCCAAGATGTTTAGCAGAAAATAATAAAAAGTACAGTTGTAAAAAGAAGCAATATAATGTAATAATTGTGCAATGAGCTCGATTCATGATTGCATCGAGATACTGTATTTGTTGAGCATATCATAAATCATTTGGATGTCTTTTGATCATTTCAAGTATCTTTTTTTATCTGATACCTAATGTTCTTTATTTATAGGTAGCTTTGTACTTCAAACAACATTCCAAACAATCTCCTAAAGAAAAATGGTATGAAAAGCTTGGCTGTAACGATGGTGATGACATTTATGGTAATAAAAGTCCTCAACAATTTGTTTCTAAGTGACAATGGTTTATTGGGCTTTGGATACTAGACATATACATATTCGTATGAATACATTTACGCTTCTCATAGTATCACAGTTTCATAAAAGGATATTCTTTTTCCTTAATAGACAAAATGGGACATATCGTCCTAATATGGGCTGAATATATTGCTTAAAAGTAAACAAGATCTATCAACAACAACAACAACAACAACAACAACAACAATAACAATAACAACAGGAAAAAAAAGCAGCAGGGGAATTGATTTGATTTGAGTGAATTGTATTGGATGGGAAGGAGAGGGGGGAGTTGGAAGAGAGTTTTTAGCCATTGTTTCATGTCATCTAATAACTCACTAGATTACACACATATGTATGTACATATACATATAAATAAAAAGGTTAAACATTTTATTCTCTTTGTTGTACGTTGGTTAGAGGCCAAACACAGTAATCTTTCTTTCTTCTTTTAAGGTTTCGGCAATCATTTTTTATATTTTATTTTTCTTTATTTGTACAGGGTTGATCAAACTCTATACAACTTTCTTGTCCCACGTTACAATGGACTTTACAATGGTATTTAATAAATATGTATATATAAACACACATACATAATATTATATTAATTTATTACTAGCACCAGTATCAGTACTAGCACTAGCACTAGCACTAGCACTAGCACTATAGTTATAATAGCAGTAATAAAATAATACAGTCATTTCATAGTCAATTGAACATTTACAAACAAAAGGTATTAAATGTTGCTTTTATGTACTGAACACAACCTTTTATATATATATATGCATATTGGAAGGTATACAATACAAGATAATAAAAGAAAAGAAAATACATATTGACTCTTTTGACTGCGTGCACATTGTTACCTTTCTGGCCACTCTATACAGGGGAATGAAAAGTCTAGTGGGATATACTCAGGTTCAATGATTAAATTAAATAAAGCCAGTTGAGCTGGATAGTGGGTAAAATTTAAAGAACAAGGTTTTGTTAATATATATATGTATATATATATATATATTCAACATTCTGTAAAATAATTTGACAATTACCCTAAATTGAATAGCTTAATAGACATATCACCTTTGTCACTTTTGTCAAAGTAAATAAATATAATGATATGTAATGGTTTCACAGCATTCTATATATGAGTATTCTATGTAGCTTTAATTCAAGAAAGAAAGAAAGAAAAAGGGTCAAAGAAGCAGAGAAGAAGAGTAAGAATCAAAATTCAGCTGAATTCAATTGAACCCAATTTTATGATCTTTGATATCGGTCAATACATTTTACTACCACAATTCAGAAATGTCAACACAAAAAAAAATACTGGAGAAGATTTCTGTGAAATGATACTTAAAGGGTTCTGGGGAATATATGTAGTAAACATTTGGTGTAAACGTGTGTATGTAAAATGTGTTGTTATTTTTCAGTGACCTTGTGTCTCCTTGGAAGAACTCCAGTTGGTTACATCCTTGTTTTTTGGGTTTTTATTTATCTATTTATTTATATGTTTCTGGTACACTGCACTGCACTATACTGCACTGTACTGTACTGCAATGTAATGTAATGTAATGTAATGTAATGTGCTCTTATGTTTCCATTTTACACTTGCACTTTATATACACTTATGATATTCAGCATCATTCCACACGCTGCAAATCATGTATGTATATAATGTGCAATGTGTTTTATGTAGTTTTGGCTGTACTTTCTTTTATAGTAAAGTGGGACAAATGGAAAACATTGTTATTTTGTAAAGCCTAATAAATATAAGCCTTTTATATATTTTTTATTGCATCTGAGATTTGGGGGTGCACGGTGCCGGAAGCTCGCCCACTAAAACACTAGCGAGGTTTTCTTTTTAAGACCATAAACAGAGAAAGCATGTGTGCATGTGTGCAAGTGTGCAAGTGTGCAAGTGTGCAAGTGTGCAAGTGTAGTTTAGCATGTGATGACTCTATGCATCGATGAACTTTGGGGGGGTATTCAATCTTTTTTATTTTTTTTTGTGTGTGTGTTTTTGTGATTTTTGTGCTTGTGCTTGTGCTTGTGCTTGTGTTTTTATTTGTATTGACGCCTGTAGACTGTGGCATTGGCCTCTTGGAGTAACACAGAATGCAAGCTTCTTAGACCTTAAGTAATCAAAAAGAAAGCAGAGAAAGAAAGTAAGGAAACACGAGCTATACCTTTTGCTTCAAACCCTTTCTTACTTTCCTTCCTTCTTTCTCTTTCTTTTCGCTTTCTTTCTCTTCCACTCTTCATTTTCCCTTCTTCCTCTGTACTGCTACTATTAGCTCCCAAACATAAATCCGTTTGTTACTAGCATTTCCTTTGTCCACCCAAAACAAAAACAAAATCAAAATCAAAATCAAAATCAAAATCAAATCAAATCAAATAATATTATAATAAAAATAAAAATAAAAATAAAATAACCTCATCCTCCACCTCCCCCCCCCTCCTTTATTTTTTTTTTAATTCAGTAAAAAGAAAGAAAAAAAAACACCTTTTAATTTCTCTCTTTTCTTCTTTCTCTTATTCTCCTTGCTATTTACACACGTACAATTGTAGAAAGCACAACCAAAAAGCAAAAAGCAAGAGCAACAAACGGGTTATGTCGACAGAGCACCAACGAGACCAACGAGACCATCAAGCTCCCCCAATCATGCAATATCGTAACAACCACATATTCAACCACCGGGGTAGCCAAAGTCCTCAATCTTCAAACAATGATAATGAGAGCCAAGACAAGATGAATGACTATATGGATCTCAACACTGACGAAGCAGAGGCAGGTTCTATCCTCATTGCACTAGCCAACCACTCTAGTCATTCGGGAGGATATGCAGAAAACTACAAGATACGTTCTGTATACAACCACACTCAGAAAATAAAGCAGGAGGAACAGCCACAGGTACAAAAGGTATAGATATATATATATATATATATACACATTTATTAAAGGGGAGGGAGTATAAAAATTGAATAAATATATATATATAGATAGATATATAATGAAATAGTGAGTAAGCGAGTGAGTGAGTGAGTGAGTGAAAGAGAGGGAGGGAGGGAGAAAGAAAGAAAGAAAGAAAGAAAGAAAGACAGAAATTAGACTGTGTGGAAGTTTGTTTTTTTTTTGCTTTCTTTTTCTTGGACTGATTTCAATTCTAAATTATTATTATTTTTTGAAATTCTTAAAGTCCGTTAGTGGTAATTCGATGTCTATTCGTAACTTGCTCGGTAAGTTTTCATGATTAAAATTTTAGTCTCCACTTTCTTCCACTTCCTCCTTTCAACCCTTTTGCTCCCCCCTCCCCAAGCCCCCTTCCCCCTTTTTCCCTACCTTACCTTGCCTTGCCTTACCTTGCCTTCCCCTTGCTTTACACAAACACACACACATGTTTATATATGTATGTATGTGTGTATTCTAATGTCTTTTTAATAAAATGCAGGTGATGAAGACCGAAAACCCCTGGCTTTAACCTCCAATGTAAGCATCCAAATACAAGAACCCCCCCTCTTTTTTTTACTATACTTTATTTAATATGGAAAACCTTAAATAATATCTTTATTTCTTTATGTTTTTGGGTATCTAGTTTGAAAGGGAAGAGAATGATAAGCATAGAATGATCATGTCTCCTGCTCTACCTGTCCACCAAGGCATGGCTGACGGTAAAGACAATCTCTTTTCTCACTCACACGGCCAAAGGGACTTGAATGGTAACCTACACATATATACGGAAATATTGAATGTTTTAATAATAATCATGACCGCAGACACTGACCTTTTATTTACCTATCTATTCATTTACTTACTTCTTTATTTATTTATTTATTTATTAATTAATTAATTTATTAATTACTTAATTTATATATCTATATATTACATGTATATGTGTATGGATAGATTCTTACAATAATGCAATGCGCGACGACAGTGGTATGCAGTTTCATTTATACCTCTAAGAAAAATAAATATTGTTTCGTCAAGGATGCAGGGCTTAACTTCTTCTATTCTTCTCTCTTTAGACAGGGTCCAGAGTACGCACCGATACCGTCCTACGACCCCTGCATATATGGATGTAGCTCAGCACAATAGTCGAGCAGCAGATGGTGTGGAATTCTTACATCTTTTTCTTTTCTTATATTAGCTGTTCTCTTGTTCTTTTGCTATTGCTATTATTTGCTTTTATATACAAAAAACTAACCACAACAATATATAACAACCCCAATTCCCAGGCAATCGCGTGGCTCTTGATTATCATGGACCCACATCAGAATACCACAGAAATCTGGAGAATAATAATTCCCAGTACCCACAAGACATGCGTGGTACAGTTGTCAATGGAAGAACAATGCAACCACCACCACCACCAACACAACAACAACAGCAGCAGCAGCAGTTACAGCAGCAACAACAGCAGCAACAACAGCAACAGCAACAGCAACAGCAACAGCAACAGCAACAGCAACAGCAACAGCAACAGCAACAGCAACAGCAACAGCAACAGCAACAGCAACAGCAACAGCAACAGCAACAGCAACAGCAACAGCAACAGCAACAGCAACAGCAACAGCAACAGCAACAGCAACAGCAACAGCAACAGCAACAGCAACAACAACAGCAACAGTCAGCAGTATCATCAACACATGGAGCTGAAAGGTGTGTGTGTGTGTGTGTGTGTGTGTGCATAATTATTTTATGCGTAATAAATCTCTCGAATAACCAACAGCATCTCAAGTATTCACCAGTATTCTACATGGCAAACTGGATCGACTGATCAATATTCCAGACCACCAAAAGTACACACTAATAGACGCGCTTCAGTACCGGTATGTTGGGCATGAGATATTATCAAAACGCAACACAATTGAGCAATCAATCAATCAATCAAGCACGCACATGCGTGTGTGTGTGCAGTATGTGCAGTGTGTGCAGTGTGTGCAGTGTGTGAAGCGTGTGAAGCGTGTATCCGCGTATGCGTCTATACGTGCTTGTGAGTTTACTCATCATCTTACTTTAATGCAGCCCAATGCACGCGTCGAGCCGTCAAATGGCTATTCGCAGCAGTTTGTTAACATGGTAAGTTGAGCTTAGTAGGGGTAGTATTGCTAACGTAATACTAACAAACAAATAATATTTTAGAGGCAAAATCCGCGAGCTAGAAGAAACGCCCTTCATGCCTACATCAGTTATATGACCTACACTGACTTGTCCCGAAGGCGACCTGTAAGCTATTTAAATACTGTTACAAATTCAAATTCAAATAAGAATAAGAATAAGAATAAGAGTAATAAGCAAACTAGTCAAAATTTATGCGTATATATATATGTATGTACATGCATACATAATTTAATTTAATTTTAATTTTAATTTCTTGTTAGAAGGCTCACAAGCAGCAGGCGGTAGAAATGGCATCTTCTTATCCATCAGGATTTCAGCCTACTTTTGGATACAATGCTCCTGCGCAGGATCCTCAAAACAGGCAAAGTTGGCATGCATACTCTCAGCAATCAAATGGACCAAAGCAGACGGTTGTGCATGCAGCTGAAAAGGTAATATAGATTTTTTAGCTTAATATTATTTCTGTCCCTCACCGACTGACTGCAAGTCCATGCAGCCAATGCGGTCTGCAATGTGGCAACCTCATCATCAACACTCACAATCGATGCCTTCGTACCAGCCCCTTCCATATGACCAACCCAACTACAATGGGATGGATATTGACCGTCGCAGCAGCTCCTCCATTCCGAATAGACCTGTGGAAGATAATGGCAGGCCTTATTCCCAAGATTACCATAATCCTAGATTTGAATCAAGGTCTCCAGTAGCTCCCGTTCGACACTCTCCAATGACTCCTACCCCAGGACCACCGCCACCGCCACAACCACAACCACAACCACAATTGCAATTACAATTGCAATCGCAGCAGCAGCAGCAACAACAACAATTAAAAAACGAACGTGTGAATAATATCCCTCAAATCTACCAAAGGATTCCTTCTGGAACATCAACTCCACCTCCACCTCCACCTCCCTTACTACCCCCATCAGCATCATCATCACTATCTTCATCAGTAGCAGCAACACCTCTACAACCGCCACCGCAGCCACCATTACTACCAGCATCAGGATCAGCAGCACCTTTATTACTGCAACCCCAACATCAGCACCAACACCAACACCAACAAACACATTTACATCATCACCAGCAAACACCACCACCGTTACAACCACAACAACAGCCACAGCCACTACAGCTATCGATGTCACAGCACCAATCCCCTATATCCCCTCATTATCATCACCAACAAAGTCTGCCAAATAATGTAGTCCACCATCCACTCACAGCCTTTTTGCGAGAAGGACCTGAGAACCCGGGTGATCATCACAACCCACGACCATCTTTACCTCCTTGTCACTCGAAATCAACAATGTCTCCGGGATCTGGGCTGTCCACTAATCCTAGCATATTTCACGGTTCATCTTCTTCTCCACTACGAAGTCTGAGGAATGGAGAGTGATAGCCATAACCATAGCCATAGCCATAGCCATAGCCATAGCCATAGCCATAGCCATAGCCATAGCCATAGCCATAGCCATAGCCATAGCCATAACGACTATAATAATGATAATTATAATGACAGTGGTAATTATAATGATAATGTTAATAATAATAACCTTTATTTTGTTTATTTTACTTTATTTATTTATTCTTGCTTTGCTTTGTTTTGTTTTGTTTTCTTCCTTTCTTATGCAACCCTCCCAAAAAACCTTTCAACTTGACAGATAATATTATTATTCTTGTTATTCTTGTTTGTGCAATATATATCTACATGTATATAAACTCAAAGAAAAAGAAAAGAAAAGAAAAGAATAGGGGCAAGAAGTCTTACCCTTTCGATATTTCCAATCCTTGCACATTTTCTATCAACTTTAGTTAGTTTTTCAAACAATCTTCCGTTGTATACCATAAATATCTACTGGCTGGTATTACACTTATATTGTATCAATTGACAATCTTGAGCTTGAATACATACATATACACATAGATATATAGATATATAGTAGGTACATAAAATAGGTGTTCGTTTTTAATAGCAATATAGATAATCATAAGCTTTTACGATAACAATTATACTTCTTTTAAAAAATAAGGTTTCTTTTTCTTTTCTTTTGTAAAACGACTTCATTTTATTTTTTAAATTTATTTATTTACATTTGAATTTTATTAGCAAGTATAGCATATGTATATATAATCTTAAGATGAAGAAAGAATTTGTTTCTTCTATTCTTTTCTCATATCTTTTTTAAACATTTTCTTCTTCTTATGCTATCCGAGGATATTGACAGAAACGATCTTTGATGCTGGTAATCTATTGTACATTTTAAAGACATCAATTTGATTTAATTAGTTTAAGTTATCTCGGTCTCCTTCTTCTATCCATCAAATCCATACAGAAAAATAAAGAAACGGTTTGTAGCACTTACTTCTATGATGCCCTCAGTGGATGTATTAATGTAGTAGCGGTAGTCTTCAACATTTTCAACATAGTGTTTCTCAAGTACACGGCCCTTATGGTGCTTGTTTGTTTTGATATTCCAGATCAATTCACTTCTTTGCCATTCAAAGTTGAATGGCGGTGTACCCACAAGATCTACCACAGCCTGAACCATATCACCTACAACAATGCACAGACACAGGTGATTTAGCAGCTTATCAATACTATACTCTGTTTTTTTTCCTTACCTTCATTAATGCTCTCAATAATTTCCTTTCCACCACTGATGAGAGAGCGAGGAATCTCATGGAAGAATTTGGTAACATCATTGGGGAATGAACGACATTGGTTGCGTTGATCACCAATAGAGACCACTGTCAAGTTTCCGGGTGCGTCAGCAAGCATGGTGAAGGATGAAGTAGTACTCTTGACAGTCTCAATATGACCGTTGAATTCGTAAGCTTTTAAATACATACACACAATGCGTAATGATAATAATGGTAGAAGAAGGTGGGGTTAATTCACAGTATATAGAAACACAGGCCCACAGTATACCATCCACGAGTAAATGGGATAATAATAAGAGCACTCCCACTAGTATTATCGTTAATATTATTTTCTTTATTTCCTTACCGATTGTAAACGGAGGACGTCCTGTCAAACTGAATTTAACTGTTTCACCAACACAAACATCAGGACAAGTCTCAACAGGGGTTATTACAGGGATATCAAGGGCTTCGATCTGCATTGTTGCATCCAGTTTGGGTGCCATTCCAGTACAGCCATGCGAATCGGACACACTCACGAGCTCAATGATGTATTTTCCAGGATTCTCAGCATCGATAGGCAACTTAAGCTCATACTTGTTCTCCATAATGTTTTCAATCTTCTGTATTTTGTGATGTGGGGTCGACTGGTGTTTCAACGCCAGAGTGATAGTAAAGGGAGCTTCTCCCGTTAACAATATCCAGATAGGAGGATCCACAGTATCAAGTTTCTCTCCAACACACAGATTCATATCGTTTCGATTGGGACCAAATCTTATGGTAGGGTTCTCATACACTTCGTGGGTCACAATCAATGGAGCAATCGTAAGAGGCTCGCTGTATCGCTGATCCGAAAGTTGGAAGAATTCGTATGTGTAGTTGCCGCTTCTTTGGGTATTAAGAGGAAGGTGGCTTCTCGACAGGCCAGAGCTAATTCTATCTTTACCAATAAACTCTCTAGTATTACTTCCGGTAGGTATCAGGAAACGATTGTAGAATGCAAAATAAGGAGCATGGCCTACAAAAATAATAGAAAAATAATAGTAATAATAAAAAAGAAAAATCACCACAAACACAGAAAATCGGTTAGAATAATTTTGATTCAGTAGTCAAATAGTCCTGCTTTTTTAGGGGATCAAGCTCTTCTCTTCTTACCATTGAACTGCAAATCAAGTGCATCTCCAGTGCCTTTACAAACAGGAGGATGTATATAACCACCTTGTTCCACATCCTTACGATCATTAGGAATAGACAGCGTAGGTCGGCTAGCCCACTCAATGAAATAGTCTGGTCGGAATACAGTACCCTGACAAATCGAATCTTCCACACTGAGAAGTTCGTAGTGACCAGCCTCGCGTACCGGCAGGGGTTCGTTGGGTGAATATGCAACCGTAGAACGATAATCAGGTCCGTCCAATTCCACATTACGATATGTAACCTTCCAAGGTCCCTCACCTGTCAAACGCAAGGGAAGTTTGACAACCGTGCCTTCAGTAACCTCCACTGTAGTACCCTTGATGCTATCCGCATAGAATGATGCAGTGGGACGATCTTTACGGACATCAATTACTACGTCGCGTGCCTCTAGTTCCTTGACACAATTATTTGAATCTTGAATCTACATCATGACCAAAAAAAAACCAGAAAAGTTAAGTTTAAAAAATATGTTAATTATGATTGGTTTCTTGGGGTCACTGTTACTGTTACTGTTTTTGTTTTTGTTTTACCTTTTCTAAAGAAACAACATATTTTCCAGGTTTGTCTATGTGGGGAATATTGATTGTGTGTTTGTTACTGTCGACAACTTCAGAGTAAGCCTGCTTTCCGAATTTCCAGAAGAGTGTGAAAGGACCAGTTCCGGTCAGTTCGACGTCAAGATTGATATCATCACCAATGCAGGTACGCAGCATATTATTTCCATGGACTGATTTAGAGAACTTTGCGCTTGGTTGAGGGTGTACAATCTGCTTGATGGGTTTGATTTTTGGATCTTGTCTCTTGTAGATTGCATCATCAAGAGAAGTGAATTCGTAGATGTATTCACCACTGTTAACAGGCATGTACGTGAAAATATGACGGGACTGGTCAACCTTCTCTCTTTTGTGCTCAACAACAGTTGGACCATTGGGAGTCTGTTTCAATACTTTGTACTCCAGGTGGAATGGAGGAGCACCCTTGAGTTCTACAATGAATCGCATGCCAATCTCGCTGTTTGGTGCACAATCTGACGGAATCGAGTCGTGGCGGACAAGAGCATATGGTAAAGGTGGTTGGACAACCTGACATGTAGAGGGAAATAGTATATTTCCCTTGCAGTATTTATCAACTACATTCAAAAGCCTGTATTCACCGGTTGAAGAAGCATCGAGGCTGAATTGATCCAGACTAACTAATTTTGTTTGTGGCTCTTGAGGTTTGCTAGGATCATTTTCGGGTGTAAATTGGTAAGTGACATTCCAATCAGGAGAACCTTCCAGTTTGAGTGGGATTTTAACTTTCTCGGCGCCAATGAGAAGTTGGACTGGGTTAGTGGGGCTGCATCCAAACTGAACAGTTGGGTGAGCGTGTACATCAAAGATCTGCTTAACCGATTCTCCAAGCTTCACTTCATTGCCTGCACCATCAATGATACTTATGACAGTAAACTCGTGTCTGACTGCATTTTCAAAGATTAGGTCTAGATCAACAGAGACCCGCTGCTTGGTTGCCCAGCTGTAGTCTGAATGTGCCTGAGGTTGGAAAAACGTTGGATCTGCGGCTTTTAATCCACCAGAAATTTTCATCAGTGGAGAGTCGAAATTATCGGGCTGGACTCTGTCCACAGTGCGCACTTTGACGTCTCCTCCAACACGTCTTATATATGTCACCTTGAACGGAGGAACACCTTCGATACGAATCTGAAGTCTTTCCTTTTCCCCACTACAGTAGTCATATCGTGGCTTTGGAACCAATTGGGCAGTTGGACAAGTGAACACATATGCCTGTCTGTTGTAAAGTCGCACATCTGATCCGTCTTGGCTCACAATGCTCTCAATTTTATAGACACCGGGTTTCTGTACCCGAATGTAATATAGTTCGACACCTTTCTTCTCTTGTCCGACTTCTGTTGCTCGGTACAAGTCTTTTCCTTCGATATGCATAGCTCGGTGTGCCTTTTGGTCAAAATCCATCCGGGACAGGATTACCTTTTTCGGGATAGTGTTGTTGAGCATAACCGGAATGTGTATATATTTATGTCCAATATCTTCTGGAGCCAGGCAGTATACTTCGTCTTGGTAGTTCAATTTTGCGGTTCTAAATAGATAAATGAAAAGTTTAATTAAGCAATATGTTAATATAAATAGTATGCGTGTATATATTGTGCTTTGTTTTGTTTACCCGTATGGAAGAAAGTGAACAATATGTTGACCGAGAATATGAGGTGATTTTGATACAACCTCTTTAACATTCACCATCTTTGCTTTCGAGGCTCCGAGCTGTTCACCAAACATCTCACCTACAGTTAATTATTAGGTATATATATATATATAAACACAAATATTTGTCTCGGTTGATGGACTCTTCTTGCATAATAAAATAAAACAAGTAATAGTAATAATTATAATTTACCATACGTAACACTGAATAAAGTAGTTATAATTGCCATCTAAAAAAAACAAGACGCAACAACCGAAACATTTTCAGACAGCATAGTAAATAAATAGAATTCTCAAGAAGTGTGCCTCACTTACTACAGGGATCTCGAAGATTACAGCATCCAGGGCCATGATACTTAATGAGAGTAATATAGTTTTGAACGTACTGAACTGTAACCATGGGATCTTTACAATCCACAAGGCGATTAGATATGCTACATCGAAAAGCCACCATTTCAGCATAAATCCACTATATTGTTCAGGATAGGATGCCGTATAGGTAATGAAAATATCATATGCTTTTATAGTTTGGAGAAGGACAAAAGCAGAGACTGCATATATGCGTTGCGTTGGAAATGGAACACGATTAGATGGGATGAGGGCTCGATTATGAGCAACGGGTATTGACGAGTCTAGTGGTCTTGGGACTAATCGTCTGATCGGAATTGGTTCTGACATCGTTGAAATGTTTTAATCAAAACTATATGTGTATATGCTTATATATATATAATTATATATATAAAATATACATATATATATATCTATATATATATATTTATATTGAAAACGGTATCAATCGAAGGAGTATGTATATATGCTTAAATATATATATATATATGTATATAAGTAAGAATGTTGATAATCTAAAGAGTAATTCACCTACGCGTTTTTTTTCCTTACCTTTTTATACGCGTGGGTGTCTATTAGACTTGTGACGACAGAGATAAAAACAAAAAAAATGATTAATTGTGTTGGTAGAAGAATTAATCTCCGCGGTACCTTTAATTTTTATTTTATTTTTAAAAATAAAATAAAAATTAAAGGAACATTAAACCGATTATTGAACCATTATTAACTTTATTATTATTATTGGCATCATACTCCTTGAACATCTTTAATTAAAAAGGTTGCACTATAATTCACTGCATTTAGAGCACATCCTTACACTCACACAAACACATACAAACAGATATACCAAGCAAAACTGAATACAATATAATAAGATGTCATTGTGTATTATTTTATTTACTCTATTCTTCATCATCACTCAAAAGAAACTCCTCTATTTGTTCTCTCAAGCGTTCCTGTCTTTCCTTTTCATCGATAATGTGTGTGACATATGGAGGCAAGGATTCTATTGCTGCTTCCTTGTAGTCCTTGAGATCAACTTGACAGCTGTAGCATAGATACTCATTCATATCAATTCCACTTTTAGAGCTATCGCAGCCACCACCGCTACCACCACCGCAACATCCACCCTCTTCAGTTGTTCCACATGATTTGGTAACATCAGGCTCAAGGGATCCTCCTTGTGGTGTTGTTACTGTGATTCTCTTTCGCCACTCATTAATCTTTGATTGATGGGGCCTGTAGATTGGCACACGTATATATACAACTCTTTCCTTAATACATGCACATCGTATGATTTTGTTAGGTACATTTGGTTTACTTACATTAAGCAAATTGCACACCGTCTGCTCAGATCCACATCGCTCGAAGGTGTCAGTTTAGAGGCTGTACGTGAGACAGTGCTAACAGTTGAAGGGAAATCGCGATCCAATGTAGTAATAAACTCTAGATATTTTTTTTTAAAAATTTAGTTTTAATTTTTTCTTTCTTTTTCAAACAGATACCCAGCCGAGACTTATGTTAGAAGACGAGGGTTTACCTTCTGTTAATCTGTCGATAGAAGTCTTTGCGGCCATTCTAGTTCCCCATTGAGTAGGGGCAATTACATGAGCATCTAGCCCATAGTATCGATTGTAAAGCGCAATTTCTTTCGCCAGCATATCCTTCATAGGTCGCATAATCACCAGATCTTTAAAGCTTGCGTTGTTCTCAGCTCCAACATCCATAGGTATGCTGTATCCACGACCTTTACTTGTCATAGAAATCATCTTTATAGCCTGGCGGGTAGAGGAGTCAGCCATGAATATATATGAGCATCTAAAAAATAAATAAATATAAAAAAAGAAAAAGGTTTGCTAATTAGTTAAATTTTAGAATAGAAGGCACATAGACATCTTCAATACCTAAAGAAGAAGGAAAAAACTTACCCTTCACGTCGTGCGATAGAAACTAGCATAGCAAATTTGATGTGCCAATGCAAGTCTTCCTTTGATGTATTTTTGTTAATGTTGGCAAACAAATGCTTCAATCGATCGGCAGGGCTGGTTTTATCAGGAGTTTCTTGGATCAATTGAACGTAATGCTCTAAAAAAACAGGACAGAATAATAATAATAATAATAATAACAGGACAATTGTATCTCTTTAATTCCTATTCATTTCATTTTTACATCCTCTTTTTTGTCTACTAACCATAACCGATATTTCCAAATTCTGTCACTGATTTTAATGACTTGTCGATATGGTGATTGTCGCTGAATTCATCACTAAATACATCTTCTAAGCGATTGGACACAAAGGGAACATCAGGGTATTTCTCTTTCATCAATTTTTGAAGTTTTCCAAGTGTATCTTTCTGTATAGCATAATTTTTCATGATAAGAAGACCATGAATTTTTTTTTAAAGATTTTTGTACTTGATAGTTTACTTTACCTGTTCCTCAAATATTGTTGACTCATCCAAATGACATATCACAGTAGGACCAAGTATCTGCACCTTCTTTTTTTCATGAGGTTCAACTCGTCTGAATTCGTGTGTTAAGTTAAGCATAGCCCTATTCAAATAAACATAGGTATATTAAGATTAATATAATATGTGAGTAAATAAATAAAAAGACGTTAGGGCGTAAATTCAATGACAATTATAATGACTACGGTTGTGATTATGCTACTCCCATATCAATGTCAAAAGAAGTACAAACACCAAATCTTACAGTGACGATGGCCCTCCTGAGCATGCCAAAAGAACTTTTCCTTTGTTTCGGGAAATTGATCGTGATTTGGTGATAATCGATCGGTATTTTCCCACAAAGACGAATGTAAAGCAGACTCTAACGTTGAAATGAGATTATTTCTTTGTGTCTTCATGTCTGGTATGTTTTTAGATAAAGTTCGTACTTGCAGTAATAGGCATGACGAATTAGAACTGTAGCAAGTTCAGTCTTGCATTTACAGCAAGGAATCTTTGTAGGCTTCATTATGATTCCTTATTATTATTATTATTTTTCTTTGATGCAGGAAAAAAAATAATGTCTTGGATTGATCTGTTTTATTTTGAAGTTAAAATAGAATAGAATTTAAAAAAATATATATATATATAAAATAAAAATAAAATAGGGGGGTTTCATCAATTAATATAAAAATAATAATATTTACCCTCGAATGTTTTTTGGCGTGACCGTAAAAACATCTATAGCTTTCCCTTGATGGTAAAACTTGTATTCTTTTTGTGAGTGGAAATTTCAAATGCTGTTTGGAATCAATCATATTCATTCTTAAATCGTAAAACTGCTTCTTCCCTAAAGTCTTATATGTCCACTTCAATAAGTAAGCTGTATTATACTGTTTTTTTAATAGTGGGCCTTTCACAAATTAATTAAGACGCATATTCGTATGTTTATCTTTTAAATATATAATATATATATATAATTATATGTGAAAGAGAAATATTAACAAAGTGGATTATTACGCAGGTTATTTTAATCAGACATTTATAGAAAAGGATTAAGAAGATAACATAAGAATGTAATTCTACAGACATAATCAAGTAGCCCTTTTTATATAAATACAACTGTTTTTAGATTAATTGATTTTTCTTCTTCTAAGCTTTAGTATCGGGTATACAGAAAAATATATATCGTGTCCCTAAAATCAATATAGTATAAATGAGTTGCTCTTTACCTCCAATAGGCTTATGTGACTTTGTTTTCGCGTCATTTTTGGAAATTACAACACTTTTTTTTTTTTTTTTTTTTGGTTTGTGCACATACACACACACACACACTATAGACAGACACAGACACCCATAGGCACACACATTTATAGTAAATTAGACGGGTGGTCAAGGAATACTCGCAATAGAAAATATAGAGCCAAATTTTCTCCCTCCCTCCCTCGTACTCATTATCTGTCTATCTGATTTTTGATATATTTATATTATATATTATATATTTTAATTTCAATTTCAATTTCTTTACCCTTTTCTATTTTACCTTTATTCATTCTTTCTTTTTCTCTCGCCTCTTTCGTCACTAACACGACTACGACTTTAAACACAACCAGCATCATTGAAAATTAAACAATATGGTTGCTGCTGTCACCAAGGATAGCACACAGGAGACGATTTCCACAAATGATAATCATGCTTCTGATTCACAATCGACCCAATCGGACGCGAAAAGAAAAGATCTTAAGTTGAGAAAGCGAAACAAAAAGAAGAGTAAAAAACAACGTGAAGAAGAAGAAGCCAAAAGAAAGGCTGTAAGTAGTAAAATAAATAATAATAAAAAAACTAGAAAGATAAAAAAAAAACAATCGATCAATCAATCGAAAAAAAAAAAGCATGATCGATATTAGTGTTATAGAAAGAAAGAAAGAAAGAAAGAAAGAGAGAAAAGCACACACATACACTTTACATGTAGACTACACGCGTACACCTGAAAACCTACACAAACGCCCTTAAATCGTGAAAGAAAAAGACAAATCAAATACATCTCTTGTTTGAATTCATGTATAAATTCGAAATTATTCGAAACATGTTTATTTTCTCTTCTATATTTCTTCATTTCTTTCTTTCTAGATCTAAAAAGCAAATAAGGGGCAAATAAACTAATCGCATTTTCTGTTGAAAATTTATTTATTTATTTAGAGCCTTCAACAGATCCAACCCAAGGACGAAGCATTAGACGATGTAGAGATTGAATATGTTGTTCAGCCTGTTGACTATTCCGAGTTGAAGAACATGTCGGGAATGGACAATGTTGATGAAGATGTACTACAACAACTGAGTGATGTCTTTAAGCACTTCCAGACAGGAAAAGAAGATGAAGTCGAGGTAAACATCATTATTATTAGTATTGCTATGCTGTCTCTGTGGTTATTTCTTGTACTTGTATGGGGTGAATCAGAGAATCTGACACTAAGAGAAAGAAAGAAGAAAGAAAACAAGAATCGGTACCTTGAACGAGGAAAAATGAGGAGGAGAGAGTTATTTATTCATTTACTTGATTTATCGATTGCTAATATACTATTTCGTTTTGTTTATGCTGAAATTTTAGGAGGGAGTTGTAGAGGCTATCAAACAAGAAGAAGAAGAAGAAGGTGTAAAGGTCGAAGAAGATGAGGATGATGAAGAAAAGGCAGAAAAGGCAGAAAAGGCAGAAAAGGAAGCTGAACAGGCACTGTCAAAAAAGAAGATGAAGAAGATGCAGCGTTTGACTGTGGCTGAACTCAAGCAACTGGTGAAGAAGCCAGAAGCAGTTGAGGTATAAAATTAATACAAGAAGACAAAACGAAAAAAAAAACATCCACAAGCAAGGATTGCATTAGTCTGTGTGTGTGTGTAGTTTGTAAACTAAAAAAAAATATTGCTCTTTTATCGTTAAAGTGGTGGGATGTTACAGCTTCAGACCCAAAACTGCTAGTAAATTTGAAGGCTTATCGTAACACTGTACCTGTACCCGCACACTGGAGTCAGAAGCGAAAGTATCTTCAAGGAAAACGTGGTATTGAAAAGCCGCCATGGGAACTTCCTGGTACGAAATTGTGAAAGATACTAATATCAATTAATAGTAATAGAAAAGATTAAATACAAGAAGGAAAAGAGAGAGAGAGAATACTTGGTTGATGTAAAAATGAATTTTTGAATTACTGTTTAGACTTCATTAAGGATACTGGTATCATGGAGATGCGAGAGGCTGTAAAGGAGAAGGAAGACGCAGCAAAACTAAAGAGCAAGATGAGAGAACGTGTTGCTCCCAAGATGGGAAAATTGGATATTGATTATCAGAAGCTCCACGATGCTTTCTTTAGATTCCAAACGAAGCCAAAACTGTCTCTTCATGGTGAACTGTCAGTAGAATATCAATTTATTCTTTATTAATTTGCAGAAACCAATAATGAAACTTGTGGATTGATATGGATTGATTGGTTTATTAGGTACTATGAAGGAAAAGAATTCGAAACAAAACTTAAAGAAAAGAAACCTGGGCAGCTTTCAGAAGAACTCAAGACAGCCCTCAACATGCCTCCTCTTGCACCACCCCCATGGCTGATTAACATGCAACGATATGGTCCACCACCAAGTTACCCTAGTTTAAAGATTGCTGGCTTGAATGCTCCGATTCCAGAAGGTGGTCAGTGGGGATACCATCCAGGAGGATGGGGAAGACCTCCAGTAGATGAAGTAAGTACTATCAGTACCAGTATCAGTATTACTTTATCTTTATCTTATTCGTTAAATATATATATATACAGAGAGTTAAAAGGGGTATATTCAATAGATATTGCTAACAAACATCATTTTATGCTTCTAGTACAACCGCCCATTGTATGGTGATGTATTTGGCGTCACTCAACAAGATGATTTGCCACCAGAGGTACGTTTATCGTTATTAATAGTAGAAAATAATAATGCGAGTTTATAATGCTGGGTGACAAATACTTATTATTTCATGATTACCTAGGTCGTCGAACCAATTGATAGAAAACTATGGGGTGAACTCGAATCAGATGAAGGTAAGAAGATAAATACAACCACGATAGAAAACAATATATATATATATATATGTATTTAATGTCTTTACTTAATTTTTTGTATTTCTAAAAAAAAATTAACAAAATATAGAATTTGAAGAGGAAGAGGATGATGAGGATGAGGACGAGGAGGAAGAAGGAGGAGATGACAATGGCACAGAATCAACGGCACAGGACGATACAATTAAGGAGGGATTGGAAACACCTTCTGGTATGGCATCTGTTGCTTCTGGTTTGGAGACACCAGACTTTATTGAGCTTCGAAAGGATGTCAGAAAACAAGAGGAGGATGAGGCACCAAAACAATTGTACCAGGTCTTGCCAGAGATGCCCAAGAACATTACAGGATTTATGGGATCTCAGCACGGGTATGATCTGTCTACAGTCGAGAAGCCCGTGACTGCACCCACCACAGCTGTCAGATCATCAAAACGCAAGATGGGTGATAATGTGGATGTGACGATTGACCCAAGTGAATTGGAGAGTGGTCTTGATGAGTCTACAATGAGAGCCAAGTATGATGCAGAAATGAGAGCCAAATTGCCAGTTGGTGCAGGTAGCGAGGATTTGTCTGATCTGTATGCAGAACATGCCAGCCGACAAGCCAAGAAGATGAAGACACAAGATAGCAAGAAGGATTCAAAGAAAAAGGAATTCAAGTTTTAAATATACATTATCTTATTGTAAAAGATCTATTTTCTCTCTTTCTCTCTTTCTCTTTTTTCGAAAAATAAATAAATAAATAAAACAAGGAAAACAAGCCAATTTATATGTCTTTATACGTGTGCTATGGGGTGCATGCGTTTAAATCTAAAAAGCAAGAGATGAAAGCATAAAGGATCCAAAGGCCAGTAGACATATACCAATCTAAAAATGCAAAAAAAAATAGAGTAAAAAGAAGATGAACGATTATAATTGAAGCAGTAGTAGCGATAAAGGCAGTAGCAGTATTAAGAAAAAGTAAAAAAAAAAATCGTTTTGTAGCTTTTATGTAATTAGGATAAACTCACCATGGATTTCAGTGTCAGGGATTCAACCAGGCCATTGACCAATTCGCCGAATATACGGGTAGCTATCTTTGCTCTATTTTGTTTCAAATTAATTTCAAATTCGATTTAGTGCAAACAAAAATCATTGACAATATCGTGGTTTGTTAAATCAGTTACCTTCCTATCATTGCAGGGTCTCGTTCTGCACATGTAAAAAAAATATAAAAATATTGAGAGTGAAGGATAGAATTACAAGGAAGAAATTGAATGGAATAATTGGTTTATATGTACGTATATAAAGGATATTGTTTCCATTCATTACAGTAAGGTTTAAGAAATGGAGCCAAGTCTGGGTGTGAACAGTGATTTCCAGTATACTTCTGCCTACATACACTAATGACATTTTCAAGAACTTGAAGAATAAAATTATCAATTTTATTTTGGCAAGACATTATTAATATCATTATTGATATTGTAAAAGTCAATATAAAGTATACTTACATTTGACATCTTGGTCAAATCTCTCGTTTATTTCTTTTGAGACTGCCATGTAGATTCCAAAGAATAATGTCAATAAAGCCAATAGACATGTAGTATGGAGTATGACTTTGACATAACTAAGGTCATATATTTGTGAATAATTCAATTTTTATTTATCTATTTACTGGCTTTATTGGTTTTATTTGGAGTGTAGCTGACCTGCCAAATATTAAAGGTACATCAGGTGTGAGAAGTAAGCGAGATTTTGGTTTGATTGAGCGTTTGAATTCAACAATGGTGTCATGATGAGTTTTTTGCTTCTTATTTGGTTGCATACTGTTTGTTGGTTGATCTAGTTATTTTATTTATGTTTTTGACAGTGCGAGCTAAATAAGTTCAAGAGGTCACAGAAAAGACCAAGCTAGTCATGTGATTAAGGTAAATGACACTTTAATGAAAATAATAATAATATGTAAGGGTAAGTGTAAGCCTATGCGTGTTTTGTATATATGTAGATTGATTGCAAGTGGTTCATATGGTTCCTAATTTACAGTGTCTTTATGCTGTCATTCGGAGTTTAGTGAATCCCTTTGTCTGATTTTCTCTCTTTTGGCTTTTTTTTTATATATTTTATTTTATTTTATTCCTTGCAGACTTTGGAGTCTCTGAGTAATCCTTTTTTGTACACATATGATACATCTTCTTGTTACTGATCTTTATAAAACACACTATTTTTACGTGATAGATCAAGTGTGTAGTGCCATCAAGATTGTTCTGTGATACGATGTACAATATATCCAGATGTTTGATGTTAGTTTGATTGGATAGATATGTGTGGGTGTAATTGTGTCCAAGATATATTGATCTATTTAGTAGATGGTGTTCAATTCAATCAATCAAGTACAGTACAGTACAGTACAGTACAAATAAGCTTAGAGGTTTCTGCTGGTCAATCTAGTCTTTATATAATATACTAAAAAGAAATTATCCGTTTTTGGGTCATTTCGGCTTAATATTATCCAACTTCTTTTTTTGTGGAGAAAATATGATGTAGGCCACGTGAAGGAAGAAACACTGTAATAAAGGCATGCCCCAACATGTGAAGATAGAATTTCGTATTTTTTTCTCTCTGTCTATTTAACTTTCATCTTCAGTTGTGATGTCAGTGGCTCTTTTTAGCCAATCATATTCAAATAAACCTCTACTCTTTCTTTTTTTGGTGAGTACAAAATATTCCAAAAAAAAAGGGTCAAATAAAATTCAGATTTTCTGCTGTATGCCATATAAATATTTATATATATTCAAATTTTCTTATCCTTTACTTCAACCCCCCCTTTTTCTCTCTTTCTTTCTCTTTCTTTATACATATTCAATTTTAATTTCAATTCTTTCTTCTATTAAAAACAAACAAACAAACGATGGCTTCTGCACATAATAGACTTAAGGCTGTTCAACAACACCTCACTCCTGCCCAAGTACATGCAAAAGCTGTCGAGTAATACACAACATACCTATACACATACATATATTTAACATTTTGATTTATTTACGTACTTAGTCCAGTAGCAAGCATGGACCAGGAACGTGCAAAGGCAGCCTTTGATATCCGTGAATTGACCTACTTACTTGACGGCGGAAAGAAAGTTACGGAACTCAAAGAGCGCATGATGCTTGAGCTTGAAAGAGATCCTCTCTTCAAAATGCATGATATCCACGACATTTCAAAGGATGAACTCCGTGAGCGCACCATGCAAAAGGTAAATTTATACGAAACATTTCTTTGTTTTCATTGGACTTCCAAATTATACACAAAAGAATGAAAAGAATGAAAACCAAGTAGTTGATCTATAAGCTAAATCTTTACACAATACACAACATTAGTTTAGCAGTCTGTTGCACCACCTTCAAAATGAACCAGTCGATCAATTCAGAAAGAGAATGGAGGTCGTCAGTATGCTTGATCCAGGTTTCTGGACTCGTTTTGGTGTTCATTGTAGGTTGACTTTATTTTTATTTTAATGATAACCATGGTTACTAAAGTAATTTATTAATTATTTACTAACTCATGTATACAGACGGGTTGTTTATCGGCGCACTTCAGAGCAATGCTACTCCTGGACAGCTGGGATACTGGTTTGAAAAGGGTGCTTTGTCACTAAATGGATTGGTCGGCTGTTTTGCCATGACTGAGCTCGGCCACGGATCAAATGTGCCCGGTCTCGAGACGACTGCTACATTTGATGAAGCTTCTGACCAATTTATTATCCACACTCCCACACTCACTGCCACAAAGGTAAACAACACACACATATATATATAAGGCACAAAAACATATTACTTATATATCTCTTTTTTTATTAGTGGTGGATCGGCGGTGCTGCGCATAGTGCCACACATTCTACGGTGTTTGCACAATTGATGGTTAACGGAAAATGCTACGGTACAAAGTGCTTTGTAGTACAGCTCAGAGATCCAAAGACATATGCCTGTATGCCTGGTGTCAATATTGGTGACATTGGAAAAAAGATGGCAAGTAAAACAGATAGATAGGAAGAAAACAAAGGCAGAATATCGAATGCGTATGTGCGTGTGTGTGTGTGTTTACTCCTTAGACGTGTGTATTTAGTGTGTGACAATTATTATTGTTACTAACCAAAGAATTTCAAATACTTTTTTTTTTCTTAGGGAAGAGATGGTATCGACAATGGCTGGATCCAGTTCACAAATGTACGGATTCCTAGAGGAAACATGTTGATGAAACACACAAAGGTTTCTCGCTCTGGTGCAGTCAAGGAGCCCAAGCTTCAGCAATTGGTGAGTTGATTGTTATTTGATTTGATTTGATTTTCTTTTTTAAAGAGAAAAATAAGGGTATATCATTATAAATCGTGGGAATCTAATATACACACTCCCATACTCCCACACTTATTAATCTATTCACTCATACTCAAATAAATACATACATATATTACCTAGACTTATGGCGCTCTTCTTCAAGGTAGAGTTGCCATGGTAGTAGACAGCGGTAATGTGTCCAAAAAAGCACTTGCTATTGCGATCCGTTACGCTGCTGTCCGCCGCCAGTTCTCTAGCTCAGATTCTACGATCGAGACAAAGTTGCTAGACTACCCTATCCATCAGCGCCGCCTGATGCCGCTCCTGGCCCAGACATTTGCCATGCTTTTTACAGGATCCGAAATGACTACCATGTACAACGAAATGATGCAGCGACTCGAGAATGCAAAGCCCGGAGATAGCGATCTGGACGAGGTCATGGAGACCCTCAAGGAAACCCACTCAACCAGTGCGGGTCTCAAGGCCTTTTGCACCTGGAACTGTCTCGAGACAATCGAACAGTGTCGACAGGCGTGCGGTGGTCACGGATACTCTGCCTACACTGGTTTAGCAGGAATGTACCAGGACTTTGCGGTACAGTGCACCTGGGAGGGCGACAATACAATCCTGACCTTACAGGCTGGTCGGTACCTGATCAGCTCTTACCGCGAGGCGATGAAGGGTAAGAAGCTGTCACCTGGTGTCGGATACCTCAACAGACTGGACCAGTTGATCGGTAAAAAGTGCCAAGTAAAAGAGCTCGAAGACCTTTTGCGGCCCGAGATTATTATTGAAGGATGGCAGGTAGTTTGTGCCAATGTGGTCAAGAATGCGGCAAAGGAGTTTGAGGCCCATTTGGCGAGAGGTAAAAAGCCCGACGATGCATATGAAGAGTGCTCGCAGTCCCGTCTCTACGCAGCCAAGTTGCACACTTTTGGATACCTTTATCACCGGTTTGTGGATGGTGTGGCCAAGGTATCCGATGATCTGAAGCTGGTTTTGGACAGCGTGTCACTGCTGTACGGTCTGTACACAATTGAGGAAAACGCAGGCGCATTCCTCCAATACGAGTACTTTAGCCCAAAGCAGATTGAGTTTATCCGGGAGAAGACCAATGCACTGTGCAAGGTTGTGCGTGAACAGGCAATCCCTCTTGTGGATTCCTTTAACCTGTCTGACTTTATGATCAACTCACCGCTGGGCCGGGCAGATGGAAATGTGTATGAACACTACTTTGATCAGGTCAAGCGATCGAATCCTCAGGGCGAACACCCTTACTTCCAACGTATCATCAAACCTTTGATTGAACGCAAGTCAGAAGCAGATGATGAAGAAGAAGATGATGAAGCGGCTGGATTAGAGTCTGAAGATGAAGACGAAGATGAAGAAGAAGAATAATTGGTGATAGCTGTAGTCGATTTTCATAAATAAATTTTTATACTCTAGACATTTGAAAGATATTTGAATAAATAAAATACATTGAATTGAATTAAACTTTTAAATAATTGTAAATTGATGTTCAGCACTTTATTAATATTATATAAGCATATCTCTATTGTGTCTGTAGTTTAAATACCAAATATTTTTGAAACAAAATTAATTAATAAAAAATAAAGTTTATCAATTGCCGTAATCAGTACTTTTGGGTACCTTTTCTTGTAGAATACCTCACTAATGTGTGTATATATATATATATGTGTGTGTGTTTGTGTGTGTCTTTATACAGATACAAGCCCCAAAATATTGATTCTATTTTTTTCTTAAAAAAAAAAAAAGATTCAAAATTATGCTTGATGATTAAATATGATGTTTTGATATTTGTAATATTGTGTACGTCTGCCTCCCTGCTTGTATAAATAGATAGAAAAATGTAGACAGGGCAGAAAAGCTTTATTTCGGTCCAATGTACCATATACCCGAACTACCGAATACAATGTGCTCAAATGACGTGTTTTATTATTTTATGTGCGGATATTTGGTTGTTACATTTATGTAACAGTAGTAGTAATATTATTAATATATTATTAATATAAATTATTATTCTTTGCGTTTGTCATTGCGCATCACTCTTGATTTTTTTTCTTCTATTTCTTATTTTATTCAAGTTAATTTTTGTACGGACACAAGTCTATTTATGGTAAGAAAAAGAATATCAAGGCAGTTTTGTGCAAGACGACCAAAGATTGCCTTTTATATATAGTGAAAATACATCTATACTTTTGTAGTGATTGTTTCATAGTACCTTGTAATACTACATATTTATAGCATGTCGTATAATATCAGAATATGCTGCACTATGCTGTATGGTAAAGTATCAAATATCACGGGATAATGATGCACAAGCACATTGAACAAATAACCTTCTCATCCTCGTCCTTGTCCTCTTCTTGCTCTTCTGCTCTTCCCTGGTCTCTTTTCTTTTTTTAACTTACAATATCCGACTAAAGTAGTACAGAAAAATTGAATTAGGGGGGGGGGGAACACAAGGTCCAAAATAGCACCAGAAATAAAACCAAGCCAGGCCAAGCCAGGTCCAGCCAGGTCCATGTCAAGGCAAAACCATCACATATAAATTATACATATTTTAAAATTTTGGAACTTTTGGCATATAAAGCGCATCGTAAAGACCAATACTTTTCTTGCTTCTTCATCTCTTTGTTTCTGTTTGTTTATTTAACAAATTTAAACTTAAACTCACACACATTACATATCACATATAAATCATGACTGCCGGTGAAAGTGCTTTCCCTATTGGTTACTTCTTTATCATCTCCAAGTTGAACAACTTGGTTATTGATGTCGAGAACCCTACCGAAGCTGGCGTAAGATAATCATACCAATAGAAGCAACACGGAAAACCAAAACCAAAATACACTTGTTGTATCCAAGGATCTATATACTAACTATAGCGTGTTTTATATATATTGAAATTAATGTAGCCTGGTGCAAGAATCATTATGAAAGAACGTCAGGCAAAGTCTCCCGAACGTGACAGTCAGCTCTGGATCCATCAGAACGGTAACTATATAGTATATCAATAATTGTATATATATACTTTTATTTAATGAAAATACCTTTAGGTTTCTTGACAAACAAGATGACGGGCCTTGTATTGGATATCAACAGATCCCCCAGCTTTATGGGTAAGTCTTCTTTAAAGCCCATATTCTATTGTTATTGTTGCTGTCATAAAAAAAGAAAATGAATGAAAGAATCGCAGCACACAAACTGCGTTTGTTTTCTCTCTCGAAAGCTCGGAAGTTCCGAGACCTTTTGATGTTTCTATCTTGTCCAAGCTTTGTCTGTGCAACAGAAGCGGTCTTTTTTCTTTTTGATTTTATATTCATTTATTCATTTATTCATTTATTCTATTTTATTCTAACTAATAACATATTATAATATATATACATTGGCTCTTAATCATCTTTCCTGCTTTTTATTGTGTTGGACGTATTAGCTATCTTTAATGGTGAAAACCACCTCTACTTGGACCAGATGAAGGAAGAGGATACCGTAAGTACACCAAAAGAAATATATATATATATATATATATATATATATATTAAAGAAACAACCAATCAACTAACACATTCAAAAAAAAATTGCGGTAATTTTTCAAAAGGCTCACGACCAGAGATTTGCTTTCGAGGAAGAGACGGGTTTCATTTACTCTCTGCACAACGAAAACATTGTGTTTGACATTCGCAAGGCCGAGGTGGCTGAGGGTGGTCGTGTCATTGTATACAAGCGCAAGGGAATCTCTGAAGATAGCAGCAAGAAACCCCTGCACCAGTACTGGTCCGTTGAGCTCGGCGACCCTCCCAAGATTGATGAGGATGACGAAGAGGAAGATGAGAGCAAGCGTGCTCGTCTGAGATCCTGGTTCGGTAACTGGTCTGGTTGGGATAAGCGTAAGAACGGTATGCTTGTAGAGCACGATCTTGAGGAGGCACATGAAAAGGTTTACACTGAGAAGAAGGCCAGCCTGAGGTAAATATTTTGTATATATATATATATATATCTATTTATATATATATTAATCCATTGTTATATAGTCACGAGTTATTGGCCGGTGCTGCTGCATTCGCTGCTGTTCATGCTTGGGAGAAGCGCCAGGAAGAAGCTGGTGAGGAGGTTCACCACAGCATGACCAAGAAGTTGTTGGCCAGTTTGGCCGCAGCAGAGGTAAGCAAAAATTAGTCGATTTGCATTTTGATACTCTATTTAACTATCCGACTCTTATACATAGATGGTTAAATTGTATGAGGAGCGTGGTATTGAAGAGGAAGACGATGATGAAGAAAAGAAGATCGAGAAGAAGAACATTCTCCAACGCATGTCTGCATCTGCTGCTCAGAATCTCTTTGAGGCCAAGCACGGCAGAGTTTGAGCTTAGAGTCTGATTAAGTCTTTATTAAGTAAATAGATAACATTCTATTGTGGTAAAAAGAAAGAAAAAATAACTGTAAAAAAATAAATAAACCAAATTAAATAAGCAAATAACGGTACATATACTTTACACACCAAGCTGTTATAATGAAAGAAAGGCGGAAATCCTTGTAGTCAGTTTTGCTTTGCTTTATTTATTTTTTTAATATATAAATGAACTGGAAAATTAGAGCAAAGCTTAAGCAAACAACTCTAGAGTTAGACAAGCCTTTCATTAATTAATTCATTTATCAAATACCATTATTTTTACTGTCATTGTTTTTAAGGAACAATGTAGTACAATACAATTGTACTGTATAGTTAATATCATTATTACTGCTTTACCACTTATTTTCTATTGTAAGAATGAAATTAAATAAAATCGAGTTGAAACTATTCAGCGATTATTTGGGCACGACGCTTCTCTGGAACACCTCTTCTTTCTTTTTTTTTCTATTATTATAAATGTATAGAAATACAAATTCCACCAAAGACAGATTTCCAAAAAAAAAACACACACACACCTACAGACACACCCACACACAAAGAAAAGGCACACAAATTCTATTAAAGCCGACTATTGCAACTTACTCGTTGAAGAGGATGTATTTAATGCCAAAGAAGAAAAAATATTGAAAATATTGTTTGAGATTTTCAGTTCTTAAAAAAACCAAAAATGGCCAAAACGGCCGTGCGTACCTCTTGTAATGTAACTCCTTTATATGGATTTTAAATAGGAGCCGTTTAAAAAAGCATAAATACTTGGATTTATATTCTCTTTTTTAAAAAAAGATTCACTTAAAGAAGTTCGTTTTACTTTGGGCAGCAAACGGCCGTGTACGCTTTAGATACTACGCAATCACCAAATTACTCACACACTGAATATTTTCTTTCTCATAGAACCTTATAGAACAATAGACGTGACTTAGAAATAATAAGTCACATATCCAATATCCTTCCTAACACTATGAGCCATTTTTGCGGTGACTTTTCTTTTTAGCCGCCTCGGTTTTCTCTCTCTGATGTGACTTTTTTTATTTCAATCTCAAGGACTCTTTTTTTCATATGGCGTCACAATGTTAAAAGCCAATCAAAATAATTTAAAAGTCATTGACTCATTTTTCAAACACCAATCATTTTAATTTTCACATTCCGTGACTTTCTTTCAATTGCAAAAGGTCGTACAAGAATTGAACCATTTTGTCTATAAAAAGGGGCCAAAAGTTTGCAAATTTTTCAGATCTTTATTGTGGCGGTTATCTACGTAGTCTGCTCATAGATGTGGCCTTAGTAAACCGGTCGAAAGACTTTCACAGTTGAAGACCTATAAACCAAACTATATAAACCACGCGATGTCTATGCAGGTGTAGAATGCTGATAACCTATCTGTTGCCCACTGCGAGTTTTTTGAAAATTTTCTCGTCCAACAGGGAGATCCCACTTTCATCATTGGCTGGCCACCAATGGTAAATAAATTCAATAAAATAAATGAAAATGAACCAATCAAAATCTATATAAATTGATTTTCTTAAATCATTTTATATAGATTTTGATTTTTTTTTTGTTTTTTCAATTTTTTTCTTATAAATTAAAAATAAAATAGAAAAATTAAAACTAAAAAATTAAAAATAAAGTAGATCAAACCCCCCTATTTGTTTTAAAGATAATATGATATGTAGATATAATTCTTTATTACTCTTCTCACTGTATAACTTGGCTCTACATAATCTGCACTAAAGTACTTTGCACTACACTCTCGCAAGATATTTATATAAGTTGAAATAGAGGAATAGATAATATTCATGACATCATTTTATATCGACATTTTTTTTTTCAATACCTTTCTCGCTCTTAATGTTTGACAACTCTACTGACCCAGTCCCACATCCCAGCCTAGCCTAGGTCAACCCAACCCAACCCAGCCCAGCCCAGCCCAGCCCAGTCAATTCAGTCAATTCATCATTAAATGTGAGGCGGAGTCATGCATAATCAATGTCATAATAATATTTCTCTCTCTCTCTCTTTTCTTTTCTTTTCTTTTTATATATATTCAAACTACACCAACCCACCCACCCACAACTACGCATCTTCTGCTTCTTCTTTACTACTCTTTAAACCAACAAATACATATATCTTCTTATTCTTTTTTTTTCTTTCCTTGTGTACAAATATAATTATCGGATTCCTCATTCATCATGCCTGCAATCATTGGGGTTGCATGGGTCATTTACGGGGCTGTTTCAGCGGTAATAAACAAATAATAAATACTAAGAATAAAAGTTAAAAAGGAAAAATAAAGTCATAAAGAGATACTGTGTGTAGTATATAAAAAGAGTGAGAGTTAGAATGAGAAAGGTCATGTCAAACGAGATGATGTATCTTTTTCTTTTTCGATTTATGTTTTTATATAGTAAAATCAAAATTAAATCAAGTTCAATCAAATCAAACGTGTATATATATATATATATATATATATATATATATATATATATATATATAAATATATAGGCCTTGTTTGTATTTAGTATATTTTTCACTCGCTATTACCAAAGCAGACACGAATCAGAGCTGCTGGCAACCTTGGTGACTATTGTTGCTCTTGGTTTGATCTTTTCGACTCTTGCACTCCTGCCTGTCGACATCTTCTTGGTATCCTCGACTGTCAACAACCAAACAGGTCTCAAGTATGACTGGGCAACACCTGAGATGATCAGCAGGATTACAATGACAGTTCAACTGGTCTATTACAGTAAGTGAACTAGAATCTAAAAACAAGAATCCACTGATCTTGGATATTGATATTGATCCCATTTCTGTTTAATTCGTTAATACTATTAATAATCATAATGATAATGATAATAAAAATAATAATAATAAAAAAAAAGGCTGTTTTAGTCTGGTTGGCTTGGTGTGCTTTTTTGTTATTCCATTTGCATACTTTTACTACGAGGAGGATGAAGAGGATGAGACGATCCAAGAGAGAATTATGGGCGCATTAAAGTACACATCATTCTTTGTCGTCATTTCTGTCCTGCTGTTTCTTTTCGGACTGTTTCTCAAGCCAACTCAAGAAACCCCTCACATTGATCTGGACTGGTTCAGGAAACTATTAGCAGAAAGCAGTAAGATTCATTTATTTTGATTGGTTCAAGTTATCCCAAAAAAAAGAAAGAACAAGACGAGGCAAAAAGCAAGAATAACAGCTTTGGTAGTCAAGAAGAGTTCAAGTGTAGATTTTGATTGATTATTTATTGATTAGATGGAGAAAAGGCCATTGCATTTGTGATTGCTTGTCTGATTCTATTGGGGATGGTTGTATTTATATTCTACACAGTAAGAGAACACATATTCCTTTTAATATATATATATAGTGTATGTGTGTGTATGGTGTTATTAATGATCAATGATTATTGTGTGTTTATGTGTAAGCTTAGGCTCCTGGACTATCACTTTTACCACTAACACTAATCAAGGGAAGAAGAAGAATTGAAACTGAGAATGAGGATGTGGACAATCGACTGATTGTGATTCGTGAACGTGTGCGTGCTCTAAAAGCGAAATACTTTGGATCGACAAGAAAAATCCCAGCTCATGAACAGCGTGAGATTGAGAACCTTGCTGATGAAGAGAGGTATTATAGCCATAGATATAAGGATACATAGATAATAGGACCAAAGAAAGAAAGAAAGAAAGAAAAAGTCCCTTTAGATATTTTGGACATGGTGGTTTATTGTTTATTTCCTATATCTTTAAACATGTTGTACTAACGAATCTTAATGATATTATATGATTTATAAAGTATCCTAACACGTCGTCTTCGCAGTATACAGGAAGATAGGGATAGCAAATGGCATATGCTTGTCAAGATGATGCGTCCAATTGAGGTAAGGATTAAATTACCTTTTTAATATATATATATAGAAAAGAGAAAGATATCCAACTCCTGTAATGACCTTGTTCCCCTTATTAATATATAAATGTACATGATGTACATCATGTATATGCTATTTTATATTTTATTTTATTTTTGTTTGTGCGTTGGGCTTGTGCGTTGGGCGTGTGGTTTTGTAGATTATGATTGGATTTATCCTGTTGGGCATGTCATTGGTGATTGTTATCTCGATCTTTTTGACAATGTGAGTCATATAAGGAAAGAATGTCAAGATTACATAGGGCTGTAAATGATGAATCTATTAATATTTATCTGTTTATTAATTATATATCTATCACTTGGTTTGAAAGTGTGGACAAGATATCCAATTCGGTGTGTGGTAGCAAGTGTGGTTACATTATCAACCATCCCCAGCTATTCAATCCCGTCAACTATATTTTTGTGGCTCTAGCCAAGGTGAGTTGGATAAAGATAAAGTATATTATATTATATGGTATAATGAAGAAGAGTGATGCATTGACCAACTAGTATTACTTGATGTAGATGTTCCCACTCGACTATCTGTTTATGGTATCTTTGATATTATATTTCTTCTTGGCAACCATGTCTGGGGTGATCAACATTGGACTTCGATTCTTGTGGGTTACACTCTTCAAGATCCAGAAGGGAGCAACTGCACCTCAGGGGCTATTGTTTTCTGCAGTCCTGCTACTACTCAGCTTACTTGCCTTGAATTACACAATTACCACTGTTGTGGCACCAGAATATGCACACTTTGGAAGCCAGGTTTATGTAAGTTGATTAAACATTTGTCTACATGGTTTTTTGAAGGATGTTTGGTATGAGCTACTTGGTAATTGAAACAGTAATGGTTATGAGTCGATAGTATAAGCAATAGTAAGAGGTTAAATGAAATGAAATGAAATGATAAGAAAGAGGATAGTAATGCTAATGTTAATTTTAATGTTAATGTTAATCTTAATGCTATGTTAATTATACTGCTCATTATAATGATAATGATGGTTGATAATGATGGTTGATAATGATGGTTGATTGGTTGTTTAGTGTAACCACACGGTTGCAGGGTTGCGGGATTGTAGTGACCGACTTGACTTGATTTTGGCATGCGACATAACTGGACCTACTGGTGAGTAAAAATCTATGGAATTTTTTTTTCAAGGAGTATATCTATAGTTTATATTATTAATATTAAACAATTCAATTCAATTCAATGAATTTTGATTTTTAACGTATATATATATATATATATATAAATGAATGTGTGTGTGTGTGTGTGTGTGTGTGTATTGTATGTATAGATATCTGTACACCCACCATTTCGTCTACTCTTGTGGATCGAATTATCATCAACACACCCTTTTTGGGCATGATATTCTATTATTCACAGTGGGCATTTCTGATTGTGTTTGGGTTGGGCTTCATTGTTGCTTTCTTCCGTCGGCCGAGAAACAATGTGGATTCAGAGACAGTTGAGCAGATTGATGCGGACGTCGAGCGATCGTTACTTAACCGAAGACAGCCAACCTACACTTCCATTCATTCCAATCTTAATCCCAGTACTGGATCGAATACTACCAATTCTACCGGCACTACTTAGTCACCAACAGATAAAAATAATAAAAATAAAAAATAAAACGGCAAAGCATGCATTGATTTGAACTAAATTAAGCTGATAAGATTTCATTTGATCGTATTGATCTATTGGTAGTAATATATGTATCCATATAAAATAAAGCCAACTATCTTGACCAAATAAAAATGATGATCCGAATCGTGGGAGAATTCTCAAGTGAACATACACGTATAATTAGACACTGCTTATTTATTTATTATAAGGAGCTGCGTGTGATAGTGTATTTTGTTAGGGTCTAAACAGGTCTTTCTCTCTTTTATTTTTTTTGATCTTTTTGTGTGCAAAAAAAAAAAGGCAAGAAAAGAGCAAAAAGCTTAAAATATATTATTATATCTCATATGTAACAATCAAAAAATAATAATAATAATGTAAAAGAGAGCAGAAAATATATATATACTAGACACGTTTAATGTGACCAATAAGGAACATGAGAAATATATTTATAAACAACCAAGCAGTTGAACAGGTGGACAGCTAAATGATTTTAGATGCATAATTATCCTACTGATATTGCTGATTACTGGTTAGATGGTTAGATGGTTAATGAATTGTTCTAAAAGATCAATTAATATTATTACTATTACTATTATGTATATATTTAGAAAAGAGAGTAAAGAAGAAGGGCAAAATGCACAGTCCATTGATTTTGCTAATTTTGATCACAAACCCTTGTTTTGGTTATACTCCGTTACAATCTTAATTATCTATTATCATTATTGAAACAAAATTGAGAAATAAAATATCAAAGAATAGCAATAGATACTAATATTATTATTATTAAGATCAAATAAGAAAAAGAAGAAGAGGTATAGAAAGAAGGCAAGTGAAGAAGGTGGAGAAGGACAGCCCCTAAATGAAATAACATTCCATCAAAAGGCAACCTTGTCAATATATGTATGATTTCTATAATACTTTGTGCAATACTTGGAACTAGCACTATTCCTGTTAATATCCCATCTAACCATATAATTTATGTAGCTGATGGAATATTAAATATTGGCAGTACAAAGACAAAAAAAAATACATATATAATTATTATACGTATTAAAAATGAATTTTAATAGTTTTTAAAGAATAATAAATAATAATGGTTAGTGTGTATAAATATATATATATATATTTGAAAGAGAAGTACCTCGCTCTAAATTCCCTTTTTGTCCAACTGTCTAGTTTATGGCTCACTACTCCTTCAACCTTAATATATATATATTTAAATATATATATATATCCTTGTAGTGTAGTGTAAAGAGTAGTGTAAAGAGTAGATCTTCTTCTAGCTGTAATTGAAGCTATAATACTGATACCAATGGCAATATTAATATTAATATTAATATTAATAAAGTGTATTATTTATTGGTCCTACAGTGTACTGTATTGACTATGGATTTTAGTATAAAGATAGACAGATAGATGGAGGATATTTTTATTTTTATTATGTTGAGAAAAATATGTAGTCTTTTTTTAGGTAAAAATCTCAGCAAGATTTGCTCTGCCCCCGTGAACACAAGTACACTTTATACGTGTGTGAACATGCGTTACCAGAGGCCCTCTTTCTGGTGGAATAATTTTTTTTTCTTTCTTTCTTTTATTTTTGGTTGGATAATATTAATATTAATATTATTAATATTATTACTATTTTTCACAATATACACTTTTGTATATAATTTATGTACTATGTATTATGTACTATACGCATATCACATTACAGTACATAAACTATGAAAAATAAATAAATAAAACAATTATAAATATTACCTTGCACATCTCTTTATTTCTTTCTCTTCTTTCTTCTGTCCTTTATCCCACACACACTCCTTACAAGCCCTTTCTCTCTCACTATACCTTAGTCTCTTCTCCTTGTTTTTATTATATATACATATATACATATATACATATATACATTGTCCCTTTTATTTCCTGTCCAACTTGTCATCAGCCTGCTTACTTACTTTGCTTGTATCAATCTTGATCTCTATTGGGTAATTACACACACGCTATTTTTATATATAAATATATTTAATATTTAATATTTAATGTTTAATGTTTAATAATTACAATTATTTCATTCTCTCTCTCTCTCTCTCTTATTAAATAAATAAAATAAATAATTATAGAAATATATAATTATATCAATACCTATTATAAGAATGTACTCTTCATCTTTGGAAATCGCTCAGACCCAAGACTTTGGCTTGACAGTCAATGGATCGCCAGATCAAGGATTTCAGTCGCTCGACTTTAAAGCATTCCCTGACCAGTACCGGCGTACAGACTATTTTGATTGTATGCGTAGATACAACTATGCTGAAATCCTGCCCAGCCAAAGTGAAGCCAGTTTCTCCGATTACGAGCACCAGACACCCTCGCCACCCCACAATTACGAAGAAGATCTGTACAACTCTCATCACCAGGCCAAGAGTCCAATTGGCCAGAGTATCCTGAGTGGGTCCTTTGATTATCTTTCGGCAGAACAGCCTCAGTTCCAGATCCCAATCGACTGTGACTATACCACAAACACCGAGACGAGCCTAAATGGTTATAACTACGGTCACTATAACAACCAAAACAACCATGGCAACCATGGCAACCATGGCAACCATGTCAGTCAGATTTATTCGGACCGTCAACCAACTTGGGCACTGTCATCAGATGTGAATTACTTGTCCAGGATGACAGACAATCTGTGTGACAATTTCCCTCTTGCATATCAATCATTGATCAACAATATCGGCGGTAATACTAGTACCAGCAATAGTAGTGTTAATGGTGGATCCTTTGACACAAACTACCACCCTCTTTCTGGCTGTGGAGGGGCAGCTATTGACAGCGCAACCTTGAGGGTAGCGTCCCCAATCTGCACTGTACCAAGCCAGTTGTCAGAAATCGTCTTCCGTGAACGATCATCGTCTACGTTTTCCAGTTCCAGTTCGACCAACTCAATGTCCGACCAAAGCTCGACATCTGCTACAAAGACCAAGCCTAACTCCAAGTTGATCAAGACCAGCCGTGCTCAGCTGGCCAAGCAGGCCTCTAACAACAATGGCACTAAGCAAACCAGATCGCGTGGTCGTCGGGTGTCCAACAGTCCCAGCCCCAGTGGCCAGAAGATGTTTACCTGCACAAAGGATGAATGCGGCAAGGTGTTCAAGCGATCCGAACATCTCAAGAGACACATCCGGTCCATCCATACACTCGAGAAGCCATTCGAGTGCCCTTACCAGACCTGCTCCAAGAAGTTTTCTCGATCAGACAACCTCAACCAGCACATCCGGATTCACCGTCATACTGGCAAAGACAAGCCCAATCCACCAATTACTTGTAGACAAGGATCATTCGGTGGATACGGCTATCTATAAAAAAAAACAAAGCAAAAGAAACAGATGGAATCAATACACACACACACACTACTACTACTATTACAATATCCATTTCATCCGTACAAGCCATATATACATACAAGCATACAAGCATACAAGCATACAAGCATACAAGCATACATCCATACATCCATACAAGCATACATCCATACAAGCATACAAGCATACATAAGAAACTTGAGCATTCGAAATTTACAACTACATCCAAACTATACATTACACTGCACTGCACTGCACTGCACTGCACTGTACTGTACTGCACTAAACTAAACTAAACTAAACTACAGCACACGCATAAGAAACAAGGAGAGAGAAAAAGAAAATTATCAATTTTTTCTTTATTTTATTTTTTTTACATATATTTTTGCATCACATCTTATCCCATTGCAACCCATTTCATTCCATACCATTACATACAATTTCATACCATTTTATATAATTTGATTTGATTTGATTTGATTTGATTCACTTATTAAATTCATCAGTTCAAGCACATATTATTTTCACAACAACCAAAAAAAAAAAACACACACACACACACAAATCCTCCCTTTTTTTTTGTTTCTTTTTCTATTTTTCCCCTTCCCCTTCAAAATAATAATTATAATACCAAGTCAAAATTGTTCTCCTTATTTTCTTCTTGCTCTTCTTGTTCTTCTTACTCCTCTTTATATTGCATGCTCTTTCTCTCTCTCTTCTTATGGCTTCTCTATTTTATTATATTCTATTCTATTCTGTATTTTGATTTCTATTTTTCATGTAATACTTTTTTGTGTGTGTGTGTGAATGAGATTTCAGATACACACAAAAATAAAATATCTTTTATTAATATTTTTGGATGAGTACAACGAAAATACATAATATAAAATAAATAAATAAATAAATAAATAAATACAAATTAATATTAAAAAAATATACACTCTTCTTCTATTTTGTTTCCAAGGCCGTTTTATTACAATACTCTCTTTTTAAAGAAACCGTATATAGATATACTTACACACACAAGCACATGCTGTATACATATCTTACACCAAAAAAGTCATGGGTACAATGTCTTTCCTTTATTACTAGTTAAATGCGCACAGCTCTTTCTAGATCTCACCATCACACGTTCTTTTTCTGTACTCTTTTTTTTTTATTGTGTAGTAAATCTGGCTAAATAATCTTTATATTCTGAATAGATTCTAAATTTTCATTCTATTCTATTGAACACTAGACACAGTCAATACAGTCAATCAAATCAATCAAAAAATATTTTAAAGTGTAAAATAAAGTAAAGTAAAGTATATAATATATATAAAAATAAAATTAGGGCTCGTGCACCGCTGTAAAAAAAAAAAAAAAAAAAAAAAAAAAAAAAAAAAAAAAAAAAGTCAAGTATTCGCAACTATCACTTTTTTATGGAACTTATATCTATCCACTTGTACAAATATGAATATGACTTGTATACTTTTTGTATTCAAAAGAAAAGTCTAGACCTTGTATATGAAATATAAATATAAATAAAGTTACATATATAGCCAATTTCATTATAAATTATAAATGTATATATAAAAATAAAAATAAAATAAAAGGTTGAGTACCAAACAACCAACGGAATAAAAGCGATATTTCTTTCTTGTGCACATAAATTTCCCAAAAAATAAATAAATAGAATGTAACCCATGATTTTGTTACTTTTTTTTTTATTTTATTTATTTTATTTATTTATTTATTTCGATTTTTCTTCTTACTTTCTTCTTTCTTTCAAATTTTTTTTTTATACTTCTTTTGATTGAACATCATGAATCCAGTTCCAAACAACCATTTCCTTACTTCTTTACCCCAGAATGCTACCGGATTTGATCCATCTGTCTATTATCCACAAACCACTTACCCACCATTCCAATTTGGTACTCCACTACGACAACCAGTACGTTCAGGATCAATGGATTATCAGGAACAGCATCAGCAACATCAACAAGACGTAGCAGCAACAGCAGCATTTCAAAGTAAAGTTCGTATGACAATAATCATATAAGCCATTAATCTCTCTTGTCTTTTATTATCATTATAGTGATGGCCTATCAACAACAGCAACAGTTACATCAGCAATTACAGCAACAAGATCATCAAAGATCCGGATCTCAGGATACTGCATCGACCAGCTCTCCTTCTCTTTCGGCCCAGTCGGCAAAAAGGTAATAAAGATAGACTGTTGTACAACAATCCTAAATAAATAAAAATATAAATACATCTGTAGAGGGCAATCAAAGGCAGACAGAAGAGCGGAACACAATGCAATTGAACGAGCCAGACGTGAGAGTCTTAACACAAAGTTCCAGCAACTGGCCCATACTTTACCCAACCTACAGAACGACAGTCGTCCTTCCAAAGGAACCATTATTGAGCGCACCTTGGACTTTGGTAATAGATAAAATTATATTATATTATATTATATTTTGTTAATAATTATTATCCAATTATCAAATTATAGTTAAACACGCACTTGCTAAAGAGGAACGATATCGTCATGAGATCCGTGAACTTCGGTTAGCCAATCGTCAATTGCTAGGTCAACTCTCCCACCAGACAATCAAGGAGAGAGCTAGTGAAAAATCTGTGATTGATCAATCAGACTGTGCCGATCTTCAGCAACAAATACATCATCATCACCATCATCAACAACAGCAGCAACAACAGCAACAGAATCATCCTTCTTTTCTTGTATCTCCAATGCATGGATTGCAACAACACAAAGCTTCTTCTGCTTCTTCTTCTGCTTCTTCATTATCGTCTCCTTCTGCGTCGGCCAATATGGACACAATACAAATCCCACTTCCACTCCCACTCCCACTCCCAATCTCGCTTCCAATCTCAAACACAAACACAAACACAAATACAGGCATAGGCACAAGCACAAGCACAAGCACAAGCACATGGGACAACTCATTCTATAATCCAGCCTTTTGTGACGGTTCACCACTAACCACTGGATCACCAATGGACGAACCAAGCGATGATGAAAATAGTCTTAATGGAGAAATCGAAGATCAGTTCTGCAGTACTAATAACAGTACTAATGCTAACAGCAATATTCATGCTCATCGTAAGGATTCCCTTTTTATTTTTACTTTTATTTTTATTTTTATTTGATAATTATTTCTTACTTTTTTAGAAAACTTCTTGTCAATGTCCAATGGAATTTACACAAAAGGTAACAAGAAAGATGGCATTTGATATAAATTTATTAATTCCTTTTTATTTTATATATATAAATTTATAGCCCCTAATAATAATAGTAGTAATACTATTGGTGGTCTCTCAAGAAATTACGAGCGCAATTCTGTATCTTATCAAGGATATCCGCCATAAATAACAAACGTACATATCTACCTACCTCTATTTACTTTCCTTACTCATTACTCATTACTCATTACTGTTCTTTTTAATGATAGTTTTATATGTATGTATATTGCAAAGGTCCTTATTCTCTTTCCCCCTCTACCATGATTCCAAACCAAAACAAAACAAAATATGCCTTACAGAAAACAAGACACACATGTATATTTTTCCCTTCCGCCCACAAGGCATATTTTCTTATATCATATTATGTATGAATCTTCAACCAGCCAACCAACCAACCAACCAACCAACAGCAAAATCATTCCTTTCTTTTTTTTTTGTCTTAAAAAAAGGTTTTTTTTTATTACACTTTCCTTCACTTTACTTTACTCGTTCATTTTACCCTCTTTCTACCATTACTAGTTTTATTATATTTTTGCACATATCATGTATATTTCCAAGCCTTTCTTTCTTTATTTATTTATTTATTTTACTTATTTATTTATTTAATATTTTATTTGCGTCCTTTCCTTTTTATTATATATTTCACAACAGCCAATACACGATACCCTTTTATATATATAATAATTTAAAATAAAATAAAGATTCAAAATCTTGGAAATCTACAATAATTATTATATATGTAATAATTGGCTGTCATTTCTTTCTCCATTATCTTGAACACAAAATATATAAAATCTATTTAACTTACTTATTTATTTATTTTGTATTTGGTTAATCTCGGAACATTTATCCCGTCCTCCGATGAACATTTCCAATCTATTTATTTATCTTAGTTGGTCAAAGCAATAAATGCATTTTTATTTTTTGTTTCTTATATAAAGGAGTAAAATTTCTATATATTATTTATATATATATATATATATAAGCTGCCAAAAAGTCAAAAAAGAAAACCTCCCTTTTTATGTGTGTATATATATTTGACCAGTCAGTCAATTTGGCTATATTTCGATTGGTTAGGTCCGTCGATTTGGCCCCTCCCTGCCACAGAATATATTTACAATATCAATAAAAAGAAAAGGAAATGGACCCCGATATATTTGTACTTATAAATTTGGGATCAATTCCGAACAAGGTTTGCTTTATCAAGTCGGGACTGTGTAAGAATCTATTTGACTGTCTCTGCAATATGAATAGATAGATTTTTTTTTTGTATTCAGTTGACTAGGCACAAAGAATAATAATAAGGATAGTAAAAATCGTATGGGATAGGATGCTTGGAAATAAACTGAAAATAGTTCTATATATATAGAATTAGACGTAGTGTTTCAGGAACAAACCAACCAGCCAAGAAATATGTTAATGATAATGATAATGACGATGCCGATGACGATGGCAATGTTGATTAGGATAGTCCTGTTTCATCATCATACTCTATTTGCTATATGATTTCTCGACTACTTTACAAATCAAACCACCTTAAATCACATCAAAGAATTACATTTCATCGTATACATTATTATTTTATATTTTATTTTTTAATTTTTAATTTTGCTTTACTCTGTTCTCAAAATCAAATGGACTCCACTGTCTGTCCAGATAGGCTGACTGAGCTCGCCTACTTTCAATCCAAATGCTGTATCCTCAAATGGCTTCTGCATCTGTCCACGCTCAAAGTGTCCAAGATCTCCTCCACGTTTTGCACTCGAGCAGTCAGAATGGTTGGTAGCTAATGCCGACAAGGTCTCCTCTCCATCCTCAATCTTGCGCTGAAACTCTTTAAGAATCTCGAGGGCCTCTTCCTTTGTACGCGTAATATTTTCCTATACACAAAAAAAAAAAATTCAATCAAATTAATCAACAATTTTATATATCATCTATTTATTTATAATCAATATTTACTTCTTTCCATGAACTAGGTCTTCGTGAATCCTTGTGCTTAACCAACAAGTGGCTGGCTCGTACACGTTCATGCTCGGTCACTTGAGGTGCATCCCATCGACTCTCCTTGGTCACAGTATTGAAGTAATAGTCCTTGTTGTATGTACGCGAATGGCGCATTACCCAGTTTGCCTGCAATTCCTGACGATACAAAACCATGTCTTCACTTTCACTTTATTCTTTATCTTATCTTATTGATAGCATATACTCCATTTAACCCATTTCGTTTTCAATAACCTCTCTTTCTATATCTCTTTACTTTTTCTTGCATACATACATATATACATGTACCTTTTTATTTTATTTTGTTTTTTTAAAAAAAATATCAATGAAAATAAATCCTTACCATTTTTTTCTTTCTTTAAATTTATTAAAGTATATATAAGAATATATCGAGTTCTTTGTTTTTATATGTATAATATAGAAGAAACAATAAAAGAGCTAATTAAGAATGTAAAATGACAAACGGCAATGAAGAAGAGTATAGGTCCTTTTGTGTTTTGGTTTCGTCTTTTTTCTTTTTTCTTTATTTTTTGCTTCTTCCTCTAGTTAATTTTCTTTATGTATATATCAATATATCAATATATAAAATTATGAAAATTAAATAAAGTTTGATGAAGAATAAATGTTGGTGGTGATGAAGATGGTGATGATGACAATGATGATTTACATTATTAGTCCCTTTCTTTTTTTTTTTTTTTTTTTTTTTTTTTTTAATTCTTGCCTTGTAATTTATAATACTGTTTATACAAATATACAAATATAGTAGATATATTTATATAATACATATATTTATATAGATACAGTCATCTTTACCAGTACAAGCAAGATGTACCAGTAAATGTAATTTATTTATTTATATTAGTTAATAAATCTGCCTCTGCTTCTGCTTCTGCTTCTTTTGATTATTTTTGATGTTTATTTTACAGCATGTTCATATATTATATATCTACTTTATTTCTCTCTCTCTTTTAATATGTTTTATTTATTTATTTTCCCCTTCTTTTTTTGGACTCAATGTATATAAAGTTGGTATATAGAAAGGAATCACAACTGATGTCATCATGGATTTTTGACACAAATATCCTGAAAACTCCCAAAAATAACACGGCCAAAAAAGGTTTATGTGATTAAAATAGAAATCATTATACATATACGCCTTTATTTTTATATATATATATATATATTCTTCAAACCATTTTCATGCACTCTATATATAAAAGCAAAAATAAAATAAAATACGCTTTTTATTTTCGCAAATTATAAATTCTTGAGATTAACATGAGATTGACATGAGTTTGAGAGGGTAGATAAACGCAATAACCATAATTTATTAATTTTTCCAAAATAATTATTATTATTATTATTATTAATAACAATAATTCAGTGATAGTTAGTTACTTTATGATATTCATCAAATAAAGGCATTTGTTTCTTATAGAGCATTATAACGGGTTTATAAGATCCAATAAATATATAAATATCTATACATACATACATACATATATGTCTTGTAATCTTTATCAAAATTCTAAAAGCTACTATTTCTTATTTTCATTTCTAGAAATTATATCCACACTTGGTAGTAATAATAATAATAATAATAAGAAAAACGGTATCATTTTGATGCAAAGGGTTTCTAGATGCACAAGAATTATTGCAATACGAGATTTCCCAAACTACCAATATATTTCTGCATTCTAACCACAATATACATTACTTTTTATTTTTCTTTACAAAAAATTTGTCCTCCTTTGATGATGGCAGCTCTGTCTAATTTTAATGGTAATGGAAATGATGAGGATGAGCATAAAGATATTCTTATTTCTGTTCAAAGCTTACAACAAATCTAAATTCCAATATACACACACACACAATGTCAATAATTTATCATTTCTTAAACATACCAGAAAAATAAAGGATGAAATTAATGTGACGTCGGTGATTATTATTATTATTATTTTCTCACAAAGGGCGTAAAACCAAATCTCTGTGAATTCGGCGAATCGTTCACCTTTTTTTTTTATATATATATTTAATAAGAGCAATCTGGTTTTGCACACCTTTTTCTTCTAATCATGGCTTCCTCGCCAAATGAAGCAAAAGATCTAATCACAGGTACTTTCATCAAAATTCGCAACAACCTCAACATCCAGCACCACAATATAAACCCACACATTCTTTTTCTTCATTGTCTTTATTTTTCTTTCTTTATTAATTAATATATATATATATATATATACTTTATTTTAATTTTTTTTTTTAAAAAAAAATCTCCCATCATTAGATCTCAATTTTGAAAGACTGCAACAAAAATATGCAGAGCTTTTAAAGTTACATCAAGATTCAGAGAAACAAGCAGCAAAACTCGGTAAGGCATACGCGTTCTTTGCCTTTTTCTTTGTTACTATCATTCTTGGTTACATTCACTTAAATATAAATAATATATATATATATATATATATATATAAACATAAGCATACATGCACATATATTATGCGACAACAAGATAGATAAATAAATGTCCATGTTGTGTAATAACGAATTAACTTGACTATGCTGTATCTTTGTAGCTGAAAAATTAAGTAGTGCACAAGCTCAGTCTGAAGAAACCGATTCTATACGTCAAGAACTAGAAAACCTAAAAAGAGAAATCGCAACTACACAAACAGACGCATCCACAAAAGAAAGAAAAAATGCAGAACTTATTAGCAGCACAAACAATGAACTTTTAGAGACAAAGAGTAAATACATCAGACATATAATAGATATGTGTGTACATACAAAGTATTCATAAACTGTCTTTGTGTCTTCCTCTTTTAGACCAACTAAAGCTCACAAAAGATGCTCTTCATACTGAGCGTGTTGAGAAATACAAAATCTCTGCAGAGAAAGAACGGTCAGCCAGTGCTGCGGCAACATTAAAGGTAAACGTCAGGATTTTCTTTATATAATTCAATTAATCACATTAATATATACTTAAAAAAAATGGAGAGGGGGTTAGAGACAAACTTGTATATACAAACTGACAACACTTTCCTTTATAAATTTATATATATATATATAAAACGTAGTTGACAGTCGAGTCACTACAGTCACGGTTAGAATCCTTGACCAAAAAGGATAATCTTCTTGAGCATGAATTGAATATCACCCAAAGCCAATTTAAAGAATACCGAGACAAGACAGTAAGAACATTGACTACATAAACATATTATTACTTTCTTTAATGCAACCAGTAATCACAATGATCTTATTGATTTCGCGATTTTTTTTAAGGATTTGGAAAATGAACGTCTTACTCGAAAACTTTCTGACATGACAAGAGATAACACAACAATGCAAAACACGATTGATAGCCTTCGTTATGAGAACAAGAATCTTAAATCAGCTCTAGACGAAGCAAAGCGAAACTCCGCTTCCTCAAACGAGAGATGCGAAACCCTTGAATTGGATCTTATGGCCTCATCCAAAGAAAACCGTGATATTGTAGCCGAGTACGAACGACAGCTCTCAGTCCGGGAATCTTTCCAGGACTCACTCAAAGAACGACTTGCACACACCGAAGCTCAATTAGAAAAGTCTCGCCAGGATGCAAACAAGATCCAAACCGAACTTAATCAGAAACTATCAGACGTTCAGGTTCAACTCGCCATCTGTCGCGAAAAGTTCATGATCTTTGATCAAAACCAGGACCAGACCCAAAACCCAGACTCAAACAACCAGGACAACGAACAGAACAATAATCGGGTCGCCGATATGATAACAATGATTAAACGGTATGAAGATACCGGAAGACAGTGGTCCGAGATTTTCAACGACTTCTTCTCCCTGAGAAATGACTACATCAAAGCAACTGCAGAAATAGAGACCTTGCGTTGCGATAATGACCGTCTCATAAGAAACAGTCAAGACATGGAGCAGTGGAAGGATCGTGAACGGGTTGAAATTGATAGACTTCGTCACGAGTCTGCTAGATCTGATAAACTCAACAAAGAGTACAAATCCAAGATCGAGAAAAATACCACCGAGGTACCTTTTTTCTTTTCTCTCTGTCTTTTAATAATTATTAATATTATTAATTAATAATATAGATATTCTTTAGAGACATACTTTATGTTGATTTTAATTTTTTTTTCATTGATAGATTCGTAGACTCGAAACATACATTAGAGAGATTGAATCCGAGAATGAAAGTCTCAGAAATTCTTTGACAGATTGTACATACCAATTACGATTCCTTTTGCAAACAGTCCAGCTTCGTGGCGATCCTCTTCCAGCCTCTTTGGATGCAATTGCTTCAGATATCATCAGCACTTGTGAAACACCAGTTTTGGATCACAAACTTCTCGTTTTTAAGAATATTGACGAGCTACTCGAATCAAACAAAAATCTCACTGCCTCATGCAGAAAACTTTCTAACGAACTTCAGCAAAAGATTAGCGAATATGACAATCTTTATTCCATGAAATTAAAGAACGAAGATTTCTATAAAACTGCTCTGCAAGAAGCAAAATCCATGATTACAGAATTGGAAGAAACCGCACAGAGCTCTAAATCACAGTAAGATTCTTTTTCTGGTCTCTTTAAAGTATATGCGTATTTATGTGTTCTATTTGTTTTGCTTTTATTTTGCTTTGTTTAATTGTAGATTGTCTCTTACTACCGAAGAACGCGATTATTTCAAACACAAGGTCGAGGAGTACAAAAAGAAGGTTTCTCCTGATATCGAAGTACAACTGCAGGAAAACGAGGCAAGACAGCAGCAGTGGATTCAAGAAAGAGAAGAAAACGAGGTCTTTAATGTCGAGCTGAAACACGACGTCAAGAAAGTCAAGTCGATGTTGGAGGAATCTAGAAAGACCGCTCTATCAGCCCAGCGCGAGCTATCTCAGGCAAAGGCAACCATCAGTCATCTGGAAGGCGAGTGCACCAACCTAAATTACACATGCCAGGAACGCCAGACCATCATATTTGAGCTCCGTGAAAAGACGAACGAGCTGCAAGAAAGACTGGCAAAGCACGAAGATCTCTTGCAGGCCGCACGCACAGACGTCAGTCTCTATAAGCGAAACGCCGAGTCTCTTCGAGAACAAAACATCGAGCTGTCTTCAAAGAACGAGGCAAACGCCATTCGATCCGACAAACTGTCAGATCACATTGCTTCGCTCACCAGCCAGTATGAAACCCTCTCAAATGCCTTGGCAAACATCACACTCCAACACACCGCATCTGCCGAAGGAGCAGGTGGCCACGCCGACTATTGGAAGGCCAGATTCGACGAAAAGTCTCGAGAGCTCGAGAGCTTGACCGACAAGCTGGCAAATGCCGAGAAGAAGGTCAATGAACTACAGTCAATCGACCACCGCGAGTGGCAAGACAAGTGTCTGCTGGCACGCGGCGAGCTCCAGCAGCTCACAAGCTCTTATGACGAGACTCGTCAGCAACTCGATGCTGTCAAACAAGAAAAGGCTATTCTTGAGATGAAGCTTGCCGACGCAACTGCCATGACGGCCGCCGTCAACGCCAGTGCGTCATCTACCCAAGAATCAGACGGAGCTTCGTCTGATCAACCAGAAGAAGGGGATGATGCTAACAAGTACCGCGTTCAGCTTGCAGAGGCCGAAGGCAAGATCAAGGTTCTCGAGTCAACCATTGCCGACTACCACAGCCGCCTGGCAAAGGAAAGACGCGAAACTGCCGAGCTCAACGAAAAGTACGACGCATTCGTCAAGGAGATCCAGACATCGCTTGATCAAAAGACCGCCGAGCTCAATGCTTATGATACCCAAGTCAAGGCACTGCAAAAGGAATTGGAAGCCGCACTTGTGCAATTAAAGGATGCCAGAGAAGACAAGGGCGCCTGTGAGCAAAAATGGACAGTTGAGAAACTTGCCCTGGTTTCCGAGAGAGATGAGCTTTTGGGACTTCAACAAGCAAAGACCATCGAGATCGAAAGCTTACAAAAGGATGTCGAACGGCACAGAGTGTCCAGAGAAGAAACAAACAAGGAGCTGAAGGAAGAGCACGCACGACTTGTCGAAGCCGAGACTACGGCTCGAAAGCTCAAGGAGGATATCGTGTCGCTGAAGGAAGAGACAGAGGCTGCTAATCTCAGACTGGCAGAAGCAGAAGAAAAGGTTAAGACAACAGAAAGTAACCTCAAGATGCAGAAAGAATACACTGACTCTATTGTGAGCACCAACGAGAACAGGTAAAACCCCTCATTAACACATTGAAGCAATTCAATTCTCAACCCTTCTTTCTTTTTATGAATTTAACCAATCCTTTTTCCAGTCTTAATGAGCTTCAAAAGGAATGTGAAAGCTTGACAAAACAGATCGAGAACCTTGTTTCTCAGATTGCCAAAACCGACCAGTCCTCTACAGCCGGTCAGTCCTCTACATCCGATGCACCAGAACTTGCTGATCAAGCCATCCAAGGCGTGTTTGAAGTCAATGCAATGTTGCGCCAGAGCAAAGAGGCTTTGGAGACTCGCTATAACGAGAGTCAGAAGGCTCGTCTCAAGCTGGAGAGTAACTTGGAGTACACTCAGAGACAGCTCAGTCATGCACGCAAAGCTTTGGATGCCCTGCGAGAAGAAAAGGAGACCGCAATGGGACAAGAAGAGCGTGTGTCAGCAGAAGCCAAGAACCTTGTCGCAGTCTACAAAGACAGTAACGACAGCCTTAGAACCCAACTCACAAAGGCAACTCTTCGCGTCGAAACTCTCGAGAAGGAACTTGATGCCAAGACCAAAGAAATGGAACCAATGTCACGTAAGTTATTGATTTTTTTTTTATAAAATATATGTATACAATATATATATATATATATATTAACACAATTTTTAATTAATTTGTATTATTTATTTAATTTATATATTATGTTTAACAGTAAAGATCAAGACACTTGAGGCTGAGTTGGCACAGTCAGAGGAGTCCATTGCAAAATTGGAGAAGATGCAGACTGAACTTGTCGCTCGTTCTACTGAGCTCATGTCTCGTCACAACGTAAGTATCCCTATATATATATATGTCTATATATTAATTTTTTTATTGTAGGTTATTGACCCTGAAGAACTCAAGCAACTTCAAAAGAGTCTCGAAGACGCAAAGGCTTCGCTTGTGACTCTTGAAGCCGAAAAGAATGAAGCTACAACAAAGGCTGCTACCTTGGAGACCGAAAAGAATACCATGTTTGAAAGACTCAAGAGAACTGTTGCAGTTGTAAGTATTTATTTATCTATTTTTTTTTAAAATCATATAATATATATATAATTTCTAATCGTATCGATAATTATAATAGGTCAAACACAAGGAAGCTTCCTTGAACGAGCTCAAGGCTAAATTGGAAAAGGCTGCAGAAAGTGCTCAGAATCCAGTAAGTATTATTGCTTTAGTTCTTATTATTCTTATTCTTCTTCTTAAAGAAAGAAAGAAAATTAAAAAAAATGCGTGTATGTACAAAAAATGTGTATAATTGGTTATTGATTTGTATCTTATTGTTTCATAGAATGAATTGGAACAGCAGAACACTACTTTGACTGCTTCAGTTTCTGCAGCAGAACAAGCTCTCAAGGTCGCAGAGGAAGAGAAGAAAAAGGCTGAAGAAGCATTGAAGACTCGTATGGACGAGTTTGAGACTCTCGATGTAAGCCTAAACCGAAAAAAAAACTTCTTTTTGATATTCACATTTTCTGGTTGTCTGTTCCTTTATAGAAAAGATACAAATCATTGCTTTCAAGAGCTCGTTTGTTTGTATCAGAAAAGGTAATATCCGGAATCGGCTAGATAATTAAATCAAATCAAGTATTAATAAGTATCTCCCTCTCTTTATATTATTATATTTTAGAACAAGGCTTTGGAGGAATTAAGACTTCTCAAGGCAAAGGCAGAGGCACATGATGAAGAAATGAACAACCTCAAGGCGAAAATTACCGAGAATGAGGCACTAATTAAACAACTCAATGAAGAGAAGAACCAAAAGTTAAAAGCGCCAGCAACACCAGCGCCAGCAACAGCACCATCGCCAGCAACAGAGACCCCAGAGAGCCAAGCAGAGCAAGAGAACTTAAAGACAAGTCTTGCGCAAAAAGAAAAGCAGTTAATATCGGCCGAGTTGGAGAACAAGAGGCTCAAGGCAATGCAATCTATGATGGCAAACAAAAACAGCAAGTTGGGAGCTAAGGTTGCAGAGCTTACAGCACAAATTTCTCAAACATCATCTTCAACTGGTCCCGCTGGTGCTCCCACTAAGCCCTTGATGTCGACACCTATTCGTATGACTGCACCAGTGCCAACACCAAAACCTACACCAGTACAAGCACCTCAACCTGTAGCAGTACAGTCACCTAAACCTGTAGCAGTACAGTCACCTAAACCTGTAGCAGTACAGTCACCTAAACCTGTAGCAGTACAGTCACCTAAACCTGTAGCAGTACAGTCACCTCAACCTGTAACAGTGCCAACGTTCGCAATACCCACCAATGTTTCAGTACCCACATTTACATCTACACCAGAACCTACACCAGTACCCACTCCAACTCCTACACCAGCACTTACACCGGTGCCCACGGCTCCACCTACTTTGGAACCAACACTTACACATACACCAGAACCTATTCAAACACCTACGCCTACACCCGTACCTGCACCTACAGCAGCCTTTACTCCCCGCCACCCCCCTCCTGTAACATCTCCGGTAAACGTGGCTCCTCCTGAGAATGTAGAATCTCCTGTAGCTGTACCTACAACCATTTCCACACCACCTGCACCACAAGTCAGTACACCAGAAGTAGAACTCGAGGCTCCGTCAACTAACATCAATATCTTGAACGAACCTGCACAGTCTGTTTCATCTCCTTTGGTAGATTCTCCAATGACAGAAAGCGCATTTGTGTCATCTACTATAGAGGTCTTGGAACAAGATCGAGATGAGACTATGGAAGAGGCTCATGACGATGATATCACCGAGACTGCTGCTGTTCATTCAGAGATTCATCAGGAAACCATTAGAGTAACAGAGTCTCTAGTTGTTGATACTACGGAAACTGAAAACAAACCACATTCCAGCATAGAGTATGTAGAAGTTGAAAGGGAGTCTAAAGAGAAAGAACCATCGCCAGCGCAAGCACTACCACCAACACTAGTATCAGAACCAGTCTCAGAATTGGCACAAGAGCCAATCTCAGAACCAGTACAAGAGCCAGTCTCAGAATCGGTACACGAGCCAGTCTCAGAGTCTGCGCCAGAGTCAGTACCGGAATTAGCATCAGAGCCTGCATCAGAGCCAGAGCCTGCATCAGAGCCAGTACCAGAGCCTGCATCAGAGTCTGCATCAGAGTCTGCATCAGAGCCAGTACCAGAGTCAGCACCAGATGTAGTTGGATCTGTTGAGCCTGTTACCGAAGAACAACAATCTGAAGATGCAGATGTTGTTGCTGGTACAAAGCGCAAGAGTGAAGAGGATGGGGCATCACCAAAGTCACCAAAATCGCCTAAAACGAGCTTGTAATTCAAAGCGATCAACAAACAAAACAATCTGTATATTCTGCTTTTTAAAAAACAACAACACAATGTTCATGAATTAAATATTGCACCTATGAAATCAATAAAGAAAATAATGAAACGGTTTATATAATCTTCTTATATATAATGTTTATACACACACGCACATATATAGATATATAGATATATGTACATGTATAGATATAGAGAGAGAAATATTGATAAGCTATATCCAAAATAACTGGTCTTTGTTTAATGCTTTTGTTCTATTTATTCTTTACTCTATAGTGAAATGAAAGCTCATAAGTAGAAGAAGTATGTGCTGTGAGATAGATTATAAACAACTCTAACACGCATTATACTAACGTTACTGCTGATGAGGCAAAGCCAATGGAATAAAGATATACTTTATGCAAGAGTGTTTCTGCCATCATGCAAAAATATAATGAGTCAGATGACTTTAAGAGTATTGTTTTAAAGAACAAAATAAGCTAAACAAGTGCTTTGATCTCTTTAATGTTAGGGTCTTCTTTTTGATGTATTAGGGGGTTTCAACAGTCCTTTAAGCTCTTAAGCTTTGAGTTTTAAACCAGTGACCAATAACACGTAAAAGTTACTAGGTGTTTTTGAGTATCCTAAATGTTTCTTTCAGTTCTATTAGGCATTGCGATAATAGGATATAAGATTAATGTAGTATTGAAAGAGGAAAGCATATTTGCATTAATATTTTATTAGATTTCCAAAAAAAAAAACCATTATAAGTTAATTTCAGCCAATTACATTTTGAAATTTAAATTCAAAGCTTAAGTTTAAAAGCTTAAAGGACTGTTGAAACCCCCTGATATACACTGAAATCAAGATTTTTGATTTTATAGCTTTTTGTTGCCCCTAACATTTTGAAAAAGTCTTTTTATTTCTTAGGTGTCCTATATAGGAAGAAAACTTGATGTACTAATTGCATGCTTTTCTACAAGAAAGAATAAATACGTGCTTGGCATTTTTGTTTTTGTTTTTCTAAAAAAAAAAGAAAGTAAAACCTTGAAAGTGCGCCTTACAAGTGTTTTACTTTATTTCTTGGATTTTCATAAGTGGCTATTGCCTATATGAGAGTCTTCAATAGTAGCCGTTTGTAATTTGGTTTATACCATGGTGTGATTGATATAATTAAATAAAGTCATATATAAATAATATATAGAGTATAGAATAAAATGAAGATTTAAATAAATAGATTCAATAGATAAAAGACTGTGTATGATGAATCTAATTTTTGGAGAGCAGGCTTCCTTTGAAGGAAAGTTGTCTTCTTGGTTTTCTAGCTTTAATATCTGATAGTGTCAAAAGATGTCGCATTGTAGGGCGACCGTGCGGGCAATTCTACAAAAACGAAAGAAAGCAGATGAATACACGCACCTTGAACACTGTATTTATGTCTATATTGTATTACCCAAGGTTGACTGATTGTTCCCATATTTTGTACAATCTATAATACAATAATGTTTAGCCTTTTCACTGTTCCTTGAAAATTGATATATATATATATATATATATATATATATTACCTTGATCATCTTCTTCTTTGTCAGACTATCTCCAATCATAACAGAGCTTCGGCAAGCTCTCGATGCAAATATCTTTCTTGTTCGGCTACATCTAACCATTTCTCCAGGCCGGTCATCGAGAAGGTAAATCAGTTCACTAAAATCTAATACAAAAGTCAATGGACAGTAACTGGCACTGGTTGCCGTGCACATCATACCTTGCTGGTCAAACAACACACTTTTGTTCATAGGTTGGGCAATTATTCGAATCCGATCCGTAGGTAAATTTTCCGGATGGATCTCGAGTTCAAACCCATTAGCCCTCAATATGTCAATATTCTCCATTACTACAAGCTCGTCTGCAGCAGTCAAAGAAGGTATTTGAGGTCTTTATAAAATAAAATAAATTAATCGTCATATTATCAACATACTAAAGGTACACCTACCTGATCAATCTTTGGCATTGGATAGTCGTTTCTTTTTGAAGAGTTTCAAAGTTGTATTTCTCATCTGAAGCATGTTGATCAACAATAAAAAGATCATTTCTCAGAGAAACTATTATAAATCCAAGATTGAATTGACCCAAAATCTTCATATCTGCAAAGTCAGTCTTTTCAATTGTCCGGCTCAGAGCATATGCTGCCTTTTGGTTATCAGATATGTTTTCAATGCCTGCTCCTTCTAAAACATCCATTGAATCTATTTTATATGCTCCAGAAACACTCTTCGACTCAAGACGTGATAAAATAGTTTGGTAGCTTTCTAGTGAATGAGAGATACAAAGTTCATCCTCATTGGTTCTACGTAAAAACGGTGATTGATATGTCGCTCCTGGAACTCCAGACTGTAAATCTTCACCATCTTCACTCAAAGTTTCCATATATTCAGTAGGTTGGATAACAAGATTCCTTGTTCCATTTAAATCGAAGGGTTCCGATGTCAATAGTTGTGTTTGCTCCGTTTCGTCTACCGAGTCTGTGCCATCTCTGATATAAAAATGGGATGGTTCGAAAGTAAGTTGGTGTTGCGTATATCCATTACTCTTAAGATCGACCCTTTTTGGAGCGCGGTACGATATATTGTCACTGCTTCTCTTGGTACTGTATGGGCTTGCTATATTACTAAACCGCGGTATAAATGATCGAGGACTGTTCTCGGAACTGGTACGATGCGCTTTATTTCCAGTATACATAGGGCCAGTAATAAGAGACGGTCGTATTTTTCGTTTATTCTCTTTTTCATCATCATCCTCTTCTTCTTCTTCTTCTTCCTCTTCCTCTTCTTCTTCCTCTTCTTCCTCTTTTATTGTAGATGACATGCTTTTCATAACATCTGACGAAAGGCGTATATCCCGATAAAGAGGACTTTGTTGGGTTGATGATGGTACTACGCCATAAGATCCTGAAAATGAACTCGACTCTGATTCAGTCAAATTATCATCAGTCTCTTCACAGAAAAAGTTTGCAGCAGGAAGCTTGTTGATAGTGTAGGTTGATCTACTCGGTTCCATATGCAAGCTCAAAAACTCCTAATTTTTTAAAAGGTTTTTTATTATGCTTAAAAGCCACAATAAAATAATAATTTACTTACAGAGACACACTGGACAATAAGGTTATCTTCGTGAAGAAATATGGTTCTTTTGTCTGGGCTAACGTTAACATCATATCTGTCTGTTTCCATAAATATAATTACTCATTTGCTTTTCTGTCTATTTCTGTATACTATTAATATTAACCTGGCGGAAGCTTCAAATCAGCAATAATAAAAGGATACTGAGTTGGAACATCACGTTGGTAGACTTCATTAAAGACTTTTGATATCTAATTTATAGTTAGTTCTACTGCTCACATATGAGAAGGATATAATTGTTTAATATTAGATTAAAATAGCTTGCCTTTGGTAAGCTGCAAGGTCTTCCGTTAACAAAGAAGTATTGCCTGTCCTTACTGCTTCTTCCAGAGCCAAGCTGTGGTTTCGAGACAAGCCCCTCAATACAAGGTCTATTTAAGAGTGATTTGTGTTCATTTAGACTGTAATCTTTTCTATTGTCACATAAAGTTTTACTTTATACTCGTTTCTCCATCCATATAATCTTCTCCATAGACGGAAGACAAATCTATCGCAAATGGAATTGTCTGGGAAGAGACCTTCACTCCAAAAATATCGGTAATGTTGTCTCGAACAGTTGCATTCCCTTGTGTAAAGATTATGGGTGCGCTTGATCTTTTTATGAGATTAATACGGTAGTCTTATTTGAGATACTTTTGATTTAATCACTTTGACTGGTACTCACACTTTTGAAGCCTGATTATACGCTACAATCTTTACGTTTTTAGATATAATAGCATATGCTTGTACAAGATCCATCGCTTTCTTAAACTCTTGTTTAATGTTCCGTTGAAGTTCACGGTGACGAACAGGCAAAGATTCGAATAACTTTGATATATGAACAGTTGTTCCCACCTAAATAGGAAAAACAAACACGGTATTTCTTAGGGATAAATATTTCTTAACTTAAGCTAAAGAATAGGAAGAAGAAGGCATTAATGCGATCCATTGAACCTACAGAGCGTACTACTGTGGTTTTCTTTATTAATCTTCCGTCAGAGTTATATTCGAGGTGAACGCCTTTTGGAGCTTGCTCTTTTGTGGCCGTTGTGACAGAGAGTTTAGCGAGAGAGCATAATGAGCTCAAGGCCTCTCCTCTGAATCCGAATGTCATTACTGATTCAAGGTCTTCAAACTTTGATAGTTTTGAAGTATAATACTTCAATGCTAATCAGGAGATTGAGTTGTCTAAAAGATCTAGATTATCAAGCAAAATGCATTTACCTAATGATTCATAGTTTGATGGATCAATTCCATGACCATTGTCCACAACATCCAGTCCACCAAGTCCGTTTTGTTTGAATCTTAACTCTAAAAATATTGCTTACAATTACGCAAAATGTCACTTCACAGATCACTGTGCATGACTTTACCAATATTGGTTGCTTGAGCATCAATACTGTTTTCAAGTAGTTCTTTAGCTGTCATAGACAGATCAACTACCACCTGACCAGAACATATTTTATGTATGCTTTGTTTATCAATTGCAGTCAACTGTCTAGCCATTGTTGACGGTAATTAGCAGATCAAGAATTCACGGGCATTTATGTTGAAGTTATCCAAATGGCAGCCTCGACTTCTTCAAATTTAACTACCGCAACGTCCAAAGACCGGTTGTTTTGAAGGGGTTTGCGAGAACAAGTCAACTGAATTGTTATAACGTATTTATTGTATTTTCTTTGCTGTATTTGTATCCACAGTCCATAGACCAAGGAGATAATTGAGACGAATCAACAAGAGATCTTTTGCCATTTGGACCGAATCTACCATTAAATTGACTTTACTTCCATCAATTTCATGCCAGTTAACTTGTACTTCAATAATTGGGATATTTTGTTGTTGTGCAATCATAAGACACTCAATGTCGAATATCCATCGTTCAACGTGCATATTAGGGAATATTATCTGTGCCGCTCCACGGGTAAATAATTTAAACCCGCATTGAGTGTCGTCTATACCACGAATGCCAAGCACATATACCAACGTGTGGAAACCTCGCATCAAGAAGTTACGAATAAATGATCGCTTGAAGAAAGTTGGGGAGCAATGAGAATCTCAAAAATATAAAAGAGAGAGCTAGACATATTTGACACCCTCTTTCTCTCTCTTTGTACAAACCTTTACAACGGCCTCAGTTGTCACTAAATGGGATCTTGATCCAACCGCTACACCTCGCCCATTCTTAGCCTCATTATCCAACGCATCCTGAAGTTTTTCCAGATCGGAAAACCGAGTAGCACCATCAGCATCCACCATCAAGCAACGCTCGCCTCTAGCACATAGCACACCTTGAGTTACGGCTCCACCCTTTCCTCTGTTCTTTTCCAGCACGAGTATTCGGATATTTTCAGGGTTAGACTCTTTTGCAAATTCAAGAGCAACTTCTACTGTGTTATCACGGCTACCGTCGTCTACGATGATAATTTCGTATGTATTTTCAGAATTTTCTAGTCTCTTGTTTTCCAAATATTCCGTAGTTTCCTTTAACATTGTTGGTAGTCGTTTGCTCTCATCGAATGCAGGCACGATGCAGGATAATTTTACGGTCGGTTCGTCAAATAGACTGGGCAAGAGTTTTTTCTCGGTAGATAGTGCATCCTTATAATATTTTTCGTTCTCTGTTCTTTTACGAGGTTTTGGTGAAGAGAGTATCAAAATTCCAAGAAGCTACCGAGGGAATTAATAAAGAAGTCGGATTAAGGGGTGTAATTAAGGTCTACCTTGAAGAATTACTTACCGTGGCAGCCAGGACAGTCAATGATGCCGCAGACCAATACAAATACAAAGTCATTAAAAGTTAACGTAGAGGAAAGGAATGGAGAATGACTAATTAAGATGGGTTAAAGAATGAATAAAAAGCAACAGGACCTGGCTGATGTATATGCACTGGGCCAATAGCAACTTCACACACCTGGACTTGCTTCACAGCTATATAAACGGAGTCTAAAAAGGCAAATGGGATTTAGGTTTAAAAACAGCACTTTTAGACAGTAAAAGGAAAGATGATCAAAAAGGGCGTAATTAAGTAAAGAGAGCCTGGTGTATGAACAGCCAATTGAGTGTATATACAGTTTATTGGTACATTTTCTTTTCAATAGATAAAAAAAAACACTCGGAAATTTCATAAATAATATAGATATTGATACAACCTGGGCTTGGATAACTTCTTTTTTTATGGGACAGTGAAAGTGACCGTGTTTTAATGAATGAAGAAGAAGTTAGGCTGTCAAAGCAACAGGTCTTTAAAACAACCCTTCAATGTCGACTTCTGGGAGTAATAAGCGCCCAGCACAAGAGCCATTAAGCTCAAAGGCTCAAAATAAAAAATGTATGGAATTAAATAGTACAATTATATGTTTTAGTTTTGAGAAGCTAATCGAATTGTCCAATAATTAGCAAAGGAGCAAGGCAATAGTACTTCCATTAGTACAGCTGGCTTTGGGAATTATGGAAAGAACATCCTTTGTAAGATTTATTTGAAAATAGCTAAACTATACACAACAATAAAATGGTGAAGTATGACGCTGATATACATGTACACATGTCGTGCAGCACAGAACGCACTTCGAGTAACGGGGGCCATTGATACAAAGCAATTTGTAATCGCACGTTTACCAGAAATGAATGCCATGCAATCTGTGATTAAAGAGACAAGGTGGAGTATAGTATTTTACAAAAATTGAATTTAAAATACTCATAAAGCTTTCTCCCAATAGCTTCTCTATTAAAACAGAAGGATTGCCGCCACAACTACGTGCCCATCGTCGTCGAGCAGCCAGCTACAAGCTCACCGGGTTTTCCGCAATGAGTAGAGCTAAGATTTCCTCAAAGGTAAACATTAGCTAGAAAACAAACACACAGATAATGAAGAGTTTTGTTAAATTAAGAGAAATAATATACCTGTCATGAAAGAGGGGTCGTATGTTTATCAAAGGAAAAAAACCGTTGCGTACAATGTTCCAGCTTAAGCCAACAGTTTATGCAAAAGAGTACCTTTACAAGCAATGTAATTATTGTTTACACTGATCCAGGGGTTTTTGAGGCTTATTTTACTGATGTAGCTAATAAAAAATGGCTGGAAACACACATGTGGCATGTTAAGCGAATGAAGATGGTTAATATCTGGGGTCATCGACTGGTAAGTTAATGTGTATGTTTTTTAAAAAAGAAAATCACTATGTAAAGCTATAAATTAAGTATCTTATTGTTTTATATATAGGCTTCCCATCCTAATATGAAGTCATCCAGAATATTTTACAGAGCGTTTACACAAGCTGCAGTTATTCACGATGCTTCCTATGAATCCTGTGTTGAATTATCCGGTGCATCAAAACAAATTGTTCGCATCCTAAACACAATAACTGACCCTTCACTTCCCTCTGTTGGTAGTGCAAGGTATAATTTGAGTATTTTTAATATTATAAATAATACTAAAAGTAAGCTAACAAATATATTACTTTATATGGTAGATACAATAAAGGACAGCGTATGGGAAAGACTTATTTATACGAGTACATGCAATATCCTACAAATCTCATTTGCCCTATCGAATATCTGTGGAGACCCAGTAAAGTAGAAGGAGAGCAAGGGATGATTTGGGTATGGATACATCCCTCTGCTTACACGGAAGCCTTGTGTACCTTGAAAGAGGCTATCAAGCACGGGAACGAGAAATCTACTGAAAGTATGAAAAATAGTCTTTAATGTTCGGGCATATGTAATAACATGTGTATGTAAATTAGATATTCAAATCTGTGAACAAAAAGAAAAGCTGGTCCGATTCAATCTTGCTGGTCCACATTCAACAGCACTACTACAATCCATATTTAGACCAATTGAGGAAGCCGAAGTTCAGATAGAGAGAGCAAATACCACTGAACAAACTCAATTGTGGGATGATATAGGATCCCTAAAATCTGCTTGTTCTTTATCCCCTGACGTTATTATTGGACTGACAGTACAAGATCCACGCCTAAAGTATACAGAGTTTTTTTTTGTTTTTTTTGCTGTTATTTATTGATGTCTTAATCTAGATTTCCTCAGCTAAAACGACCTCAGATTCATGAGGTATCTAACGAAGTAGAGGCACGGCTTTCTACTCTCATCCGTGAATGGCCCATTGATGTTGCTTATTCTGATATATGGGAAAGTACTTCTCGACAAGCATCTTTGGATAGCAAAGTATCGGAGTATGCATTAAATAAGCGCCGGGAAGAGGTATTATTTTTTACGTCTAAGGCTAATTTAGGCTTGGTAATTCACCCATTTTTATCGTAAGAATGTCGTACCAGGAACGAAGTTGGTCTTTACTGAGAAAGATAGCAGGATACCTATCTTGCTAGTATGCCGTACATGTCCTGTCGTAGACGATTCCACAATCCAAACATCAACATCGGTATCAAGTCGAATTGAGAGCTGGTCAATTATACTTCCAAGCGGATGGGGAATGCCATTTTGGACTTCACTTTTGTTCGCTGGGGCCAAACCAATTGGACTAGAAAATGTTCGGTCTTTGGCCCTTGAAACTGGACAATGTTGTTTCCCTTATGATTATCCTAGCACTCGTGCGTTTGCAGCGCAGAAAGCACAAATGGAAGAAGCTAACCTCAAAAAATGGTTGAGTAGACCACCAGCAAAGCGCGAAAACTTCAAACGCATTGGTGTCGATCATCCATTTGCGGCTCAATTTGATACACTATTCAGGAAGAATGGCAGTACTGATGATGTATTGGATTGTGTACCGAAGCCAAACTATAGCCTAATTCAAGGGGCTAGAATGATATCTTCTATAGCAACAAGTTCTTCGGAGACAAGTTCACAGGCTGCTCTAGAAAAGGCTGTTATTGAATGTCTCTCTAAACGAAGCCTTAATATCCTATCTTCCGTCAGCCTGAATTCCACCTTGGTGAAAGTTCGAGTAAAATATATTGAGAAAAAAGTCCCATTTCCCAATGCGCTGGTCTATCTTATTGAGAACCCTGATGATTATATGCGACACACATGGTACATAAGAAACCGTATGCCGGTGCACCAAAGCAAAAAAGATATAAAGCTATCGTTAAAAAATGAGACTATGTCCGATACTACTTTAGATGAGGTAAGTTATTATTTTATGGGTAGGAGTGTAATACGAACTAATGAATTTTATTTATTTGTTATTTATGCTTATAGAAACATCATGTTTTGCCTAGCTCACAACAAATTGGATATATTACCAACGGTGCATTCTCTTTAATGCACGGATGTGGTATTGGTATAGGTGCTTGCACAGCGAGTGGGATTCAAAGAGTAAATTATATAGATAAAAGGTAAGAACCATAGTCCAGATATAACACTATACCTCTACCAACTGCTCATGATATTGTTTTTCATTACACAGTCAAAAACGGGGCACCAAGATGCTTGTTTTAATAAGAAATGTAAATGCTATTGATTATAGACCGGCTCAACTACAACTACTTTGCTAAAAGTGACAATATTATAATAAACCAAGTAGCTAACACTACTGGAGTAAAAAGCGTGTTTAAGATGTTCTTCAGCATCCTCAGTGTATCTCCTAAAAAATAGGATTGGTTCAATTGACAATTATAGGAATGCCTACTATTATTATGGTATTAACTTAATAATAGCGTATCATTACTATTGAAATAGAGATTCTTACAATGATCTTGATAGATTTAAACCCTTAACATTTTTTTTGAGTAATTAGAATATATCAGCTTATATTTATTGTAAAGTAGTTATTAGAACAAAGAGTTTATTAACATCAGATTCTAAGAAATGGAAATAAAAATTAGATTTTTGTGCATTTCAAAAAGCTTGTTTAAATATCAGACTTAATTTAGGTAAGGTTATTTGCCCATTTATTGTGTCGTATCATAACAAAGTCAACCATACTTCATGGAATCTTGACGTGGGTCTATTAGCCTAGATTTCCTCTTAGAGGTCTTAATGCCTCTTAGCTATGACACAACGCGTTTCTTTTATATACATTTAGAACATGGACATTACATTTGATCAGCTCAACGCATTGCATAGCTTTTTTGAAATACAAACCATTGTCCAACGTAAATGACCATTTGAAGTTATTACAAGGCTATTACAGTCGACACCTCACAGTTGTACCAGCTAAACATCTGTTGGCTGACGCAGGCAGGAAAGATGCAATCAGTCACGTGCTGTTTTAAATTTAAAGTAATACAGTTTCTACTTAAATTCAGACGATGTTAGTTTTTTTTGGGCAAATCAAAATTAGTTTTTAGACAAAGAGAAAATAAAATTAAGACAAGGAAGAGTTAATTGTGCGGTATGAACTTTTGATCCGCCGAATGGGTGGTGAGATCTGACTGTGTTCTGCTATGTGTTTGTGTGAGCTTCCTGGTCCCGGCCCTTAAGCCCAGACCGAACTGAATGACTGCCTGACCCGGACACCATCACAATTTGCTAAATTACATGACAGTTGCATTACTGTAGCTTGGTCTAGAGATATCGAAATGATTAAAAAATGAATTCAGCCAATTAAGTTAATATTTTATTACGGTTTTTAGCAGTAGAAATTATAACAAATTCCGCATAAAAATTGCCATAGATTTTGCATTTTACTTGGGGCTACTAACTCCATAAACTTCATATAGATCACCAAAAAAAAAGTGCACTGCAGAGAGTAAAAGCACCCTTTATGATCAATATTTGAGGAACAAATATCAAACAATGTTTAGGCAACGGATGTAAATTTGCCTCATCAGGTTTCTTACAAATATAAAAACCATTTACTTGGCTAATTTGGAGTTATAGCTAATGTTTTTTCTTCTTCTCACTATTGGTACTAGATCGAACTTTGACTGTATTGATATGATCCATCTGTGCAACAGAACAATTATTAATAATGCTATTGCCAGGCATCGTATGTTAAAGTATGAGAGCGTGAAAAATTGTGAAAAATTCCAAGTGGTCTGCTATTTATTTATAACAATAACAACAAAAGGTTTCTACTTAATGTACTTACCTAGTAATTGATTTAGGAAAATAGCTTATATATATATATATGCATTTATAAGTAACTAACATGTTTTAAATGCAAGTCAGTTTTTTGTAGCTGTACAAAAAGACGCAATGCCGTTTTGTAATAAGCTGTCGTAAAAAGCCTATTTTACACTACTAATTCAAAGATGACGATGTCGCATCACACAAGAGATGTATGCCAAAAAGGTTCAAAGAATATCTGGGGTTATATATTTTCTTAAGTGGTCTACAGAGATACCAACTTTAAATCCAATTGATAAAATGTATAGCCCATTGGATAAAGTTATATGTATTCAACACATTGCTATAAAAACTACTCTGATGAATTTGAATAATACTTTACAAGAAGAGTAGAAATCAATTAGTCTGTATGTGTTCCAGAAGTATTTACAGTTATTTTTCGGAACTTTAATTCGGAAATCTCTTTTGACACACCTTCACATAAACCTAATGAACAATAGTTTTTTTTTTAATAATAAAAATAATAATAAAAAGCCTTTCCTTTTTTCTTTTCTTTATCAGTACCTTGATTTCATATTACTAATACACAAACAGGTATATATTTGTGGTCGTGTCTTAGTTAGTGTGTATGAGAAAGAGAGAGAAGAAGTAGTAGAAACAAGAAAAAGAGGAGAGAGGATTTAAGCGATTGAAAGGGCTATGCATAGTAGATTTATATATATAAAAATCTATATCTATTTCTATTTCTCTATATGAATATTTACTCAAAACTAAAATCAAAATAATAATAATAATAAAAGCAGAATGAATGTTAGCGGTGCCTCTGTATCAGATACTGTTCCAGCTCCTCATGAGACAAGAGACATTGTATTACCTAATCACGACAGTCATGTAGCCCAGATCGCAGTTGATGTATGCACACATGAATTCATTACATTCAACTGTCAACATTAGACTTCCCCCTTTTTCTTTTCTCTTGTTTTTCTTAATGTAATTATCATTGTGCATAACTCTTTTTTTTTGGTAGATTGGTGGCTCATTGGCCAAGATTGTCTACTTTACTTCCTCTCCGGACCGGAAAGGTGGTAGACTACACTTTAAAAAGTTCGAAACTGAACAAATGGACGAATTTATGGATTTTATTAAAATCCTTGTCAAAGATGCTAAAGCACGACTTCCAACTGGAACAGAGCTAGTATTAAAGGCAACCGGAGGAGGTGCTTATATGTACTACGATAGAATGCAAGCATCTCTGCCGGGTGTAAATATCCAAAAGGAAGATGAAATGGAATGCCTTATCACAGGTAATATATATGTATATGTATATAGAATATCCAGGCATTTCTTTATATATATATATGTATAGATGTATAGATATTAAAAGTAGAATTCAATTGTCCTTTGAAATCTCTAGCTTTATTAGCCATTAGTTATTATTATTATTCCTTCTTAATATGAGTAGAACTATTACTGATATGAACCTCCAAAAAAACAATAACAACACCAAAAACGCCGTCGTTATCATCATTCTCACCACCACTACCACCACCAACAACAACAACAATGATAATGTTAATGACAATAACTAGGCTTGAATTTCTTTATTACGGAGATACCGTATGAAGTATTTATATACAATGAGCAAGAATCTGATCCTATGCGCTTTGAAGAAAAGACAAAGGCTATTTATCCTTATTTGGTACATTTTAGATCTCTTTAAAAGTGATCTTTTTTACTTTGTTATTTAGTTCCATTATGTACATATATACTCATTATATCCCTTTTTTTTTCTATTTGTGTGGGTGGATGTGCACTAAAATTAGCTGGTTAACATTGGCTCAGGTGTCAGGTAAGCATATGCCGGTAAAACAGTAGAATACTACAGAATAATAATCCATAAAGAATCAAAGTCTACTCAAGGTTACTGGTCCAAATGAATTTACGCGTGTGAGCGGAACTTCTGTAAGGACATACATTTTTTCTTAAGAAAAAATGAAATAAAATAATAATAATAATAATAATAATAATAATAATAATAATCAAACAGCTAGTGAATATACGAAGACTAAATCTTGTGTACTTTATGTTATTATAGCTTGGAGGAGGTACTCTTTGGGGATTAATGTCTTTATTAACTGGGGCTCAATCATTTGACGGTAAGATCTCTACCAAAATGCACACCCGCACACTTGATCTCGGTAGCTTTTATTGCAGTGAATGTACTGACTGACTGACTATACAATAAAGAAATGTTGGAAATGTCCAAGACTGGAGATAATAAGAATATTGATCTCTTGGTGGGCGATATTTACGGGAGCGACTACTCAAAGCTAGGACTCAAGGCATCTCGTATTGCTTCTAGTTTTGGAAAAGTATTTAAAAAGGGCGTGAGGCACACAAAGGACAGCTTTAGTCCTAATGACATTGCAAAGAGTCTCCTGTTCATGGTCAGGTAGATTTGAACGTGCCTACTCTTGATTTTTCTTAAGTGCTTACACCTCAATCAAAGTAATAATATTGGTCAGATTGCATATCTTAATGCAGAACAACATCACTTGGAGCGCATTTACTTTGGTGGCTTCTTTATTCGCGGTCATTCGATAACCATGAACACTTTGTCCTACGCCATTGACTTTTGGTCCAAAGGAAAAATGAAGGCCTTGTTCCTTAGACATGAAGGCCATCTTGGGGCCACTGGTGCAGTATGTTTTACTTTATTTTATTTTATTAGCTCTAAAGACATTGTTAAATGAGAACTATGGCTAATAAATCTTGACACTCTTAGTTTCTCAAGCATCGTCCTATACACAATGCAAGACACTCAATATCATTTTCAGAGAATTTTCGGCCCGATCCTGCCGTCAGTCCAAGTAATGTTTATCATGTAATTGAGAACACCAACCTGGAATTGCGATCAGACAAGGGCATAGAATGATATATTTGTTTTATATCCTTCTTTGTCTCTTTCTACCTTTTTCTCTCACTTTCTCTATCGCACTTTCTTTTATATATACATACACAAAATGTCTAGATTAATAAAGCACTTTGGAAAAGAAAGAACGAAATATATAGAGAGAGGAAACTCCTTAAAAACGCTCTAGTTTGCAACCTGACATGTTTATTGCACAAAAGCACTTGTTGTTTCTTACTTGTTGCACTCCTGATATTTAACAAACCACGCCCTGCTAGAGCCTACTACAGTATACTATAGTACAGTAGACTAGAGTATACAGAACATCTAAAGACCATCAGATCCAAGGGACCATAGACCTTTCGATTACTATTTTGATTACTAGTCTTATTATTTATACTCCCTTTTTATTTTTTATTTTTATTTTTTATTTTTTTTTCTGACCCTGCTCGTTCCGCTTCCGTTGCACCTCATATGAGTCCTATGAACGGGTTACGCACTCTAAATCAGCCGCTTTGTTTTGGGTTTTTTGTTTTTATCTTTTGCTTCAAACCATTTGGCTTTGATGTCCTGTCTCTTTCCTTTCCACTTCTTTCCTACTTTTTGTATTTTCATGTCATGACCCGAACCACACCCGGGTGGTTTATCCTTATGGCCTGCCTAAGCCAAGTCATTGCCGATCCTTTTGTCATGCCTGTCATCAACGATGATTCACTTGGATTTCTCGGCCTAGCAGGAGACCTCGCCGGCCTGTCTGTCTTTAAAGACACTCGTCAAAAAGAATACACCGCTCCTGGACTACATTCTATCATATCTTATCAGAACCAAATTTATGCATGGCTTGCTTCAGCCAACGGACCCATCACCGCCACCTGTTTTCTACCTCCCAATAGTCTCTATCTTGCCGGTCAGTTTACAGCTATAAACAATACCGAATCAAGATCCATCGTTCACTTCGACACTGGTCTGCAAGTCCTGTCAAATTTAGGACAAGGTGTGGATGGAGTTGTGCACGCGTTGCACTGTGATCCCGCCGAAAATCTTGTCTATGTAGGAGGTGAATTTAAATCTCCTCTTACAAGCATTGGTGCAACAACTGCTGGTGGTGGTGCAAATGTGGCCATCTGGCAAACAAACCAACAGGTCTGGATGAACGTTCCATGGAAAGGGTTTAATGGACCGGTGTATGCCATAGAGCCTTTTGTGAAGAGAAACAGTATTCTATTCGGCGGCCGATTTGATGCCACAGTTGACGGTCAGCTTTATAATCCGCAGGCGCTTGTTTACAGTGTTTATCCTACGGTGAGAAAGAAAGCAAAAAAAAACAATTGTTAATAGTAACATTAAGTCTAACAATGATACTGAGTCTCTTTTTCTTCTCGCTCTTATTCTTCTATTCTGGCCAAGAATTACTAAATGAATTTGTATGTGTGTGTTTTAGGCCATAAGGGGTGGCAATAGCGCTCTTTCTGAAAATTATAGTGATCCAAGTAGTGTCTCCTGTCAAAGCAAGTCTTATGGAAAACCCTGGCTACTTCAAGGAGGTGTACCTGGCTATTGGGAGGCCGACTTCGGTCATTCGGTATCACCTACTGTCATCCGGATATCTAATACACACATCAATGGAAGGGGTACTCGCTTATTCAGGTACTTGCACTCAATTTTTCTTTCTTCCTTTCTTCGATGAATTATATATAGGAATATAGACGTTCGTACATTCTTTCTTTTGTGATAATAGGATCTCAAGAAACATAATAGTGTACTTGCTCTAGGATCCAATACATATTTTGAATTATCGACAATTGACCCAATCACGCACACAAATACGACATGCACCACATCATGCATTCTCTCAAACGACACCACAATTCCCTTTCAAGACTTTACTGTTCTCACACCAAAAGTTGTCAGTGCCGTCCGAATAAACATTGATGGCTGGTATGGTGCAGGCGGTGGACTCAGCAGTGTTGAGATATTCCAAACAGGTACTCCTCCGAGTAGTTGTAATAATAGTAATAGTTAGTTTGTATTGAAAAGTTAAAGAAGATAAAGATATAAAGCCAAGAAAAAAAAACATTATTCTCTCTCCCCTTCTCAGAAAGTGTATATATGTGTATATAGGGATCTTACCCTAAGTTTTATTAGATATTGCAATCTATCCTTCTCTTGGAAACACCAACACTTCTGCATGCAACTCAGGACTTGCTAGCTCTACTTTAATTACTGGAGTGTGGAAAGAAGTTTATGTGTTTGGATACTATCAAAACGTCTTGACTTCAACTTTCCCTACCTCATCTGGCACTACCAATGTCTCTGTTACCTATGCTCCGTAAGTGACATGTTTTATTAATTTGTATTTATTTAAAAATAAATATAAAGTGGCTAATTAAAGTATGCTTCAGAAACATACCTGTACAAGGTTATTATGTAGTGTCTATGCACACTCCTGGCTGCATTGGAAGCAGTTCATGTGGCCAGCGCACACAAGTTGACCTTGTTCTTCAACTGACACCTCAGAACACATCCACTATCACGATTGACCAGACTAATACTGAAGACAAAACAACAATTATTTACTCGGGTCAAATGGTTGCATCTGGCCCTTCCTTCCAACCCACGATCCTTTTGAAACTTTCTGGCTCAGCGACCCCAGCAAAGGACTCGACAACTAGTATTGTAGCCGACTCAATATCCTTTATAATGAATGCAACTGCTCCAAACCTAGTTAGCATCCTTGAGTACAGCCCTGGAAATCATACTGCAAACATCACTGCTTGGCAACCTCTTTCTCGTAAGTGAAACTTATATAGAGAAAAGCAGGATTAACATTACATAAGGTTTTCTTAATAAATAATTATATTTGTTTATAGAGCAATTAACCATAGGATCAACTGTCCGAACCATAGACGCCACAAGCGAAAAAGTCTGGATTGGCGGGTCTTTTCTGGGTCCCAATGGTACACAAAACATTGCAGTATATGATACTTTATTTGGCACAATGTTGCCATTGGCGCAAAACGGTCTTAACGGAAACGTATCTACAGTATTGAAGGTTGACTCTGGTAATAATAAATAAATTATTTATTAAGATTGATTTCTAACGTCTATTTCAACTTGTTAGAGTTACTTGTGGGTGGATATTTCAATGGCACTGTAGCAGGACTTGGGCTGTCTCATCTTGCACGCTTTGATACAAGCCACCAGACCTGGTTATCATTTGATGGGGTAAGAGTATGTCTTTCTTCGTTTGCCTTGTACCAAAAATAAATATATATTCTTAAGCACAAAAAGTTAATATCAGAATATGTTAAATATGTACAACCCTCCAAAAAAAACACCAAAAAAAATGAAAGGGAGTCGATGGACCTGTAGAGTATATCTTGGTTTCTGACAACTCTTCCGTTTTGGTTTCCGGTGCTTTTAATAATCTAATTGGTGTGGGTACCAACAACAGCTCACTCCAGCGTTCGGTGGGTAATGCGATGTGGAATACAGTAAGCCACGAGTGGATGCAGAGCACCTCTCTAGTTGTTGGACAGGTTTCTGCTATTTATAATCTAGACAAAAGCAGTTTGTGGATAGGTGATCTGAGATCTGCTCAGACACATCGTACGGATTCTGCTGCTCTAGGAAACAGTCTTGCAGTCTATCCACTAGTCGATCCTCACTCGTCTTACAACGCCCGCGCGGGTGCAGTATGGTTTACAGACCAAAACCGAAATCAAAATCAAAATCAAAATCAAACCAACCTCAACATTAACCTCAACATCAACAGCACGCCTTTCATTTTACTGGCCGGACAATCTACGGGACCAAACAATAGCTCTGAAATAGTTGTCTACAATGGAACCGCATGGACAAGTCTTTTTTCTGTGTCAGGAAACATCATTTCAATGGTGGTGTTTAAAGATAATCTCTATTTTGGAGGAAACTTTAACAATGAAAATAATCAGACCAGCTTCTCCGTTTATGATCTCAAGAATAATACTTTTGTCGATGTGGGTGGGATTTACAGTAAGTTTTAACTCTGGTATTTTTATTTTTATAATTGTTGCTGCTGTTGCTGCTGTTGCTGCTGTTGTAAAATTCGTTGCTGAAGATTTTCTTGTTTTTTTTTTCTTGGTGTGTGTATGTAGATGCGGATGGATCTCCGGGATTAGTAGAGACCCTTTATCTTCACCCAAATGGAGAATCTATAATTGTAGGAGGCGACTTTATCAAAGCCGGGTCCCTGGATTGTGGACCGGTTTGTTCGTTTAATATTTCAAATCACAAGTGGGATATATCCGGAAATGGCCTTAAAGGGCATGCCTATCAATTGACTAGCTCAACTGAAGGAATTGTAGTCGCTGGCGATCTGACAGTCGGAAATCAGCCAACACTGGTAGCCCAACTCCCAACCGACACAACAGAATGGAAATCAGATCTATTGGCATCAATTGCTCCATCATATATACCCACCACGTTACTCAAAGACAATGGCACCTTGGTTATGGCAGGAAAAAGGCAAATCATATATATATATATATATATATATATATATATATATGCGTGTGTGTGTATAGCCTTGATTGGTTATCTAATGTGTGTACTTTACTTTACAGGAGCGATACTATGTCTGCCTTTATAGGTTCCTGGAATGGTCACAACTATACAGATATTGGTGAGTCAATAAACAAAATAAGTATACTATAGTATACTAGACAAAGTCACCAAATTTATTCATTTCCCCTAATACATATATACATGTGTATGTATATTTACCAAAAAAAAAAGGTTCTTTACTGGGCAATTTAAGTGATATTCACCAACTGCTTTATGTTCCAATCGCATCTTCACCGCATGAGGCACGCTATCCTGCTGGCACAAAAAACATGCTCATGGCAGTTGGAAATCTTGTAATTGATCCATTTGGTAACTCTAGTGCAGCATTTTATGATGGTGTCTCTTGGTACCCCTATATTCTCTCTGCACGTTTGGATGGCCGTCCAGGAACTATCAATCAATTGTTTTCTAACGTTTCCTGCTGCAATATTACCGAAAGCACTCAAGATCGTAAGCAAACTTTTATTTTTCTTCAAATAAGAAGCAACTTTGCTATCTCTTTCTCTCCTACACTTTGATTAACTATGTATATATACATATATTTGACTCTATTTCGTTTTGTTTCTCCTACAAAGACTATCTATCTACTCCTGCAGTAATTCTCGTTTCTATTGCTGCCTCTCTTGGTCTTGTATTTTTGATCGTCGCCTTTGGACTCTTGTTCCTAGCTTGGAAGCGGCGGCGTGGTAATAGAGATGAGCCTGAGCCTATGCCACCCTGGATTCCATCCAACGAAACCACCATTCTTCCAGTACCTTTATCAACCTCAGCAACCTCAGCACTTCCAGCGTCCTCAACACCTCGAACAGCTCCGATTCCTCCCGTTCCGCCGATGCCCATGTCTGAACAAACCGGCCAAGCTGGTCCTAGTAATCTTTCCAGAGCTGGTTTCCAAAATGTTGGGTTCGGATCTCTTATGGCTGCTGCAATGGCCACCTCGCCAGAAATACAGGCTGCAACCGAGAATACACCAAAACTTTTTTATGCAAGACACTCGTTTGTGGCCAAAGAGAACGGAGAATTGAGCTTTAGTGTAGGCGACCCTGTCGTAGTTGTAGACACAGCGGATAACATATGGTGGATGGGTTACAAAGATGATGGTAAGAATATCACTGATTGAATGATTGAGTGGTTTATTTATTTTTTTGTTTGCTTAGGTTCAAACCATCCTATTCCTGGAATATTCCCGAGCAATTATGTTGTTCCGTCGAGACCAATCTCGTGAGAGACGTATTAAGAAAAACAAACCAATAGTCAAAACAAAAAAGTCCTCACTGTACAAACAAATGCATTAATATATACTTCTTTCGTTCCTTCTTTTAAAGTTTACCTTGTTATTCATAGGCTTATTACAACAACAACAACACACATAATGTTTGATATCAATTCTGTTTTATATTAAAGCTAATACATCTATTTAATCTACTTCTAATCAATGAAAGCAAAATATACATGCTTTATATCTATATTTTTCTAATAGTAAATTATAATAAAATAAAGGCTTTATATTACTAAAACGCTATTAACAGTAAGTTGGTTGTGGGATTGACAAGTCTTACAAGCTATTGATATGCGCGGGGACTCAACCCATTCCACCTTTATTTTATTTATATATATATATATATATATTACGCTTGCAATTAAAACCTATTTCTTACACTTCAACCAATTGTCATGTTCATCAGACGATCCCTTCAACCCACCACTCTAAATGTTCGCCATCCTTCATTAAGATCTCTCTGGACAGCCGTCACAGGAACCGGTTCTACATTGGAAGCCTGTCTTGACAGCTGTGTACAACAAGCAAAGCTCCAAAAGGGAGCCACGGTTGCGGTTGCCATGGTCTCAAAGTCATTCGACGCTTACGATTACGAAAGCTTACCCAAGCTTGTAAAGGATCGTCTGTCACCTACGTGGCTTGTGGGATCTGTTGTAGATCGCGTCCCAAGTGTTGAACACGGTGTGTCTCTGTGGGTCGGTTACGACGAAAAAGTAGTCGGGTTCCAGGTCAAAGATGGCCCTGAACGTAACAAGGTCAGGTCGGTCTCTGTCGGACGATGGGGTCGTCCTGAAGAACTTTCGCGAGTTAATTACCAAAGACAAAAAATGGAAGATGCTGGTTGGGAAGGATTTGAAAGTGTTAGTAGACCTACACAGCAGTATCCTTTGCCTGATGAACTCTCAACAAGGTATATATATATATATATTGGTTGGTTAAAGAACTAGAGCATTTGGTGATAATATTTTCCATGCAATATGTTATCTTTTCTTTATAGCAAAACACCTTCTCTTGTATTTCTTGCATCGGATAATGAACCGGATGAGCTTTTGAAAAATCTTGATCATCACTTCCCGGATACAGCCAAGGCAAGTACCTAAAATGAGAAGAGGTTTGCGTTATTTAATTCTGTTTTGTTTTGGTCTGTTTGTAAGAGAGAGAAAAGATAAAGATAAAGATGTATTGACTTGATGAATTAGATTGGTATCATAAGTGCCTCAACGCCCTTTGTGAATGGAAACCCGTATACTCTCTTTTACCAGGATCAGTTGATGGATGCTGGTATTACTGGATTTGCCTCTTACAGCCAGAAGAAAGTCCAGGCAGATAATATAAGTGTTGAACATGTTGCGCTCCAAACAATGGGAAAGACCATGAAGATAACAAGGTGAGGGTACATGTGTACGAGTGTGTTTAGATACATAGGAATCAATTGACCATGCAAGGATAGATGCCGAGGAAATATTATTCTCGATCTGGATCAAGCAGGAGCCACAGGTCTTTTATTGGAATTGATACAAAACAAACAAAATGCGCTTATTTCAAAGGACGAGACATTCTATCTTGGAATCTATGCTCCGGGAGAGGTTAATGACGACAAATCCAAGGTTCGTATGCAAAGCTTTTTTTTTTAAAAAAAAAAAAAAAAAAGATAGTTTAAGAAGTAGGTGATAGCAGTGGTGGTAGTGGTGGTGCCCGTCGTTTCTAGCCTGAAATTAATATTCATGTTTCCCTCCTTCGGTTAGATGACTGTTTGTCGTGTGACAAGTGGTGATCCTTCGCGCGGTAACATGTCAGTGGATACAACTATTGATCTTCAAGAAGGACAGGTTGTTCAGGTGAGAATTTTCTCTTTAAATATCGATTAGTTAGTTGCAAACTGCCTTGTTTATTAACAATATATATTTCAATTCTTGTTGCAATTTCAGTTTATGAGAAGAACACAAGTCGCCAATAGCGATCTATTGAAATCTGGAAAAGGTATGGTTGCTTTCTGGAATAAAAAATAAAAACTTAAATTCTATACATTTTTATTCATCAATATCATAATCTCTTCATCCTCTCATTCCCCTCTCTTTTTTTTTTGTTAGAGGACTTTTTGGTTCTTGGAGTCTCTGACAAGGATACAACCATTGATGCTTTTCCCGTCAGCCCACCATCTGAGAGTCAAGCTCTTGTTGGTGTTGTTGGCGGTTCAAGCGAAAATGGTGTGATTGTTGGTAAACCTGGTATGCAAAGTCAGATAATGGATGTTCCTTACTCAAAGGTTACGGTTGACACATGAAAATGATAAATGAATTTTTAAAAGTAATAGAAATAGAAATAAAATGAAAATGAAAAAAAAATGTATAAAGATATATGTATATATCTTTTTTTAGACAGGGAAACTCATAACAAAATCAAAGACAATGAGTTTGATACATCGTGCAGAAGTCCACTCGATGTGAACATTTAGAAGAATCTCATATGATTCGGTTGAATCTGGGGGACAATGTGATAAGTTATGTGTGTGTATATGGATTTGTATTAATCAGATTAATAAAGGAATAATAAAAAAAACGACAGGACTTACCACGAGGATTCGCAAAAGAAAACACTTTATATGGCTTCTGTGTACTAGAAGATGTATTGTTTTGATTCTTTCCTTCTGAACGCTGCTGGCCAAGTCCTTGAGTCAGGCTACTTGTTAGCATTCCGAACAAACTAAGATTTGTGTGCCACACTCGAACCGTTTGATCTTGTAGACAACAGGTAGCAATAAACTTGGCATCTGGCGAGAATGCAAGTGCATCCACAGGTCCCATGTGCCCCTAATTTTGTGAGCACGAGTGTGAGTTTTGCTTAATATTCTATATAGCAGCATGAAAGCAGAACTCTAGTTCTATAGAGCTGTCTATTTGTATGCGATTCCTTACTTCAAGTACAACAGAACGTGTGGCTGTTCGAAGATCATAAATAACTGCTGCTCCCTCCTGTGTACCAACAGCCAATTTCTGTGCACTCCCACTAAAGTCTACGCATGGATATCTGTATGATATATAGAGGTTATTAATCAGAAAAAACAAATGAAAAACAAATGAAAAACAAAATTTAGCCTACGCTTTAACTAAATGGTGTAGAATAGAGGTAGCAGACTGAAGTACGGATTCTCGCATATGTGCTACATTCGGGTCCAAGGTCTTTACTACTGCTTCTGCTACTTTGTTGACACTTGAATATAGCAGCATAGGTTTCTATATGTATGTAAATATAGATATATGAATATTATATATATATTTGCTTAGTTTAGTTTTTTTTTACCTTTCGAATAAAATATCCAATCATAGTTAGACACTGTATACGTTCATCGATCTTTTTAGAGTGCATGGTATCATATGTTAGTGTGCCAAGAACAAGAGGCATGTTTGCAATGGCAATATGAAAGATTGCTTGTTTGGCTCCACGATTGATTGAAGCCATACTTGGCTGAGTGTCGGATGCGTATGCAAACAGGGTTCGTAAAACCTCGGCAGCATTAATGTATGACTCCCAGGTAGAAAATCCCTGACTGAGAAGTTCCATTGAAGCTAAAGTTCGTGCCGTCGAGACAGTACTTCCAGTTTGGTCAGCACTAATAGAACTAGATGTCCGAGGCTCCTCAAGTTCAGAATCTGACAGTAGCAAGGTCAAACTTAAAGCAGTCGATTTACGAATACTTATATATAAACAGCAGCAGAGGTAGAAATAGAAATAGAAGCATTAATATATATATATATATGCGAGTCTGACAAGTGTATATTAACATTATATATATATGTGTTACCTTGGTGTCAGCAAGTAAGCATGGTCGCATCCCATGATACCCAGAATAATAGTAGCTTGAACCATTATGTGCGGCCCATGACTTTCAGATGCATTAGATGTTGGCACTTTAAGTTTGTAGATATACACACACAAATAAGATTCAATATAGCGTGGTCGTAGGCAAACTACATTATGTTAACTTACAAAAGTTTTCCCAGTAATGAACAAGCTTTGCAAGCTCTTCAGTTGAGAGACCCGTAACTGCACTTGAAAAGAGAGATCGCGCTATTGAAATTGAAAGGAAATAAACAAAGCCAATATGTTTAAAAATGAGTATATCTAATAATGTGTATATATGAATTTGGATTTTTTTTGCTATATTACCTGATTTGTCTTGCCAATATTTACTTAACATTGACAGAGAAGGAAAACAGTAATCACTGCCTATCACTGCAGGAAGTGACATTGCGTAACCTGATAATAGATCTGACGTTCGACTGTCTTCTCCTATAAATGATTTAAAATAAAAATCAGTTAATATAATATGCTATGCTATGCTATGCTATGCTATGCTATGCTATAGTTTGGTATGATTTACCTGCTGCATAAATCATTGCCTTCGCCAACAATGCAATTGACAATAGACGTACGCCTGTCATTGAAGGAGATATTTTCCAATATTCTTTCTCATCATCCAGCGGTGGCAGTAAAGATAAATAGCCATTTGTACTTTTGTTTTAGGAAAAAAGAAACAATAATAGCATATAAGTCATGATATTTTTGTAGTTTTTCAGGCAAGAAAAAAAAGCCTTTTCTTCCTTTCCCTTTGATTCTTACCTGCGTATTCCATTACTTACAGTGTGCCCATTGTACGAGGTTTTGTTTAGAGCTTTCTTACACACATCTTCTAAAGCTTCATTGACCTGCCATGACATTGTTACGGTCATAACTGCAGAAATAAGTTCAAGACGTCTCTCTCTCCACTCTGCTTTAGCTTTGCGCTTTGCGCTGGCAGACGGATTGATATCATCATCAATCAAGAGATCCATTGGGTCGTCCTTATCGGGTCTGAATGCCAGTACCTCGGGAACAGAATCAAATGATTTTGAAGACAGAGATGGTTTCAAGTCAGGGGGAACCAAGAGTCCGTTCGAGGTTTCTCTGACAGGGTTGTTGACAAGATGGGTATAGAGGTCATGTACAAGTCGTCGGATGTTAAACGTGAAAACATGAGCATATATTTCTTTTGTTGCCGAGACAAGTGGTCTTATTGACACGGTATTTTTGGTACTTCCGGCAGACTTTGAAGAGTTGCTGTGGAATGGTAGTTGGTTGACAGGCCATCTGTCATCGTCAAGTACGTCTCTGGATTGCTTTCCAGTCAACACACGATCCAAGTGAGCTGTTTGTATCTAAATATAGATCAATCAAAGTAATCAAGTTGAGTTTAGTTCATCTGTCGTTGTTATGGTTACCAAAGAAAACAAATTACCTGCCAAACGAATGCAGTTTCATCCGAGTATCCAAGCACCATATAATCTTCAGTAGTTCTCCATTGGATGGTACTGAGTGGACATGTGTATCCTGGGAATATAAACAAGCTTTGACATATCACAACAATGAGTACAGCTGACTGACTGACTGACTGTGTGTGCGTGTGCGTATGTTTTTTTTAAAAAAAGATATATCTCATTTACCAATTCATAGATTCGACCGAGATAAGAGCAAGAGAATTGTCTCTAGCAATCGACCCAACGCATCCGCGAATACGAGCGTCTGTCTGCTCGGCTGGCTCAATAAATGCATCTACTGGGAGAGCATGGACAGTAAAAGACGCAACATATTCACTATCACTAAATTCAGTTATTATTTTTAGGGAAAAAGAAAAAATAACCAGTCAGTCAGTTAGTGTATTTTAACTATTGCCAATAAATTAAATTAAATTCAAATTACATGAGGTTCCAAATCTTAACAGCACCATCTCTGCCACCAGACAGCAGGTAATGATGACCTGCTACCTGGTGATTTTCGGGTACAATCATACAAGTCACTTCACCATCGTGCGCACGTTCAAATGCTCGAACACCTTGATCCAAATATTGAGAAATCTCATGAAGATGAAGCAGAGCCAAGGCTACTGGTACAATGCATATTGTACCATTTTCTGTTTTCATATATACATAGTTAGCATTAAATACATATAAAAAACAACAGTAGTAACAGCAACGAAAAGTTGACGCTAAAATATTTGGGAGTATAATATCGACTGACCATAAGCAAGTGCCAAATGATGACTACTGACTGTCGTTGTTGCCGTGATGTGTCCAAACACCGGATCTTTGTGAGCTTTCAAAGGCCAAACATCAGCAAAGCTTGCCTCTAATTATTATAGATATGTTAATGGTAGAATAGAAGTTGTTATCAGTTTTTTGGTTTTGGTTTTTAAAAAAAAATTAATAAATGTATGTTCAATAATTTGCTCTGTATGTATATATATATATCGCTTTTAAGTTTTGGCGCACCTGCACGTACGGTGACAATATCGTTTTTTCCGGTGCTAGGTTTGGTTTCAGAGAGGTCTCCTAGTGGAACCAAACAGAATGCAGATGCAGTAGGTCGATTGCAGAATAAGACAGCCGTTGGTTCTTCAAGACCTTTACAAAGGGTCACATTAAGAGATCCCAGAGATAACGATAGACCTATTAAAAGTATAGAGGTATATATATGAGCAAAAAGGTCAGTCCTTTTCTTAAAGACTTTATTGTATTGCATTTCTAGATGTATGTAGCTTTGGGAATTTAACTGCACCTTCGTTTTCAAAAGAATAAGCTTTCATCAAATGTGCACTGATATCCATATATATATTTATATATATTAAATGTGTACATATTTAGTACCAAGTAAATGCAGCCTTAATTGACCAACCTGTAATATAGATGAGATTCATCAACCATAATTCCAGGTCGTATTCCTTCTGGTGCTTTGAGGTGGTAATCATAAAATTCTCCATTCTAAAAAAACACACACCAAAATCGGTCTATATTAATCCTCTGTATATATATATACGTATTCATTTGTATGTTCGTTATATCATTTATTTATTTTACCTGTGTCCACAATACGCATCGATCTGGTCCACAAAAGGCACCACCAGTCCAGCTGGTTTCAGGTTTTGCCGCCAACGTAACATGAGGAATAAACTCAACACCCGAGAGCGCAAATATCTATATCGTCTTGCTTTTTCAGTTTGAATGCTGGTCACCATGGTACTCAAAAGAAGAAGAGATGAAGAAAGAAAAATGAAAAAAGAGGGTAGGAGAGGGGGACTCACGATCACATTTCGACTGGTGAGTGCCATGCATAGACTGGGCATCTTTTCGTTGCTGATAAGATCAAAAGCAACATCAAACATATCATTGGTGTCTTTAACAAGCAAGGATTGATATACAGCAGACTGATCCTTGAGCACAATCTGCCTAGAAACGTCAAAATCCCATACATCCAATCGACCATTCATTGTCAGTGTGGCAAGACGTCCACGGCGTGACACTTTTTTTTGTTGGTTTTTTGTTTTTGTGGTAGAAATATACACATATACATACATAAAAGAAATCAGCCCCAATTTCATTTAAAGACTACTAAAAGTGAACAGTTTTTTTTTGTTCCTTTTTTGCTTTGTTTTGTTTTGCATTTTTGTTTTTACCAGGATCATAAAAGTCTGTGCATGTCACCCAATTAGGATGGCTACCCCATACTCTAACAACCTATGGTTACGACTAAGATAAGCTTTATTGAACAATAGAAAAATCATCACCATAGACACCTGTAGTTTTGTTGTTGCTATTTGTTTGTTTGTTTCTCAATCTCTAAAGCTATACTTGCCTCAAGGGTTGTGGTATTCAGGATACAGATTTCATTTGATTGCCCACAACAGAATATATATCTTTCCGAGAACTGATGTTTTGTTAAGAAAAGAAAGCAAAATTAGCAAATGAAGAGGGACACTGCTCAATCCTGTTTAAAAGCCTGTCGTTTTTCTTCTTCTTCTTTACCTGTCTAAATACTTTGAGCTGGCTTGGAACACCAAAGAATCCATTTGGATTGCTAGTTAAACAGCGCCCGTCCGAAGTATTCCACCGTGCCACCTCACTGAGTTAAGTTTATAAGTAAATGAGAGTATGGAATGGTTTGAAATTGGTTACCCATCCTCCGAAGCACTAATCAAGACATCCTCTCTGTCTGAAATTGCATCTGTCTCGGTTTTAACAATGCACAGAGCTGCCACAGAAGTTTTGTGGCCAATGAGAACAAGTGCATGCTGTATAAATCATGATGTTGCATAATAACAAACAGTTAAGAACAAAGTGTGTATATTTTCGAAAGAAAAAATGTATAGGATGTCTTTTTTTTTAAAAAAAAAGAAAATAATAATAATAATGAAAAAGAAATAAAAGATAAAGAGGGGGGTTATGGAGATATGAGTGTGGGCTACCTGAAGCAAAGACGGATTAGTTTTTGAAAAAGTGTAAACCAAAATGGTGCCATCTTTTTGACCCGCATAGACATTAGGATAGCTGCTGATTAAACAGGTTGTATTTGGATTAGAAAAGCCATGCCAGACGACCAGTGGCAAAGAAACAGAAGAGGCCATGGTCGTCGTAAATAATATAGAAGCAAAAAGAAGAGAGAAAGTAAAAGAAAGCGAGAGAGAAAATACTAAGAAGAAGGAAACAAAGTGGGTAACAACTGTAGAGACCAAGATGCTGTATAATCTAAGGTCGTGACTGTCGTGGTTTTAATGCTACTTATGACTTCGTCCTCCGTCAAAGCATCCTTTACCAAACTCACCAACAGCAGTAGCTAATGATTAATAAAAAGGAATATGTTAATATAAGAAGAATGAGGAGGAGGAGGGGAAGAAGAGAAATAGGCTAAAGAAATGATGGCTTACCCAAGTTTTGGCTTTTTTCCTCCTCCACCTCTACCACCACCTCCGCCACCGCCACCGCCACCGCCACTTCCTTGTGGCGGCAGTGGACCTCCGTAAACAGGTAAACTATTGGGATTGACAAAGACAGGTCGACCTCCAGATGGAGCACTTTGGTAAGCTCCTGGTGGAGCAGGCTGGGCTGCAAATCCTGGGTGGTAACCTGATGCTGTTTCATATTAAAACAGAATATAAGCGTATAAGAGAATTTGACTTTATAAATATCTTCAACGATATAATGAAGAAAAGAGAGTACCTGGATTAAACTGAGGGGCTTGTGGAGGAGGAGGAGGAGGAGCGTTATTCCAGAATGACATTTTGATAATAATAATAATGTATGTATATATATGTGTGTGTGTGTGTGTTTGTATAGTTTGTGACTAAAGTAGATAAAATTTATAATGTATTTTGTCTTTTAAAAGGAAAATCAAAAGCACCTATCAACTTGACCAGTATTTATACCAATGCAAAAAAGAAAAGTCCTGGGCGAACGCTTTGTAAAACCAATTTGATACTCTTTATTTCTTCTGTAGCTCTTGCATTGTAGGTGTTGTCTTAATATTTGGTAGTATTTTAGTTCAAATAATTTTAGACAGCAAAGAACAATCAATGCATTATGGCATAAATTGCTTTACAGGTTTCATAGTCTATTCAATGTTGGAAAAGAAGAAAAGCATGTGTATTAATATCTAAATATAATGCTATACTGATATATACACATAGTAGAAGTACAGAAATACGGTTATGTTATTGAGGCTCATTGTTTAACAATGTCTAATAATAAGAATAAGTTGCCATACAGTAACTCTATTAGGATTATTGTCAAAAGGTTTTTGTTTACCAAGCAGTTAAATATCCTTTAATAAAACTATTTTTTTAATCAATTTGTTCCTATTTATCTATTTATTTAATGAACCCTAGAAACCACTATAAATTCATTATTAGCTTATCAAAATACACAGACACATCAAGTATATAATTTCAGGCGCTATAAGCCAAACTTGATACATTAGAATGTTTCAATTTTTCAATTCATTTGGTTTTTATTCACATTTAAAAGGAAGAAGAAAAGAGAGAGGGGGGGGGGGGGGGGGCCAAATAATCTTATGATCTTTTTCTAAAGAAAAAGCAAGAATAATAAAAATAATAAAAATAAGGCCCGGGATTCGATTATCTAATGCGGGAAACATTGATCTTGGGGGGGGGGGGGGGTTTATTTCATTAGTTTATTTTCGGCTTCTTTCTTCTTTCCCCCCTATGAAACCCACCCAAGCTGCTTTTAAAACCACCACCACCAAGATCTATTATAAAAATAGACCCAGATATATAGATATATAGATATAGATATAAGTTTTACCAGTAATACGTAAAAAATAATTATAAGGATAATAAGAGGTGAATTCAAAAAAAACTCTTCTTTACCCAAACTGTGGCTCTGGGGAACCTGGTTTGGAAATGCAAGTACAAACCCCTCCTCTAATAAAAACAGGAACCCCCCCAAGGTCTCCGCGAGAACCCCCGCTGTGCTTGTACTTAGAAAAGTTAAAACCCTTTTTAATCTTTGGATGTACCCCGGCTATATTGATATAAAAATACTTTAGTAGACATCTTTGAAATGTGCCCCAAAAAAAAATAGGGGAGCATAGTAA